>NC_089866.1:10635500-11247000 GCF_036373705.1 Amia ocellicauda | reverse complement strand
TCAGGCCCAGATATTTCTATTACTCATTTATTTGTCCGTCACCTTTTTTTCCAGGCTGATAAGTCTCCAAAACAACTCTTGTATTATAAACTCTTAAAATATCACATTATACAAATATTATAATGACCTATAATGAAAAGTTATTATATGTGCAGTTTGTTATTAGGTGACTCGTTTGATAGTGTGAATTTAACTATAGCCGACTTATTGATTTAATGATTAAAAATATATATACAATTAGGTCCATAAATATTTGGACACAGTGTATCAGTGACACAATTGTCATAATTTTGGCTCTATATGCCACCGCAATGGATTTGAAAGGGAACGATCAAGAAGTCCTTTAAGTGTAGGCTTTCATCTTTCATTTGAGGGTAGTTACATCCAAATTGGGTGAACTGTGTAGGAATTACACCCATTTTATATGTGGCCCCCCCAGTTTTAGGGGCTCAAAAGTATTTGGACAAACTAACATAATCATGAATTTAATTGTGAGTTTCAGTACTTGGTTGCAAATCCTTTGCAGTCAATGACTGCCTGATGGCTGGAACCCATAGACATCACCAGATGCTGGGTTTCTTCCCTGGTGGTGCTCTGGCAGGCTTGTACTGCAGTTGTCTTAAGTTCCTGCTTGTGTTTGGGATGTTTTGCTTTCAGCTTTGCCTTAGAAATCAAAACAAACCAATTGGAGAGATAGCAAAAGCATTAGGCGTTGCCAAATCAACTATTTGGTACATTCAGAAAGAACGCACTGGTGAGCTCAGGAACACCAAAAGTCCCAGAACACCATGGAAAACAACTGTGGTGGATGACAGAATAATTCTTTCCCTGGTGAAGAAAAACCCCTTCACAACAGTTGGCCAGAACACCCTCCAGGAGGTAGGCGTATCTGTGTCAAAGCCAACAATCAATAGAAGGCTTCACCTGCGTAAATACAGAGGGTTTACCACAAGATGTAAACCATTGGTAAACCCCCAAAACCGGAAGACCACATTAGAGTTTGCCAAAAAACATCTAAAGAACCCTGTACAGTTCTGGAACAACATCCTATGGACAGATGAGACAAAGATCAACTTGTACCAGAATGATGGGAAGAGACGATTATGGAGAAGGGAAGGAACTGCTCATGATCCGAAGCATACCACCTCATCTGTGAAGCATGTTATGGCATGGGCATGTATGGCTGCCAATGGAACTGGTTCCCTTGTATTTATTGATGATGTGACTGTTGACAAAAGCAGCAGGATTAATTCTGAAGAGTTTAGGGCTATATTATCTCCTCAGATTCAGCCAAATGCTTCAAAACTCATTGGACGGCGCTTCTCAGTGCAGATGGACAATGACCCGAAACATACTGCGAAATCAACCCAAGATGTTTTTAAGGTGAAGAAGTGGAATGTTCTGTAATGGCCAGGTCAGTCACCTGACCTGAATCCAATTGAGCAGCATTTCACTTGCTGAAGGCAAAACGCCCCAAGAACAAGCAGGAACTAAAGACAGCTGCAGTGCAGGCCTGGCAGAGCATCACCAGGGAAGAAACCCAGCATCTGGTGATGTCTATGGGTTCCAGACTTCAAAAGGATTTGCAACGAAGTATTGAAACTCACAATTTAATTCATGATTGTTCATTTGTCCAAATACTTTTGAGCACCTAAAATTGGGGGGACCACATATAAAATGGGTGTAATTCCTACAATGTTCACCCAATTTGGGTGTAACTACCCTCAAATTGAAGACAAAAGTCTACACTTAAAGCAAAGATTGTTTCCTTTCAAATACATTGTGGTGGCGTACAGAGCCAAAATGATGACAATTGTGCCACTGTCCAAATATCCTAGCTGTCCACTGTCCTAGCCTAATCTTTGTGTTAGAGACGAAAAATAGACTATATGCATACAGCATCAAATCTCAAGGCGTGTTAGCCTATACATTATCTGCTAAACTGACATACTGTTTTATTAGTTAAAGTATTTTATATCACATGACAAAGTGATATACTCTACCACAGGGATTGGATAAGGCAATCAGGGAGATAAAGCAGTGTGTTTGTGTGGGATCGGCCGTGTAGCAGAAGTAGGTTGGCAATCCAGGGGGTTTGCTTTTCGAATGGTCTAATTGCAGTTCCTAATGATCGAAGTGGGCCCGCCTGGGAAGTTTAATTGGGGAATCGCCATAGGATGAGCCGAGCTTGGGGAAGGAGGAGCTGGGGCAGGCAGTGATCTCATGGCTCTCGTGCTGTGGCCTGCTGCCCAGGGCCTTTCAACACCGCCCCCCTCCTCCTGGGTTGTCAAACTGCATTATTCTCTCCCCATGGCTTCCGAGACCTTTTCAGCACAGGGCTAGTGAAACGTGAAGGCGGCTGTAATTGACTCCCCCCACCCCCACCCCCCCTACCCTGGCCGGGGTTTTACACAAGCGCATGTGTGTAGAAGCTGGACAGTGTGACGGTGAGAGCTGCTGTTTCTATCTGCAGATAAGGGGCTTGTGACAAGTTTTACAAAACACCTTAAGAGAAGATATTTTGTGTGCTCCCAAATATCTTCGGCCCTGTTTTCCTGTATGATCGTGCAGTTGGTGCTTGTGAAGTACCAGGCTCTGTCAAGACAGTAAACAGTGAACTCTCAGCATGGCATGGGAAATGTCATTGAACTCCTCTTTATGATTGCTGATACTATATCCTGCCTCTTGAGTGAGGGAATGGGAAAGATCTGTGCATTTGGCTGTGGGGGGGGTGGTGGAAAGGTCAGGTTAGACGGAACAGGAAAGCTGAACATGTCGGGAAGGGGTGGGATAGCTCTCCTCTGTGCTCATATGGAATACATACAATCATTATCACTATGTAGAAGTCCTAAAGGTAGATGTATAGTGACGACCATATTTTGCATCCCAATCCAGAGTGTACTACAGTACTAACCAACCAAGAAGTCTTCATGCGTGTGTCTGTTTCAACCTCTTAAACCAAAACATCTACTAAGTAGGATTTCTGTTACTACTACAGAACTTAAACTGGGACACATTGTATACAAGTTTGACTAAGCGCACTGGGTTATATTTCAAGAAATCTAAAAAGATTGAAGTTCTGTAGTGCTGGGGGCAGAATAAAAGTTAAAATAAATCAGAAATTGTGAAATTGAAGTGTTGTGTTGTTTTATTAATGCTGCAGTCTACAGTTACCTGCACACAATGAGAGTTGTGCTGCGAGTGGGATGTTGTTATTCTGCACTGTAAGGTCACGTACTTGTCCACAGAAGTAGGCTGTGAGAACTGAAAGCTTTGATCTTAAAAAGAAAGGTAAAAAAAGGGCAGGGAGGAGGGAGGGAGGGGAAAGCAAAACGGAAAAATTCCTCTGGCTGTTTTGGCCAAAGGGAGTTGTGTGTTTAAGGATGAAAGAGCAGGCCTTTTCAAGGTTTGTAGAGAGTTGTGTGGGACTGCCAGACTGATAGACCCTCCGAGACACACATCTGGGTAGAGAAGGGATGGGGCTATTATAGATGAATTATTATTTAAAGTATATAATCAGGATCTTACAAAATCCCACTCCCAATCCCCCCCCCCACACACACACACACATTAAGTATAAAGATCTTTGCAGTCCCCTATTTGTGTATCCTTTTTAAATAAATAACGAACTAAACCATACGTCTGTAAGATGAAAGAATTGGAGAGGCATCTCCGGCAGATGCTTTTGAACCAGCCAGCAACACTCCAGCTCGCACTGGAAGTTAGTTTTTTTTGTTGTTGTTGCTTTTCCCAGCATTGAAATGCAAGTGTGATAGAAAATCTAACTTTTTTTATTTGTTTTCAGTTTGAGCTTTTATCATTTTAGTCCAACAGAAGTATGGTTCTGGGGGGAATTTGAATCTTCCTTGTCACTTTATAAATTTAGTGTAGCATTAGTAGTAATATTCTTACTCTTGTACCAAAAGTATCGGGACAACAGAAAATGTACAGTTTGTTTTAATACTGTGCAGTTCGGCTCTTGCCCTTTTTGACTCGTGCCTTCCCTTTGATGAATGGCCAGAGGGAAACCACTCTGTTCACACTGCAGTTTTTTTTCGCAGTCTTCCTGTTTTTGTGCCATTTTTAATCCCAACGGTGCTCTTATGGGATTGATGTGAGAACTCGGACCCAGTGCTGTGAAAGTCTTTTGTGCCGTTATCCTTGATAGACCGTTCTGCTCCCATTAACTGAGGTAATGTTGTGTACAGAGGAAACTATCGCATATCTCAATAGGCAGAAACCGTATGATGCTTTTGGGCATTAACGTTTTTTAATAGGGAAATGTTGGATACTATCATAATTGAGAAATCTGAATACATATATTATCGCTCTTGTCTGAGCTTTGGGGTAGGGGGGAATCAGTTTCCCAAGATGTCATGGTGACATAAATCTTTGGAGCTTTATTATTCGTCCATGACAGGTAGTCAGGGACTGAGAATCTCGTCGCGCTGCACCACTCTGACGGAAGAGCAACTACGAAGCCATCTCTGATTATTAGCAGTATTGGAATAGGAACTGAAGTAGCCTGTAAAAACAAATATGGGAAATCTTAATTTCCCTCCCCAGGGTCCTCGCAGATCCTTAAACATTCTTAAAACATCTTAAGTTTAGAATCTAAAAATGTCATAAAATGTCTGGAATTGGGCATTACATTTGATCTGGGGCAGAATGAATGAGCATGTCTATTTCTTAAGTTTTTATGTTGTCTTTTACTGGTATTTTATATCCCACAACAATGACCATTTCCGCAACGTCCAATACCTTTAAGAACACGGCACTATGAGTATGCAATGCAAGCTCAGCCATGGGTAAATGCAAGTTCAATGAGAAATGATTGGAGGACGACAAATATCGTGGCTGGCTGAAACCATCCAGCGATTCGTATGGGGCATGATGTGAACTTTGTCGCAAACATACAAACTTGGGACAATGGGATGTAAAGCACTGGATTCTCACATGAAATCTGAAAAGCACAAGCACTATGCTAGCACTTGAAATAGTACAATGCCCATTGTCGTTCGCTGTTTATTTGATGGTAAATGCCGGGTGACATTGTTTTCCATTGGACTGGGTCTACCGCCATAGTTGTATTTTCGTTAATGAGAAGGCAGTTATGTTCGCTAATGTGCACTGAATATTTCTGTTATTAAAATTCCATACAGCTCAATACAGTATACAGGTGTATACTGTAGTCTAGTTTGTTGATTTCTTTTGCTGCAGTAAAGGTATTATTTTTTCCTTTTAGAGGTATTAAAAAGGTCTTAAATGTCATTCAATTTGTACTTAAAAAATGTGCAGATACCCTGCTCCCTCCTCATTTGTTTTCTCCCAATCTGTGTAGGGTTTCTGTGTAGCATTTCTCCAGGCATAGAGTTTAAACGGTACCCTCTAGGTGAGGGGACAGCGGTTCCTGGTTGGGCTGTGGTCAGACTGCAGCAACGGGGGCCTGTCCAGTTAGCAAGTGGTCTCTCTAAGGACCACAGCTGTCTGGGCTGGCGTGAGCACAGGTGGGAAGGAATAGCAGATGGGACAATGACAGACCGTGGTGGTGCGCGCGGCTAAATTTAACTACAAATAGGTCAGAACAACTGCAGCTTGAATGCATCCCACCACCCTGTATTGCACTTTACTGTACAGCTGCACCTGGCACCTCCTGAGAATTGGTCTTTCTGGTTTATATTTCAATAAAATGGTGTATGACATGACTAGCATGCAGCAGTATATTTACTTATTTACTACATTTTATTGGTTTGGTTTTTGCTTTCATCTATGAAGACTCATCTTCGAACACACGGTTTGTTTCATTAGCATAGATGCAACTGAAAAGTTACATAGTACCGGATACAGCAATTACAGGAAATGAGCTGCAGGGTTACAATACAATATGATTTTCCTTTGTGGGCAAAAGTGAAGTTGCACAGCACTTGTGGTGACCATTTATAGGCTGCAAAGCAGAGCGATGCATGCTGGGTAAGTGGCTGCCAAGTGAAGAGGGGAGTTTCGAGAAGGTATTGATAGATGCTCTGAGATGAGTGCACTGCTGATGTGTGAAGTCCTGTGGGTTGTCTACACAGTTTTCTGTTTTCTCTATAAGGACCCCACACTCCCACCAAAGGACATTAAATAATTACAGAGATGTAATCTGCAGTATGTTGGAAGGGCAGTGATTTCCCAGCATAGTGAAAAGCCGGCTCTGTCCATATGCCTTCCAAATCCATGCAGCATGAGCTAGCAGCCTGTGTATTAAGCGAGTCTTTACAATCCAATCCCCTCCCCCCAAAAAAACCTTTTAATAAAAAACAAATAAAAGTTGAGTCTGATTAGCTGCCTGTTATGTATGTGGTGCCTGTGTGTGTTTGTTTGTTTGTTTGTTTACTTAAATATATATTTGCTCCTCCCTCTTCCACCCCCCCCCCTCCAGAAAAAGCTACGGACGGCTCCCTCCAGAGCGAGGACTGGACTTTAAACATGGAGATCTGTGACATCATCAATGAGACGGAGGAAGGGTGAGCATCATGGCATACAGGGTGACACACACACAGTGTAGCAAGAAAGTGGTGGGGTCTGAGCTTGAAGTCCCAGCTTCCCGATTCTCCTATAAAGTTCCCAGCAGTGTTCTCATGGATTGAAGTTGATACTTCTTTTCTGCACTACTCTGCCTGAACCGCTGTCTTCCACTCCCAACGGACAAAGCATAATTAAAATCAAAACAAACATGTCATCAGTTGGGATTTATAATCACCTGGGATTTTATTCTAAAAAAATAATTGGGAGGGGTATTGTTTTCCTTACAATACCTGTAAGTTGTATTGTGTGTTTTGCAGCAGATTGTCCATTTATCTTTATTTGGTTCTCATCTACCTTGGGACTACTGCTGCAAAGTAGCTCTTAGCTAAATTTGTGTACCTATCAATGTCTTATATGTGTTAATTTATGTTGGAAGTTGAACGCTGCCCCAAGCAAACGGAATAAATTAAATTAAATGTTGCATTATAGTATAGGTGCGTTACAGGTAGGTTGGGAGATGTACAGCAGCTCACTAAAATTCCTTCAGTGCTGACCATACACTGTGGTTCAGAAAATCGCAATATAAACTGTTGATCATTGTGTCCTTAACACAAAACAGCCTATCCATATCATTACAGTTCAATACCATCGCCGAATTGCCTACTTTTGGTAATATATTGAACGCTCACACTGACATACAACCACACACAGAGTCATGAAACTCACGCACATATAATAGCCTTTATGTGGGTCTGCATGTCATAGTTTCACTACTGTCTTGTCCCCAAAGGTAAGCCATGAAGACTGGGCCATGGGGGTAGCACTATTTTTGGGGGATCTTTCAGAACCCCACATACACACACTTCCACTCCCAGATTGAAATGTCTGAAATCATGAACGGCCTGAGGAAGTCTGGCAATTCAGCGACTGTCACTTCAGAGAGAGACTTTCAAAAGATGCAGCACTGCTGAAATCCTTATGCTCCTGCTATAATCAGCCTTATCCCTCTCTTCCTCCCCAGGCAGAAACACTGCAGCCCAGAAATTGCAGATACTTTGATGGCCCATTGAATACATTACCTCAAGTATTGAATGACTTGGGTATTAAAACCAGCAGCCTCTCCTTAACTAGTATTTTGACTCTGATGTATTCAAGGAGCACCTAGGGGAACACTAAGAGTTAAGGTTCATTATGCAGCTGGAATTAATTTTGCGTCTGGTGTATAACTCAGTCTTTGAATAAAAACAAATCAGTCCTAATAAATTAACCCTCAAAGCTTATGTTTTGTGCATTGTAAGGTTGTGCGTTTTGGCGATGGAATTGATCTTTCTGGAGTGGTGTAAAGTCAGGCTCTCATCACATTCTGCCCTTTGATCTCGTTCTGAGGACGGAGGCAAGGAGTTTTCAGTAACTTGCCCTGAGTCGGTGGCAAAGCCAGGACCACATTACACCCTGGAAAGCCATATTCATGAAATCCACGACACCCAGTTTTTGAGTGTGGGTGGTAGTGATCTTTGTTTCTGCTGCAGGTCCTCTTTGAACCTGTATGGTGTCGTCTTCTGGGGGAAAGAGAACTCCCCAGCTCTGCTGCTTTTTGTCATTCTTGTTTTGCCTTCCAACAAAAGGAAGCCCACAAATAAGTCTAAGATGAAAGAAACATTGCATCTTCCATCACTGGTGCCAGACTCCTTCTGTCAGTGTCTCAATTTGCAGTGCATGTTTAACTCTTTCCCTGACTGCTGCATGGTGGACAGGTGTTTTACATTTTTTCAGCATTAAAAAAAAAACGCTTTCCTCAAGCTTTGACATCATGCGTATTGACTGAACCCCACCCCCCCAATTAACAGTAAGAAATGGTATTTTAAATCGGCACATACAATGAATCGGCAAGACCCTATCATTTGGCTTTAACTAAACCGTTTTTTTAATGGTGTGTAGGTGCCCTTCTGTTCCACTAGGCAATTAGGTGTAATGAGAAAAAGGACCATCTGCCACAACAGGATAGTGGGAGCACTGTCCATGCAGAGAGCTGGGAGAGTGATTTATAGCTGCTGGGAGATTTTCGGCACTTGGGCCGCGTGGAAAGAGAGAGAGAAAAAATAAATTACTTCTTACGGGGTTTCGTCAGCTGTAACAAGATTGATAGAGCTGTCCCCACAGCAGCGGGAAATAAGCAGCGGTCACTCCTGGCAATTTTAACATCTTCCATCACTTGCACGCGGACTCCTATAGCGCAGTAACGGGTACAAATTTACCGTGAAAATCCATTTATTTATTCATTTGTCTCCTGACTGGCGAACAGCATTGGCTGTGGATCAAGCAGACCAGTGAGCACATAGGAAAGGAGGCTGTGCAGCAGGGCTGGGAAATCCTGACGAGAAGGGATTTGCCAACTTTTTTTTGGTTACTTTTTTTTTTAATTTTAATTCCGATTTGAAATTCAAATGTTGATTTGTCTTTTCTTTGCTGATCATCGACTCTTCCCTACTCTATCCACCCCCCCTTCCCCATGGACCTCCAATAGGAATTGAAACATTTCCCCGCTATCTTTTGCTTTGCTTTGTCTGTGTGGAGCTAAATGCAAGAGAAGACCATAAGAAAAATCATTAGCTGGCTTTCCACAGCCGTGACGATCCCAGTCGAGAGTCGCCACGGGACCGCCTGCTTTTATAGCCCCATAAAGTTAATGGATTTGCCTTTTCAAAACCCCTTCTTCTGTATTTTTTCCAGCCAGAGAGCAGTGCTACAGAAAGCCCTCCGCACCCAGTTCAGCACGCAGTTAATTATTAATGCGCTACCATATTCACTTTGTACAGAGCTGAGGTTGTTTGAAAATAATAGTCAGGCAAGGTGGGTTGTTCTTTTTCAGGCCAGTTCCAGTTCCAGAAGCGATCAATCTAAAAATGTACAGCCATATTAAACATCCTGGTGTGTTTTTAACGGCTCTCCTAAAGGTGCCGTCTCTGTCTGATCAATAATCAAGTCTCTTGCCTTTCCGGAAGCCTGTTAATGGTTGTCTGTTCGTCATTAAAATAATACATTTTTGTCTGTCACAGCTGGCTTACCCCTTACTGATAGTTTGCTACCTTCTAGGGGAAACTGATAAGGAAAACGCCATCACAGACACGCTTCCACCTGTTCTGTCGATTTTCCCAAGTCGTGTATGTATGGCAGATTTCAGTTGGGAGGGAATGGGATGTGTCACTAACTATTCAAATGAAAGGATATTAACAAAAAACAATTATGTATGTTAGCCAAACAAACTGGGAGAACAGAAAAACCAATATGATATTGGTACACAATTTATTTATTTGGCCTTTTGATTGATGGTTGTAGAAAAATCGGACCTTTCTTCCCCTCAGCACAGTTTCAACTGCAGAAGTCCGTCTATCTGATTTAGCACTGCAGGTGTTCGAAGCTGATCCTTGGTTTCATTATTATTATTATTTTTATTATTACTATGTATTTCATGTATTCTGTCTTGTCTTTTAGTCCCAAGGATGCCATCAGGGCAGTGAAGAAGAGGCTGAACGGAAACAGGAATTATCGGGAAGTGATGCTGGCACTGACAGTAAGTTTGTCTGTGTGTGTGTGTGTGTGTGTGTGTGTGTGTGTGTGTGTGGCCACAAAGAGCAAGATAGCACAGTTCTGCCTTGAGGGAAAGTAGTAGCCAAGCAGTAAAGTGTACATTCTGTGCATTTGGCCACACTCTGCCAAGCCAGGTTGAGGACATTTACAAGTCTTTGCTCTTTCAAAAGTTAATCTTAATCCCAATCAGATTGGGAACAGTTTATGAGAAGGACATGCTCCGGTGGGCAGACTGGTCTGTTGTCTTAAAAACGAACCAAAAAACAAACAAGAAAAACATCCAACTTGAAGTCTGTAAGTTGTAATGAGTGAAGAGACACTGTGCGCTTCATTGACCCACTCACACTTGCCTGCAGTTTGCCCTCCCGCCTCCTGCCTTCTGACTATTGTGCCACATCTATTGTTGTCCCACTCAACTGTATATGCTTTTTAATTCCTTCGCTACATGTATTCATGTTTTCTCTGGACATTTCTGTTCTTGCTTTTGGCGCTTTGACCTATAACTTGGCATGGGGTTTAGAGAGTGTGGATTAGACTGTCGGCGAGATTAATGCAGTCGGGTCCGAGGGTGGTCAGTGGAGAAGCAAAGCAATATCAGTCATATGAAGGTAGCAGTCCTACAGTACAGAGGACTCCAGTGATGTAATAACAGGGTATATCGACCCTGAATTACTGTTGTGCAACCAGTGTAGCTCACCAGTGCGGACGAAAGAGCCTTGTTGTATCAGTTAACGCTACGCTGCGCATTTCCAGTTATCTTATCCGGTTTGATGTTTTGAAACTGAAGCGTGACCTCTAATGCGATTGCAGTAACTTTAACCTATATTGCCTTGAGTGGCAGAAGGAATTAGGTCTCAAATATAAGAAGGTGGCTTCTCTTAGCATTGCAGAGGGTTTGGTGCCTCCATAAAATTAATTCAGGTACTTCATCTCTGCTCTTGAGTTTTGCTCTGTTTAATGTAGAGCCTGACCGATACAGGTTTTTTGGGTCTGATACCAATATTTGTCAAGCTACATTTCCTGATTACCGATATATCTGCCAATATTTACTTTTTCTTTGTGTGCATGCAAAACAGACATTTTTCTAGCATGGATCTCTCAGATCTCTCCCTGTCAGAGAGAAATTATGTCAAATATGCACTGAAGGCAGGATTTTTACATAATAAATGTAACATTAATTTCCATCATAAATAACAACCACAAATCAAACATTCTAAAAATAAATTAAATACATTAGAATAAGGTGGAATAAAGGAACAATTTAAAAATATGCATTTTCTATACATTTGAACAAAGACCAATGTATATCGGCAATTTCACACACAAATAGAAAAATGTGCATGTTCTACACATTTCAGCAAATACTATGATAGTGTTAAGTGCTGGTCTAATTTATATTTGCATTTTACACGCATCAGGTTGTCTCAGGTTCACAAGTCCTGCTCAGTGCTCAATACTGCCGATCACACAGGTGCAGGTTATAGTGCAGGCAGCACAGCACAGCACAGCTGTATTTGTTTTTTAAAAATGTATTTTAAAAATGCCCTCGAAAGTGTAACTTATTTAATACATATGTTAAACGTATTGCACTACGAATCATAGCCAAAACACAATTAAACAGTTATATAAATAATATGTATAGTTTCAGTTTTATCCAACATTGTCTGAGAGATGTTTTTCACATTTGATTTTTAGATGTTTTACTGAAATCTGAGCTGGCTAGCTAGTTTTTGTTTGCTGATATCCAGTGAACATCTTCAGCGAACATTTATAGTTTTTTTTTTTTTTTTTTTTAATTCCTATTGTGAATTTTTAAAAGCGGTTTAATTAACTGTTCATTTAAAAGGGTAATGCGCCTCTATGCTATTAGTATACGGTAATCTTCAGTCAAACAATAATCAAAACCATGGATACTCAAATGCTGCACAGCTTTCAAAAGTACTTTCTATTGGTTAGGAGGGTTTTAGTAAAACACATGTTTATTGGTTTCTGAGCCCCATGTTTCTTAGTAGGTGAGTGTTTGTTTCACCATGGCGCTTAATAGTGTGCGCATGAAAATCACTGTGGAGTCGTAAGCTTCCAGCGAAAACTAAAGCACCATAACTGTTAAAAAATAATGGTAAATAATTATAATAACTTTAAAACCAAATAAACATGTACTTATTTATTGGCTGAAGTCTTATGGTAATATTTAGCCAATAGTTTGATAAAATATATCGGTGGAATATGTGCCGATACAGATATTTATGTAAGGCCATTAGCGGCCGATAATATCTCTGCTCCAATACATCTGTCGGGCCCTAGTTTAATGCACCAGCCCCCTTGCTTGAAAACCCCGTGTGCAGTTATTTCCCTGCCCAGTCAGTGTCTGGCCACTGCCCTAAATGAAAGCCTTTTTTGTATATGCAGCAGATAGACAGATTGGCACTGCTCTTCCCTGCACTGTCATTAGCTGAAGTCACGAAGACTTCGCTGGAGGTTTCAGACCTCGTTAAGGATGTTGCTTCTCAGTGTATTTTTTTTCCCCCCTTGGCTTTGTATGTAAATGTGAACGGTGCTTTTGTAAAGGTGCAGCAGAATGTGGGACCTCCTGTCCTCACTGGCAGAGAATTGGGTCTCGTCTATGCAGAAGACAAGATGTTCTCTGTTTTGCTGTTGAAGTCAGGAGAGCTGCCAAACGGAATGACGTGAACACCATTGAAGCCACCGGCCAGTAATGGTCTCCTGCAAATCACTCTGTTCTAGCTGAGAACTAGTTGTCTTGTGCTGGGTTGCAGCAGTTATTTTTGCCCAGCCCCTGAATGCTGTACTACCCTGCGTGGCTTCTGCTGAATCACTTTGTGTGTGTGTGTGTGTTACCCATAATCCATTGTAATCCAACAAATGCACTTGTTGTGTAATGTGGGGTAATAATGACACATTTTAAATATGGTATTGTACATAAAATTGTACAATTAATTGTACATTACATATGGATTTATATATCCCTCCTGTAAGCCTTGTAATTTGTCTTGGGTGAAGGAGTCGGACAAAAACAAATAACTAATAATAATAATATTATCTTCAATGACAAAGCCACTTTAATTTAATAATATATTGTGTGCTCCCCACTTCTCCTTCCTGTAGGTTCTGGAGACCTGTGTGAAAAACTGTGGCCATCGTTTCCATGTTTTGGTAGCCAATCGGGACTTTATCGATGGTGTCCTCGTTAAGATCATCTCTCCCAAGAGCAACCCTCCCACCATAGTGCAGGACAAAGTGCTGGCCTTGATCCAGGTAAGCAGAACACACACACCCCCTCACCCCCTATAGGTCTACTGCAGGATCCTATGATAATACTGTAGCAAACCAAAAGTGAATTCCTACTTCAGCGTGGAGAGATATAGTGAAGCAGCCTCACAAAAGCATGGCAACATACAGTACACATAAGGTTTACAGTGAGGGAAAAAAGTATTTGATCCCCTGCTGATTTTGAAATGATCAGTCTATAATTTTAATGGTAGGTGTATTTTAACAGTGAGAGACAGAATAACAACAAAAAAATCCAGAAAAACGCATTTCAAAAAAATTATACATTGATTTGCATGTTAATGAGGGAAATAAGTATTTGACCCCTTCGACTTAGTACTTGGTGGCAAAACCCGTGTTGGCGATCACAGAGGCCAGACGTTTCTTGTAGTTGGCCACCAGGTTTGCACACATATCAGGAGGGATTTTGTCCCACTCCTCTTTGCAGATCCTCTCCAAGTCATTAAGGTTTCGAGGCTGACGTTTGGCAACTCGAACCTTCAGCTCCCTCCACAAATTTTCTATGGGATTAAGGTCTGGAGACTGGCTAGGCCACTCCAGGACCTTAATGTGCTTCTTCTTGAGCCACTCCTTTGTTGCCTTGGCTGTGTGTTTTGGGTCATTGTCATGCTGGAATACCCATCCACGACCCATTTTCAATGCCCTGGCTGAGGGAAGGAGGTTCTCACCCAATATTTGATGGTACATGGCCCCGTCCATCATCCCTTTGATGCGGCGCAGTTGTCCTGTCCCCTTAGCAGAAAAACACCCCCAAAGCATAATGTTTCCACCTCCATGTTTGACGGTGGGGATGGTGTTCTTGGGGTCATTCCTCCTCCTCCAAACACGGCGAGTTGAGTTGATGCCAAAGAGCTCGATTTTGGTCTCATCTGACCACAATACTTTCACCCAGTTCTCCTCTGAATCATTCAGATGTTGGCAAACTTCAGACGGGCCTGTACATGTGCTTTCTTGAGCAGGGGGACCTTGCGGGCTCTGCAGGATTTCAGTCCTTCACGGCATAGTGTGTTACCAATTGTTTTCTTGGTGACTATGGTCCCAGCTGCCTTGAGATCATTAACAAGATCCTCCCATGTAGTTCTGGGCTGATTCCTCACCGTTCTCATGATCATTGAAACTCCACGAGGTGAGATCTTGCATGGAGCCCCAGACAAAGGGAGACTGACAGTTATTTTGTGTTTCTTCCATTTGTGAATAATCGCACCAACTGTTGTCACCTTCTCACCAAGCTGCTTGGCGATGGTCTTGTAGCCCATTCCAGCCTTGTGTAGGTCTACAATCTTGTCCCTGACATCCTTGGACAGCTCTTTGGTCTTGGCCATGGTGGAGAGTTTGGAATCTGATTGGTTGATTGCTTCTGTGGACAGGTGTCTTTTATACAGGTAACGAGCTGAGATTAGGAGCACTCCCTTTAAGAGACTGCTCCTAATCTCAGCTCGTCACCTGTATAAAAGACCTGGGAGCCAGAAATCTTGCTGATTGATAGGGGATCAAATACTTATTTCCCTCATTAACATGCAAATCAATTTATAACTTTTTTGAAATGCGTTTTTCTGGATTTTTTTGTTGTTATTCTGTCTCTCACTGTTAAAATACACCTACCATTAAAATTATAGACTGATCATTTATTTGTCAGTGGGCAAACGTACAAAATCAGCAGGGGATCAAATACTTTTTTCCCTCACTGTAACTGTCATAATTACTGCCAATGTGACCTGCTATTTGAATGAAAAGTCAGGTTCCAGATCAGAGGGTCCAGAAATGAGGAGATGGAGAATGCCAGTGGTTTTCAATTCAAAACCTCATTCTTTGTCTTTATCAACAAAAGGACCTTGTTACCTTCTGCACAGGTAGCAAGTAGAGCCACTTCACACCATTGTTTATCTACTTCATTCATAATGCAAGGCACGCAATCTGTTGCTGCTCAGTGTAACAGTAGCCGCCCGTGTTGTCAGACAGAGTGCACTTGCTCTTTTCATTTTGAAAGCGAGTGTCGCGAGAGACGCAGTTTCTCAGTCCATCCGTGCGCTTTGTGAATGCTGAACGCCTGCGCTGTCAGGAATGTTAACTATGTCGGCTTGGGGTTGCCTGTGGGGGAGAGCATGGCATGGCATGGCAGAGATTTAGAGATTCTGTATGTGGGGGATTCTGTTGGCAATCAACAGGCACATCTGCATGTTTTATCTGTCAAAAACAAGTTGACAAGCATTCCCACAACAGACCCAGCGTATGACTATTGGCTGATGCACAACCCGTAGTGACTCGAACTCATACACCATCTTGTTTAAATCTATTCAGAAGTTAGGCTGCAGCTGGTAAGTGGTCCTGTCTTGTCTACCCACACAGAGGCCTAGGGCGCATGAGTTGTATTGCTCAGGTGTGCCAGAGCAGTGGAGGCTATAGACAGCAGCCCCGTGTCTGTCTCGGGTTACCTGCAGCAGCTCAGGTGACAAGTGCACTCTTCGCTTTCCTTGAGTTGGAGATTATTTATACAAACTGAATTTCTTCTCAAGAACTTTGGGACTGGGGATGTTTTCTCACTGGCAGCAATTATAAAAAATAAATTAAAAATAAAAAAGAATTGGATGCTAATTTAGGACGTTTAAGCAGGTGTTGATTGTGTGTTTTGTGTCTTACTTGGTTGAGCCCTTCGGGAGCCCAGGATCTTGTTGTCTTAACAAACAACAAGCTAGTGTCAGTGCTGCCGGCCCCCTGGTGGACATAGCTGGTGTTTACACCTGTACCAAACCCATCCTCTCTGGTTAATCAGTACCTGCGCCCATGTAGGTGGGAAAGGTGCCCCCAGGGAGCCTATCGGTTCTCACGCTCTGCTGCTGGTCCCCGCCTACAGTATGACATCCACGTTGGCTAATCTTATTACATGTAAGAAGCTCAGCACGGTTAGGCCGATTTAGTATTGCAAGATGGGCAGAGAAAGCCATAGGGGGAACTGTAACTGGCACGCTGGCACGGCGAGGGCACAGCCTTGCAAAGTACATTCCCAGATGGAGAATATTTGCATGGTGCATGGAGGCCCCTCCCCCCCACTCAGGCATGTTCAGGGTACTTTGCCCACCTTTCAAACTTTCAGGCAGTTCCTACAGTGTAGCTCCAGACAGATTGGCACTCAACTCCAAACCCTGCAGTCAACACCCACCAGTGCAGATTAGAAGATCTCTCTGAATTAATTATCAATCCAGTTTGTAATGTTTATGTGGCACTGTTATCCAGATAACTTGCAGAAATGATAACCAGTGTACGTTCCTTTGCTAAGCCACTTAAGCCATGTGCCGTGCCGTAACCTGGGTAGGCTCAACCCAAATAGAGGATGCTAGTGTGAAAGAGGCATATCTCAGTTGGTGTGACTGGGTGACTGCATTGCTGCCTCTTTCTCACAGGCCTGGGCGGACGCATTCAGGAGCAGCCCAGACCTCACGGGCGTGGTGCACATCTACGAGGAGCTGAAGAGGAAAGGGATCGAGTTTCCTATGGCAGACCTGGACGCGCTTTCTCCCATCCACACACCACAGCGGGTAGGAGTGATGCCATGAGCAGGGCCCAGATTAGAATAAGAATTATCTCGTCTAGTTACACAGAACACATGCAAGCGAGGGAGATTGATTGATTTTGTGCTGGTCGGCCTGGGCAGTGCGGTCGAGGTAACCCATGTCTTTTTAATTTCAAGTTGTGCCCTTTGCAGGGTGTGCCGGAGGTGGATCCTGCCACTCACATGCACAACCCTCAGCCCCAGCCCCAGCCCCGTGTGGGCACCGCACCCCCATTCACCGGCACACTGCCCCCGACCTACACCGCCCCGCAGATCCCCAGCCTGCAGGTGTCCGCCGGACCCATCACTGCCAACTCCGAACAGGTACGAACTCTCCCCTCCTTCCACACATACAGTTAGGTCAATAATCATCATTGTCATCATTTTGGCTCTGTACACAATGGATTTGAAAGGAAACCATCACGATGTGCTTTAAGTGTAGACTTCCATCTTTAATTTGAGGGTAGTTACAGTGATGGAAAAAAGTATTTGATCCCCTGCTGATTTTGTACGTTTGCCCACTGACAAAGAAATGATCAGTCTATAATTTTAATGGTAGGTGTATTTTAACAGTGAGAGACAGAATAACAACAAAAAAATCCAGAAAAACGCATTTCAAAAAAGTTATAAATTGATTTGCATGTTAATGAGGGAAATAAAGTATTTGATCCCCTATCAATCAGCAAGATTTCTGGCTCCCAGGTGTCTTTTATACAGGTGACGAGCTGAGATTAGGAGCAGTCTCTTAAAGGGAGAGCTCCTAATCTCAGCTCGTTACCTGTATAAAAGACACCTGTCCACAGAAGCAATCAATCAATCAGATTCCAAACTCTCCACCATGGCCAAGACCTACAAGGGAGGATCTTGTTAATGATCTCAAGGTAGCTGGGACCATAGTCACCAAGAAAACAATTGGTAACACACTACGCCGTGAAGGACTGAAATCCTGCAGCGCCGCAAGGTCCCCCTGCTCAAGAAAGCACATGTACAGGCCCGTCTGAAGTTTGCCAATGAACATCTGAATGATTCAGAGGAGAACTGGGTGAAAGTGTTGTGGTCAGATGAGACCAAAATCGAGCTCTTTGGCATCAACTCAACTCGCCGTGTTTGGAGGAGGAGGAATGACCCCAAGAACACCATCCCCACCGTCAAACATGGAGGTGGAAACATTATGCTTTGGGGGTGTTTTTCTGCTAAGGGGACAGGACAACTGCGCCGCATCAAAGGGACAATGGACGGGGCCATGTACCGTCAAATCTTGGGTGAGAACCTCCTTCCCTCAGCCAGGGCATTGAAAATGGGTCGTGGATGGGTATTCCAGCATGACAATGACCCAAAACACACAGCCAAGGCAACAAAGGAGTGGCTCAAGAAGAAGCACATTTAAGGTCCTGGAGTGGCCTAGCCAGTCTCCAGACCTTAATCCCATAGAAAATCTGTGGAGGGAGCTGAAGGTTCGAGTTGCCAAACGTCAGCCTCGAAACCTTAATAACTTGGAGAGGATCTGCAAAGAGGAGTGGGACAAAATCCCTCCTGAGATGTGTGCAAACCTGGTAGCCAACTACAAGAAACATCTGACCTCTGTGATCGCCAACAAGGGTTTTGCCACCAAGTACTAAGTCGAAGGGGTCAAATACTTATTTCCATCATTAACATGCAAATCAATTTATAACTTTTTTGAAATGCGTTTTTCTGGATTTGTTTGTTGTTATTCTGTCTCTCACTGTTAAAATACACCTACCATTAAAATTATACACTGATCATTTCTTTGTCAGTGGGCAAACGTACATCACTGTACATCCAAAGTGGGTGAACGGTGTAGGAATTACACCCATTTTATATGTGGTCCCCCCAATTTTAGGGGCTCAAAAGTATTTGGACAAACTAACATAATCATGAATTTAATTGTGAGTTTCAGTACTTGGTTGCAAATCCTTTGCAGTCAATGACTGCCTGATGGCTGGAACCCATAGACATCACCAGATGCTGGGTTTCTTCCCTGGTGGTGCTCTGGCAGGCTTGTACTGCAGTTGTCTTAAGTTCCTGCTTGTGTTTGGGATGTTTTGCCTTCAGCTTTGCCTTAGAAATCAAAACAAACCAATTGGAGAGATAGCAAAAGCATTAGGCGTTGCCAAATCAACTATTTGGTACATTCGGAAAGAACGCACTGGTGAGCTCAGGAACACCAAAAGTCCCTGAACACCATGGAAAACAACTGTGGTGGATGACAGAATAATTATTTCCCTGGACTGCCTGAAGTCTGAAACCCATAGACATCACCAGTTGCTGGGTTTCTTCCCTGGTGATGCTCTTCCAGGCCTGTACTGCAGCTTTCTTTAGTTCCTGCTTGTGCTTGGGGCATTTTGTATTTCTATGCATATCTCTGTATATCTATACAGTTTTATCCATCCCTCTTCATCACTCTCTCTGTCTTCAGGAACCCCCCCAAGGGCCGTACACACAGCTGCACTCCTCAATTGGGGCAGCCATCAATAGGCTATTGATCCTACCGATGCTGCATGGCCACCCAGGGCAGTGTTGATGTATTACATGGCGAATGCAAGGTCGTAGTCAGTCACTGCTTTAAAGACCCTTTCAAGGCCTTTTTTTTTACATTTAACCAGGTTAGTCAGTGTGCCAAGGAGAGCTGTTTCAGTTCTGCTGTTAAGGCACACAAGACACTTCAGTGCAAAACCCAAGTCAAGACAATTCAGATCAGGATGAATTAGGGCCGAGAGTTCAGTGCCCTCCCTCTGATTATTTGTCTCTGTGTAGATCGCCCGGCTGCGCAGTGAGCTCGACATCGTTCGTGGAAACACCAAAGTGATGTCAGAGATGCTGACAGAGATGGTGCCCGGACAGGAAGACCCCTCCGACCACGAGCTCCTGCAGGTCACTATAATGTTCATTTTCCCAGCTCTTCTGCAGCATTCTGTTTCTGGTGGTGGATGTTACTCTGGTCCACTAGATGGCACTGTTGCACTGCGGGCTCCAGCTCCTGCTCCCTGGCCAAGGCAGCCCACCAGTCTTTTCTGTTTGTACGTGTGTGTGCCTGTTGGCAACATTTGTGAGAATTAAAAAGCAATCCTGAGCGCATTTAAAAAATAAACAGATCACTGTCACTTTTTCTCTAGTTTCCTAAGAAGAAATACTGTTCTTTCAAAGATCAACAATCTCCTGTCAGAATAATTTGATCTGTTTATTACTAACTGCTGTATCTGGTCACATATTGTTTGGGGACTCAAGGCCAGCTTGTAGGTTTAAGCCCATTGTTTCGTGTTCAGATTAAGCCTGGTAAGTTTCGAAAGGAGGGTGGCACTGTGCATTGGGAGGGGAAAACCAAAAACAGGACATTATTGCTGGACTGTCAGTGAAATTGTCCACTGTGCAGTAATACCTTTTTAAAGAAGGAAATACATTAATGTATTTCAAAATCTTTTACGGCTCACCATTGTGCCAGTGATCTGGAGTTAGAGAGAGTTGCAGACTTTCACAATGCAGCTAATTCTTTACTGCTGCCACTAAATTAAACTAATTCTAGGGAATTTTTCTTCCCGTCCCCCGCCGGTCCCTGCAGGAGCTGAACCGCACCTGTCGTGCTATGCAGCAGAGGATCGTGGAGCTGATCTCGCGGGTCTCCAACGAGGAGGTGACCGAGGAGCTGCTCCACGTGAACGATGACCTCAACAATATCTTCCTGCGCTACGAGCGGTGTGTGTCCGAGGCTGCGGCTCACCCTCCGAGCACAAGGGGCCGCTGTGGCGCACGTGATCACCAGTTACCCTCCCAAATTAAGCCCTCTGGCCTCCTGTGTGTCCCATTTCCACCCCCCATATAAATCATAGTTGGATGAGGCCGTGCCCTTGTGATTAAGAATGCTTCTAATTAAGAACTAGAAGGATAGTTTGAGGTTACACCTGTTGACCACCTGTTCTGTAATGTATGTATGGATTTGTTTTATAGTGATGGTTTTTCCCCTTTCCTGAATATTGTGCGTGTGCTCAAGTTTGCGCTTCATGGCTATATATATATTTATTTATAAACTGCGTACATTTAAGTATTATATATATAATTGAAGTGAACCAGCTACTACTACATGTACCTATGCCAATTAATTCTAATTCATTCCAACACCCTCACAAATGCTGCTGCTTTGATAACCCTCGCTGTGCCCTGGCTGTTATTAAAGTGTGCAGGAGCTGATGTGACGTCTCTTGCTCTGTTGTCAGGTACGAGAGGTATCGGTCCGGCAGGGCTGCACAAGGCGCCAACAATGGGGTGAGTGGAGCCCACGGGTCTTGCAATACAGCACATGTGGACTAGAGCTGGATTAGTGGGAAATGTTGGAATATGCTGCAGATGTGTTTGTTTTTAATTATTATTTGCATTCATTTAAGTCCATGACCGAGTTTATACCAAGGCAAATGTGTTTAATTTAGATTTTCTCTTCAGGATTTCACAAATATGTCTCTCTGCTTCTGGTTATGCATTTCCATTATAAAGCCAAGGAGACGAGTGTTATTTCGTTTTTGTTGCTCCTGTTGTTTTCATCCCTAGGGCTTAGGATTCTTAATGCATTTTGTAATGTTGCACAGGCTTAATTTACTTTGCACTGGTTTGGGTTAAGTCGCATGTGCAGGGTGTTTCTTGTTAGCAGCAAAATACATACATACATACATACATGCATATATATTATTTACAATTTTGTTTTTGTCTGTTTTTTTGTTTTTTTGTTATGGCTAGCTGAGGCAGGCAAGTATGAAAGTTCCTCATTTGAATGTCATTTTATATTTAGTTTTTTTCATTTTTTTTATTATTTATTTTCCTTTGAACTAAGACATATATGGGTGAAACTCAAAACATGGCTGACCACATATGGGTGTCATTCCCCCCCCCCACCATGTCATCAGACCATATGGCATGTTTTGACTTTAGATCCTACACAACAGCCCTAACTGGAATCCAGACTCGACCAGCTAGAGGATGCTGCCCCCCTCCACCTCTCATCTCCTTCACTGTCTGACCTGAAGTGCACACCATCTTGTCATCAGTGGTCTCTCTCTCTGTCTGTTTCTTTCTTTCTCTTTTTCTGTCCCTGTCCCCGTCTCTCTCTCTCTGTCTCTGTTGCCCCTTTTACTGGCTCCCTCACACAGACCTGCAAGGGCTGTTTTTGTGGCTTCAGTTCAGGTTGTCTTACCAGGTGAAAGTGTGAGTTTCAGTACTGACTCCCATCACACAGGCCATAGAACCCACGTCCCTCAGTTCACCCATCCCCTGCGCACAGCCACCTGACTCCCACTCCCTCCCAGTCCCATGCAGAAATACATTCCCATCCCAGCACTGGAACATGGAGCTCGACTCTTTGTGGCCTTCTCTCTCCCACTGGTGTGACTGATAGAATTACTGGCTGGTCTTGTAGTGGTTCTGTATTCTATTGTTCTTTGTAGTACCAGTATTTGATGTTATAGTCGTAGCTGTTATAGTTCTTGTTCTTGTAGTAGTAGTAGTAGTAGTAGTAGTAGTACTGACTTTTGTTCCACAAAATTACCGCACCAGCACACACAGACTGGTTAAGCTTCTTACATCCTTTTAATTATAAGAGATTATGCTCCTAATTGTACTGTACTGCCTGATCTTTGGTGCAAAGCTTCTGTGTAATTAAGCTGATGAGGAAAGCTCTGCAGAGAGTGGTGACTCACTCTCGTTCCGTACTCCACAGGGCTCAGGTACAAACCGCAAACGCAAACCATTTCAGCGTTTTCCTGTGTACTGTATACCTGTGTAATAAATCCAGGTACACTAAAGCTCTTAATCCTGAACTCTTGCTTAATGAGTATTGAAGTGGGCACAGTCTCTTCTTCCCCTTGCATCAGTATTTTGTGATCCCGGGATGTCCACCCCCAGTTTCTCTCACAGGCCAGTCCAGAGATTTAGGGCTAAAGGACCTTGTTTTAGAAAATTCCCAAACATAAACTAACCCACAACCCCCAGGATTCCCCCACAGGTTTAACTCATGAGTTTACAGATCATTAATTCTCCTTTCAAGCTCTGCTTTCAGCACTGAAAACAGTATTCCATTCCTCTGAGAGGGATTATGGGTGCGGGGGGAGAAGGAGGGGAGCAACAACTTATCTTGAATTTGATTTGTTGTTCATAATTGAGTACTCTGTTACAAAAGTAAAATCACAGACGAAAGGATGCTTTGAAAGCCACCGGTGATTTGAGTGTGGTGAACTTTCCTTTTGCCTGTGTATGACTGCATCCATTTGTCTGTCTGTTTGTCAATCTGTCTGTCCATCCGTCCGTCTGTCCCTGCCCACAGGTCCTCAGCGAGGTCACGGAGGACAACCTGATCGACTTGGGCCCAGGGTCTCCAGCGGTGGTCAGCCCTATGGTCAGCGTGGCCCCCCCAGCCCCCCCGTCCAGCCTGCCAGCCACTGCTCCCCTGTCCACTCCTGCGTCCTTGTCCACACAGCTTGCTGGACTAGGTCAGAGATCATTATCAGAAAATTATCTGATTCAATACATTGTGTGTTTTAATTGAAGGTTAGACCTAGTTAATCACTTTTAGTTGTTATGTTTTTTTTACCATACAAAAAAATACTAGTAGTCATAGTATCCTGTTCACATTCACTTGTATTGTTTTTTAATGTGTCTTGGTAAAGGACATGCTTTTAAAATAGTAAATTTTTGTACTATTTTAAAAGCATGTCAGTAATCCCAGTTTGAGTGCCATAGGCATTGTAAAATACTCTTTCAAGGGACAATGTTTTGGCAGACCGTACACAAAACATTCTTTGCACATGATGTAATTACTGTCAACTTAAGCTGAATACTAGTTGAGATGGTACGAGATGTGTGCCAAGCTAGTTGCTTGGGTTTACATCAGGAGACGTGAACATCTTGCAGTATTCCCTGGGCTGAATCAGTGTTTCACCAGCTCTGAAAAGACAGCCTTTATAATTAGAATTAATTTCAGTGGCAATGTTTTTTGGACAAGGTGAAAAACCACAGTTCATCTTTTCAAAGGAAGGGTTTACATACTTTCAACTATATTTTTTACAGATTTTATTCTGTTGATTTTTCAGACATCGGTGCAGACAGTGTGAGCGGGACACTGAGCTCCCTGCCCAGCTGTAACCCTCAGGATGAGTTCGACATGTTTGCACAGACTAGAACCAGCTCCCTGGCTGATCAGCGTAAAAAGTAAGCCCCTCGCTGCGAGGCAGAATCCCGACAAACAGACAAGCGATCGAATAATAAAAAGCAACAGTATACAACACCGAATCAAGCCACAGACAAACTCCTAACTGCCACAGTACTAAGATGGCTTTGTAGACAACTTTTGTTTGTAATCACACGCTCCCTGTGTTTCTCACAGTGTAAAGTACGAAGACCCCCAGGCACTGGGCGGCCTGGCCTCTGCCTTGGACGTCAGGCAACAAAATACAGTAGGGGTAAGTCTGCCACTGCCGCCGAGCACTGAGCTGTAGTTTTTCTCCCCCCCCCCCTCCCAACCGCCACCCCCCTTCTTCCTCCCTCTGTGTGGACAATGCGTGGTGCTGTGCTGTAGGAGCGCTCCGATGCTGAGCGTGTGTTTCTGTCTCTGCATGGTATCCTCTGTAGCGTGCTGCTGACATGCGCTGTGCACACAAAGGCATTCAAGACCAGACTAACCTCTCCCCCTTTGCAGACAGGCCCTTGACCTATACAGATACAGCAGGCTGGGGGGTTGGGGGGCTGAATGCATTTGCACGAGCTCTTCAAGCAAGATTGCATTCACCCCCCATGTCATTAAAACTCGATCTGCACATCGCCACTCACATCAGTCGCAGTCCCCATCAGCTCGAGTCAATCTTCCCTGGACACGACCTTTAGAAAACTTAAATTTAAATCTTGTCACCTTCACGGGCACAGATGGTCACAAGCAGGCTTGACTGAATCCAGGAGTGGGAGGTGTGATTAGATGGTTTGGCCTGGATAAGTAGGGGTCTGTCACAGGCTTTTCGATATTTGCAGCTGCATTTGAGCCCTACTCAGTGATGCAACGCGAAAGGTGATGCCGATGACACATCCTCAGTCTGACGCATGAGCCGTTTTTGTTATTCAACAGCAGTTCTAATATATATAGTATATGTGTTCTAATATACATTTTAAAAATATGCAGTGAGGTTGAAGATGATTAAACACAAAAACCTTAGCTGAGTTCTCGCACTTTCTCCGTCGTCTTGAATTGTGGGTACAGCAGAGCCATTTTCGCCTCCACCCTGCATCAGTGAGGCGGTGTCAGGTTGGGGGGGTTGGTAATGTCAGGCCTATTCCTGGCACAACCTAAGCTGGACTCCCCCCACTCCCACCTCCCTCAGAAACTGTGGCTCCAATGCCTGTCTTCAGTCTAGACGATCCAGTCAGAGGGCTTTTGATTAGAGCTGAGGAATCGATGCAATCAGTTGAGACGGTGAAATGTTGTGTGTGTTGGAGTGGGGGTGTAATAATGTAGCTCATCTGCAATCACTTTCTTGTGTAGGGGACTACTTGTGTGTGGATATTGCTTTCGGAATTGATGAGTACTTGAAACTATTCAAGAGCATTCATTCAGGAGCATGTATGCATTGAGTATTTCCAGTCAGTTCCAATCATTGTCTCCACAAACTGAAACAGCTCTGTACATATTGGTTGTCTTAACCAAGATTAATCAGGCTGTTTTATTGATTAATTTTGATTAGCTCTATCAAACAAAAATTGCTACTGATGACGTGGAAAGGCAATCAAAAGCACCACTATTTACCTCCTTTACAAACATGACCTCTGTTCTTGAAAACCACCTCGTACAGCAGACTGGACCTTGCCTCCTATCGGAAGGTGCGCCCGTATCGCTCTGGCGGCTCACACACACACACACACCTTCACGCAGGGCAGACCACCGACATAAGCCAAGTACAGGGACACAACGAGGCGAAGAAGAAACAGCTGTGCAGAGATTTACTTCTATTTTGAGAATGCGAAAGCTGGCATTTGTACAAACATCAACGCAGTCCCATCACAATCCAAGCTGCAATACAGGGTGTCTGTATTAATCCCCCCCATCTCCTCCTCTCCCCTCCACCTGCCCTGTGAGTTGTAGACTGTTGTTTTGCAAGGTTTTTGTACAGCTTTCCATTTGAAGTAGATGTTACCGCAGGAAAGACAGAGCTAGTTTTCACTGACAATTCAGAAAACACAGAGCGAGAGCAAGAGACTGAGAGAATGACAATTTCCCCCACCCGCTGCGGAGCTACAAGCCTGAGGGAGGTCAGCCTGTGGAATAGGGTTTTTTCATGCACGCATGTTTTTTGTTGATGAATTTCTGCCTGTATTTTTTTTTCTCTCTCATTTCTTAGTTTGAAATTTCTTTCCTCTTCTTTTTTTTTTTTTTTTTTTTCCTTCTTATTTTTATATGCAGTTTATATACTTGATTCTGGGCTGTTGTTCTTGCTTCACTGTATAAGGCATTTTCTGTTGTTGATTCAGCTGAGGTTAAAAGGTGGTAACCCAGAGTTGGAACCAATAGACAGCTGGCTTATTACCCAAGGAATGGTGAGGATTTCACCAGCACTGCTGTCCCTCAGTGTCTCCCGCTGACATCCCTGCTGTCCCCTGTCCCCCGTCCTGTCACACCCAGCCCTCGATCAGACGGTAAAAGGGAGAGATTTTGCATAGGCCACCCCCTTTCCCATTCCCAGCCTGCGAGCGCCTCACTGGGACTTAGACGCATATGGAAACAAAGTTATCACTTAAGGGTTTGCACCGAAAAAACGTATGAGGTTAACCCATCTCGGATAAAGGTAAAAAGTCTTTCACCTTCTTAGGTCAAAGTTCAAAGTCCATTACGTGCAGTAGAATATGATTTTATTGGCAGGTACCCAGGGAACAGAAGAGATTGTATTTTCGTGGAAGCTATGGTTTTAATATAATGTTATATTACCGCAGCAAATGTACAATTTATATTTTTCCTATATGAAAACAACATGATCAAAATGTAGTTAAACTAGAAATAAAAAAATGTTTCTACAGTAAGCAGTAGCAGGGTTACCTGTTTGTACTGACAGAGCAGTCAAACAAATTGTTGTGACCACAGCTGACACTGTGTATATTAATATCCCCTATGGTGTTACTTATAAACTGGGTATCCTGTAATACAAAACTTAAGTCTGACTTCGAGAGCTGCATCTGTGGACTCCCTGCGCGGCCTACATGTCCCCATTATCTAGAGTTTGGGTCAAGTTGCTGAGAGTACAATGGGGTCAGCTAAACGGTTGACAATGAGAAAACGATCTTGGGATGTGGTGCGTCATCTTTTTTTGGGTGCAAACCTGAGGTGAGTTTTCTTATAATCTGTGTGTCTGGAATCCTGCTCTTTGGGAGCCACCCCGGAGCAGGTTCCAGTCAGCACCGCGAGGCCGATGTCCCCAGCTGGCGAAGCAGCGTTTTCTTGAATGGTTTGTAAACCATGACCTTCTATTCTGGGGGGGCAAGCCCTCAAAGCGTTGTTGATATGGTTTTTTCATAAGTTCATATTCTTTCATTCCTCATCAACGCCTATTTTAATTAAAGCTTTGTGCTATTATTACTATTATTATTATTATTATTATTGAAATTCCTCAATGGGAATTAAATCTTTCCTTCATCCTTGCTGTTTTAGATTTCAGTTAAACTTACTATTATTATTATCATTTTAAATTCAATTATCATCTAAATTATATATAATCTCTTCATCCACATCCTCGCCATTCTTGTTACTATGATTTCTGCAGGTATGATTTTCAGTTGATTTTTCTCCTTGATTTTCTAACACTAAGGTGATGTGTGTAAGGCTAAACACTACCAGATTGGCTGTTCCCACTGAAGTCGGGTCACTCTTGGCTGAGCTCCACAGAGACGCAGTAAACCCTGCATGCACAGGGGGTGCCACACTATCTCCCAAAATGAGCAGTGCGAGATCACCAAGCACAGAATGGCTTCCCTGTACTCTATCCCTTTTACTGTTGTGATTCCTAGTATATCATTCCAAAACCCATCAATTACATACACATATGTGTCTTAGAATAATGAAAACACACGCTTGTGGAGAAAGAGCAGGCTTCTGTTTTCATCCATTTATTTACCTTTTTATTTTTTTAAATATGGTTTAATTCTAAAAGACTCAGTAACTATTTAAATGTCTCCTCCCATCCCGATAACCATCTAGAAATCCAAGCTTCTTAAAAAAACAAATAATTAATTAAATACTAAAAACAAACTAAAACATTAAATCTTAGATTCAGGCAGTAGTGTTTCTAACCCGACCTAATCTTAAAACTCTAGATGATTGTAATCACTAACAAATTATCCATTCGATAATGTAGTTGAACCTCTTTTCCTCTTTCTTCAAGGTCAATGCAAACTGTGTGAATGAATAATGCAGTCCTATATAATTTTTTATAATGTGTGAAACCTTTTATTTTTATTTTTTTCCTTCTCTCGTTTCTGATGACACAGACTTTAATTCTAGCCCCCATAAAACCATAAAAGGTAATCTTTGAGAGTCTCCTACTCTGAAATTGCCAATTTCGGCTAGGTTCATCCTGCCAGGATTCATGTACCTCACTTTGGAACTGGCTCTGCTGGTTGTTTTCGCACTCCCTTCTATTGCCAGTGTTTGCTAAGGCTTAAGAAGAATGCAGCAGTCTAGTTAAGATCTTGGGAGTTAATTGCGAAACTAATCCCTTGGATATTTGCTAAATCCTCCCCCCCAAACGTGACGTTGTGTGAGGGAGCAAAAATGTTGAAATTTTGAGTGCTGTGTTTAATCAAAATCCCCCTTAGTGATAAATCCCTCCCTGAGATCCTAGGATTAAGACATCGGCCAAACGCATAATGGTGATGATCCCTTTGGTGAGCACTGTGCCAGTTTGGATAACCCTTTTCAAGACAGATCCTCTGGGATAATAACTATCAGCCCCTGTAGCTCCACCTTTATAAAAGCAGCATCACTTCTCTCCCTGGCTCCAATCAGACACGCAGCTGCTTTCAGCAGCACATCTCAAGGGCCTGGAACCAAAACAAAACTCCCATCATATCATATGCAACTAGTGAGGCTGTCTTATATGATGGCCAAGTTGTAATCCTAGACACTGCTGGTCAGCTGGTCATTGTCCAAGGATTTGTCCCAAACAGTTCATTTCAAAATCCAGATTCTGCAAAGCAGCTGATCACAGATTTGTCACTGTTCCCAGGATGCCACATGGGCTGGTCCCAGTAGTGGCAGAAGAAATGGGTACTGGATTATAATGCTCCCTCTCCACCCTGAGCAGTACTTTAGTACTTGCTGGAAAGTTGCAGAAAATGTACCCAACAGGGATACATAATCTCAAACAAGCTAGTCCCCCTCCTCCCCCAAATGGTCTGTGACACAGCATGTAGAAACATGCACAGCCATGACCAGCAATGTGCACATCCCACTGTGACCGTTCTGAGCAGCTTCGCTCCCCTCCCTCTTAGCGTCAGACTGCAGTCCTCAGCCTTCAGCTGCCCAGCACTTAAGTGTTTGAGCCAGCAGCTCTTTGAAGCCGCAGCCAGAAGCTGCAGCCAGAAGCCCGCAGTCTCTCTCTGGCGGGGGGAGGAGCTCAGCGTCCGTCAGCCTCCCAGTCTGAGTCACGCTAGAGTCCAGCTGTTGACTCGTCTGCTGAAGGATCCCCAACGTGTCACTTTTGTGGACCATGACGGCGCAAACCGTTGCCAGATGTGACATGTCAAACCATTCCAAGTTAATTCCAAGCATTAACTGTTCTCTTGGGGGGGAAAAAAATATAGAAAAAGAAAATGATTGCTTGTATCACTGGAATATAATTCGATTTTGGGATTGCAATTTGTTTTGGATTACTGTTTTTTCTCTTAATTCTGGCATTATAAATGGTCTTAAAAGGTTGGCTATTTCTTGTAGTTTCCCCTGGATACTACTTTACCTCCGATTACCACTCTGCATTACCACTACAGATGAAGTGGGATCAGCAGTTGCATCCATCCCATTGCAAGCGACTCTGAGCTTCTGTGAGTCCAGGCAGTGTAATCTGGGCTGTTGATGCTATAGTCTCTCAAATAATTATGCCACAGTAAGCACCAAAATAAATCAAGTTAGGTCAAAATAAAAATAAAATGCTGCAGTCCCCCACAGAACACAGGTTAAGACACTGTGCAAGTTTCCTGGCTGTGAAACAAAACCCCACAACTAGAATTATTGATTTATTTTGACAAAGTGAACCTGCACTCTGTAGTTAATCTACCCCCACCATCCGCCCCTCCCAGTCTAAACTGTACTTGACAAATCAGCCCTTTTGAGCACCAAATGCTTTCTACAGCACTGGCCTTGAGATCTCTTCAGTCTTTTCCCTTTGCCATTGCATGAAGCCATGCAGTATTGTATTGCTTCTTGTCCTAGTTGCAACGTATTGGTGTGTGTGCGTGTGTTTTGGTATTATTTACTTTTTTTATTATTATTATTATTATTATTATTATTATTATTATTATTATTATTATTATTTAAATTTTCTATTTTGTTTCTAATTTAATTTTTTAATGGGGGTTGGGGGTTGTTTTCAATAAATTGTGCCTTTTTACAGATTTACGTTGAAGTTGTTTTTTTTTTGTTTTTTTGTTTTTTGTTGTTTTTGGGTGTATTTTGTGGCTTTGCCCGCCTTGGTTTGTCCCTGGCTTTGCTCCGTAGATTCCTGTTGCGCAGTCCTCTGTCATGGATGACATTGAGGAGTGGCTCTGTACTGACGTGGTGAGACTTCTTTACCTTGATTTCATTCTCCTCTGTTTCTCTCCCTCTCTCTTTCCTCTCTTTTGGGTTTGATGGATTTGAGTTATTTATAGATTGATTTTCAACATCTAGATTTTTGGTTTTCCTCCATCTTTTCCTTTTAATCGGACAGAACCTTGTTGTTGTGTTTGCATGCGTTTGGTTTCTTTGGTTCTTGTTTTTTTACTCCTGCTTTGCCAGAAGAGAATCTTTGTAAAGCTTTACGCTATTTCTTTTGACTCTCAGAGGAACATTAACAGCAGCCAGAAAGGACCTTAATGAGACTTAAAATGATCAATGTACATTACCCATCCAGTACATTGCTGAAGACCAGCTGCTAGAAAACAAAGTGGAAGAGGATTGATACCTCATCTTATTAAATATGTATTTGTATTATAATTGTTATTCTCTGTTGCAAAATGGAGAGCTTTGTTGTATGTGCTTTTTCTCCCAGTCTTTTTAGGTCCATTTCAAATTGTATTTTAGCAGGGTATCCCTCTTTTGAAAAGAGCTGGGATACTGGGGAAATACACTGTTATTCAATTGAAAATTGATCTTTTTTTATGTCCTCCGCGCTGACAGACTGACAGGTGAAATGTAGCAGGCTTTCCACACAGTCACGTGTTTTGAGTTTTCCATGGTTGTTTATAATGACTTCAAGACCGCTGCCCCAAGCCCGTTATATCTTAATATGGACGACAAAATGGGCATCACTCTTTTCAGAGGCCGAGGAGCTGGTGATAGTGTTGTCAGCGGATGGGTGGGGAATACGGTGTCTAGGATGTAGGGTGTCGCTCAACTGAGTTCTAAGGTCTCCAGTATTAAATGATGCCGTATCTCTGTGGTCACCACTTTAAACAAAGTGGGGTCTTTTTTTTTTTTCTTCTTCAAGACAGTTTCACATGAAAACATGAAAAATCAATGTAATTTGAGTTACATTTATTGTGCTACTACAGTAAACATATGAGAGAGAAAAAGAAAACATTTACCACAAAACAAAACACTGTTTTTCAGAATGGGGTTCTTCCAATGTACGTGAAACTTTCGTGAAACTAGTAAATGCATGATGATTGTGGAAATCCCCTTTCTAGTGAAACACAGGGCTGTTAGGTTCCTTGTCTGTGCGTGCGTGTGTGCATGTGTGCTTGAACTACTAGGGTCTGCCTTATTCCACACAGTAAGGGCTTGTTTTGAGTCCAGTTGAGCTCTTCAGTTTCCCTCTCTAGATCAACAATATAGTTATGTGTAAAGAGAGACATCCTGGTCTGGATGCTGATGGGGTCGGGGTTGGTGGGGTACAGGGCAGAAGCAAGAGGAACTCTCTCTTGATTTGTCTTTTTCTTTTATTCTTTTGTTTTTCCCTGACGGACAGAAAGGAGATGAGGCCGAGGAAGGCGTAACGAGTGAAGGTAAGGATCTGCATCCCTGTAATCAAACTGCTCTCAGTGACCCCCACGTTAACACACGTCACAGAGAGTCAAAAGATACTTGGGACATCTGGTTTTAGGAAATAGGTGACCTCTTATTTGTTTGTTTGTTTGTTTTCTCCATCTCCAGAGTTTGACAAGTTCTTAGAGGAGAGGGCCAAAGCTGCAGAGATGGTTCCATCCCTCCCATCACCCCCTAGTGGAGACCCTGCCCCCCCCGCCAGCGCGCCGAGCGGAAACAGGAAGAAAGCCGAGCGATCCGAGGATGCCCTCTTCGCCTTGTAGATGCCCACCTGGTATCTCTGCAAATCCCCCCCCTCACCCACATCTCCATGGCACAAGCTGCAGCTGCCATCCTACACACCCCACCCACGCTCACTCGCCACTCCATCAGACCTCCAAAGCACAGAATGGCTTCCCCTTTGCCCGTCCCCCCCCTCCCCCCGTTCCTGCTACTTTCGTCACACTGAGGCCCTTCCCCCTCCAGATCACCTTCACTCCACCCCTCCCCCTAACCGTCTCCCTCTGCCCCCCCTCGCATCACTTGCTGTTCCCCAATCCCAAATACTCTGTCCGCCACATTTAAGTCAATTCCTTTCAATTCTTTGCTGATAAAATACAATGAACTTGGGAGAAATGCAATTTACCTGTGGGAGGGGCAATTGACTAACATATACAAGTATATTGTTAATCCAAATTCACACAAAGAAAAAAGTTATTTAAGGGAGGCTCTAAAAAGAAAAGCCCTTATAAGTGAGAGAACTTTCTTTTATAATACCTATTTCAAATTGTTTGCAGTCTACAAGGGATGCGTCTCTGAAATGATCACTCGTTGATTTATGACACCTTTCCCTCTTGATTGAATGCATTGAGTTTGGATATCTGTTTTTATTTTATTCTAGTTTAGTCTTTTGGTTACTTAAATTAAAGGCGTGCTGTGGCCTGGGCTGCTCTCAAGCAAAGGTGGTACTTGATGTGGGCAGGGGGGTTCCAGTGTCTTAATCCTGCATCTTCTCTCTGTGTACATCTGTTATGGTTTAATGGGCGGTGTTTTTCCAGAGGCACTCTGTTATTGGTTTAAAACCCAGGTCTATTATTATTATTATTATTATTATTATTATTTCTATGGTTTTTGCCCATTCAGTGCATTAAAAGCCCTGTAACACTGCATCTAAAGCATAGTGGAGGCCCTACTGAAATCTGCAAGGTTCATTGTTGATTGGAGGGGATTGACAGTTTTACTTTGTAGAGGGTCCGAGGTATAGTTTAAATGAGCTGCACATTTTCAAAAGACTGGGTGTAGGATTTGAAAGGGGAATGCAAGATGGGTAGTGACCTACTCTGAGATTATTATTTTTTTAATAATAATAATAATAATTATTATTATTATTATTATTAATTATTATTATTATTATTACTATTATGTCCTATACTATTATTTTTTATGTCCTTCAAGACATCTCTGAGGTCTTTCCTGCCTTTTTGTGTGTATACTTGTAAATATTGTACCTGTTAATTGTCAATTCCGTTAATGAAGAATGTACTTTTGGCTAAGTACCTTGATCTGCATTTATCCTGTAGTGAACGCAGTTTAGAAAAAGTTTTGAAATGTGCCCTAAGATGTTAGGAGTAACTTTCTGTTTTTCATTTAGACTTTTGATTTAATTCTGAAACTTGTATATAATCCAAAAAAAAAAAAAGCTAAGCAGGTCAGAATAATAAATTGTTAAAGTATAGTATTATGGCTACTGGATTTAGAAGGGGGTTGCATTTTGGAGAAGATCTGGTAAGATCTCCTGAAACAATTTGCAGTGAGGGTTTTCTCTCTGAAGGCTTGCACCTCTCTAAATGTTGCAGTCCAGAGAGAGAGAAATGTATATCTTTTTATGGCTGACAACTGAGTTGTGTAGATTCATTCCTGTTTCCTTTGCATCCTGATTGAAAAGTCTGAACTTTGTTAGCAGGGGATTCAATGGCAGAGGAAGCATTAAAACTAAACCACTCCAGAAGACACTGTAGTCTCTGATCACCGGCTCTGCGGCTTTCCCCTGCCGGTGAGTTCACCGTTCAGAAAAAGACACAGTGAGAGAAGAGTGACTCTCCGTACAGGACTGCGAAAGCTGAAGATTGACAAATGGAGCAATCTGAGATAGTGTTAAGCTGTCACCACACTGATGCATAGTTCCAGTGTTAGTGTAGCGAGATCATGCGTCCGTCCCCTCCTTGGCAGTTACTGTGCCGGCTTAGACTGGGTGGACTCCGGACCTTGACACTAACTCAGTCCCGATGAAAGCTTAATGCTCACCCACTGCATTCGTGATCTACCTCTGAGGGACTATACCCATCAGATAAAGGATGAACAGCACTCCCATGTTCTGCCTTGATTTTGCAGGCCTACAGATTAGGCAATATAAATTAATAACTAAAATCAATGGCATTGAAGCAATTTACAATAGATATGTAATGGACTAGTATGACTGATATGCTTAAGAAGAGCAAAGCATTTGAACTGATGTAAGATAATTATACAGAATTGTGTGTATATGTGTGTGTATGCATATATATATATACACACACACACACACACACACACACACTTCAGCTTTGTGAATAAGATTCTAATATTCCATATTTTAAAGTCTAGTGTCTAATGCCTCCTTTATATTAAACAGGTGGTTGTGCTGGATCAAAGCTGTATCTCTCAAGATACTCCCTTTGACAATTAGGATTTCTGTTTGCAGCAGGACTCATTTGGGGGCACATACCAATAAATAATCTATATATTCTGAAACAAAAAGCAATTTTTTGCATTTCTTGATCATAACCCACATACTTGTAGTGTATGGTGGATATACAGAATGCCGCTTTCTGGGTCAATATTATCATTATTATTATTATTATTGTCATTATTTTCCATTTTTGAAGCACGTGTTTTCAGTTGAATTGTTTTGAAGCAGACATGGCAGGAATTGAGATGATCTGAGTGAGTACCGGGCTGAGAGGAGGAGCTTTAGGGGAGCATGCTTAGATGGTGTCGCGTAATGAGGGAAAATCAAATCGCTCTGATGGAGAGTTGTACACTTGAGTACGTGCTGGTCAGAGGCAGGCTGACCTGTACTAAATGAGGCGAACAGTCCTTTATCTGTTATTAGGACTTTGGCTGTTTGGCTGAAAACAGCAATTGTGCCACTCATAGTATGAAATCTAAGCTTTGTAGCATTTGTAATTATTTAAAATATATAACATAGGATGTGGGGTCCCCTTCATTCTTTCCCAACCGACTCCAAACTTTGTGAGACATGAACTTTTCTTGTACAGTGTATTGTAAATGAGTTCTTTGCCGAGGTAAAGATGTAACACTATCAACAAGTACCTTATTTTAACTGTTATTTACAGAGTTCTGTAGAAAACAATGAAACAAACAACCAAACAAAACAGTTCTGGTTGCTTGCAGCTGAGACCTTTCATGTGTATATCTATAATCACTGTAGAACATTAGAAGATATTTACTTTTAATAAGATTAATTTATTGTTTGTACTATGCTTCTTTTTCGAGCATCACCATGTAAGAGTATGTTATAGCAGGCTAAAGAAAAATTGTAAAAATGAGAGAGAGAGTGACAGGTCATTTTATCCATGTTAAATGTGTATTATTAAGTATGTTTTGTTTGTGTGAACTAGCCATGTCAGTCTAATTTTTGACATCCTTTATGGGATCTACTTTTTTTTGTTTTCCATGTTTTTTTTGTTGTTGTTTTTTTTACATGTAAATAAATGCTTGTCTAAACACTGAGTAATGCCGATAACCATGCAAAGGAGTGAGGATGTAGAGTGAGCATACAGTATGGAGGTGTGTACAAACCATGGCCTGTATGGTTTGGCTGAATTACAGTGGGGTTTGCTTATAGGGATGAAGTGCATTCTGTTGTTGAGTCTTGCGATCCACAGAGAGGCTGATAAGAAGACTATAGACATCTGAGCCTCAGTGTTCTGCAACAGATCACTTCCCACATGGTGAAGTTACACAGACACGCACGATTCTCCTGGAGCTCAATACATTCTGGGTGATGTGGAGTGGGACACAAAAACCAAAACAAACCGCAAACTGTCACTGGCATTCCCCTTCTGCAGACCTCTGTGGATTAAGAACACACGTCCCTCTTTTTTTTAACTCTGTGTCTTTTTGCTTTCCAGTTGCGTTTGATTTTTATTATTTTTTGTTTTGTGTGTGTGTGTGTGCTTCTAATATAGCAGGTGCAGAGGTGTTCGGTGTAAATGATCTGAAAACAACCCAAGCCAACAACAACAAAAAACAAATTGGAAATGGATTACAATGTGGATAGTTTGTAGAAGCTCAACAAATATGTCTGACTGAGGGGATATGAGATGTGAGATGATCAGGTGGTTGGCAGAAGCTATCCTGAGATCCTTTCTCCTAGGTACTCGTGATGAACCACTGCCGACAAGAGAGTGAGTGTATTTGTGTGTGTGGGTACGTGTGCACATGCACAATGGCTTGTCCTTTCTGCTGCTGTGACTGAAGTTTAAACTCTGTGCTGTTTGACTCTTGCATGTGTTAATCTCCAATAAAAACACTACCAGTGTGACCTGTACTCTCTGTGTCCTGTCATTCTTGCTTCCAGAGTGATTAAGGCCTCGATTAAACTGACTGCCAATTACATATTCAAAACTCCATTCTAATAAGGAAAAAGTAGGCCCCAGCAATACCGATTTGGTCACTTGTGGTCAGCTGGTGGGTCAACATCTTGGTTTAGGTTTGCTTTTCAGTTTTGAAATTGCTACCAACTGGAAAAAGAGTGTGTTACGATGCATAGGGATGCATGGAAAGTGCTGCAATTATGTCATGGTACCCCTCCTAAATGTGAATGCTTTTATTATTACAGACGTTTCCCAACTTTCTTAGGTTCCATTCCGCAACTCAATGCTGGAATCATTTTTTGCGTGAGTCCGAATCTCACTCCTTGCCCTTCTTGTTTTTAACTTGTATTAAAGCTTTTGTAACTGAAAAGGTGCTCATGGGAACATTTTACATAAAGTGGAATTCATGTAATTTATGTTTTACATAACCTGGGGAGTGGCCATATCTATTTGTTGGTTAAAATCAGTGCAGCTGCTACACTTTCCCTCAGGGCTGGGAGGACAATCTATTGTCAACGCAACTGAAAACTGAATACATCCATCACCATCTAACACAACAACAACAACAACAACAACAACAAACCCCAATTCAAATTCACTGTATCACTGAAACGGCAGCTTCACCTCTGTGGAGCCGCTTGGACACAGACCGATGTTGCTCTACTGTCCGAGCAGTTCAGTACCCAACCAAGTCCAGGGCATTCAGGAGCTTTCCGCTCTGCTGGGCGGGTTTATGTGGGGAACCTCCTGCGAGCAGCTTGAAGAAAGCCTTGATTCATTGCTCAGATTATTCCTGCACCAGGCAGGGAAATTAATTTGAGCCTTATTTTGTTTTTTGATCCCCTCCCCCTGGTTTAGTTCATACTTGAAGAATAAAGCACAGAAGGATTAGCACCACATGCAAAGCTAACGAGGCAAACCAATCTTAACTTTAGTGTTACCTGCCAGTGACATAACTATTGCTGCATAAAGCTTAATCTTGTGCACTTGCCCCGGACAATTATAGGCATTCCACCTACTGTGTCTCGGTCCTGTACTCTTTTTCTCTGTCTTCACTTTAGTGTGTTTACAGCCCTGGCTGAATTATTTCCTTCTCGTCCTCTGGTAGTGTCCTCTAAAAGCCACTAAACAATATTTAAAAGTTAAAAGGTGGAGGGGAGGGGGGATGGATTAGTGCCATAACCACACCTCCTCCTGTTTTTCTTTGGTCCAAACCAACCCCAAAGCCAGTCTCTAACTAACCCTGTGTCAGCTGTACTATTGGGATCACTTTGCCAGAACATCCTGAAGAGAGCGTGGGAGGGGGAGTGTCTCCTCTGTACTGGTAACCGAGGGGTTTCAAGTCTCCCCTGTCAGTGTCATCCCATTAGCACATTTCCCAGCTGTCCCCAGGCTGTCCAGCAGCGTGTCAGGCAGGGGATCTCTGTTTGGCAACAAAGTGCCCTGTTGCATTCATCCAGCACAGCGCCTCTGGTTGGAGAACTGTGATGTGCTGCACTGTGCTATCTCAGGGCATTGACCCCTTTCTGCTGGGTTCAAGCTTTTGTCTGGCATTGCTTTGTATTGTTTGTTTGCCGCGACTGGTTTTCTGTACGATTCGCCTTCTCTCATGTTGTTGTTGTTGTTGTTGTTGTTGTTTTATATGTAATTTATTTACCAGAAAGTTAGTGCATCCCTCTGTGTGAGCAAACAATGAAGGGGAAACTTTTCTAATTAATGAATGTATTTCTTCAGCTAATAGTATTTTCCTTGCCTTATAAATAAGAAAGAACATAAGAACATCGAGAGGAGGCCATTCGACCCATCGTGTTCATTTGGTGTCCATTAATAACTAAGTGATCCAAGGATCCTATCCAGTGTATTTTTAAATGTTCCCAAACTTTCAGCATCTACCACATTACTGGGGAGTTTGTTCAGATTGTGACGACTCTCTGTGTGAAGAAGTGTCTCCTGTTTTCCATCTTGAATGCCTTGAAGCCCAATTTCTATTTGTGTCCCCGGGTGCGTGTGTCCCTGCTGATCTGGAAAAGCTCCTCTGGGTTGATGTGGTCGATGCCTTTCATGATTTTGTAGACTTGGATCAAGTCCCCACGTAGTCTCCTCTGTTCCAGGGTGAAAAGGTTCAGGTCCTCAGTCTCTCAGTAGGACATTTCCTTCAGACTTGGAATAAGTCTAGTTGCTCTCCTCTGAACTGCCTCTAGAGTTGTATAATTACACTGGACTAAAGCTTATCTGTCTACAGGTAGATAAACCTGTACATTTATAACATGTCTAGGTTCCTTCATTTTTTGCTGCTGTATTGCATCATAAAACAATAAAATCATTGTATCATCATAATAATTCTCATATTACAATCCCACAGTCCTTAAAAGCATGTATCTTAGCTTTCCATCTTTGCCTGCTTTACTTATAGTTGAATTGGGGGAACTTAATTTATACGGGAGGAAAACACTTCCCTTGTGCGGAACACTTTTTTTGGTTTTGGTTTAGAAACTGTACCTCCCGAGCCGGGCCTCTGTGCACGTGAAACTAAGAAACGATCTTCCTGCAGACCAGGAGGATTACATGATGTAATCAAAGAGCCATGTTTGTGATGTCATATCACCCCACTCTGAGCCTGGTGCCTCATTGGTCAATCCCACTGGTTCTACAGGCGGGGATATCTCTGTGGCTCTACCAAACTTGCCTAGGTTTTGTCCCGCCTTCAGATGACTCCCATTGGTCTTGGTGGCCACGCCTACAGAGAGAGTAAGCAAGTAGAAGCAGCATGTGTCCCCCTTGAGCCAGTGTGTTATATTTAGGAAAGCAGGCAGCTGTTTTTTTGTCTCTTTATGGCCAGTCCTATTACAGCTGCAGTTTAGGTTTCACATGATATATTGACTGTCAACGTGGAGTCCATAGTTCGCTATATACATACACATACACTGTACATTGTACATTTAATGTATGACATAGGATTCTCCTTTTTATTATTATTATTGTTATCACTATTAATAAATGTTAGTTGTAGCAGTTTGACACAGTGATTAAAACCATTTTGGTACCAGATTTGATACAATTGATGCAAACAATCTATTTCTGGTGTAAGATGCAAGGTTTTTTGAGGTTTCAGCCCATGAGGAATCACTTTCATATTCAAAGGTGACTCTTCTGATAAAGATATAAAAACATGCATGTTCAGAACACCCTGTTTAGAGTTCTGGGCAGGATGACACTGGTCCTGCTGTACAGAACTGTCTAAACCAGTCTCCCTCACACAGGTTGGACCTGTACCAACAAGCCTGTGAAAGCAGATAGGTCCATATGTAAGAGAAATGCTACTATCCACTCCCACATGTATTATAAATAATATTGTATAATACCACACCTAGACCGCTGTAATCCTAATTGGGACCTCGAGCCCTGGAGGTTGTGTGTGTAGCCAAGGGGGGTTTCGTTGGCTTTGTGTCTTCCTAAGCCTCTTCTGAGTCCTTGCAGATAACTGCTTGCTCATTCCTCTTAAACCAGTTTTAAGGTATGGTGGAAGCAATATGTTTTTTATTGGAATATCACCAACAGTTGGAAAGAGTCAGCTAATTTTTCCGCCCATGTTAAAAAGCTACAGAGCACATTGGATTAGACATGATGTAGGGTACTTTCAAGACAATAATATAGAAGGCAATATAATGATAAAACTACCAGATAATACGTATACAAATGGGTGCTTGTGATGTGAGCATCGGTAGTGGACAGTGTGAAGTGGTACTGGACATTTACAGTCTGAAAGGAGGAAGGAATGGACACTGACACTAATCAAGTAGGAAAACTATAAACTGAAAGGCAGAGCCGTCAAAGCAAAAATGTTGGCTGTGTTCATCATATTAAATTACTAGTAACAGCAGCCTACTCATGTTAAAGAGGATTGTCCCAACATTTTTAGAAAAGGCCAGTGCGCTCACTGTCACACCAACATTGAGAGAAATAAACAAAAACAAGTGCAAGAACTTGAATCTGCGGAGCATGGCAATGTGTGTGCTATGCTGAGTGACAATAGAATAACAGTAGAATTACAATTGTTATTACCATAATGATATATTTAGATTGCAGATCTGCAAAAGCTTGGACTAGTTATTGGAGATATGTGTTTTGCTTTTGTGCAGTTTGTGAACATGCCCCTCTCCCTTGCCAAGCAGCACATGGCTTTATCACTACACTATCACAGCGCCGGTTTCTGCAGGGGTTGGCTTTGCACGGCAGCATGAAGAAAACGAGGAAGCTGGTTGGTCTGGGTCGGCTGTCAGTCATCCTCATCAGAAGCTGCGGGGCTCAGCCAAGTGGCTTCCTAGTAAGCAAGTTAGTGCGCGCACACACACACACCTCCAGTGTTTGGACAAGTTTGCAGTGAGGACCACTATGGAGGCGGAGGAGTTCAGCGAGTAGACAGGGATATCCATCACAAAGTTTGAACTGCACTTTGCCTTCTAAATCCGAACTGAGACTTTTGTCGTTTTGTTTTCGTTCACTTGTATTTATTTTTGTAGAATATATGCTTTAATGGTAGTGCGATCTGCTAACGTTATTCATATTATATGTATAGATCTGTATAAATACAAATAGCACAATGAATAACCTGTCCTTTGACGATACGTCGCTGGACAATCTGGATCCCAGTCTGACTCTAAACGAGCCCAATGACATCGACACGGCGCTGCTCAGCGATATTGACGGTAAGTATCGCGAATCGCTGTGCGAATATAACACGTGTAATAATACCGCGCTGCGCAGTGACGTCAACAAACTCACCCCGTCGTCTGTGGCGGTGTACAGAGGGATGTATGTGTGTTTGTATGTGAAGCTTAAAAAGCTGAAGAATATATTCAAGGTTTTTGGAGATGGGTAACTGAGCATCTCCATCCGTGCAGAAGTTTTGTCCCTCTCTTGTGCTGTGTTATAGAGTGGCATATTATTTCGGATGATAAATAAGCGCATATGAGGAAGTACGTGACACTTCAATCGGCCTTTTTAAAGAATGACAGTGGCTGAGCATCCCTACAGTCCAAGTAGCCTAGTAACCTATATTTGCTTTAATGTGTCACAGTGCGTACCTAATGCAGGCATGTTTGCCTGCGAAATAAAACGGTCTTTTTTGTATACTGTATATGATGCATAGTGTCAGTAAAGATTCGTCTGCATTTATGTAAATATCCGGATATTTGAGTGTTGTTTTGCTAATTGTATAGGTTGATATGAATTGTGTTTTGAGCGCTCCGCCCCTACCAAACTTGTGAGTGACGTCACCCCCCGAGGTTACTATCGAGCATTCGCTTCTCAGAGTTCACTGCTCGCGTCCGTGTGCGCAGATGTCCGCAGTTCTGCGCGGGTCTGCGCGGCTGCACCAATGGGATCAGAGGGATTCTGCAGATCGGCGCAGAACTGCGGAAATCTGCGCTACTGGAACCAGACCACTGATAACGACATAGACATGCTGTTGTCCTATTTAAAAAAATATATGCATTATTAATATTAAACCAGTTTTTGAAACCGCACTAAATATATATTAAACATCCATTAAAACTCGATAGTTCTAATGAATGTATTTACCATGCGCCATTAACGAAGCATATTTTATTAACAATCATTCACGTACAACGTCAGACATACTAGTTCTAGCCAAATATCTAACACAAGACAGATCTACACATCATAGTACATAACTTTCAGATTGAACAGGACTGAAATGGACTGCAGCTCACTCCACCACTAGGGGGCAAGACAGTCTTTGCCAGAAGTGAAGGCAAATGAATATCCACAACTTGATTTATTTATTAATGTATTTATTAGCTGGCGCCCTTAATTGTATTACACTCCGGGTAGCGAACTACACATAAAAGCCCACATGTCTGTCCTTAATAATGTCAGAAACTGAGCGCACCCTTTCATTATTCAGAGCCATCAGTTTCTGAAAACTATATCGCTCTAATGATTGACAAACAATCACACGAATACAGCTCGATATGAGATGAATAATATGCGTGAATATTGTTAAGGATTCATTCAAACATTGCCACTTTTCTTTTTTGGCGCTCGCAACTTCTCGCGTTATCACCACGACGGGGTTAAGCAGAGTGTGTGAATGACCGAAAGTAACCCCGCCGCCGAAGGGGTTAAAGACTCAGTGGCCGATAGTAACCCCGGTCGTTCACCCCGTCGTGCTCGAAGCGCTCGCCCCAGACACGCTGGCTGTCGTGCAGGGGGGGGGCAGGCACACATAGCAAGGCGCCCAGGACGCTTCCCATTGGCTGGGAAAGATCACCTCATACAAAAACATTGCTTTACACATCCAGCCTGTCTCTTGACTGCTGCCATGCTTGCTGTGGTTAAGTAGGAGGCGTGTTCACAGATCAACGTACCTTCAATTTACTTTCTGAGGCTGATGCAAGGGCGAGGGGTGGGGGGTGAATCACTGACCCTTAGGCTGATGCTGAGGCATGCCTTTCCTGATAAGCTGCCAGTTTGATATGAATTGATTGCGGTTGTAGTGGCAGTGATAGTGCTAGCCTCACACAGTACAGTATACTCTCAGTATGGACTGCACTTTGGAAGGTAAACGATTCATTCTTCTTCTGATTCTTAGTGAAATGTAAAGAGTTATGAGGCATCGCTCACAGTTGCTGATGCTGAGCATCTTGTATACTTCTAGAGTTTTTTATGTTGTTATTTTTTCTCATTTGTTTTTGTTTTTTCTCTCTTTGGGAAAGTTCCCTTATTGTTTGAAACTTTGTCAAGACTTGATTTGTAATAGCTGACTATCGTTGAAGGCAAACCTAAGAATGACAGTGATAAACTGCAACTGTCTTTTAATGTTGCGAATAACTTTTTTTATGTATGCTACCATCTGAAAGATAGCTTTACAATGCACTTTTTTTATAAAGAAGTCACGACAACAGCACCCTGAAGGAGATCACTGAGTCTTCCACCGGAGAAACGCTGCCTCTTGTGCCATCACCCAAACCTTGAAAAGAATGCTTCAGGAAATGACTTTGGGGAACTCAGCTGCTTCGCTGGGGACGATGCCTCCCTGGACCCCTGCTGTGTGAGCCAGCTATAAACCCATTACAGGGGCTTTATTAACTAAAGCTGTTCGAAACCAACCTGCTAATGGGATTACTAATTGCCACAGTGACCTGATTCAAAGTGGCGCCACCGTGCACATCCAAGCGACAAGTGTGACCAGACTGGCAGTGCCTCTATGAGTTCGGTGCTTGCGTTATCGAGATTGCGGAGTTCTTGAAAAACAAATAAATAAATAGATGACATTATAATCATTAAGTGCAGTTTTTTTGCTTTGGTTTAATTCGTTTTTCATTCTTATTTCTTTGCATGTGTTGAATTCCCAGGTTTTAGTTTCCTCCTGTTTTTCTACTGTTTTTAACAAATTCTGCATTGATTGGAAAATAATGCAGAGGGTTTATCATTACTGCATGTCATGATGAGGTTGAGTATCTGTGAGCAGGGCTGGAATGAAAACCAGATAAAACCATATTGTTTTTCAGATGTATTTATTTTGTCCTGTTTTTAGGAACCTCTGTTTGAAAATTACGTTACCGTTTATCTCTGTTCCTCTTCTCCAGAGCTATTGGACATGTACCAGTTATCTATGCTGCACTTTAAAGACATTAGTTGATAAGAAACTAAACGTAGCATTCCTCCTGTTTGCTATAGATTTTGCCCAACATGGAGCAGCTCTCCAGAAAGCAAAGCTTGGCTCATTATTTATTCAGCAGTCTTTAACCTTCCCTTCTCTGTTCCCCCAGACATGCTCCAGCTCATTGGCAACCAAGACATGGAGTTCACTGGGCTGTTCGACCATAACCCTTTTGGCGGAGGCTTGCCCGCTCAGGACCCCCTCCACCTCCCCCACTCCACCTCTCCTCCTGGCCCCCCATCCCCCACCCTCTCCTCCTCTTCATCGTCTTCCTCGTCCTCTTCCTCGTCCTCTCTGCGGCCCTGCAGCACCCCCCACTTAGATGCCCTGCTGGGGCCGCCCACTACTCCATCCTCTGCCCAAGCCTCCAAGCTGTACCAGCTCCCCACTCAGCAGCCTTCACCCCAGCATCAGCTAACCCCCACCTTCCAGCATAGCCTAGCCCCACAGATGCCCCCCACCCCCCATCAGGCCTCCCCCCAGCCAACCCATGTCCAGCAGGAAACCAAAAATTCTAAACCTCAACCCTCACCAACACCACCACCACCACCACAACCCCAGCGCCTGGCCCCTGTCCAGAAGCCCCAGCCTTCCCCGCAACCCCTTCTCCCCCACACTGCAGCGGTGGCACCCCCTCCTCCACTGGTGATGACCCAGAGTTTCAGCCCGGGACCCCAGATGCACTTCAGCAGCATACCACCTCCACTGCAGCAGCAGCAGCAGCAGCAGCCACCCCTGCCAGTACAACAGTCACCACCACAGCAGACCCTAATCAGCTACCAGAGCCAGCCTGGATACACCGGTATGGACTCTTTTGAAGCCGTCAGTTGGATGTGTTCTGTGAAGGTTAAGTGTATTAGCGAGCAAGCGAGGGAGGGTAGGAGGAGTGTGTGGGCCAGCAACAACAGGAGGGAGCTAGTCTCTAGTAATCCTGCACTATCACAGAGTTACAGCTGTTACCATACATGCCCTGAGCTGCCAAATATTACATTGCACTTCACGATGAGCCAAGTCTTAATCAACTCTTCTATTAGGAATTGCAGGATAATCCTTAAAGCTAGACTGAATGCATCTGTAAAAACCCCTTTTGTTGTTGCTTTCATGTTGTTGGGGGGCGATGGAGACACAGATGTGTCTGGAGAAAGTTCCTAGTTGCATCGAGTTTGCAGTGCGTATTACCCAGTTTACCAGCAGGCTGTTTCTGAGGTCTGTTGTTGTGTTGCAGGCAGCTTTCCAATTAACTTGCACAAGAATCCCAGAATGCACTGCCAGGGTGTGTTCCAGATGCCAAGGTGAAATGTTTACGTCCTTTCCATCTCTGGGCAGGCGTCACAGGTAGCGGTTTGAGAGTTACCTGCTGCTGGTAGGGCACACTTCATATCCCTTTTATTGGGATCACTCTACAGTAAATGCTTAATAAAGGCTACACTCACTAAATAGTGAATTGGAAAACAGGAACTCATGAATCACACCTTGTGGACTCCAGTTTCTCAGGGTTTTCATCTCTGTTGGCATTCATATTGTACCAATAATGGGTTATTGAGAACCTATTCCATGTTTGTGCCTTCTGAAAAGATGGCAATTTCTGTTTAACTATAAAATGACCATGTTCTGACTGTTTTAGAGCAAACGGTTAAACGGTCTCTTTAAGGTTAAATTTGATGAAAAGATTGTGATCAAATAAAAGTACAAAATATACCAAGACTCTGAGGAGTGGGTGCTAACAAAATCAAATTGAATTCATATTATACAGTTTTAAAATCTTATTGTGATAAATATGCTGTACTTGTGGTCTGGTCATGTGGATGGTAAACCAAGATGTCAATCCCTTGGGCTGACCTTTCACCTTTTGATGGCTACTAATGCAATACAAATAAAAAAGGAATACTGGTAATGGGGGGGTTGCAGTAAATGTGGTGAAAGATAGATACTGAGCTGTCTAGACAGTGTGCGTTTGCGTAACCCTCTGTTGCCTCCACCTGATTTTGTAATGTCTTGGCAATACAAGAGGCAGAGCAGGGCAGGAGAGGAGCAGTGCAGTTCATAGCCCTGAATGTGAACCCTTGTCAAGGCACAAGGCACACAAGTTTTTTTCTCTTTGTTTTCCTGCCTGCTTTTCACAAATGAATTAACATTGGCATCAGAGTTGGCCTTAGCTGTTGGCCAGATTAAATTAATAAGCTGTTCCCTACCTATCCAGTCCGCACTTTGCTACATTGTGTGTTTTCCCAGCAAAGTGTGGGGTCCAGTCAGAAGTAGTAACCAAAAAACAATGGTTGTTGTGCTAGAACCCTCATGAATTTTGTCCACATCACATCTGTCCTATAATTTGGTCAGTTTTATCAGTTTTTTTTTTTTTGTAAGCATGCACTCTGCTTTGCCATGGTTTATATCAAGATTTGCTTTAATTCGCTTTCTCTTTGTTGCCCTACATTTTACTGCTGTTTTACCATGGTATACTGCAGTACGTTTGGCAAGGTTTAGTGTCTGTCTTGTAGAACTGGTTAGCAGCTGTTATATGAGTAACTATGCACTCTGTGTGAGCTGTTTTATGATCATTTTCCCAATAGTTTTGGTGATGTATGCACTGTGTAGAGGTGCCAGTATTTTATATATTTATTATGCTGCATTTGTGCAAACTCTAAACATGTTCTGTATCTGCCCAGTGTATTTCAGTGCTTTTATGTCCTTTAAAATGCTTTTATTGTATAGGGTGTTTGTTGTACCATAGACTAGAAATGCATTCAATTATAGCTGACCAATATTAGACCATGACCTTAGAGATGCAGAAAAAGCAATTACAGTTTAAGAAAGGGACTGAGTAAAATCACACCACTGCTATTCTGGACAAATCTATACCAGTTTTAAGTAGCCTTACAGCCACCTGATACCAGAAGATCACTCCTTATAACTGAGTTTCCTAATTGGTTTTCATACCCTGTGTCGCTGGTCTAGATTTGTAATCTCGCAACCAAATCTGGGTAGTAATGCCATAGATCTGTGTTGTGTTGTGACCCGTGTGAGTCAGCATGGTTCTCTTCATTCCTCTCACTGTCGCTCACTCTCCCCGTACAGCCGTGCAGCAAGGAGGTTCCCCCCGGCCCCTGTCCAGCGTCTCCACCTCCCCTCAGTCCATCCAGCCAATGGCCATCCAGACTCGGGTCCAAAGCCTGCCCACTCAGCACATATTGACCACCACCTCCAGCCCGACCACCCACACCATCTCCCATCAGGTGCAGCAGGTCCCGGTGAGTGATTGTGAGAGTGAGAGTGCAATCTGGGGACCTGGTCATTTCCAGGACGTTTCTAAGTGAACGTGGACAATTTCTCTCTCTCTCTCCTCCTCTGATCTCTTTCATAATCTCTCCCTCTATTCTTTCTCTGCCTCTGCCATTCATTTCTCTGTCCTTCTTGCTCGGATCTCTCTGTCTCTCTCTCTTTGTGATTCTCTTTTCTCACCCACACGTCATCTAATCTCTCACTTCCTGGGGTAATTGCTGTCATTCTTGTTCTGTGATCTCGCTCCCTCTCTTTCTCATGACAACCCCCCCCCCCCCCGATCTCACTAATATGTTTTACTTTGCAGGTGTTGCTGCAGCCCCAGTTCATCAAGGCGGACTCTCTGCTGCTCACGGCGCTGAAGCCAGAGGGCTGTTCCGTGGTGACCACGGTAAAGTCCCCTTCCATGACCACGCTGGCCAGCTCCACCGCCTCGGTGCAGACCACCTCCATCCAGGTATCCCCCTCCCCAGCAGCCCCCCAACTGCTACCACCCACCTCCTAGCCCTGCCCTTGACTGACTACCTTCATACCAGGATTTGTAAGATTAGTGTTGCTTTTAATCTGTTTCCACCTACCAAGATGGGTTGCACCCTCTGTGTAGAAAAACATAAAATGCAATATTTTGTACATCTGTGCATTGGGTTTGCATTGGATTTTTCAATCTCAAAAGCTTTTTCCTGTTTTTGTATAATTTATATAATTCCTCTCTGTCCGTATGTCTGTCTGTGGCAGTGTCTCTGTCTGGTTGTGTCAGTTGTCCTATCAGTTAGTCTGCCATGGAAGTGTTTCAGTCAATCAGTCTGGAAGTGTCTGTCCGTCCATCAACCAGTCTGTTAGAGTCAGTGCATCTGACAACCAGGGCAGTGAATCAGTTTGTGTCGCTCAGTCTGACACGGCACTGTCTGCTTTGGTCAGTCTGTGTATCAGCCATGGCGGGGTATCAGTCTGTTTCTTGAGTAGGCTGTTTATTGATGGTGACAGTGTTCCAGTCTATCAGCCTACCGTGGCCCCTGTCTCACCCCCTCTCCCTCTCTCTCTCTCCCAGGCTCTAGTGAGCGGAGGCACCATCCTCACCACCATGCCGGTGATGGTGGATGCCGACAAGCTGCCCATCAACCGCATAGTGGCCAACGGCAAGCCCTTGGGCCTGCCTAACAAGGGCGAGAAACGCACAGCCCACAATGCCATCGAGAAGAGGTATCGCTCCTCCATCAATGACAAGATCATCGAGCTCAAGAACCTAGTGTCTGGTGCCGAAGCCAAGGTACGCTAACTTCACATGTAAGACAGCCTAGGGATAAATGGGAAGCCTGCCTGAGACTTGGGCCAAGGTCAAAGCCAAATGTTGACCTTACCCGTGAATTGTAAATGTTCTAATTTATACCCAGTCACATGTTTTTATTGAAAGATGGTACAAAAGTGACAATAACTTAAATATAACGCACAGGTTTTGGACTTTGCGTTTCATGGCTCAGTCTTAGTTTTGGTGCGGCTCAGCCCTTGAAAAAAGAAGTCAAGACACTCATGTCATCTGTTTCCCTGGGTGTCTAGATCTGGTATTCTGGCATTTGAAATCCAGAAGATTTTATTATAAATAAACAAGATATACAGTTGTAATGGTTCTAGATGTACCTTTCCATTAGCATCATGAACTTCTGGACATACCATGGGGATATGACTTCTGTTCCAAATGATTAGTTAAATCAAGGAATTAAAATCTGAGGTACTAGATGTCCATGCAGAACCTTGAAAACTTCTTGAAATATTTCCAGCTGCTTTAGACTGGGGAAAGGTATACCAATATTTGGTGGCTTGCTTTAATTATTTGTTTGTCTTGTGTGTCAAATTTACCAGTGGCAAACAAATGTACAATGTGGTTATTCCTTCAAATTCAGATTGGTTGTGGACACCTGTAGACGCATGTATATACCTACAGTCATTTGAAATGAGTGTAATGCTATGTAACTCAAAGCTGCTGTTAAATTATTATATTTGATATTTTATTATTTTCTTTTTGTATGTTCGTGTCCACTGCAGCTCAACAAATCGGCCGTGTTGAGAAAAGCCATTGATTACATCCGCTTCCTACAGCAGTCCAATCAGAAGTTGAAGCAGGAGAACATGGCTTTGAAGATGGCAGCCCAGAAAAACAGTGAGTGAGCCTGGAGGTGGCACGCCAGGGCTGCTGGGAAACCTCAGGGACAGGGCTCATATCGGTTGACCCCGTGGTTCATCCGCCAAGTATTTAGCAGGGGGCAACTATTGAGTACAATCTGAGTAGTAGAGTGCAGAATAGTACAGTACAGGACACACTTGTGAAATATACACTATATTTGGTTAGGTCACTCCTAGAAGGGAGGTGTCTGATTATGCTTCGTGAGTTTTTGAATATCTTGAACTTGAACTTGGTGGACTCAACAGGAGCCAGTGGTGCAATGTGTTGAATGTGTCACTGATCCCAGTGTGACAACGCCACTTGTCTCTCTTCCTCTCAGAGTCTTTGAAGCAGCTGGTTGCCGGGGAGACGATGGACGTGGAGGCGGTGAAGGTGGAGGACATGGAGCTGCCCACCCCCCCACCTTCCGATGCCGGTTCCCCCTCCCACAGCAGCAGCCCCTTCTCCCACTGCGCCAGTGACTCGGAGCCTGAGAGCCCCATGTACGAAGAGACCAAGGTACCTCCTCCCGGCTCCACATTCAACAAGCCCTGCGTTGGCGGAGCAAAGCGCGCCAAAAATGAAAACATTAAATGATAGATAAAAACACATGACGCCTGCACACCTGCTAGACACTCACCCTCTGATCACCTCGGGGTCATAAGAACACCGTCAGAAAACGGGTTACGCCATCAGAGTTTATGTAGCAGAAGTGAAAAAAATATCAAGGATAACAAAGGTTTATTCACTCAGGAACTAAATTTGCCTTTTCTCTTTCGATTTCTCTGTCCCCCTCTATCCCTTTTCACCGCCCTCCTCTCTCTTCCTCTATTCCTCTGCCCGTGTCTCTGTGTCAGGCTGGTGTTAAGCAGGAATTGACATCCCCTGGCAGTGTGGGCATGCTGGACCGCTCTCGCATGGCGCTGTGTGCTTTCACTTTCCTCTTCCTGTCCCTCAACCCCCTGGCATCTCTGTTGGGCGGTGGGAGGGGTGGCTCGACGCCTCCCCTTAACATGGAGCACTATGGAGGAGAGCGTACCATGCTGGCTGTGGATAATACAGGTATGTGGATCACCGCTTTCGCATCCTTCATTTGAAACCATGCTATTCTGGGATTTCTTTCTCAGTGTTCACTGCACACTGATACCGCCTAGGGATAGACAGTCCAGTTGACTGAACTGAGGTTATATAGGGTGTGTTAACTTTGACAGTACAATATAATACAAATGTCTGCAGTCCAATGTAGGTGACAGTCTTCATTTGTTTTATTCCTGTGTTTGTTATTTATTCCTCTGGTCCCTCCTCTTTCCCTCTCTCTCTCCACCTCTCCCCAAGTGGACTCCCCTGGCTGGTTGGACTGGATGCTGCCCACCATGTTTCTGTGGTTGATGAACGGTGTTCTGGTGGCGGGGGTGCTGATCCGGCTGCTCGTGTACGGGGAGCCCGTGACCCGCCTGCACTCCGGCTCCTCGGTGCTGTTCTGGAGACACCGCAAGCAGGCTGACCTGGATCTGGCTCGGGTGAGACAGAGAGACGGCACACTGCAGTGCTTTTAACACTTTGGAGAGGGAGAGGGAGAGAGAGAGAGATAAAGATAAACAGATTGATGTTGACTAATACTGTTGAAAGCACCACAAAATATTGAGAGAGAGAAACAGACAGAAAGGAAAAAAGAGAGAAACAGAATGGGGAAATAAAGAGAGACCGAAAGAGAGTTGAAGACTAATTTGTGATGTAGCAGAGTGTTACAGCCAATTGTAACAAGAACCTAAAGAAACAGACCTTCCCACCCTCCAAGTGAGAGACGGACAGAGTGAAAGAGAGTAGGACATATCAAATCTTCACCTTACAGAAAAAGAAAGAACGTATTTTGAATGTGAGAATCTTAAGTGGACGTTTCTCTTGCAGGCTCATCAGTGTGCACAGACACATCTTCCCGAAATGTGCTAGCAGTTTTCAAATCCCCAGGCTTGTGAAAACTAACTTATTAGCCTTGAAAGCGCAGTGTGATCATAAACCCGGCGTTTTAGCCTGTCATCTCTCACTGAGTTATTTATTTCCTCGATTTTCTGGGCAGATTAGGGAGATCAGCGAGATCAATACTGTCTGGAGAGCTTGGTGTGAGTGTGTGCGTGTGCACACCAGTCTGTGTCTTTGCTTGTGTTTGTGTGTGTGCGCTTGTATTTGTACGTTTGTGTGTGTGTGAGCTTTATTGGCATGTCAAGCGTTCTCTGGTGTCTCCAAAGCTTTGAAAACATGACAAAGTAGAAGGGATAAGCTCTATAATAGTACAATAAAAAATAATGGCTTAAGCAATACAGCAGACATAAAATTTACATCCCCCTTTCCTCAGGTCCCAGTATAGCCCAGAGTTACCATTTATACCCGATCGAAATGGCATATGCTATTGTGCACACACTAACCAAAGGGGATAGCCATTGAAAATCCCCCTTCCTCATTTCAGTGTGTCTGTCTTCCAGTCTTGGCTGCGTTTGTAATGCTGATCACAATTTATTGTGTGTGTGTTTGTGTACACAAAGGGGGGATCAGTACATGCAGCAAGACTGCCAGCCAATATTCCCTTCCAGAATGGATTTCTTCTGTCAGTAAATTGCTAGCAGACGCCCACCCCCCCCGCTTCCTCTTCGCCCCCTCACCGAACACTATCCATGCCTCCTCTGGGAGCTTCCCTCTCAGATTACAGCAATCTCTGTCTGATTAGGGCTGCCACTGAGGGTGAGGAGGTGTGTGCCACAGAGCTGCATAGATTAATTTACCCGGGGCAGATGGGCACCCAGCTTCCAGTGCGTCTGTGTCACAGGGCCCCAGAGAATCGCTCCCCCACTCTGCTGCTGTCGGCGCCGATTACTGTCAGGGCCACTAATGCCGCGGACGCTCTCTGTAGGTGTTCTCCCCAGCAGTAGGGCTCTATCCCCCCCTCGGGCTGCTCGTCAAAATGCCTCGGACTGAGGAGGGTAGTCAGTCACGGCTGGGGCAGGTGTCCTCTGGAGGGGCGGAGGCGGACAGGGGTGGGTGAGTGTGTCTGAGGGAGCGGAGGGCTTTGTTGGATACAGTATAGGGGATTTTTTGCATTGATTTTGTTTTTGTTTGTAGTGAATTAAATCTGTCTCTCTCTTCCTTTTTCTCTTCTCTCACTCTGCTCTCTAAACCCCCCATGTCCACCACCCCTCCCCTTTCTCTCTCCTAAACCTCAACCTCTTTTTTTCCCTCTCTCCCTCCCTCTACCCACCTCTCTTTTTCCTTTTCCTCATCTCTCTCCTCTCTTCTTCTTCTTCCTCCCTCTACCACACTCTCCCCCTCCTTTGCTTCCTTATATCCTCTTCCTACACTCTCCGGTCTCCTATCCCTGACCTTTCACCCCTGTACCCCACCCTTCGCTTTCTGGTTGTGCAGGGGGACTTTGCCCAGGCTGCCCAGAACCTGTGGACAAGCCTACAGGCCCTGGGCCGGCCCCTTCCCACCTCCCAGCTGGACCTGGCGTGCGGGGCTGTGTGGGCTGTGCTGCGGCTGTGCCTGCAAAGGCTGTGGGTCGGCCGCTGGCTGGCAGGGCGTGCAGGGGGCCTGCGCAGAGATCGCCCTCTTCAGGACGACGCCCGCAAGAGCAGTCGTGACGCCGCCCTGGTCTACCACCGCCTGCACCAGCTCCACATGACAGGTGGGTCCCTACTTCCACGGATCTGGACTGATTCAGCATGAACTGAGTGCTGCAGTGAGCTGGAAAGCGGTCCGCCCACTGCCCTGCTGTTATGGCCATTTGTGTTGGGTTAGATTGAGTGCATTAATACAAAGGAAAGTATTGCAGAAAATGATATTCAACTATTCAGGGTGGTATAGGAGTGGTATTCACACTTTGCATTGGAGGACAGTCAGTGTGGTCTATGTCGGCAGAAATTAGGAGAAACTGGACAAACGTGGCCAAAAAAAGAGGAGAATAATTAAATCCTTTCACCCAAAGCTTGAAGAAAGTGTGTGTGTGTGTAGGGTATTAACTAGGCTGGTATTCTCTTCCTCCCTCTCTCTCTCTCTCCCCCTCCCTATGCAGGCAAGCTGGGGGGCAGCCACCTGTCTGCCTTCCACATGGCGCTGAGTGCCGTTAACCTGGCGGAGTGCGCGGGCGAGTGCCTCTCCGTCGCCATGCTGTCCGAGATCTACGTGTCTGCTGCCTTGCGGGTCAAAACCAGCCTTCCCCGGGCGCTGCACTTCACTGCAGTGAGTACTGAAGCCAGCACAGCTCGGCCTCAGTGGTCTGTGCCAGTCTGTGTGACTCTCTCTGGGTGCCTCCATCTTGTTCTGTTCCGTTCCCGCCTGCGCTGTATTGCCAACCGTAACGGGAAAGTCATGTGCTTTTTCTCTATCTATCAAAATGATTGCAGCAGTCCTTCAGGCCAAGATGGGCCTACACTACACCCTATAAAACACAAACAAATGCCTTTCAGTGTCTTGTCTGATATCACAATATTTTCGCTATCCCCAGCTGTCACCTCTTCAAAGTGCTTCTAAATGTGGGTAGGCTGTTGTCTGTGCTCCCTATGAACCCCACGCCTGTCCGTGTCCCCCTCCAGAGGCTGTTTCTGAGCAGTGCACGGCAGGTGTGTCTGTCACCCAGCGGCACGGTGCCCCCCGCCATGCAGTGGCTGTGTCACCCGTTGGGCCATCGCTTCTTCGTGGATGGGGACTGGTCTGTGCGCAGCTCGCCCAGAGAGAGCATCTATAGCCAGGCTGGCAACACAGGTCAGTGGGGGAGGTGGTAGAGATGGGCATCGGGAGTGGCACTGTGGGCAGGAACCAAACTGGGTTGTAGCACAGTGCAAGGACAGAGCAGCCATAGTCAAAGTGTGTGTGTGTGTGTGTGGATTGCATTACCTGGAAAAAGTGTGTGTTCTGTACTGAGAGTGTGTTGCACTGTTTATGTGTGTACAGTGTTATGATTGTTACACTTTGTCAGAGAGTGGGTGCTGTACTGAGATTGTGTTGCTGTGTCAGTATGAGTGTGCTGTACATTGTGATTGAGCTGTCCTTGTCTTGCAGTGGACCCCCTGGCCCAGGTGACTCAGGCTTTCCGGGAGCACCTTCTGGAGAAGGCGCTGTACTGCGTGGCACAGCCCCAGGGGGAGAGAGTCCTGGCCGAGGGAGAAGGGTGAGTGCACTCTCCGCCTCCTGCTTACCTCTTAGTCACAGAGGCCATGCTTTGAACTGTTCTGTCTAGCCGTTGTCAAAACCAGCATTGTCTTGAAGACCTGACCGTGTTCAGGTGCCCTTAAGTGCCTCAACTTTCTAAAACCTTTGCCAAGTGCACTTTCAATCGGGGGCCATGTCATTGCCGATCGTGGCCCACATTCTTCGGGGGTTGGCTATGTAATTGGTTAGCTGCTGCCGGGGTGAGGTAGATTTCCAACCTTGACCTTATCTTGGCTTGTGCAACCGCAGCTCCAGCTCTGCTGAACAGAAGGGATTGGTCTGCCAGAGCAGGTTGCGCAGGACCTATTAAGCTGTCTACATCTCTCCCATGTCTGTATGAGGAATATAGTGGTGAGCAGATTGACCGTTTGCCAATTCCAAATTTGGAGACGAGGAAAGCAAAGCTAATGGGTGGCGGCATGGTCAGAACTAAATTGATAGATACGTCATTGTGCTTGTGACACTTTTTGGAGGGGGTGGCACAGTTGCTGCAGTATTGTGTGTGAATGTGTGTGTGTGTCTGCTCTCTGGCAGGGAGTATTCAGACGCCCTGGAGTATTTGCAGCTGTTGAGCAGCTGTTCGGACGCGGCCGGAGCAACAACGCAGTCCTTCGCCATCAGCTCAAACACTGCCACCCTGACAGGTGAGGGAGATGCACTGCACTGCTCTGCAGAGGACATCACTGCAAAAGTTCAGAATTATCTTTTGTAAATTGAAGGTTTAGTACAAATCCATAAAATAAGAGCTTCTTGCAGGTTAAATTATTCTTGAAAGTCTGCTGAACAGGCTTAAAGACTTCCCTAAATTTACTTTAAATAACTAAATCAATGTGCTGTGGAAGAGTCTTTGAAGATGCAGTCCATATTACATTCCATTTTTATGCAGGGAAACCTGGGGAAAAAAAACAAGTTTTTCTGCAGCTTTTTCTAGTTCTGTGAAAGTTGACATTACATTCTTGTATTTATACTGTTTGGTTATTCTTACATCGAAAACGAATCTTCTGTTTCATCTGTCAGAGACCAGTAGAATACGGCATCAGTGTTTTAAGACAAAGATCAGTATTAGGTGGAGTATTTACCAAAAATAATGCCAAAAATAAAGATCCCACTTACATCTTACAAGCTTGACTGAAATGCAGAAGACACTTGGATTTTATTAGCTCAATAGTAATTAGTTCAACAAGCAAGGCAAAACAAAATGCATTTCTGATTAACAGGATGACTCTCAGACCTATATGTTCACCCTTGACATTTTTACAATACAGACAATAACATGAAAAGTTTGTTGTGTACCCAAAGGATTTGAAAATCAACCTATCACATTTTTTTGAATAAATGTTTATTTGTTTGCTTATGCAATTTTCTGAGAATAATTAAAGGCAAAACCAAAACAAAATAAAACCTTTTTAAGCCATCGTGGGTGTTATGAATGGCGAGTGATGTGGTGTGTGTGCTCTTTCCCCAGGCTGTGATCCCCAGTCACGGTGGTGGTCCGCTGTGGTGGTGGTAGTGGTCAACTGGCTGCAGGGTGAGGATTCTGCTGCTGAGAGACTGTACCCCGCTGTGGAGCACCTGCCCCGCAGCCTGAACACGGCTGAGTGAGTACAGCACTGAAACACACACACACACACACACACACACACATTTAGTTTTGCAATATTTTGTGGGGACTTCCCACTTCGTTTTTGCAGATGTATTTGTTAAAGAAGGCACAGTCGCACCTATCCTGGAGTCTGAATACTAAGAACCAGGCACTAATGCACGCGCGTGCACCTGCTAAGTGAGAACTGCAGGCTAATAGTGTACTGCCACAGACACACAGACACAGACAGACACGCACACACACGCAGCTGCTATAAGGCAGCCTGCCGCTACTACTATAATGCCACACAGACTCACCTGCTGAGAGAGAGACTGGCACTAGCTCTGTCCTACCACACAAACACACACACACAAAGCCCCGACTGACACAGTACAGCCCCACACACACACTCAGTTGCCAGAGTGCGAGCCCAGAACCAGCAGTACAGCCACACACACACAGACATGCCTGGCCTGCGCCACAGACACCTGCCGAGTGAGAGACGCACACGCTGTGCCACACACATCCCCTCAACAACCTCCAGAGCACAGAGAACCAGACCTCCGCTCTTACTTTGTCATTATAATGTGTCTTTGTTTTTATTATCAAAATGCAAAACCTGGTTATATTCAATAGATTCAATACAGAGGTCTAGATGTTGTATTTTATGGGGTATCACAGATTGTCCAATGTAAGAATCTGTCAGTCTAATCTAACCACACGGTCTTTTGTGTCTTTGTCACAGGAGCCCCCTGCCCCGGGCGGCCTTGTGTGCGTTCAGAGCGGTGCGCACCCTGCTGGCCAAGCCTGAGAACTGGCAGCTGAGCCTGAGTCACTGTGAGCGAGCCAGTGGGCTCCTGAGGGACGGCTTGCACCTGGGCCCACACTGCCATAGCAGCAACATTGACAAGGTACGGCCCCACAGCTGCCCACTGCCCCCTGGCACTCCCTCACGGACTGTCCCCCTGCGACGCTCTCAGCAATCAGTTGGCAGAACAGCCATAGGGCACAGCAGTGTAGGATGTGAGAAGACTAGACTCATTTCCATGTTCGAACATTTCACAAGGGCCCTAATGCACTGACACAGTGCTGAATCATTCCGTCTGTCACTTTGGCGAGAGAAGGTCTGGTTTTGAAGCCCGCCTCTCTGTCTCTCTGTCTGTCGGTCTCTGGGAACCAAAATTATCTATGGCAGAAGACCTGTTTCCTTGTGTTGCGCCATGTGTGAGTGGCCTGCTGTCTGAGCTCGGGCCCAGGGGGGCAGAGTTTGAGCCGGCCATCACTGTGGTGCATTGTAGTTGCATTGCATGTGTCTGTGGTTCTGTGCAATGTACCTGCAGTGCAATACAGCGTTGGGCCGCACGCGTCACAAGCCCAGCAGAACACCAGGCCCCGCCCCCTACACTGATCATCAACCAGGGCACAGAAGGTCCTGAAAGACCCTTGGAGTATCTGTGCATCTCTGTCTGTCTCTCTAGAAATAATTTGACAGCCCAGTCTAAAGATTAGATTGAGGGGAAAGCCCCTGTAGATCGTGATATTTACTGATTTTACGGCTGTCCCTCTATAACGCCACCCTTGCGTAACCGTCTCTCTCCGTCCTCCAAGTCTGCACCCTCTCCTTGTGAGAGGAGACGTTGTCACTGTGTCGGGGGATTCCTGGTGTCTTCCAAGCTGTCCAGATGTCCTGTTGCCCCTTTCTCTCCCCGATCCATATGTGCTCTAACACCCCTCTCCCCTCGCTGCTGCTGCCATTCCAGATGTTCTCTGACTCCCCCTGCCCCCTCTCTAGATCCCAGCCTGTTTGTATATGTCCTCTAAGCCCCCCCCGTCTAGATCCGCTGTAACCTGCTCTCTTGCTTGCTCTCTCCCAATTCAATTCCAAAAAGCTTTTTTGGCGTGACTAATGACCTGAGTCCTCTTCTCTCCTGGTTGTCTCAGGCAGTGCAGCTGTTACTGTGCGACCTGCTCCTGGTGACACGGACCCAGATATGGCAGCAGCAAAGTGCGGTGGCCAATGGGGGGGTCCTTCAGGCCTCTGCCCCCGAGCTGCACGGCTTTCAGCAGGACCTGAGCAGCCTGCGGAGACTGGCACAGAGCTTCAGACCAGCCATGCGCAGGGTGAGAGTTGAAGGGGAGAGGGACGGGAAAGAATGGAAGGGAGCAATGGGGGTGGTAAGGAGAGAAGGATAGGAAGGAGGAGAGAGGGGTGGAGGGGGACACATGAAAGGGGAAGGAGGGAGGGAGGGAGGGGAAGTGGAAGAATGGGATGGGATAGGCAGTGGAGGGCAGGGTGAGGGAAGGGGAGAAGGGATAGGGGGAGGAGAGGCAGAAAGAGGGGTTCATTTGGGGCTGGTCGTAAGAGGGATGGCTACAGGGCGGAAAGTGTATAGGTGGGAGATAGAAAAGAGGGAGGCCCAGGATTTCATCAAAAATGCCTACTGTTGACTATAACCATTAAAAAAGCCAGTATTGTGCATCCCAATTGAGTTGCATTGTGTTGGGCAAAGTAAGTGAATGACAAATCCCCTGGAGGGTATTGGTGAGTGCCTGGCTGTGCCGTTCTGACTTCCCCCCCTCTCTCCTGGCACAGCTTTTTCTGCATGAGGCTACAGCCCGCCTGATGGCTGGTGCCAGTCCGACCCGCACACACCAGCTCCTGGACCGCAGCCTTCGCCGCAGAGCTACCCCGGGCACCAAGACTGGTGAGTGAGGGGCAAAACAAGGGAATATACCCCCCATCATAAACGCACACACGTACCCCACTTCCACCACTCTTTGGCATGCACTTGATGTGATCCTGTCACATTTGAATCAGTTCTCATTTTTTACTCCAAAAGATCCTTTATTAATGCCTGATTAAAATTAACACCCCACTGAAGTATATTATCGCATTTTATCCATGCTCTGGTCCTGCCTATTCTTGTGTGTCTGTGTGTGTTTGTCTGCAGTTCAGTAGCAGTTATCCAGTGTGTGCGTGGGTGTGTTTTTGTCTCTGGTGATCTGTGTGCAAAATCTCAAACGTCTGTGCGCTTCCTCAGTCAGCAGTGTGTCTCTCTGAGTGCTCTGTCAGTAATGTGATGGTAATGACTGTTTTTTATTTTTTTCTCCGTCAGTAATCTCTGTGTGTGTGTGTGTGTGTGTGTTTTCTTTCCACGAACCTGTGTGTGTGTTTGCATGTGTGCCTCTGGTAATATGTGTTAATTAATAAGTGTGTTTTACTAGTGTGTACAGTCCCTCATGGATGCTTATGAGTGTGTAATGTGTGTCTCTCTTTCTCTGTTCAGAGGAGAGTGAGACGCGGCCAGGGCGGCGGGAGCAGGTGGAGGCGGTGATGCTGGCATGCCGATACCTGCCTCCCTCCTTCCTGTCGGCCCCAGGGCAGCGGGTGGGTATGCTGGCAGATGCGGCGCGAACCCTGGAGAAACTGGGCGACAAGCGCACCCTGCACGACTGCCAGCAAATGATCATCCGACTGGGCAGCGGCACCACCGTCACCTCCACCTAGGACATGGGTGCGCACACACACACACACACACACACACTGACGGGCACCTTTCCCCAACCCACTGTCTTGCCAAAACCCTTTCTGTCGATTCTAGCCAGCAAGACAGGCTAATGGAATCACACACATGTACACAGACACACTGTTACTCAGCATCCCGGCAAAATCAGATACTTTGTTTTCCCACAAACAAACAAACAAAAACACCTGTCCTTTAAGGAGACTGCTTACCTTCACTCATTCAGACAGTGACTGCTTTCTGGCTTCAAGTTTAATTGTTATTATTATAACGATTTCATTTTATTCCAGGCCCGAGCCGATTTTTCTTTCCCTTTTGTCAGATATCCGCTGCAGTGACAGTGTCTGGCCACCGTGTGGCACATGAATGCCCCCCCACCACACCTCTCCCCTTTTAAAAGGAGGACGAGGAGGAGGTCAGGAATGTAATGCTTACAAAGGTACAGGGATGTATTCCTGTCAAGTCTGTTTTCACTCCCCTTCATATTCACCAAAACAACAAGCCTCTATTGAACGACTTCAGGTCTGTAGTTCAGCCAATGTTCTCCTAATCCACTGCTCAGGGACCGTGATCTGGCGGCTTTTAGAGGTTTAAATCATTCCTAGATCTAAGAAAGGGCTTCGATTTGTTCAGTTAAGTGAATGATTAATTTAATGAATTAATTAAGATCTCAGGTGGAATGAAAACCAGACGCGCTTTGGCCGCTGAGGAGTGGATTTGAAGATCACTGAGGTTTGTGATCTAGAGAGTGGCTTCGTGTGCATTTGTAATAACAGTTTTTTGATTCCCACAACCCATTGTTTGTCCATCCAGTGTTCTGCAAGGATGAGTTTTATTGTACCTCTCCTGGCCAGTTTGAAAGCAGGGCAGCCCCCTTCTGAGTTTTGAGGTTTGAGTTGGCTTGATGCAGGGGGATGGACAGAATTAGAATACAATATCAGATTTCTGTCCCGTTTTAATTCAGACGGACGCCATTGTCAATGTAGATGGGTCCTGAGACTGTTAATCAGCCTGTCGCAAGGTCAGTGTTCAATTGGATTTGAAGATAAACTAAAAAGCACATTTGAGCCCCTTGTCACTACTGAGCAATGCCGAGCTGCCCCCCCTAGGCGGCTGTGGCTCTGGCAGTACAGGTGCCTGCGAGGGACATACTGCTCAGGAGAAAAATGGCTGGCACTTTTCCTTTTATACACACACTGTACAGATATCGCCTCCATCTGCACTACCCACTCTGGGCTCTTTAAATTTAACAAAAAAAAAAAAAGATAAAAAAATAAATAGAAGGATTTTGTAATAGATAAGTAATCCTTTATGATGTTATTTTCATATAGTTTGATACGTTTTCTTTGTGTATATATATATATGAAAGCAAAACGAAAGAAATATTTATAATTTTCTAAGAATGTTTGGATGTGGCAGTCTTTTTTTTTTTTTTTTTTCTTTATTTAGACTCATCCTTTTTTCTCCTGCGCTATTTAAACCCAATGTTCTTCTAATACATAGAGCGGTTTTGTGCTTTATTGGCGCTGAGCAAGTCTAGTGGTTTCTGAGCAGGCCTGGGAATGTGAGAGGGACACCCTGTCACCATGCAGTATTTCAGTGAATGCCACAGATCCTGGCTGGCTACCTGGAGGTCTCTTTCAAAGCAAGAGCTTTACTAGAGGTGTATCATAGTAGAAAGCACAGTGCAATCCTGGTGAAGCACAGAGTTTGAATATAACAAGAAATTAATCTGAAAATATATATATATATAAATCTAATATGTGGCTGTTTGTGTGTCCTGTGTTTCTTAAGGGGTTTCTGCATGCTCAATTATTATTTTTTAAAGACTATAAACACAGAGATGATGTGAAAATTAGCTGAAACACCCTGAGTAAATTGATTCATCCTTTTGTTATAAAGAAAAGACTTGGAAACTGGCAACAACCAGGGCTGCCACGTTAGTCTCCCATTTCCCTGAAGAAATGTTCCAGATCTTTTGCAGAGACCAGCTGTAGATCTTACTGTAATCTGTACTAGAGGAGAGGGGTGGGGGCGGGGGGGGCAGTGCGGTGACAGGACAAGGGCATGGAGCGGGGTGTGTCAGGCTGTTCCTCCCCAGCCCGCTGCCTGCCCCTGGGCGGTGACTGTGGCCTGAGCACGATGCTGTCTGACAGCTCAGTGTCCAGTCAGGGGAAACTCAAAGCAGCCCCCTCCCTCCCCTCGCCTCTTCCCTTCACAACAGAATCTGCTGTAGCATGCAGGGATCCGCAGACGTGTCTGTTATTCGTCACTTGCTACTGCAAGGCTGATGCTCCGTATTCAAATCAACACTTGGCCGGTTATTCAATGCCAGCAGGTGATCCACAAAGAAAGTAATCGTTTAGGTGCGTTATGTGATGGGCATTGGCGAGGCTGACAGATTTTGAGATCTTTATACAATATATAATTTAAAAAACAATCAATACAGTTCATTTTGTATTTATCTATTTATTTATTTATTTATATTTGCTTTTCTGGCCTTTCAAAACCTTAAATGATGAACACCTTTGCAGTCTCTTAGAAGCAATATTTCCAATAACTGGTTCATCAATAATGTCTCCTCTTGTAAAGATCGCTTTGCTGAAAGACCCTCCAGGTTTCAGCCCATGGAAAACAGATCCAGGTAATTCACTGTAAGTGTTAGTCTTCATATTTCGGATCTCTAATGCTTGCATTTTGTACCTGTATTAATCAAATAAAGTGGCTAGAAAATGCATTGGGTGACCTATTCCTCATTCTTGGGTGTCTTTTGCTGTGGGGGGGAGTATTTCAGCACCAGGTTTTTAAGACCACGACGGAGTAACAAAAGCACTTTACCTCTGAAAGGTTTAATAATAAATCTGTAGTGGAGACGTATATTTTCTGTTTGAAAATCTTTTGTAATTTTATTTTTCATTGTTTTGGATCGCTCTTGAACTGACCCCTTCTTCTTCCTTCTTCTGACTCGCTTGTTGATGTATCTGGAGATTGTAAATAAAACCAAATTTTATAACAAGCCGATAGTATTAAAAGGTGTTTATTAAAGAGACTGCCTCCTTGCCCTTTTTCTTCAGAGAATGCAGCCATGCCCTGGACCTGAACAGAATGCATTTGTTTTTGAAATGGAAAGGAAATAAATCACGCTAGGACACGGTCTGTGACGTAGGCCAAACAACGATATTATTTGCTTGCCTCAAATGCATATACATTTATGCATTCTTGTGTTCACCTCATGTTCAGTATACCAGTTACATGTCTGTGCGTGTGTGTGTGTATGTACCCTGTGACATCATGCTACAGCAGATCATCTTGAAACGAGAGGTAACTGTTTGAGATGCGAGCTGTTATTATGCAACACACAGATGTGAACCCGAAGTGTGCTTTCTGTCTTATAGCACTGTCTTTTTTTATTTTATTATTTCTTGTGTTTTTTTTTTTTTTCTTTTTGGCTAGTGGCGTATGGATAAAAATAACAGCCAAGTGTCTAAGCACGTCATCAGTGAAGCAGCTGATCTGAGGTGAATACAAGAATAACAGCCCTGCTCTCCCCAGCCAGCCATCTCCCCTACCGCCCTCCCCTCCTCCCTCCCCCCTCCCTCCCTCTCTCCCATTTCTATCTTGCAGGCACCATTTCTGGGTCACAGAGCTCCAAGGCACTCAGGCTGTCACTGCAGCTTTAGAGACCTGTGTCTCTGAACCTCTTGACAGACATATACAGTTCAGCCGTTATGTTGAGAGTGAGAGAGTGCGTGTGCGAGCAAGTGGTGGAGTTCCCACTCGCTTCCATCCTGTCCTGTGTTCCCCCCTGATGTGTTGAAGGCTGTGTTTTTCAAGGCGTCTTTGAACTGGAATGCTTAGATCTCCTTTTCCTCGTGTCTGTGTCTCCTAGTGCCTATTGATTCATGTATCTGTTCTATTGATTCTGCTGTAGCACGATTAGTTCGGTGCCCCCCCATCCCTTCCCTCATCTGTGTTCGGCGTTGGTAGGGAAAAGCCATTACACATGCACTAATGAAGCGTGCATGTGCACTGCGGTGGAAAGAAGAGACTGGTGCAAAACAATGACAATAAAAGTGATTCCTCGATAGTTAAGTCCAATCCAGTGTGGATTAAAAGGACCAGTGTGGGCCCTAGTCAGCACTGAATGACCGCATGGTGGTTTTAATTTATTCAACAATCTGCTGCTCCCCTCCTGTGCTCTCCACCACCCATCACTCAGGTTTCACTCTCCACACTGGCTTCCTATCTCTGCCTGTATTCACTTCAAAACCCTTGTCTTTCCCAAGCCCTCTCTGGACCAACCTGCTCCTTCATACCTCCTGTGTCCTGTCTCTCCTTCCTACTCTCTGTTCCTCTCCTGCCCCACAGATCTAGGTTGAGCTGCCCCTGAGCTTCAGGACTGCACAGAGTGCGGCCATCCTCTCCCAGTGGCTCCTTTAGACACCTTTCTTATCTCCGCTTCTATCCATTATTCCCAGTTGGTGTGGAGGAAATTTGCAGTTGGGTCAATCTTGTGCCTCTGTTTCTACCCATTTGTATATTGTGTAAAGCACATTGTTTTTTCCCAAACACTAATATACAAACAAAACGCCTTGGTCAAATGTAACCACTAAATGACTTAAGAAGATGAAGGCGAAAATGGGGAACTGATCAGGAATTGATTTCCCTGGCTATGTTTTTGACACGTAGGCCCTTACAGCTTAGAAGCCAATTAATTTTGCACCACTCCCCCCTCCTCCCACCTTCTCACTGTCAAGTAGCCACAGCTCAGAGGAGAGGTTGGTGTAGGCTGCGACACAGTGGGGGTCCACAGCTGACTGAGTGAAATGGTGACAATGAGACACACACAGAGAAGGAAGGAGGGATGGACAGCAGACTGTGCTTCTGCAGGGTGGTTCTGTAAACCACAAAACGAAACAGCCATAGAAAGAAGAAAAACCTCAGTATTCAGATGTCATATTGCTGTAAATAAACTTGGCCCAACTGTCTACAAATAAACCAGATAAAGGCCTAGACCAAATCAAAAAGCTCACCCACCAGCTAACTACGAATCCCAATCCAGCACTTGATGCTAGGTTTTCAAAGAAGAAAGCCTTTGACAAGAATCAATTAATAAATAAATAAGCTGCCATTGGGTACAGGTTTGTACTTCGGTATGTCAAAATGTGCATTTGGCTTAGGCCTCTATCCACTTCATTTTGTTAACAAAAAGCAATTGAGGTCTTTAACTCTGACTCCTCACAATTCTGTTCTGCTTCCAAAGCCTGTTTATCGGCTGCCTTCCTGAACAGGCAATGTGCATTCTGGGCTGGCAGAAGTGGCTGTGTGGTGTAGTCCTACGTGCAAAGGCCTCGGATTGGAAGACGAAACATTGTCGCCACGTGATCCAGTGATGTAGGGGAGTTGACGGAGAAAAACTTCAAGAGTTTATTAGCTGGTAAGACGTAATTTTGACTCCTTTTGACCAGATGTGAAGAGGAAATGCACACAGGTTGTGGGCAGACAGCCATTTGAGGGCATTCTGAGTAGCTGTGTCCCAAACTGGGCAGAGATGCGTGCTGACAGCTTGAAATGACCCACCATATTCTTGCAGTTCACAAAGAAATGTCCACTGTGATCAACGTTTAGAACCTATGAAACAAAGCCTGGGTGTACTGCTGTTCTAGGTTCGTGCGGATTCTTGTTACGTCTTAAACCAAGGGATCAAAACATTCTGAGTCTCCAGGGTTTCGATGTCATTCCGATCAGTGCAGGTTAACTGATATCAGCTCGGGCCTGTGGGTCTCTCCGGCCCGGTGCTGCAGGGCCCCTCCTGTCTTCCGGATTGTGCTGCAGCTGAAAGCTCAGTGACTTAATTGCATCTGTAATGGGACCATCTGCAATGGTTCAACAGCTGACAATAATAAAATTAAGCCATTTTAGTTCAGTTAACAGGCTAAATCTGCATCTGCCATCTCTTTGCATTGCGGTCCCATCAGATGCGGTCCTAAATCCCAGTATCTGAAAGCTATTAGAGATCATTAAGCCCAACATGAGTACTGGGCCACTGACTCAGAAGACACAACGTCAAAGGACACAGTTATTTCACATCAGTGGTGACGCTCATCCAGACGGAGTGGACGGCGACTCACAGACTGACCTCCACCCAGTCAAGCAACATTCCAAAAATGTCCTTTTAATTCATTCTTTTTAATAACATTTTAAAGGCAATAACATATTTATTTTATAGAAAATAAACATCTCTAAGAAATACTATACACAATTATTTAAGTACATCACATCTTACAATTAAACATAGTCAAATACTTATATACACCATTAAATAATAATAATAATCATAGTAATAATAATCCGAATAATTGGGTGCAGTATCCATCTGTGTTACCTTAATTGTAATGGAAATTGTCATTTAAAAGATCTGGTTTTATGTCAGTTACCTAAATGAATATAAATTCTTCTTATACCAGGGAATAGACTAGCTGGGCTGTTACTGTCACATTAACAAAACTTGAGTTGAGTCTGGATTATGAGCTGTGAGCTACCTACACAGAATACTGCACTTCCTCTGAGCAGACGTCTGTGTGCCGAACGCCGCCCACAGTCTCGCATGGTGCAAATGACAACAGATAGCAAAAGGAGATCTGTGCATAATCTAGAATTTCATTCTTTCGGCTGATCTGGTTTATAAAGGCATGAGGTACAAGAAAAATATCTTTATGAAATGTGCCCTTTTTAAAAAACAAAACAAAAAAACACACAACAAACCAACAAACAAACAAAATCAATTGTTTTAAGAGCTGGCAGCTACATGTGCTCATGTCAAATTGCAGAACTGAAAGTCGTTATTAAAAATAGGAAGTTAAATATACCATATATTCCAAATGTACAGACGTGCCAGTTTGTCAGTGTAATTTGTGAATGCACACTTTGAAAACATATCTCAGAGGAGCGATATGTGGAAAATATCAGAATCAGAATGTAGTCCACTATAGACACTGTGACCATTAGAACATTGAGCTACATTCCTGGGATAGGAGTAAACACATTCCTGAATCTTGAATGTATTGTAACATTGAATTTTATGCCAGTATAGTGTTTCAAAGTGTGCATTGAAAAAGGTTATGGGGATGGGGCTTGATTAAAATAAATAAAACAAAACAACGCCCCTATCCCTCCAAAATACATAAATAAATAAATAAAATAAATCGGCACATTCTTTTATTCACTTTAAATTCCAATACAAACCCAAAATAACCAACAGCTGTATTGTTGTATTGTGTTGTTGTTTAGCTTTTTGTTTTTTTGTCTTTTTATTGTTGTCGTCTTCTAAAGTCTTTTCTTTTATAGGAACAACAAGCAGAAAAGGTCACTCTTGTTTTTATCCTCTCCTTTCCTTTGCCTTTTTTTTCTTTTTTTTTTTGCAGTCTGTCAATTCCGGAACACTGAAAAAACACTGGAAGCGATTCCTGAAGAAAGACTAAAGGAGGGAGGAGGAGGAGGAGGGAAAAAAAGAGAGGTGAGAGAGAGAGACAGGGAGAGACAGGGAGAGACGGGGGGGGGGCGCGGGGGATGGGGGGGGACTGCCCTTGTATGATAAGAATACTGTTGAGTTCTCTCTCCATCTGCCGCTTCTCAGTATTGCTGCTCTAGTGCTACAGGCAACCCCTCTACAGGAAGTCTCAGCGTGGAGCATTGAGCTGTAATCCATATTGACTTGTCAGCACAGGAATGGACGTCCTTTGATGCACTGCATAGAAGGAAATCTTCACAGGACCGGCTGCCTCCCGTTCAGCAGGCTTTACATCGCCTGCAATTGAGAACAGAGCAGACGTGCATTAGAGGCTGCACAATTCCACTCACACACGCAAATGAGTATATATCTGCTTGTGTGTGTGCCTGTGTGTGTTATTTGTATTTGTATTACATGTACATATTGTAAGGATGCAACTAACAAGAGTCCTAACAACAGAATTCAAATTAAGAGTAGTACAAATAATCTTGTAAATTGTGAAGATATGAGTAATGGTAGTGATAATAATAATTAAACAGTGCTGTCTAGTCAAAGTGGGTGAGCCACTTGAAACGTCGGTAAAAGAAGTTCAGCAATACTCTCAGTCCACGTGGCTTCATTTATAAACACAGCAATATATCCACACTCTATTAGCAAATGTAATTGGGCTCGTTCTCCTGCTGGCACTAATGGATTGCACCAGCGGTCAGGCGCTATATGGAGGCTGTTTCTCGTAAAGTGCTCTTTGGCTGCCTGTGTGTATTGGGATTACTTTGGACGACAATGTTACTGACCATATTATAGTGGGGGGGGGGTCCTGTAAACCTACCAACGTTATAGCACATCATGTCACATGGCTGGCAGCCGGACAAGGACTCAAGGAGAACCCTGAGTTCAGATTGTTTTTTGGCTGCACTGAAATATCACCAGGGGAGGGGACAATGTCCTCTCACTGCCCTGTGGGGCATGACTGGCACAGTATTGCTCCCTGACTGTCTATTAATAGGTCTTGAGCCACTGTTAAAAGAAAAGAGAAAAAAAAAGACAAATCCATAGGAACAGGAGCGTTGTTTTGGAACTGGGCCTAGATCGTAGAGAAAGGTCTTGGAACCCACACTGTAGGGATCTGGGCAAGTCGTTTTTGCAGATAGACCTTTGCTACTCAGTTATGCAACGTCTGCTGAAACCTGTGTGGCTGCCCACAGCGGCTATATTGAGCTGACCGGCCACCTCTCTGAGCTCGCAGTGGGAGTGGGAGTGCCCTGTAATTGTACTGTTTTTTCCTCTCCGTGTTGCTGTGTGTCTCAGCCCAGCCCCTGTAGCCTGGTGTTGTACTGGTCTTACAGAGGTAAGGCTCACAAAACATGTATCCTTATTTATCTGCACAGTACAGAAATAATAGGCATTAATCTTTTGCCTAGGAATTTGTATAGGAATGATTGTGACTGTGACTGCTACTGAGACCGTTTTGACCTCCGCCCTCCCCATCTCTGACATTGTGTTGTGTGGGAGAGGTGTTCAGTGCAGATCGCATTGATCTTCATCCAGGTTTCTCCCTCTCTCTCTCTCTCTCTCTCTCTCTCTCTCTCTCTCTCTCTCTCTCTCTCTCTCCTGTCTCTGTCTTGTCAGAGCAGGCAACGCTTTTTTTCCGCTTTGTCAGTCATTCCTCAGCTGAATGTCAGCCTGAATTCCCAATCTGACCTTCTCCCTTTCTCTAGTACGTAGCGCAATGTCCGATCTGGCCAGTAGGTGGCGAAAGATGCAACCGATTGAATTCGATGGCAGCTGCTGAAATTGCTGCGTGTGGATCACGCTGTGTAATCTCGCAGCCCCTATGTAATCAAACAAACAAACCAGGATGCTTTTAGACTGGGAAAGAGACTGAAGCTCGATTCTGCAGCTTGATGCCAGAAGAGATACGCTGAATTTTTTTTTGCAGTCTCGTGTGTGTGTGTGTGTGTGTGAGACGCAGTTGTGCTTTGGCCTCTTAGGGAATGGCTCTTTCACGGCTGCTTCCTTTCTGAGAGGATACAGACATGGTCGACACATCAAAACTTATGATCTTTTCTGCTCGCCTGCTCTCTGGGTGTAAGAGGGGAGAAACCAGGCGGCTGGCACTGGCTGCATATCTCTGTTTTGCCTCTCTATTATTTTTACCCAGGATGAGGCAGCATTTATAGACGCTGCCGAGTGCCACAGTGCTGAGCCCAGTCTGTCTCTGTTTACCGAGAGTGATCCCTTTTAAGAGGCTCACTTTATGAACAGGCCTCCATCGGGCATTGCGTACGGGTCTTGTCAATCCAGGCTGGCAGCCGCCACCGCGTGCTAAGACACAAGACCGCCCCCCCCAGCTTCAGCACAGCCGTCGAGCTCGACTGTCGCTGCTCCCGCTGCCGCCCGTGCTTCTGTGCATCCAGATAAAGGCGAGAGCTGCCATAATTGCACAGCTCCCGACAGCGAGCATCTCAGAGAATTTAATTAGCGGGCCTGTGTTAACGTGAATGTCAGTCGAGCACTCTGCAGTCAATAGCTGGAGCTGGACACTGAAGGACGGCCGTGTGGTTCGGCTAGATTCCCCGGAGGAGTCAGTACTCTCACAGACACACTCTCTCTCTCGCTCGCTCTCTCTCTCTCTCTCTCTCTCTCTCTCTCTCTCTCTCTCTCTCTCTCTCTCACACACAGTTGCTTTAGTAATGCACCAAATTCAATTAGCTCTCGGTCTAATGCCAAATTCAAAAAAGCTGTCTTTATTGTGGTCTGGGCAAAAAAAAATACAACCAAAACATTGAGTTATAACAAGTGACCCGCACACAGCACTACTGCATTGTGCTAGTCATAGCTAAGGGGACAGATCCTGGCAAATGGAATTGTCTTTTGCCCCTCAGTATCTTTTACACAGATTGTTGCCATCACTTACCTTGTGTTTTGGACATTTCAAGGAGAAGTTTTCTTCTTGTAACAAGCAGCCTGGAACAGAGAAGAAGTGCCGAACATGAGCAAAACCAATAAAGGGTCTGACAAACTCCATTACTGCATCTCCGGCCATCCGAGCACACCTGCAGTGTGATTTGCATTGCTCATGCACTATGTGGGGCCACCTCATTATCAGTCCATGTCAGTTGCAAGGGGATTCATGTAATGATGTAGGTGTAAGGATTTCAAACGGTCAGAATTTGGAAAAGAACAGCGTGCTGGAATTGCAAATTAAATCTAATAGGACAGCAAGCCCAAAAAATAAAAACGTTTGATAAGCTGGCAAAGTACTTAAACAGAAAGATACACCCACCTACCCGTACTCAGACAGACAGAGACACACACCCACACACAGCCATGCCAATTTCAGAGCTCTTACCCATCTCTTTGGCACAGACATAGTGGAACTTCTGAGGGCATCCTTTAGAGCAGCAACTTACTGACGCACCGAGGTCCTGGCACTTCAAACAGCTCTGTAGCAATAGAAAGAAAAACAGCTATATATATTATTTTTTTATTATAATTTTTTTTTTGACTGGTTAGAGGAGGAGGTTAGTATATGAAGCACATCTATGTGGAAAAGACCATCTTAATTGATAGTTTTCTATCATTCACCTAGTAATGGTCTTGTCTGTGCATGTACGCTATCCTCCCTAGCTGTACAGTATAGTACATATATAATATATAGTGGTACCATTAACCATATGCAAGCTGTCTGGGGACCACAATGTGTCTGTCATGTTTCTATAATGATAAAAGCTAAAGTTGCTTTTGAAATGGCCAAGGAGCAATATTATAATAACTAAAGCTGGCACACTGGTGCACTGAGGGAGACGTGGCTGTGAGTGTTTGTGGGAGCAGGTTAGACCGGAGTTCAAAAGAGGTTTACCATCTCGTTGGCAGAGAGCGCGGCTTCGTGCAGGCCGAAGAGCTTCCCTGAGACCAGGAACACCCCGTTGGTCCAGACGGCGCAGGCCTCGTGTACCCAGTGCTCTTTGGCCTCGGCCTCCAACTCCAGTCGCTGCAGAGCCGCCCCTGCCCCCTCCTTCAGCTTCAGGAGCTCACTCTCCCCTTCCCCTGGCTTCCTGTCATACCCCTGAAACTGATGCAGCTTCTTGTACCTCTCCCTGAATTTAGGCCTCACCATGCCGTGCTCCCCCGTGACCCGCTCCGTTCTCCTGGGCCGCCCAGGCGCATTGCCACAGTGGCTGCTCACTCCAGGGCTCTTATCACCTTCCTGCTTGGTGGTGTTAGGCTGCGCAGTACTGCAATTCATTCTGACTCTGTCTTCCCTAGACTCTAATTTGCATTTGAAAGACAGCGTCTTCCTTGGTATGCTGTCCTCTGGGTAGTACGGTCCACACAAGTCCCCGAGCTCTCTGTAATTTGCTGGCTTTCCACACAGGCAGCAGGTTAGACACCTGTCAATCAGGTTCTTGTTGACCAAGGGCCCCTGCAGCATGACAGAGGAGTTCGGGATCGCCTTGGCAACAGCAACAGGGTTTTTTATCTTGGCAGAGCTCTTTTTTCTGGCCTGCAGAAGCAGGAATTCTTCCTCCGGCCTGTTAACAATGGTACAAAGGGAAGCAAACTCTTTAGAGCTGTCAATGTGCACGTAGGGGCTGAAAAAAGGCCTGTTTTCATTTTTCTGAGGTTTGTAGGAGATGTATTTGAGACGAATTTCAGGCTGCTTTTCCTCAACCAGAGGGCTGCTCTGCTTTCTGTGTCTGTTCTTCAGCCGACGGCCATTCTTGCTTGTCTTTACAGCATTTAAATGCTTCCTGCTCCTCTTGGTTGGCCCTGTTTTCTTAACAGTCTTTTGCTTTTTGCTGCTTGGTTTCTCTGGCAATTTGACCTGTCTCTTTCTTGGGTGGGCTAGCTTACGTTTCCCCCTTTTCCCTGTGCTGGGTTCAGCGGTGCCCGGTGTGCTGTTCTGCGGATCCCCTCCTGGGGGAGGCAGTGCAGGAGAGGGCTGCTCTGTGGGAGGAGTACTGTCAGGGGGTGCAAGCCCAGGGGCTTTCCGTTTTTTCCGCCGCTGCTTTAAATGCATCTCGTGGTTGTTTTTGATCGCTCTTTGTTTAGCTAGTCTGGGCGTGTTGACCTCATGCGTGCCAGCCTCCAGGGCCAAGTCAGGTGGAATGCTGGCTTCTGCTGCTACTGCCTTCTTCCTTCTGGGAGTGGGGGCTTTGATGGGACCTGGGTCTTGCACACTTGTCACGCTCAGCGAGACCGCCTCCTCCCCAGGTTTGATCTCTGCTGCTTCTGTCGGTTCCTTGTTCTCCAAACCGAGTGGTGTGATCCCTGTGGTTGGCTCCCCTGGCACACTTTCCACCTGCAGGCTTAGGGCGTGCTTTTTCGAGCCCGGAGACGTGATCTTTTGAACTAGAGCTTCATATTTCAGACCCCTGCCTTTTCTGGGAGGCAGGTACTTGGTTTTGGCAGGGTACTGAGGTGGGACACAAGGGCTGGTGCTTATACTAGCCAGGGGGGTCTCTTTGGTTAGGAAGCTGCTCAGAGAGACTTTGAAGTGCTCCCCCCGTCCCATTTTCTTCTTGGGACTCTTCACTCCTCCCAGTTTATTTTTCAAAGGGGGCTGCATGGCCTCTAGCTTGCCTGCTTTCACCCCTCTCTGTTTCTTGACAGGCACGGAGGAATGACAACTGGATTTCCTCTTGATAGGGGGCAGGACCTTCTCATCGGACTTGTTGGTCGAGGTTTTTATTCTGTAGACGACTTTGCGGTGAGAGCCCACTATGTTCTGCTCTGGGCTCACCAGGGCCTGCTCTTTCAGGAAGGCGGCCTTCTGCTTCTTCATGTCTTTGAGCTTTTTAGGCAGCATGCACGGTGTCCTCTTTTCCTTTCCCTTCTCCTTCAGCAGCTTCTCTTGCGTTGGCTTCCGGGATCTCAGCACCATGGGCTTGGAGTCTTTAACCGGGGGTGATAAAAGCAAGGTGGTATCCTGGTTCTCATCCTGCTGGCTGGCATCAATCAATGTCCTCCGGCCCTTAAAGTGGCCTACGATGGCAAGCTTGGGGCCTTTCTGCTTCTTCCACTTAATTTTGGAAAGTGGACCCTTGGGCTGACCCAGAGTGTCTTTGGTGGAAACTCCCTTGGGGAACTTGGGGGTGACTTGCCTTTTCAGGTGGATGCAAGCCTTGGGAGCCGCGAGGGCCGTGAAGGAGCGGGTGCACATACGGGAAGGAAAGTTCTCAGCGTACAATTTGGGCGTCAGACTGGAGAGGTCCTTGTGTGGCATGCCCATCTGATCTGGCAAAGCCATGCTTTTGCTGGAGGCCATGCTGTTCTCTTGAGGCGTGGCTGGTACACCCTCTCCTACCAGACTAGACAGTCTCCTAATTCGCACACTTGTGTACATTAATCGCCCCTCTTGGCTTCTTTTTTCCTCCGCGTGTTTCCTGTTAAAGGGACTGAGGTCGGCTGCTGGGCTGGGGGTTTCGGGCTTGGTGGGGCAGTCGCTCCCAGGGTCTACTTCTTCGTCACCTTTCTTCGGGGAGGGGGGAGTGTCAGCCCAGGAAGGGGCTGAGTGCAGGATGGATTTGCCCGGCAGCTGTGGAGTGTCAGGTTCCAGCACGGCTGCGTCGTGACGGTCAATGTGGTCCCTTGGCTGGGACAGAGGTGTCACTTCCTCATTAAGTGCTGAGAACGTTATCTTTGTCGGGTGTTTCGAAGGTGAGATATCACAAATAACTGACCTCCTTTCAGAGCTTGCGAAGACTGTGTCTTGCAGCTCTGTCTCTTCCCTTTCTGTAGCAGCAGGAGACTTGCTTCCTTGCTCCTCTCCTAGGCTGCTGAACTCCCCAGACTCCTGGGTCCATATTTTATTATTCATGACCTCCTCAGAGGACAACACGCTCTCCTTTTCCTTTCTGACTTTAATAGCTTGACTGGATAGGACAGCGTGCAGCTCTTCAAACGGTGCCTGCTTCTCTTTGTCGGCTACTGAAAGCTTCTCCTCAAACAGCTCGCTCCTGGAATTGAAATGCGGAAACTCTGAGTCGTGCTCTTTCATGGTTAAATATTGATCTTGTACAAGGTCATCGCTCCAACTGAACGGCGCGTTTTTCCCTGAGGCGTTTGAATCAGTGGGAAACTCTGATTTATACATTTCACTTTCCACATCAGAGCCCCCGTCTGTCTTGCAATTGAAGTCTGAAGGACTTGATGGCTTCTCCCCATCGCCCTGCTCGTCTGGAACATACTGGTTTTGCAATTCTTGGTAAATCTTCTCTTCCATGTCGCTGGGGTAGCCTTTGCCTATTAGCGCTTTACTGATTTTATGAAACAGGGATGGATATTTGCCATCTTCAGGCCATTCTTCCTGCTCAGCCACACAAACTTCGGCGACGTCATCCTGATCCATCACCAGCTGCTCTTTCAGCTCCTTTTTGTCTTCACCTGTTTTTTCAGGCCAGGCTGTCTCCTCAAAGTTTTCTTTCAGAGAGTCTTTCAGACACTGGATGTCAGCAGGGGAATTCTTCTCAGGTTTCAGAGGACTGGGCACCAGGACACCTTTGGGAGACTTTTCCTCCCCTATGCTCTTCAGCAAGGTGGTGAGGTTCTCACCCGATTCTGCGTTAGGGAGGCTGTGGATGGAGTCATCAGATTTGGTGGACATGTCATCGGGGGACGTCACAGAGCAGGAAGACACGGTTTCCAGGGTGTGCTGAGAGTTTGTAGTTGCCTGTGCCGGGCTTCTGTTTTGAGTGCAGTAGTAGTAGCTCCTCTCCAACTGGTCTTCAGAACTGCTTGAGTATTCCCCCTCCTGTATCTCAGTGTGGACAGACTGTGGTGTGCTGAAGACTTCTGGCCCAGGTGTGATCAGCTGCGCTTCTGTGCAGGAGCCATCCTCCAACACTCTCAACTGGCCTTTGAAGTCCTCCGCCTTTTTGGGGTTGCGCTTGCTGCTCTTCTTGTTGGCCACCATGGCCTCAGAGAGCAGGAGCTGCTGCACATTGTTGGAAATGTTCTCCACTTGAGAAGTTAGGGCGTTGAGACTCCACAGGCTGGGATTGGACAGAAGCTTCTCAGAGAACCTATCCTTGAGGGAGCCGGCATAGCTGGTTGTTTGGGGGTTGAGGCTGGACGAGGAATGGGAGTGGGGAGGCAGCAGCAGGCTCTGCTCTCTCAGCCCGCTGGAGGATGATGCTCCTGTGGTGATGGGCTGCTGGTTGTACTGGAACGTTTCTGGGTTGACCATTAAGGGTGAAGGGGTGGAACTGTAGGAAGGAGACCTCCCTACTGATCGCGCCGGGGAGTGACTGGAACTGGGGCTGCAGTTTTGATAGTACTGCTCTGGGGACCTCACGGAAATGTCTGTCAGGCAGTAGTTCTGTGGGGGTTGGCTGAAATGTTGGTATTTGGAAAGACCATCCTGGGTATTGGGCATAGCCTGCAAGGGGGGCTGTTGTTCATAGCTAGCTCTGGAAGGTGCCTGTTGGTAGGTATAGTTGCTCTGGGGTCTGTAGCTGCTTGGCTTGATGCTGCTGCTGCTTCCCAGCTGCCTGTTGTACTGGGAACTTGGGGGCATGGCATAGCCTTTGTAGCAGTGGGGCGTCTGGTTGCATTTTTCCACCGCAGGGTATGAAGGGGTGGAGGAAGAGAGGGACTGGGAGTGCTGGGGAAAGTGGAGGGGCCCCTGGGAGTAAGTCATGGGTGACGGGGAGGTGTCCTGGGGGAGTTTTGGTTGGTGGTGCGTTGTGTATACTGGGGGGTTGGGCTGGCTAGGGTGGGAGCACTGACTCTGGGATATAGGGACCAGATTCTGCTCAAGGTACTGGCCGCCAGCGCCCCCACCCCCGGCCGCTGCCTCCAGCCGGCCCACCATGTCCTGCTCGTACTGGGGCAGGTGCGAAGTGTCCTCCCACTTCTGCTGCAAGTGGCCCTCACTGATGTACTGAGCCGAGTAGGCCGCGCCCACATGGTTGCCGTAGCCGGCGCTGCTCTGCAGGTGCTGCCCGGGGATTTTGGTTCCTTTGTATTGCTTCTCTGCCGAGGCCGAGCCGCCGCTGTAGCCAGGGTAGGCCTGTTGGTTGTAACAGTCTTTCGCTCCTGCCGCCGCCGCCGCTGCCGCCGCTGCCGCAAGAGTGTGCGCCTCATAGCCCTGTCTGGTCTGGCTGTGATGATGTCTGTAAGTCTCAAGGCGGGATAATTCATGTGTCTCCTGCTGGTAGCACTGCTGGTTGCCATGGAAACCACTCCGCTCTCTGAAGGACTGCATGGCCTGAGCTCAGGTTCTCTCTCTACAAAACAAAACAGAGAATGCGCTTACTTCCAGCTCACTGTGTTTATATTTACATTTTTTTTGCACTCCCCCCTCCCTTTCTTTCTTTCCTTCTTTCTTCATTTTTCTTTCTCTCTTTCTTCCATAGGATTGACATCAAACTGACTTTAAAATTTGCTTCAGGTTTCCTGCTCCCTTCTTAATAAAAGAGGGAGTGGGTGACTCATATCCTGTGCCTATTTAGAAATTAACTCCTTCATTTCCTAATGGCTTGTCAAAGAAAATAACAGCTTGTCCATTCATTGACTGCCATCCTATCGCCTGCCTCCCCCTCCCCCCCCCACACACACATGCTATTGAATATAATAGCCTTCCTACACCACAAAATACAAGGGACTGAATCTATTCTTCTTAATGCGATAATGATTTTTTATTTTTATTTTTTTATTTCTTATTACACTTGCTTGTGCATTTTGTTATGGTATAGAGGAGGCATTTGAACATGCGCTAGCTGCTGCAATTTTTAGTAGACATAAAAAGCGGTCAGCATTGTTATCAGGAAGAAAATAAACCAGGCATCCCAATGCTCAGAATTCCCAGTCTGCTTTTGGCTGGTAATTGCAGTGACATGTCAGAAATGTGTGATTCACACTGTGCTAACATCATTATCCCTGGTCTTTTATCCGGAGAACACACACACTCACACACAGTCTGACTCACACTCACACACAGACACATTCACACACTCACACACAAACACACACACAGAGGCACAGACTCACACAAGCCCACACACAGACACACACACAGATCAAGGACAAGCACGGCGGAATGTTTCGGTCACTTTCGATATAATGACGGCGAAAAAAGCAGAGAGAAGGCATCAAACGCTATTCCCAGGTGTATAATATACAATGCTCGGCACTTAATGCTTCAAATGCCCCGATTTCCACATCCCCCTGATGAAGGTGGAAGATTGCCATGATAAGATGATAGAGGAAGGTCACACTGTCAGATGGCTGAGAAAGAAACACACACACACATACAAATAATACAAATACAAAGGCAGCCACAGCTTTGTGGTGAATGTGTGTGTATCCTGAAATCAAGTCTACACACTTGCAAGTCTCATGTTTGGGAGTCTATTGCTCTAGAAAGGAACCTTGTTTTTTTTTATGGTAGCTTCAGAGTGCTAAGTTTCCCCATTGTGTTTGAAACGGCACTATGTGAACGTATTTGGGCCCGAGCTGCATTTTCAGCTGATTGCTGATTGCAGACGTCCTGTGTTTAGCACTCTGAGCAGTGCATCCTGCTGTGGGTACAGTTGTGCTTTGTCTACTGTACTAAATCAAATTATAGAAATTAAGTCTTTTTAGTTGCATTTCAATGCATTTGCACTATATTCTGTCTTGCTATGAAACAAGCAGTGCTATCTATCCATCTATCTGACTGTCTGATGTTTTTATTAAATTAAACTAAAGCACAGTACAGTACTTAGCACAGAAATTTAATGATGCAAGGAGATGAAAGAATCGACCAGTAAACGCATCACATGGTGCCCCAGTGCACCAACGTATAAATAAAGTAGCTGGCGGAACGTTAGCGTCCAATCCCAGGGGAGGGAATCATTTTTTCCTTCCTCACTGACCCTGCCGCCCTGCCTCTCTGGGCACGGTGCTCCCTGAATCTGTGCCGCCGAGACTGATCTGAACTGTGCTTCTCTGAAGGGTGAGTGGGAGGCGCCACTAGAGCGGCCGCCGTTTCAGCTCAGAAAGGCAGAAAATTGCGTTTTTATCCTCGGCACTTCAATATTGTGCCTGCTGAGGGACACAATAGCTGCAAACCAGGGCCCATCAGGCACAGGTATTATACAGTGCTCTCTCTCCTTTGCACTTACTGAAGCAACAGGGCCTCCATCTCTCCTGACTCTACTGTATACAGTGCTGGCTCCCTGCTTTCTGTTGAACGGGTCTGGTCATTGTTCTGACATCTCTGCTGTGGGCTTTTCATCGTAGAATGCAAAAGCACCCGCGTCCCCTCCCTATCAGTCCAGGAGTAAGGTTTTTTTTTTGTGTGTGTTTTTTATTAGGATGAGATTGATTTTTAAACAGCTGCCCCCCCTCCCCCTCAAGAGCCCTGAAATCCCCTGTTGTATGATGGGTCTCAGGAAAAGGCAGGAGAGGTTTATTCAGGAGGTGAGAGGTACTCCCTCAGTGCCATACACTCTAAAAACACACAACTGCATATGCGAAACTGTGAAACCAGCACTGCATATGCAATCCATAACTGAGAGGGGCAGCCGGCCGAGGTAGATGCGTGTTCCCTTATGCTAGTGTTTCCACTTGCCTGACAGACACCCTCGACAATGATTACTCATGCGATCAGCTGGAGCTTTATCTGCCTCCCTGTGTGGTTGTGCTATTGCCACAGATTTAACAATGCAGACTTAAAACTCCTTTTCCACGTCCCCACCTCTCTCAGACCTTCCTATTTGGCCTACTCCTATTAGAACAGATTGCCTAGAGGTTACAGGACTGAAGGGCGTGTTATCCAGAGGGGCCTACTTCAGCTGCAACACTGACTCACTCTGGTTATTCCCGTAATCAACCAAACCACCTTCTTTCCTCAGTCCTTCAGATGAATGGTAAACAAGAGATCCCATGGCCAAGGACTTGACAGCAGCAGTTGTTGATGCTATGGTTTTGTTGTGTGTGGTTGTGAAATGAAGGCAATAAGGATTGATATTGTTAGTGGCAAGGAGTTGTGGTGGTAGAGAAGCCCTTTTCCTAAAACACTGCCTTCAGCTTTTCCCAAGGTCAGTCATCTACCCAGATCACCCTTCATTCTGCTTTGGTATTTCTGGCCCGACCAGCTTTAGTTGTGTTCAGTTGACTGGTATGAGACCACAGTCATTTTGCTTTGGGTTTTTTTGGGTCCATTTTTTTTATTCAATTTGCAGACCTGTCCCGCTCTCGACCAAACTATAACATCGATCGCTCCTGAGAGAGCTGAAATGGGTAGTGCTTGGTTTAAAATGGTGGTACCATGTCTTCCCCACTTGAGACCTGGCAGTGCTCTACCCACACTGGATCCATTGTCAGGATGCCCTCCGTGGGACCTGAAGGAGATGGAGAGGGAGAGGGAGACAGGGACAGGGCTGACGTTGTATGTTTTTTTTTTCTTTTTAAATATATAAATCATCTTGCATGCGTGAGGGGAGGTGGAATCAGATTGTTCCGCTTTATGGGAGATAATCCGACACACGGTGAATGCGGCGCCCTCTCCTGATCCCATCATCCCTCTGGCAGCCTTTAGACGGGATTTATCCTCCTCTCTCTCTCCCTCCCTCTCTGCCTCCCTCTCAGCTCGGGCTTGCGATTGAATCAGCGGCCTCGGAGGGGCTGTGGAGCTCCTCCCCGCGTTTGCCTCATTCGCCTTTATTATGCATGCTTGAGCATTTGGGTGGGAATTGAGAGACCCCCGTGAGGACAGGAGTACGCTCAAAAACACGGCCTGACATGCAGCTCCTTTGCCCTCGATTTGGTCTGCATATGTATGACCTTGGAATATGTAAATATATTATTATATACGTTTTTAAACCATATTGTCCGAGTATGTTTTGGTCTGGAACGTTATAAAAATATTTTAGGATTTTGTTTTAATTTGTATTCGTATACCATCCTATCCTTCACCTCCCCCTCCCCACCCCAAGTTATTTGCATTTAATGTACAATTTCTCTCAATGGAAAAAGAAAACCTTTTTTCTTTTGCTGCTTTCAAACTCAATCAGATTACTGACAGAAATCCTGCTCCTCACACTCCAAAATGCCTGGAGAAAGAAAGAAAGGGAGAGAGAGAGAGAGAGAGAGACAGAGAGAGAGAGAGAGAGAACAGACTTAATCACCATCCTTCTCTTCTTTGCCCAGTGGAGAAGCAGGGTTACTTCAGAGAAAAAGCTCTCCTGCATAACAACTAATTAACTGGTCTCTAATCAGGGACTGTGTGGATTCGCAGTGCTCGCTTTAACACATGGGCCCTGATTCTAATCATGAGAACACACTCCCCTCTGAAAAGGGGAGATAGTGGTAGAAGACCGGGGCTTCGTCATTAGGGCAGTGGGCGTTTACTGTGCGCTGGGGAGTCTCTTACAATTTGCTGCTCTGGATTTTCTCCCAGCTCAGTGCCGGATCTCCGCCACCACTTGACAGGCACGGTGTCAGAGCCAGTTCTCTCGAGTGGCTCTCTCCTATGACATGTGTCAATCATTTAGGGCCTTGTCATCTTCTGGCTTTTGTTCTTGCTTAGCTCTTAATATCGAAATCAACTCCGACGCTTTGCTTTTCCCAATAGGACAAAACTCTCTAAACTCTCCAGCACTCCCACCTTTTTAAAATGGGTCTGTTTATACCTGTCTTTGGGGTCAGAGGGCACTTCAATCTGGTGGCGTCCTTTGTCCAATACTCGACTGCAGTGGGTTGGAATTTTGACTAGATGCTTACTAGGGAGTAGCAGAAGACTTTAAGATTTTAAGGGGCATTGAGGTGCAGTCACTGCGACTCTACAAATAACTTTGCAGGGTATGGCTGGGAAGGCGCTGGAAAAAGAAGCGTTGAACTTTTTTAAGTTATAACAATTCAACCTCAAATAGAGAACAGAAAGGGAAGGGGGACCGGATTCTCCGTGGAGTGAAAACGGGGCAACGGCGAGTAATTAAATAAGCAAAAGAGAGAAAATTGCTTTCTGGTGTGCGCTGATCTAATTACAGTATGCCAGTAATTAGTGTTAAGTATTTATCTTTTAAGTTGAGGATTCATTAGGGGATTATTAATGACCTTCCTTTCCTGTTATGTGAACAACACAGAAAATACACGCCTTTTGTTTACTGGTGCATGACACATGAAAGAAACCCTATGTACTTGGTCAAAGCTAGGCACCGTCGGGCTACAGCAAAATCTCTGTATTGATTCCTACTTATATAGGAGGGAGTGTAAGCAGGGCCGATGCGGTTTCTTTGTTAGGGCAAGGTGAAATTAGTCGTTTCAGGTTCTTTCTCAGTAACAGGCCATCTTCAAGGTATGTGTTATGCAGGCCTGTACCATTGGTGTCCACAATAAAAAAAAGTGTTGAACATACAGCTGTAGTTTCAAGTATTCTTGCCCTTCATGGGAAGCAAAGTGTGTTTGGTGCTGTGTTTAGACTGATGAAGACTGCTCATTAAACTATACTTATTTATCACTGACGTCTTTTCGGAGTCTCCTGAATGCTGATGCAAGTCAGAGAAAACGTTCAAGATTCCAGTTGATTGACTGGAGTTGAGATAAAGGGTGTATGACCTTTGGGGACTGCCTCTTCATAGAAATTAATGAAATGAGTTAAGACTGGTGAGGGGAGAGTGGGGCAGGGGAGTGGGGGGTTGCAGTCCAATAGTCCAAACCCTTGCAGTTTTCTCCAGGCTGAATCAATGTGCCACTAATTATGAGAAGATACCCTTGGCCCAGTTAGTATAGTTTAATTAACAATGTTTATTAAACTTCATAATTAACTGAAGAGCATCTTGTCAAATGAACGATGGGAATAGTCACAATTGTTCATCTGCCGCAAGCAAAACGACAACTTCACCGTGACCTGCGGGGACTGGATTATACCATCAAACTTGAAAGCCATCATGAACGCTCGTTATTTTGACGAATTGCGGGTGGAGCTTCTTTTCCTTTTTTCCACAATTGCTATTATGGTTATGTAGCCGTATCAATCTACTGCACACACACACACACACACACACACACTCCCTCTCTCTCACACACAGGCAAGAGGCATTATTAATATAGCAGCAGGAGCATATCCCCAGTGTGTGGGGAAATGGGGTTCGTTTTTAAATCACCTCATCCATTACTATCTCTCCTCGCAAAGCTGAAGGAGAGAGAGAGAGAGAGAGAGAGAGAGAGAGAGAGAGAGAGAGAGAGAGAGAGAGGGAGGCTGACCCGGATGGCTTGAACTGAAGCATGACATTTCGATCCGCAATGCGATGAAGACTATCAGGCAAATGGGAGAGCAAGCACCCAGGGGTAGACAGGAGACGCATGATCTGGAACAATAGAAAGTGCCACTCCAGAGAGGAACTCGGCATTTTCCTTTCCATTTTCATTTTTTCTATGCAAGAATGATAGGCTCTGCACTACCTCGTCGTACCAGCAGGGGGCACGCTACTCAATGCCACGGACCGAGCTTCCTTTATTATATATAGCTCAGTGCAGTGTAGTCAATTCGTGGGGACACACAACGTGCATAACAATTCACTCCGGAAAAAAAGGGCGCCCTAGAAAATACAGCGAGACAGGAGACCAACTGATTAGTTAAGCAGCTGACTGAATAATTTGTGAGTGCCCAGACTAAACATTATAAATAACTTAATTTAAACATTTAAAAATCAAACACTGGTCTCTTAAATGATTTCACATTAGATTAGGCTATTCGTTTACCATTTCTTCTATGCATTCTGGAGGGCAATTGTAAACGATTTATAAAAGTCATCATGCGCCTGTCATCTCTAAGGCTATAGACGCTGGCTCTTCTCTAAGCACGTAATACATCACAGAAGGCAATCTTTCTTTAGGAAACTATACATTATCAATAAAGAGAGTACGACACAGCAACAGCATAACTAGATTGACTGTAGTCCTTTTTTTTAATCTTTCTCCAGTCATTTGAACAAATATTAGAATAATCTCAAGCATTTTTGCGTCTGCACTTTATGGGTCACAAGGTCATGTCCTATGACGTTTTTGGTACGTTCTAGAATAGGAAGTGTAGATGCCCCCCTGTCCAAAAGCACGCTTACATGTATAAGGTCACAATGGTCCACGTTGCAGTGCATGGGAAGCTATCACCAGAAAAAAAAAACAGACATGCATTACATTATATTGATAAGTTTATATATGAATGCCTACGTCGGGGCTGTTTCCCTTCACTGTGGGCTCATGGAGAGCGACTGTTATTTGACTGTTGACGCAGTGTCTACCTCGCCGAGCCAGCGGGGCATCGGTGACAGTCGCCGCTGAGACCGTGGAGCAGAAATCACATTGGATTATTAGCACCATCGCTCATCGCAGTGTCACAGACCCCTCCACCGGGGAGCGGCAGTGGGCTGCGGATCGCTCCCGCATCAGCATCAGTGCGCCTCGGCTCCTCCAGTGAGAGGTATCATTTCTGAGCTGCGCCTGTAAGGTCGTATCCAAATGGATGAGAGTGTGATGGTTTATTTTAAAATCTCTGCTTGGAATTGGTATTTATATTCTGATAGAAATCGTTTACTACACCTTCTCCTTATTCTGTCAGACTAACCTAACAATATCCGTTTCTTATTCTCCAGGGCGACTCTGCCGGGGAGCTCTTCTCTCTCTTGTGCCAAGCTTATTGGCATGATGGAAAATAGCACGGGTGATGGTCCTCGGTGACTCTGCTTTTCACTCCGTGTACCTGCTACTGGGGTGATAAACAGGAGACGACTGCGCTAAGAAAACCCCGGGGTAACTTGCCTACACACCTCCAGAAACAAGGACGATTTAACTGATTAAAGCTCTCTGCTCTGTGCAAAGGTACACTAATTGCCCAACACTTGCTTTGTGCGTGTGACAGCTCTCTCTCTCTCTCTCTCTCTCTCTCTCTCTCTCTCTCTCTATCTCTCTCTCTCTCTCATACACACGACATATTTATTAATTGGCTTCTGGCGGGCAGCCTCGGAGAGGGATGCCTGAGTCGCCGGGCTGCTGCGCACCAGTCTGCGCCTCTCCAGCCGGTGCGCGGCGGCTCTCGGCGCCAGAGGAGGAGAGCGACAGCACAATTAAACATCAGTTGCTCTTTGTTGTTGTTGTTGTTGTTGTTGTTGTTTTGTTTGGAGGCTGCCAATCACAGCACGGCAGCCAGTCAGAAGGTACAAATGCCCACACACACACACTTTCCGTCCTGTAAGCAATTATCACCAAGACTGTGTTGGGAAATCTACAGGCCAACACTAGATGTCCACATGTACAGGTCTGTAGATGATGCTGTGTAAGCTGGTGGCGCAATTCTGCACAATCCAGCGACCCCATTGGTGGAGCAGCGCAAATCCACGCACAACTGCGGAAACCACGAAAGAGTCCAACATGCTTTATTATTGTTGTTGTTGTTGTTGTTGTTTTTGTCGTGCTTGGGTGCGACCGTTAAACAGCTGCAGTATTGAGCCGGCAGCGCTGTAACAGACCACAGCAGCCTGTGATTGCAGCTCGCATTGAGGCGCTGCGGTGGCGCCGCACAGACACTCGGCTTAGATACGCGGGTAAACTGAACAGCTGAGGAAGGAGGAAATCTGCTAACCCACTACTACTCGTCTACTAAAACAGCAGCTACTACTACTACTACAGCTCAGGCAGGTCTTCTGTGGCTACAGCTGCCAATATAAGTCTTAAACTATTAGAACTGACTGACAATTCGCGCCCTCAAGTAAATGTAATACAGATGGGACTGCAGGTAATTCATTTCTCCCGCCTGTTTAACAACTGCAGGCCTAAGCAGACCTAATGCAAGCAGAAAGGGGGAGGGGGTGGTCTGAACCTGTCTTCACACAGAAATGCCGTCACTGCCACACAGCCCCCACGACAGAATCCGTGCCTGTGCGGTACAGAACCGTTGGGGTCCGTTAGGGGATGTAGTGAGGGGACGCCGGCTGGAAGGCCTGCATTGCTGTGAAGGTGAGTGAAAATCCCCAGTCCCGGGAGGCGGCAGGTGTGTGTGTGTGTGTGTCGTGTGTCGTGTGTCGTGTGTGTTGTGTGTTGTATGTGTGTGTGTTGTGATCTCGGTGTGATGGAGACGCTCCCCGGCTCTGTGTGTTTTGACTGACAGGCCCGACTCGCTCCGCTTCCCTGTCTAACACACACGCACCGTCAGGCACAGACGACACCAACACACACACAAATAAGCGTAGAAAACAGCGTCATAACGCTGCTGAATAAAAGTACAATTTTACAAGGGCACCGGCAGTTCGTTGTGCGTTGTCTTTTGAATACGTTGCGTACATTTGCATAAGTAATCGTGTCCGAACTATTGCAATCAAATATTTGTTTTTATTTGTATTATTATTACTATTTTACACACATAGCCACAACCACGCAGGATAAAAGAACCCATTAACACGCTCACACGCGCGCACTGTGCGCATGCGCGAGAGAAGCAGGCACCGCATGCTAAGGGAGGACTCTCTCCTGCTGACAGGCAGCAGTGTTTTGCCCTGCAGAGTGTCTAGCTGAGATCCACTTTTGTCTGGCGTTACATCCCATTATCATTGTATTACTGCTGCTACTACTACTAAAGTATGCGTAAGTACGCTGAAAGTTGGTTAGATAATAATCCCAGTGACTGCATACATAGCCAATAACATCAACACAAAATAAATGTGCATTACTCCCTACGTCCTACATTGGCCACAGCTTCTAATTCCACCTGATGAACCAGGTAACACCTTTCCACACATTCTTAGCATAAGCTATAAATCAGTGTTCCCATTGACCTGTGGTTCTTATGCATCAGTCATTTCAAGTGATGTGTAGGCTGTGTGGACTGCTGCCCTGTAGGGCCAATGTATTGCTCCCCTGGTGACAGACTCTGACCTCCAGTGACTGATACAAACCCTTGATCCTGCAGCTTTTATTGGCATCTTTAAATCCCCAGCAGCTGAAGGCATGGGGGGAAATAATAAGCAGTTCAATGCAGGAGCTGAGATTTCCAATAGGTCGTAAAAACTAGGGTCAGTGTTTCTCATAATTCGTTTCTTGGTTATCAACAAGTCGGATTGTTGATAAGGACCTATCACACACTCCAGATCAGGGGTGTCAGGCTGCGGTCCTGGAGGGCCATGTGTTTTTGAGCTCTCAGTTCTGAAGTGAATTGACTGATTTTTGTAAGTTAGGCTTATGTAAGCTTTTCACATTTGAGTTTTTTTTTTTTTTTTGTTACAGTCAATAACATCAAATATGTTGATTGCTCTCCCACAATGCATTTTTGGAGTTTGGAGATCGTGATGCTTTGATTTAATGGAGAAACCTTAGGTGATCCCAAGTGTAAAATAAAATGTGCAAAAATGCATTTTGGAGCTGACTTCCTTTATTTTTGACACTGATTTCAGAATATTCCATACTGTATCTAAAACACCAACTCTCAATTACTACCCCCACCCTTATAGTACCCCATGTGGTGTGTGTATTATATATAATCACTGTAACAGCCAATATTAAAGTGGTCCCCAACATGAGTGCCACACATTGATCTTTGTAGCAATCAATCAAACTGACCCTCCAATCCCTCAACACATAACAGAGAGGTGTTAATTGGATCCAGATAATAAATTACTTAGAAGAATTAAGCAGTTGAGAGCTGGTCTGGAACAAAAAACAATGCTCTAGCCTTCACAACTGGAGTTTGGTACACTGACCTGGAAAACTGTGCTAAAGAGCATCAGACTCAACCTGCTTCTGCTACTGTGTAACACCTGAACTACATGACATCAGTACAGCGCCAGAACTACCAGGGCACTGGATTAACGTGCTCAAGTTGAAAGTGACCCTAGCAGAGCACTCTCACGGCCGTGGTCATGAGTGTGTGTCTTAATATCGTAATGCATTCTACTCTGTATTAGTAACTAGGTTGGCAGAGGCAGAGGAGCTGAGAGGGAGGGGAAATATGAGGCACCCAACCCCTCACAGCCTAGTCCAGTTCATGCCTTCATCACCCATTCAATAAACCTGTGAAGCCATGCCCTTCTCTAAAGGGTTATTGACTTTGTTGTCCTTGGCTAATTCAGTGAAGTCCAGATGTGTGATTGGTCACATATGGGCTCAGTTCTGTTTTGCCTTTGAGAGATTGGGGCTGATCCAGTGACCAAGCACAAGGGAAATGTGGTACAGGTCTGTGAGCTGGAGCTATCTATTTGACCTATATTGGATTGTGCTTATATGAATGCAGACAGACAGACAGACAATTGTGAAAATCTGAACAGATAAACACAGAGATCCTGTTTGGGTCAGTGAAAAGACTCCGGAGTCCAGACCCACAGAGAGACATAAAGTAAATACCCAATCCCTTTGTTTGTGTGTTTGGAAATGCAACCCTGCCTTGCACACTATATTCATTCATTTATGTTCTAATGGGTCTCCCTGTTCATTTGATTGATCATTTTGAATTGTACCCAACCTTCGCACTGGGAGAGAATTTAAACTGAAGTTGTTATGTTTTTTGTTTTTTTTAATGTTCTGTTGCTTTTCACTTTTTATATTTAAAGAGCTCTTCTGTCTTAAGAATATGTTTCTTGTCAAGTGAACCGTGTTCTCCACCGTTTTTGATAAGCGAGTTATAAGGAAGGAGAGAGGTGGAGGGGGAGAGTAAACAAACTTAACGTCAGCTCCAGCTCTGACTTTCAACTGGATCTTTTAAAAATCACAATGTGGCATTTTCCAGGTGATGTAGATGTATGCAACGGCATGGGAACGTTTTTTTTTCTAGGTGTTTCGTGTAGGTGTCTCTCTTCTGGTATTTCTAGTACATTCATTTACATGCGGCTGCAACGCGGGGCCCTTTAAACGGTTAAATCTGGCTTTGTTGACATGGAGATGCTGAAGAGGGGGAGAGAGTGTTATCCCTCCTGCAGCGCGATGAGCACCATGTCATTCTGAGCCGTGCAGAGCCGTTGGCGTCCAGTGCCTACGTTACTGCTTGCAGTGCAATCCAATGTGCAGGAGTTAAAAACGCTTTGCATTCAGTGCCTTACCTCAAGGCCAGTTTGTTTCCCCCCACCTGTGTGCGTGTGTGTGTGTGTGTGTGTGTGTGTGTTAATTCTGATTGGCCTGTCATCAAAGCAGTTGCAGATTTGTACCGCTTTCATCATGATACCCAATGGATGTAAATATCTGAACATTGTTTGGGAATGTGCTTTGCTTTTAATAACTTGTTATCTGTATTGAATTATATACAAAAATAAAAATTTAAAACAAAAGAGTTTTGGAAACGTCGCTAGGAGGCTGTCTGGAGGGCATAGTCTCCCAGGCTGTTCCAGTGTAGGATTTCAGCACAAGCAACCTGTTCATTTTGATGTATGCAGTATATGATAAGGAATTAATATCTTGAAGGAGACGCATTAGAAATGATTGATATTTGATGCTCCTTGCAAGGATTTAGATTCAATTGGTACGCTTTAGTAGGGCTGTGAGAAGTGAGGAAAAAAATAAATAAAAACAATTAATATTTTTTCTTCTCAGGCTTGAAGCAGGTGATGATTTAACGAGACTTGTATGGGCAGGCTGCATTAGATAGGAAGCATCCTCTTAACTCCTGTTATAAAACCTGATGGAGGAAGGAAAGGGGGAGGTTGTGTTGTTGTTATACAATTTATAAACATCAATATGATATCTTTAGGTCTGATATCGGACAGTGTAGTGATTCGAGGTGGACATACAAGCTGCTGCCTATGCGTGTGTGTGGTAACTGGTGAGATTTGCTGATGGCTGTACTTGTGCACTGTCATGATGTCTGGCTGTTAAAAAATCAATAACATTTAAAACAAAACAAAAGATGATCTGTAATGCCTGGTGCGTTGTGCCTCAAGGGGAACTGGAAGTGAAGATCCCTGTGTTGTGAGTGCCGAGGTGTTTGTATCTCAGGAATGTGTTTTGCAGCAGACTGAAGTGGAGCATTTAACAGGGGAGGATACTCTAAGCTGGAGTCATCCTCTGGAGAGAGCTGCTCTTATTCCTGCCCCTTTCGTCTGCAGTGCTGATGCACAGCTCCAGTCCTGGAGGGCTCGGGGTTGGGGATGAGGCAAGCAGGGGGCCGGGAATGGATTACCGAAATCAGCTGATTATGCGAAAGCTGTTTTATAATGCATGCTGGCCTGGAGATCCGGAGTCAGATGGCAGTGCCGCACACTGTTGCTGAAGCAGTGTTAGTGAAGGGAAGAAAGCGCTGGGAAAAAAAAAGCTTTTGAGTCTTTCCGTCCTACGCTCCAGTGAAGCAGAGGGAATTCGGCCTTTGATCACAGTACCTCAGCCTCTCTCTCTTCTTCCGATTGCAGCTTATTTCTGGGCATCATAGCCACACTCTTCCCTGGTAATGAATCTGGTGGGTTTCTGCTGAACATTTGCTCAAAAAAAAGAATAAATCAATGAGTGGCGGTGGTGGTTTTGGGGTGGGTGGGGTGGGAATTTAAAAAACAACAACCAAAAAAGGCAATAAATCATCTTGTTTTCAGCTTTGTTATCAGAAACATGCCGCGCAGGGCAGACTTTATCAATAATGTTGCACAAGCAAAAGGCATGACGACATTAGTGTGCGAGATGCTGTATGCCTTGGTGCACTCCATAAGGGCACAGTCATTAATTTCTCCCTGTGAGCCATACTGGTTTGCTCTCATTCCTCTGTTCTCTCTCTCCTGCGGTTTTGCTTCGGCCAGCTGACGATGCAGAGCGGTTGCAGTGTCACTCACGCTATCTGTCTCTCCCCCTCTTTCTCTCTCTCTCTCTCTCTCTCTATCTCCCTCCCTCTCTTCTCAGCATATCACACAGGAATCTGTTATTATTCCTCTTGTGTACCCCCCCCCCCCAGATTCTTCTGTCTGGGGCACAGATTAACCTTTCAACCCATCCTCAACCTCTGCCACGTTGACATTGCCATAGCAACCCACCAAGTGAGCATCTTGATAAGCCCCCTATAGGAACCATGGGGGGATTGTGTCAGGGTCACTGTGTGAGCATCTTGGCTGGATTGACTTCAGGGACGGAGCCTGGGTGCTTTTCTAGGCACCTCTGGATATTTCAAAAAGGTCTCCAAACCCATTTATACCCACTGAATGACTCTGTTCCGTGCAGGGAGGTGGTTGAACACAGTGCAGTCCATTCCAGTCGATGCATAGGCTGGGCAGGGTTAAAGCCTCCGCAAAACAAGTTCAATCTGGTGCAGTGGAGGGAAATGCACACAGTGGAGTTCGCCCGCCAGAAGCGTAGAGGTGGTGCAGTTTTCAGGGACTCCTGCTACTGTAGGTGCATAGGTGGCTGTGTGTGTGTGTGTGTGTGTGTGTTTTTTTTTTAACAGGACATCTTTAGTTTTAAGGCTCCCAGAGTATCAGGGAAGGTGCCCTTGATATCCGGCTCCGTGGTACTCGTGTGAGATCTGTATTATGCATCCGAGCCGCCCCGGCTGCTGCTGTTACCTGTGCATGCATGGGGATTTGGAGAAGACAAGTCGTGAGTTATTAGACTGTCTGACATCAAGGGGGCCTCAGGCAGTGACACATTGATGGGATGTAGAAAATAGTTGGGGGGGCGCTGGGGGTGGGATTAAAGCTATGAAGCATCCTTAAGCTTGGGAGAGGAGGAAGAGCAGGTTTATTTTATTACCAGGGCTTCTTTTATTTTGCGTCTCGGTGTTGGCTGTCTGGTACGCCTTGAAACAACCATTGAAGAAGGAACTGTGGCGGAGTGGGTCTGACGTCAGCGTGTCGGGGCTTATTATAGACTTCGGCTGGGTATAAATTATGTAAGGGAAGTTTCTATATAGCATGTTTAATGTCCTGCGAGTACACGGTCTATAATACAATCTGCCTCAATGGGCCAGTCTGGTATTCCTTGGGTTACTGTAGGTGGCATCTGCAGGGGCAGACTGGAGAGTGTGCCATCGCAAGGGTGTAGCGGTACATAGTGCCACTCACGGCTACATTTACAGTGCAGGGAATTCAAAATCCAAATAAAAATAAATACACAAGAACCTTTTTTCTTTGAGGTGCCTTATTGAGTTTCTGGTACACAGGCCTATGTATTTTTTCCTCACTGTTTGATAAATGAACTTTTTACTGCACCCCCTGTTCTTCCTGCTTCATAAGGTGTGTGTGTGTACATATATATATAGATATAGATATAGATATAGATATAGATATAGAAGTAGATATAGCACAGGACAAGAGCTTGGAAGTAAGTCAATTACCATGCTTAACCTAAACCAGTTAAATCTCCAGTAAGATTGCACAAGGAGTTATTTAAAAATAAATAACAAAATAAACCCAAAAAAGTAATAAATACTGGTGCAGAACCGCCTGCCCCCCTTTCAAGTCTTCCTGACTATATTAGCATTGACCTGGGTATGTGCTCGCAGGTTTAAATTGCCTTTATGATGTTCCTTGAAGTGCCATTTAAGAGCCAGGCTAAGGGCAAGGCGATATCAGCACTTTTACCCCGGTTGTCATTAGAACAAAGCTCTTCGCACGGCTCCGATTAGTGTCTGTCACAGTGGAATAATGGGAGGCGATGGGGGACTGAGGTTACCCTTCTGGGGGAAACATAGCCGTCAGGACCTTGTCATTACTAGGAGCTGCTGCCCCACTTTCTGGTTGAAAAATGCACACTGTGCATAAAAGCAGCATTTGGACCAACCTGATTTTATTTCTTCTTATGGCAGAACAGTAGCCAAGCTGCACATTGAACAGGGGGATTCTGAAAGGTCTCTCCTCCTCCTCCTCCTCTCTCTTGGAATGCCCACTTTTTAAACTTATTTTTTTTTATCATAAATTATCTCTTTCTACAGCTTCAGAGGCAACAAAATCCCTGTACGTGTGTGAGAAAAACCGGGAGTGCGCAGAGCCCCGCAAACAATCTAAATTCAACACGTGACATAATATCCCTTTGTTGTGGTTGTAGCAGTCGTCCTTGTTTCAGGGTTATCTTTAGTAGTGCATTACCCCTTCCCCCTCCCCACCTACAAAACAGATTAATATCTTTCTTTTTTTTTAGTAGTCTAAGTGCTTTCACAGAGTTAAGAAAGAAAACTGAGATGGGGGGACAAAGTTAAACCAGTGCGAGGAGCTCAGTGTCTCTCTAGGCTGCAACTTGGTGATCCAGAATGCCACATGGTTTAGTAGTGACGTGTTTGTGAATTACAGTTGAGTCAGTAGGGGGAGGGGAGGTTTAGTCTTTCCCGACTGATGAAAAGTGAAATTGCGAGAAAAAAAACAACAAAAGGAAAAATACACCCCCACAGCACAGAGATCTGGGTCCTGATTTTTTCTTTCCATTTCCCTTCATTTTTTTTCTCTCCCTGCAAGTAAGATATGGAGCCAGCTTATCCCACGGTATACAGCGCTCCATTATTACATTAGACAGCTTAAATGGCTCTAGTTCCCCTAATTAAAGTTTAATATCCAATACGGTGAAAATTACCTGGGACATAATTGACCGTAGCTGCAGTTAAGTGTCTCCAGAACCGAAGCCGAGGGTGGTGGTGATGGTGATGCTGGTAGTGGGGGGGTGCGGGGGGTGGTGGTGTATGAGACGCAAGGTCAATTATCTGGCAGGAAATGCCCTCTGTGGAGGACAATGTTGCTGCCTGGAGTTGATGTATTGTTTGTGTATTCTTTTGGGATGACTGGATTGTTACAATAGGCACGGCCTGTGCATCTTCAAAGTCATTCCTCACGGGCTTTGAAAAATTTGCACAAACAAACAAATGTATTTGATATCAGAAACACAGTACCAAATGGATCTGAAAGACTCGTTTCACCATGAGGTGATGCTATTATGCCACCGTGCACGTGGCGAAGTTGACGGGAGGCTTATTTTGTGCATATCCTGAAGCACTTTGTTTGGCGTCCCTTCAATTTCATGTCATAACGTATCACACTCGGTTTATCGCATAGGGATCAATAGTGATGGCTCTCCTCTTTCCCAGATTGACTGAGGAGTTCGGACACGCTGCATTGTGCAATAGTGGTCAGCTCTGTGGTGACGTCCCTACAACTCGACTATATGAATATCAGTATCTGGAGGGCAAAAAAAAAAAAGATTGCTATTCCCTGTGTTTTAATAGGGTGCAGGCCTGCTATGGTCTCTCGCCAGTTTGCTCTTCCAGTTTAACCCCAGTGGCAATTTGGGTCAGGTCTATGAAATGTTTTCAGTGCTACTCACCATGAGGCACTGTGTTACACTCTCAGCTTTGTGCCCTGCTTTCCCATTATCACTTCAGTAGATATTTATACTTGTCCGGATTACATTGTACAAAGATGTTGCATTGTACAATGTAATCAGGACTGCATGTAGCAAGGATGTGGCTGTTATAATGGGGGGATTTCAGTTTCCCAAATATAGACTGGGAAAGTCCAGTTGGGACTACAGAAGCAGAAATAGAAATGGTTGAGATGGTAAATGACTGCTTTCTAACTCAGTTTGTCAGGGAACCAACCAGAGAGAGCATATGCATTGACTTGATCTTTTCAAATGACCAAGATAGAGTCAGAGGGACACTAGTTAGAGAACCATTGGCAAACTGTGATCACAATATTTTTAGCTTTGAGGCATTCTTTCAAAAAACAAGGACCAAGTTTAAAACAATGGTCTACAATTTTAGAAAAGCAAACCTTGAAGGTATAAGGCGGCACTTAGAAAAGGCACTTAGACTGGAGCACACTAGATACAGATTCAGTTGAAAATAGATGGTTATATTTTAAGAATATATTAATTGAAATTTGTACAAAAACTTGAGGACCACAAAACATTGGCCAAAATGGTTTAATAGAAGTATGCAAAAAATATCAAGAGAAAGAAAATGTTGTATAGCGCATACAAAAGGGATAGAGACGAAACAAAACAAAGTGCAAACAATATGTTGAACTGCAAAGAGATCTTAAGAAAGGGATCAGGAAAGCAAAGAGGGGAATAGAGAGAAACATAGCTCTTGGAGCTAAAACTAATGCTATGAGCTTTTTTTCAATACTACAACAGCAAGAGGTCAATAAAGGAGGAAGTGAAACAGATAAAGGGCAAAAATGGAAGTATCTTGGAAAGCAAACAAGATGTGGCAAATGTTCTAAATGAGTATTTCACAGAGGTTTTTACAAAAGAAAAGACAGATAACATGCCACAGGTTAACAACCAGTCCAGTCAAACCCTAAGAGAGATCAGGATAAATGAGGAGGAGGTACTAAAGGGACTAGCAGAATTAAAAACAAACAAATCACCTGGGCCAGATGGTATATTTCCAACAGTAACAGAAATTATGTATAGGCCGCTAACTCAAATATTCCATATGACACTTAGAACAGGGAAGATGGCAAATGTCATACCAATCCACAAGAAAGGGGACAAAACTGAGCCAGGAAATTACAGACCAATCAGTCTCACCTGCATTACTTGTAAAATGTTTGATTAGACAGAAAATAGAGCAGCATCTTAATGAAAACCATATTCCTGGAGATAGTCAACATGGGTTTAGACGAGGCAGATCATGTCTACTAATTTATTAGAATTTTTTTAACATGCAACTTCAGCTGTGGATCACGTGAAAGCATATGATATGATATACTTAGATTTTCAAAAAGCTTTTGATAAGGTTCCATACAAAAGACTGATCCTCAAATTGGAAGCTGTAGGCATTCAGAGTAATGTAAGTAGATGGATTATGAACTGGTTGATGTATAGGAAACAGAGGGTGTCAATTAGAGGAGTTGCTTCTAACTGGAGTGAGGTTGTTAGTGGAGTTCCACAGGGATCAGTATTAGGGCCTTTGCTTTTTCTAATCTATATTAATGATCTGGACTCTGGGATATTTAGCAAACTTGTCAAATTTGCAGATGATACTAAAATAGGTGACTCAGCAGATACAATCTCTGCAGCACAGGTTATTCAAAGGGACTTATATATTATTCAGTTGTGGGCCGACACCTGGCAGATGAAATTCAATGTGGGCAAGTGAGAGGTATTACATGCAGGTAACAAAAATGTCCACTATAATTACACTATGGGAGGAATAGAACTAGATGAAGTAACGCATGAGAAAGACCTGGGAATCTATGTGGACTCCTCACTTTCTCCATCCAAACAATGTGGGGAAGAAATAAAAAATGCAAACAGGATGTTAGGGTATATTGTCAAAAGTGTAGAATTGAGAACAAGGGCAGTGATGTTCAGACTGTACAATGCACTAGTTAGAGCTCATCTGGATACTGTGGACAGTTCTGGGCTCCACATTTCAAGAAAGGTATCGCTGTTCTAGAGGCAGTTCAGCGGAGAGCAACCAGACTTATTCCAGGTCTGAAGGGAATGTCCTACTGAGAGACTGAGGGAACTGAACCTTTTCATGGGGACTTGATTCAAGTCTTCAAAATCATGAAAGACATTGACCACATCAAACCAGAGGAGTTTTTCCAGATCAGCAGGGACACACGCACCCGGGGAACCAAATGGAAATTGGGCTTCAAGACATTCAAGATGGAAAACAGGAGACTCTACTTCACACAGTGAGTTGTCACAACCTGGAACAAACTCCCCAGCGATGTGGTTGAAGCTGAAAATTTGGGAACATTTAAAAATAGACTGGATAGTATCCTTGGATCAGTTACTTATTAATGGACACCAAATGAGCACGATGGGTCGAATGGCCTCCTCTTATTTGTAAACTTTCTTTCTTATGTTCTTATGTTCTTATACCCTTAATATAAACTTCCGTTACAGACAGTACAGAACAGAAGGGGTCATGGGACTGTTTAAAAAATAAGACAAACAAACAAACTATACATATACTATACTGTAGCACATGCATCCTATGGAAAATTCAATTACAAGTGGAGGTAGGATTGTCTCATTCATTTTGGCAATACTGTTTTGTTTGTTTCAGTCTCTGTTCGAAGATGGAACAGCCAAATTATTTTCTTCTGTCATTAAACAAAGGAGAACTTGAACTAACAGAAACTGTGCAGGACCGTGAAAAGCCGAGAGATAAATTGAGGGATCTCCCTTCCCACCACGCGTCCACTCCATCACTTGGCAGTAGGTGGGAGCGGCAGCAGCACTGGCTCAGTGTGGTGTGGGGAGTTTGAAGAGCAGCAGTGGTCTCGGGGGGTGGCAGGCAGGCAGGCAGGCAGGGAGGCAGGCTTGTGCAGCCCTAGCAGCTCGCCTGATCATTATTCCTCCTGGTGTCACAGAGAGCCAGGCGCAGACAGGAAGCTTGTAATGAAACGCGCTAGTCTGGCACCCAGATGAATGACATTGTTCTCGGAGAGGTGAGCTGAACCGCTTATCGCCGATCCGCAATAGGATTTCCATTCAACAGCGGCCGCCCCAAATCAGGTGCTCCACAACCAGCCTCATGAATAACTTATTGGAACCTGGGAGGCACAGCAGGTTTTCTCCTCGACCATTTGCATACGCCACCTGATTTGCATATATATGAGCATTCAAGTAATGGATTTGTTTTAAGGAGATAGGCCAGCATCTATTGATGAAAGACCGAGCCCTTTCAGCTTGCATTATGAGGTGCGGTGCGTCATTTGAACAGTGGGGCTGAATCGTCCCTTCTTTCCCTATCTCTCACTCTCTCTCTCACACACACACACACACACACACACGCGGGCGCTCACTCAATACAGGTTTAGGTAAGCACCAGTGTTTCATCTATTCCACCCCCCAGTGCAAACCAGAACAGCAGCAGCAGAGGCAGCTGCATAACTGAACAGGCTGGCGTCTCGTCATACAAGTCTCCAGTCCACCGCCTCCACAGCTGGCCCCGCTGTGGCTGCACTTCACCGCGTTCCCTCGGTTCAAACACATTGATTCGCTGTGAAGGTTTCTACCCCCCCCCCCCTTCCTCCCTCCCTCCCAGCTATGTCAGCCACCACACCTCAAAGAACAACCCCCCCGCTTTTCTGTGTTGCACTGAAGCTCCTTGCAAGTGCACCAGTGTCTGTATTCCCGTCTTTGAGAGGCAATTAGCACGTTAGAAGATGTCAAAAAAGCAAAACAGCAAACACTTTTCCTTTTCTCTTGCCGGATAAAACCGTAAACGCGAGGCAATTACTCACCATACCTTTCAGATCGCAAAAACCATCCCAGCATTTCTCATATATACCCCCCTCTTCTTTCCATCTGCTTTACACATCCACAGCCACTCCTAATGGCCTCATCACATTAGGAATAATAACCCTGGCCTCTGACCTCGGCCTCAGTTTTGACCAATTTATGGCTGCGGGAGGTTAGATTACAGCAGCGTTACGGAAACGGCACAGAGCACCATTATTCACAGCGAGAAGGCTTTGGGTGCAGTGTAATCGGAGCCTGCGTACTCTAGCTGCAACTCATTGATTCATTCTCACCTCCAGCCAGCATTCATTAGCGGCCGCATTAGGGGGAAATCATTCCTCATCTGCGCTGGCACAACTCACACAATTAGCCCATTTCAGTCTACAGGGACGAGACAAGGAGCGTTTATTACTGATGCATCCAGTAGTTGATGGCACTGGGAGCGGGAGTTGTGCAGGGCCACAGAATGCTTGATTGAGCCGCGCACTGCTGCCAAAAGGCATTCTTTTAGCTTTTGCCGTTTTTAAAATATTTCTTCCAAACAGTTTTGATCGCTTAATGTAATACGCACTGACTGCGAACGTAATTCCTTACTGGGCAACATCCCCTGTAAGTAATGTGACTTCCAGGGAGTAGATATCACTAATGAGTCTTCCTGGCAGTTTAACTCTGTCCATACATCTACACTTATGGCTTTACCTGGCTGCAGAAAAAGACACTGCCTTGCACTTTAAAGGGTATTAATAAGCTCTTGGGGGGCGAGAGGCTACGTTCCTGGAAAATTAAGCAACGCACATTGAAAGTGAGGAAAGAGTTTTGAACAGGCAGTCACTGGTAATTCACTGGGCTTTTTCCACAGACATCCTTGTTCCTGTCTAGGTCATGGCATGCTGTCCATGAACGCTCTGTTCTGTCTTATTGAGAAAGGGAAACGCAGAAATCCGTCACATGAAGCTGGAAAAGTGGGCCTGGTTTCGGAGCACACATGACTACAATGCGGGGCTGCTATATTAAAGGAGTGACGGCCATAAAGGAGGTTTATTATTAATGCAGCATGGAGTGCTTGTGAAATAGGGCACGAGCAAGCAGGCTGCGGAGAACAGGCCTTGCTGTCTCCTTGGGGGAGGCTGGGCCAGGAGCAGAGATATTTTTAGCAGGGTGACTCTGGCACTAACCTCGCAGGTATTCCTCACAAAACATGCATATATACTTACTTATGTTCCATATAAAGAAAAAAAGAATGTAGAGGGAAAAAAAAAAGGTTTCCAGTGTGCTTGCTTGATGGTCTGTTGTCTGGAAACTGAAGTTGCCTTTACATCATAAACTGAACAGCTGCCGTAATGAATTCCTGGGTGCGTTAACATGCCCAAGCTGTGTATGTATATATAGATTTTATTTCATCTTTTTACTTTTTTGTCACAAAAAGGAGGCAGTACTACTAAGGAAGATCTGATGATTATGTGGGTTCCTTTTCTAACAGCTGTTGGTGTTAAAGAGAAAGCTGGCCATCTAGTTTACTGGTTGTTTACTCCTGAGCTACTCGCACATATATAGGTTATAACACCCCCCTATCAGCCATTCCAGGACAAACAGTTCTACATGGTAAAAAAAACAAACACAAAAGATGAACAAGTTACGTTTTGGGGGCCTTTTGGAGCTTTTGGAGAAGAGTTCCGCAGGGAGGACTCTGGGTTTGTGCTTGGTCAAGCCCTCGCCTTCTCCCGTCTGACATCTCCCATATACCGCCTCCAGATACTGCAACATCGACACACTCTAGCGGTTGACAAGACTGTCTTCTCTTTTCTCTCTCTCTCTCTCTCTCTCGCTCTCTTTTCCCATCTCTCTCAAAACAGTGCCCAGACCTGCTAACATTCTAGCACAATCTGTGTTTGCGCTTCTGTGGTTGTGTGAAATTGGATTCTTCCCACCCTCCCCAACCCCCCCGCTCCTCCGCACCAACCCACAACCCACATTGTAACCCTTCGCCACCACCCCTCTGATCCCCCTCCCTCCCTAACACACACACACACACTCACACACACACTTCTACCCCCTTCCACTGCTTTTATTCTCTGCTCTTTTCCATTTTTCTGTTTTAATAGCGCAGATACAGTCTTCACTGGGCTGACATTTCAAACAATATCTCTCGGAGGCTGCGGAAATGATGATGCTGGCGTCAGATCAATAACGGCTCCCAGAGAGCAGGATCGCACAGCTGTTCGGAGCTCCGAAAGCCTCACATCGCGGCTCAAGCGTGCACACTGGCCAGAGATAAACAAGTGTGCTCGCCTCTCCGGGGAGGTAACCATGGTTACTGCAGAGCTCATTTTAAGCTGCCTGTCCTGGAGGCAATATAATAACAGGTTTCAAGGCCAATGTCACTTTTTTTTTAAGAAGAAGGGGGGAAAAAACAGCCTTTTATTGATAAAGTGATGCGACTTCACACACGGGCACATGCAGGCACAGACAGACGTGCACACACACTCTCGCCAGCCAGGGAAGGAGATTATATTGGATACATTCCAGTTATTGGTCATATAATAACTAGAACTGTGACTGGGTTTACTAGTGAAAAGAACATATATTGTTCATTAAAAGGAGATAAGAACATACACATTCTAAATTTAATGCTATGGTCTGTTTTATTTATGTATGAGAAAGCTAGGGGTGGTGTGTGTGTGGGAGTAGGGGGTTTGGGGTTAAGGCACATATTCTGACAAGGCCATTTAGGACAGCCTGTCCCCTCTTATCACCTTGGTAAGACGTGGAAGGTTTGTAATGAGTGTTTTGTCCATGAAGTGTAGTAAGGCTCCCAGCGTGATTCCCTTTACTACCAGTTAATAGATAGGCTGGATCGTGGCAGAAATCTCCCCTTGTCCCCAGTGGTGGCAAGTGTAGGAAGCCCTAACGCTATAGTCATCTAAATTAAAGAGGGGAGGGAGAAAATAGATGAATGGAGAGAATGCATTCTGTATGGTATGCTGGAGAGGTGGTCATCACCTTCTCAATGCATCAGTCTATCCAGGCAATGTATATCCCCCACCCACCACACACACACACACCTTCCTACTCAATGTGTGTGGGGTATGAAAAGCAGGAGGCAGCGAAGGGGAGTGGTGACACACAGTGCCTCTTTCAACTCCCAGGCGGAAGCGCAGTCCTTCCAGCCGAAAATGGGTGGAGGCAATAAAGCAGTACGTCCTTCTGACAGCGAATATAAACGTGCTCTGAAGACGAGAGCAATCCGATCCAATGCATCGTACCGGGGAAGTGTTAAAACTGCCTTCATTAACCCGTAGATCACTGAAACAGCAGCGATCGGTCTAGATTGAACGCCCCCTTCTCTCCCCCTCAGGGTCGGTGTCTGTGAGAGACAGCCTGCCGACTGGGGTGGTGGAGGTTTGAAAATAAAGAGCTTTTGGGTTTTAGGCAGGGCTCACTCTCCGGGTTAATATCTGATGCTTTCATTTAGGCTACTGTCAGCAGCTACCAAGGCTTTTGAAATGGAAATGCTTCCAGTGTGGCAGTCTCTGTCTCTCACACACACTGTGCGCACCCTGCTCTTTAAACCCTCTCTCGCCCAGTTCAAATCGGATCCCGCAGGTTTGAGGCTGCGCAGGCTGGCTGTTATTGTGTATATGGGACTGGGCTCCCCAGCCTCGCACTCCCAGGCAGCTCTGCGTGTGAAAAGTTCAGCAATTCAATATCTCTCCCTAATTAACTTTCACTCAGAGGAAGACCAGCCTCCGGAGGGATGAGCTCCCGGATATTTTCCCCTTACATGGAATCAAAACATTGCCTATTATTATTGTTATTATGCAATTATTTTTATTTCAGATACTATTTATTTCATATCAATGCACAGTGTTCAAGATGTTTATGGATCAAAGACGATTGATAAGGTATATAACCATGTACGCCTCCAACACCTAGGCGAATGCTGACCTGAGCATACGATGCGCATCTGTTACAAATAAGTGAATTAATTTAAAAGCATTGACTGGCACCGCGTCATTCAGTTAAGAAACCTTTTAGCATCAGCCGTCGGTAGTCTGCTCGTTTCTGATTTGCACAGCCAATGTGGGTGTAGATGTATTAAGCCCTACTGACAAACTGACGGAAGATGCATTGGGGTGGGTAATAACGAAAACAATATTCTTCATGCGAGCGACTCTTCTTTATTGGGGCCGAGATGGAGACGACCCACCTTGCCCCTGGAAATGCAACAAGCCGTGAATACTAACACACACACACACGGGAGACTGACTGCTGGTGCCTGGCCTGCTGTGTTGCTTCGGCTTAGAAAGTGAATCACTAATGAACGCATTTGCATACACAGGCATGTTATTGTTATGGCGAAACGCAATGCAAAAAATTCCGGTCGCGTTCGTGTAGGTCTGCGGGGGTCTGCGCTGATCCACCAATGGGATCGGAGGGATTCTGCAGATCTGCGCAGAACTGCGGTCATCTGCGAAAAAGTACGCGACCTCTAATCTATTGAGTGGCGTGGGGGAGAAGGGGGCATACAGTGCAAGTGACGTAAGCCACTGCTGTTGGTAGACGTGATATTATGTATTTATTTCCTCAAGAGCGGGGTTACAATTTCAGATCAACAGGCATTTTCAACTAAAGGGGTCTGATATACAATAGAGCAATTTCTTGTTTACTGTCCCCAAAAAATACAAAGTCCTATCGATTTGCATGGTCGTTTATGTATTAACGGATTGGTTTTAATACGTGGCAGATAAAAGTGGAAACTCGTGGTTCGGGCTGGGCTGATTCTAGTCGATCACCGAGTGCATCGATGCGCTGCTGCTCCGGAGGTGAGAAACAGCACCGCGGGAGTGGGAGGAAGAAATACATCATCCTGGTGCTGTGGAGCAGCCTGCCGATCTCGACTTATACATGCAGAGACTGGTTTAAAAACACCCCACAAAAGCAAACATAGCAACAACAACACAACCGCATTGTTTATAGACCACTGTTCTATAGGCTACGTAATTGTTGGTGAGTTTATTAATTCGAGTTTAATCCGATAACCTCCCGTGCGAAGAAAAAAAACCCGTGTATGCTGGGGCAAGTGTCTTGCAATTCATCTGATGAAAAAAGGGTCACATTAAATATTGATCTAATTTAGTTACGGCGTAAAACGTTTTTGGGACTTTAATTGCTCAGAGTCCGAAGACATAGGGTAATAATGGTTTATGTCAACATTAAATAGGGTTCACTATTGTTAGTATCCAGTGTTAGTTGATATCCCCTTCTACCACACACACAATCATAACAGATTGTAGCTTAGAAAGTAGCTGCATAAATAGACGTGTCTGATTCCCATTATAAGACACGTGCATTGTATAACTTATAACACATTGCTATTTAATCGGTAGTAAAATGTCTGTGTTGATATTCAGTTTTTTGTTGTTTTGCTTTGTTTTTGCAAAAAGGGAAGAAATAAAAGCATTTTCACCGAAGATAACAAGCAACGCGTTTCCTTCCCATGTCTTTATATTAAGTCCTGCTCGCTTCTTTACTGAAAGCTACCGATTTGGTTTAATTATGCCCTTCCCTGTGCCGTTGAGCCTGCAGGGGAGTGGGAGAAGAGGGAAGATGGGAAGTAGATTTTGCATGGGAACAATCTGATTTCTTTCTCTTGTCGAAAAGAAAGAAAGAGAAAGAAGCAAGCCCAGCGCCGCAGTAGTTAACCTTGGCTCGTAAAGTAACATATGCACACGCCTGGCATAAATTATCGCGTTGGAGGGAGAGAGGGAGATGGAGAGCAGGGGAGTGAGAGCGACAGGCTGTCTGCGCAGAGATCAGCAGGATGAGTTGTGTGATCTCGCCCAGGGAAGAGGCAGGGAGCATGCTGTTTCTGCAGTAAATGGTGCACTCACATCAAGCTGCCTGCCTGCCTGCCTGCCTGGCACATCCACCTCACAGCGCATTCACTTAGCCCTAGCAATCTCAGTCTTACTCCGGAGAGAGAGAGGGGGAGGGAGGGAGGGAGGGACTTCTTCAATTACTCTTAATTTGCTGTGCACAATTAGGCGGCTGCGGATCCCGGCTGCCAGTGCGAGGACCCCGTGCCATCCCCGACGCGCGCGCTCTGCACACATGGCACAGGGGGCACATTTCACGGAGGACCTGTCTCCCCCCCCCGCCTTTCCTCTTCACTGTCCGCTTGCTTTGTTATAGGTGTCAGTAATGCGGCTGCTGTTCCGCCTGAATTATCTGAGCTCTTTAGTTCCCCCGACTCCCCTCGGCCGTCGCAGGCCCGGAGCCTCCGCAGCGAGCCGCCGTGCATGCACAATGGCTGCCGGGGTGGTAAACACGCAGCTCGCACCCCCTTTTTAATTACCGCGGCTTCTGCAGACGCCTGTCCTCGATTCCTCCCGTGTCCGCCTCTGAAGAGAGGCCCTCTCCCTCGCAATGCGCGCCGGCACAACTGGACCCTCTTGTGTTTGAATACATATTTAATGCTGCAGGATTCCTGTGAGAGGTATAGGTGTTTTTCCATTTTCCACATAAGGGGAACATTAGAGGATCGGATGCTAATGCGGATGCCTGCTGCGGCGCCTGCCTGGCCCCCTCGATTACGGGCATTCATTTATCTCCAGTCTAAATTTCACTTCAATCATGTCTCTTACTGAGGACGTGAGCAGACAGCGAAGTGCTTCTTGCTTTCTACAGTATCCCCCCCTCCTCCTCCTCCCTCTCCGAGAGGGGGGTGTAGCAATCTGTGATCGGTGGTCCGGATCACTCGGGCCGTATCGATCGAGTGGTCCGAGTGGCCCCTGCGGTGGGTGCAGGAGTGGAGAGGGGTCTCTGTTGGTCCCCGGACTCCTGCGCTGAGCACATTACGCTGATTTCGGTGCTTTAAGGAAGAGTATTCTTATCGTTGTTTGGTTTTAGTTGGCGTTAGTACGTTATGTGTCTATATTAATCGCCTACCTCTGCTGTGTGTGTGTTGGAGGGGGGTGCTGTAAAGATCCCTGGTCCTGAAACTGGCGGGATTGCATTGCTGTGGTGCTACCGTTGCCCTATGACCAGGAGATGGAGGAACCCGATTCATCCGATTGGAGATGAATTGTAGGATCTTCCAAAGAAAGTCCCTCGCTGACGACGGCGGGGATAATCGATACATCAGCCCACAATGCGCGCCTAGGCGTACAATAATAGCAGGTGCTTCTGTAGTTTATAGGTCACTTTCATCCAGTCAGTTCCATCACAGGGGTAGGAAAGCGGCCGGTCTGTCACTGCTTATTAATATTCAGCGAAATATGTTAGACTGCTTTCCTCTGCGCTACACACTTCGGCACTGAAACCTAATTAAATACTTCAGGACTGATGAGGTGGTTTGCTTTTTTACCCTACAGTAAGACAACTGCAATGTTGTTTTTTTTCCACTCCTCATTTTCTTTACGGCGTTTCATGTGAACAGTAAGCATTACATAAGAGCGCTTCCCTATTGATATTCTTCAGTCATTTCTCTGTGTGATTCCACCGCTTTTTTAAGTGAATGGTTTCTTCTTAACGAAGTCTGCTCCGGTTTTTTGCTGTTCATAATGAAGTCACGCCTAATTAAGGAGACTTGTGGGAAAGATCGAGGGATGAAGTTATTTAGCTTGTTAGGTGTCTATCGTTTGAGGCAGGCGCCTAACCCTATATAGCACATGGTTTTTGTTGTAACGCCAGCAAAACTGCTACTTTATTATGATTATGATGTATTATTATCATATGCATTGAGAGGGGGACACATTTTCATACAGTGCAGTTGGTCACAGACTTTGGTTCAATGGCTTTGGAGGGAAAGTTATATGGGTTTACATTCTCTTCATTGCGCTATGCTGGGGGATCAGAAGTGCGCTTGCAAATTCATTGGGGCACACACACACACACACACACACACACACACACACACACACACACACACACACACACACACACACACCAGGCAGGGCTGATGAGGGGAACAGATTCCTGTCAAGATGAAAATGCGCTTGCTGATCTGCATGGGCTGGTGACTCTGAAGACGTCCGTGGTTTGAGATGCCTGTTACAAACTCATATATCGAGCCCCTTCTACGGGTTGTTATGGCGCAGCGGTGTCGGGTGTGCTGTGCGCTGATGGATGAGCTTCTTGTGGCGCTCCAGATTAAAGCCCAGTCCCTGTGGTTATGTTATGCCTCGGCTTCCACGCTTAACAGTGTTTTGAGAGCACCGTGCTAAAACGGGCGACGCAGGTTCACCTTGGAAACGTTTTTTATGAATGCAAATAACAAGAAATTGTTTAGATAGGTTCCCAGCAGCACTGCACAGAGCCCCTCCGCCAGTGACTCGGGCCATTGTCGGTGCTGTCGGCATGCCTTTGCCCTGTGAGCACAGGGCCATCACACTGGCTTTGTAACTGCGTTGCCATGGCAGATAATTTGCTGTGGGACCCCTTTGTCTTATCGCTCAAGTCACTCAGGCGTGACAATGGGCTGTTCTCTCCCCCTCCCCTCCCCATTCCTGGAACATTTATTTATCTCCTACCAGTAAATGAATTGAGCACAGTCCATCGCTCCTTCTAATTTAATACTACACACACACACACACACACACACACGGCACTGTGCATAACATAAACCAAAGGAGATGTCTTGCATCTTTAATAACTACCCCCCTCTCCTCCTCCCCCATCCCCAACCACCTTGTCTTCCAGTCTCAGTGCTCCTGTCACCCCCCACTCCTCCTACTCCCCTTGCAATTATAGAGCAGAAGGACCAATCCGTGACAGGCAAGGGGGCGGGGCTGCGCAGAGTGTTGCGCTCATCTATCTATAAAGGCTTTGGCTGGCTGCGGCTCATTGTTAATGGCATGGGGGGGGGGGGTCCGTGGTGGTGGTCTGGTTCAATTAAGTGCAGAGCTCCGTAAGGTCAACAGCGCTCAGATAAGTGAAGGGCAAAGTCTCCTGCAAAGCTGCAGCAGCTGAATGATACTGATATGCCCTGTATGGATCAAGCCCTTTAAAAGTCCATTTTTTTTTTTTTTAGATTACAATATTGTTGCATATTATGATGATGATGATGATACGGAAGAAGCAGCAGGAGAGTGCTGTAAAAACGAGTTCAATTTAACTAATAAACTGGCGTGTTAGAAATGTTCTTCCTGACAAAGAAACACACAAACAGACAGCTCACAAATCATAGTACATCAGAGTGCCAAGAGCCATTGCTGCAAAAAGCGCCACATTTCTGTGCTTGTTTTCAGTTGCGTTGATTTCCAAGAACTTCAAAGCCGAGGCGCTGTGCCCACTGGCAGTGCTGGTTCCCAGACTCTACACTGCACCCTGTGATTGTCACTGCGAGCCCTGGGGTTGTAGATTTGATGCAACGCAACGCAACGCAACGCAAGAGCTCCCCTCGTGTTTGCACCAAACCTGGCCGGCCTCCTAAACCACTGCAGCTTTTAATCTGCTATTACTGTGTGCCTGCCGCACGCCACTGCACCGTGGCCGGTATGAACACCTTCAATCTCGCTATTGATCAGGACTATTTGGTGCAGAGTGCTATAGGTGAACCGTGCGTCTGCTGCTTCCTTCATCCGCTGCACCTGTCAGAAAAGGGAGCAGACGTCGGCGCCAGTGGGGAATTGTTTCCATTGCACCAAGAAAATGGTTTTCTAATTGGAGAGAACATCAATTTGCCTGTTTGATGCCGTTTTACAGGGAGTACCCTGTTTTACAACAACGACTTATATCTGAGTCTTTTAAACGCGTTGTTAGTTTGCTTTTAGTTGAAGCCTTTTTGTAGCACAGTTGACTGTTTTCAGACAGAATTAAGTTTGGTGATTTGAGGAGACAGATGAAGGGCTTCCTTTCTCGTGCTCCTTACTCTTTGAATACTTTTATTTATTCTCGTGTCTGTATAACGGATCTTTTGTGGTTTATAGATAATTAGCAACGATTATTATTGATTGTTATGAGTCAGATAGAAGGAACAGCTTTCATTTTACTATACATATTATGATATCCCTTTCTGTTTCTAATATATTCCCAAATACATATCAATATGCTTTAAATTCCCAATAACCTATTAGGTGTTGCAATGTGCCAATCCAGTCTTTCACCTTTCAGATATTGCATTTCCTTCTGCTCCTATACAAAGTGCAGTGATTAGACAGGGTCAGAGCTGCTTCTGATTACAATCGTGTCAGTTTCACTGTGAAACAGCCTGTTGTGTTTAAGTCATCAAATGCATTTTAAAAACATAACGTGTTTTAGATTTGTAATTACATTCATAAGACATTTGGTGCACTTGTCAGTAGGAACAAACTGGTATACAGGAGGAAACGAATGGGTGCACATATGTGGTATAAAATAGAAGCAGGTGAGCATACAGGGAATTGCAATTGGTCCTGGAAACCTGTCACTCAGAAATACCGACCAATGGCTTTGTTGTTATGCCCAGGTCCTGCCCTGAGGTTCTGTAAACAAATCTGCCCATACCATCCCATCATCCTCTGTCTCACACAGAGAAGAGAGAGCCTGCTTTTCACAGCAGCTTTAACAACTAGCAACCAGATGATACCCCCCCAAAACGACAAACAACATTCTATCACTCCAAACTGCTTACACAGGTGTCCTCATCTAGGTTCTGGATAAAATTAGGAGTGGCACAGGCTGTTTAGTGGCTGGAGGTCCGCAAAAGCAAAAGTTCCCCAGTCCCTGCGTCCCCCATATCATAGATTGTACATGGATTTCCGGATGTCTACACAGACAATGCAGCACCGTCTCATGCTGTGTTCTGCATCAGTAGCTTGTTAAAGCCTCTGGAGATGATGGGAACAGACATCAGAGATTAGATGTATTATTTTTTCCCATGAAGGCCAACCCAATATCTGAGGGAGGGGAGGGGAGGGGAGGGGGGTGGGGGAGATTGAAATGAAGCAATGGTCTCTCCCTAACCTGTAGGTCAAGAGCAAGGATGTTTTTCAGACGGGCACATGAAGTGGCACCATCGTTGTCTTTTCTTTGAGAAGTTTTATTTTTAAACAGTGGCTCAAATAAATAATTTATGCACCAGGCTTACAGCAAAAAAACAAAAACTGTGTGTGGACTTCTTTAAACATGTTATTAAAATCCCAGCTAAATTTGATTTCATTTTACTTATTATCTCACGTTCTTTGCAGTGGGCTCTTTAAGTATGTGTAAGCCACATTTTTAGCATGATAGTTTTAGTTTGGTCACTTGTCGTTGATGTCGGCTCAACCTAAGACACCCTACGCAATAATTAATCCTACTAATACGAACTTTGTGCAAGTGAGGAGATGCAGATGCTTTCCAAAAACAATAAAGCAGTTATTTAACAAACAGGCAGGAAAAAAAAAAAGTGCATTCAACGCAGCTGCTGATCTTTAAAAGGAGAGACGAATCCACAGTGGCAGTTAAATCAAGATGATTTAAAAAAAGAAAAAAAAAAGAAAAAGAACAGTACACCGCAGTTTTCTCTCCTCCTAAGTGTCAGGTGAAAGGACAGGTTCGTTTCCCTTCAGTTACGACCCAGTGAGCTAGTAAATATCTCACATGGAGGGTCAGAAATTAACCACAGATCCACTTAGAGCAGCCAATAATTTCAGCACTCCTGGACATGTGCCAGGTAATTTCAATGGGGCGCTCGGAGCAAATAGAATACTGCTCCCCCTCCCCCCCTCCTGCCCCACTGTGAAAGGCTGGAGTGCCAATATGGTTATATGTGGAGAGACATCTGGTTCAGTCCCCACAACCTTGCCACTCTGATAGGATCCTACCTGCGCCTAACTGGCATGCCCAAGTTTGTCCCTGTTGCTGTCTGATAATTATTAATGCAGCAGGAGATTCAGTTCAGGAACATCTCGGCAACATCTAGTGGTGCGACCCGGGATAACGTGCTTTGATTGGTTTCATTCTAATCAAGTGTTTTGGATGTCTTAAAGAATCAGACTGGGTTCCCATTTTTTTAAAACTCTGAGGAAATCCATTGGCACCTTTGGTCGCATTTCTTCCTGTGTGGGATCCTGGGAGGTTTCCACCATAAACAACAACTAGATTGGGGCTTTTTTGACACTGGCGTTACCGGGGTTATATCCAGATTTACGGGGCACTTTCACTTCTGGTTTTCTCAGAAATTTAGCCCTAGCATCCTTCATATGGGCCACGGTCTAGCCAAAGGGAAATTGGAGAAGAGTGCTTGGTTTATTGCACCAGACAAGCTTCCTCTCTCTCTCTCTCTCTCCCTCCCTCTCTCTTTCTCTCTCTTTCTCTCTAAGCTCCCTGACAAAACGGGTACCTGGGGATTTGTCCCGTTCAATTAAGATTGACCAGGGCTGCTCGATGTTATTAGCAGGTGCAGCAGCAAGCAGCAGTAGCAGTAACAGCAGTTGGAAATGAATAAGTGATGCACGAACCTCTCTCGGTCTCTATCACGCGCGCGCACACGCACACGCGCACACACACACACACACACATACACACTCCACCAAAAAAAATAAAAAAGGAGAGGGAGGCAGGCAGCTTGTGTTGCTCTCCTGCATCCCATCCTGCCAGTTCACTATCCAGCTGCCACCCTGTCTATAGACTTACACTAACAACACTATAGCCTCACTCTAAAAGCAAGCTGGCAATCACTTGGCTTCCAAAATGAACTTCTCACACCCTGGTCTGCTTAACTGGTAGCCTAATGCTCAGTCAGAAGAAGTGCCCTGACCAAGTACCACTGAACAACAGAAATAGCTTTTACTGAGATGGGCGTAGAAAGCCTTGAAAGAAACGGCATAAAAGAAAACTGCAAAACATATCAGAAGTTCTGGTGGTGGCAATAGAATAGCAGTCTACTATAAGTGCTGCATATTGAAATCTCTAGGAATAGTGCTGTGTAGTGGCTCATCAGAGGGGACTGTGTTTTCTTGTTTCTCTGGCAGAGTGGCAACATTTAGAATGGGCATCAAAGCAGCAGGATGACAGGCGTTCCTCATTGTGCCATTTCATTATAAATCTAAACAAAGGGGCGGAGGGGGGGGTTCAATCCAAAGGAATCTGAAGGATACTTGATGTCGTTGTTATTATTGTTCCCTTCTTGCTAATGTCATTGCGGACATAAGGTACCTCTGTCTCTCTCTCTCTCTCTCTAAACAGGCTTTCTCAGTGCAGGCTGTTCTGATCATATATATCAGTCATCAATGACACTGCAATCTCAGTGCAACGTTTAATAGCTCTAAGCTGCTCGAGCAATTGGAAACGTTGTCTTGTTCCACGGCCACTCTGCAGTCGGGGTGGGGGGGAAGACGGGGGGATTTCTACAGAAGCTGTCAAAGCTACATGCCATTTAAATAAAGCAGCAGTTGTGGCACAAGAAATAAGAGCACCAGATATCACTTGTCGGTTGTTTTCTGAAGCAAAATAAGCCAGCCCCTGTGGAGAGAGCTACACTGGTACAGCGAGCTGGTCAGAGTTGAACAGCAGAGCCCTGTCAGTACACCTGTAATGCATCTAGTCTGAGAGGAGTTACACCAAACTGAATACTAGGTTATTAGGACAATGCATGCAGGCGACAGGAAAGTGCAAGAACATGCCATATCTCTTCTGTTTGTTGTTGTTGTTGTTGTTGTTGTTGTTTCAATTAGGAGTTACATGTGCAAACAGCCATTCCGGAAGCACAAAAAGAAAGCCCACTGTTCTGCAGACAGCTTCAAAACAACATCCCAGCAAGTGGGACACATTTTTTTTTTTTTTTTTTTTTGTTTCTCCCCCTAATCAACCCCCACCCCCCACCCCCAACACCTCCTAATGACAAAACACTTCATGCCCCAACCTCAGATGCTTAGGCAGGAGATAACGGAGAAAGTATGTAGACAGCAGTACCTGGAATTCTGGTCAGGGCTTGTCCTTGTTCTCTCCAGTAGAGCCAGGCAGGAGTAAATCCCCTGCAAGGTGAAATGGCACAAATATTCCCTGTCGGTGGCTGCCTCTCTCTCTCTCTCTCTCTCTCACTCTCTCTCTCTCTAACTCGCCTTCCTCCTTCCCTTTGCAGCCATGTTTCACTGGGCTCAGGGGGATACAAAGCAATTAAAAGGCAGCCCCTATAGCTTGCGGACTGAATATATAATGGAATTAGCTGTGGGGACTGCTGTAGTGGCGAGTCTTGCAGCCAGTCCGCGAGCTAGTGAGCGTGTGACTGACTGACTGAGTGAGAGTATGAGTGTGTGTGAGAGAGGGAGAGCGAGAGAGAGAGAGAGAGGGAGGGAGGGAGGGAGTGAGAGAAAGAGAGAGATTGCGTGGTGCACTGGAGGGGTCAGAAGGAAGAAGGGTTGGGGCCACCTGCTCCCAGCAATGTCAAGTGAAGAGAAGGATGCCTTGAGACTCTTTGACTGGTTCTCTCTGTCCCTGCGAGTGGGTGGCAAAGAAGCTGATTTGTGTGTGTGTGTGTGTGTGTGTGTGTAAGAGAGAGCGAGAGAGAGAGGCAGGCAGAGTGACTGACTGACTGACTGAATCGGTGTGTGCATGATTGTGCCATGAATGGAAATGAGGAGGAGGAGGAGGAGGAGGTGACCCCCCCCACTCCAACCCACCCAACCTCTCCGCCTCCTGCCCCCCTCCCTTTTCCTTTCATTTTTAATACCGAAATAGCGACTCGACGGCCGCTCAGTGGCTCAGACTAATTTGGATCCTACGTACAGAGCATCCATCCTTATGCTTCCGCCACCCCGTCTCTCGTTTTCATTCTCAGCTGGCGAAGCACAGCACAGCACAGCAGAGCGCAGCACCACAGAGCGCACAGCTCCCCAACCCACCCGCAGGCAACAGCCACTCAGTAATTGCTTGGCTTTCTACAAAAAAAAAAATAAGAAGAAGAAAAGAAAAGAAAAAAGCCCGAGACGTCGTCTGAGATCATTTCAAAAGATTCATTTATTTGCTTTACATTTGATTAATTTCCCCTCTGCTTTTAAAACGATTAACATTAAAGAAACGTGTTTCAGTGGCAGTAGGTCTCGAATTTATTTATTTGGGTAGTTTTTTTTGTGTGCGTGCGTTTTTTATGGCGTGCAAGGGTGTTTTGTTATGTATTATGTTTAGAGTAGCATGACACGGTGCTAAAACAGGTGGGGGTGGGGGTGGGGGATTGGCATCTGTCTGACCTTGAGATGGTTCGCGCATCTTATGTTATTTTCCCACCTGCTCAAGACAAGAGATGCTTAGACCTCTCATTTAATATGCTCAGTAGAAAAATACAGAGCGCTAAACACAATGCAATTAAGCATCACTTCGTTGTTATTATTATTATTATGACGACTTATTGTGCATATGCTGCAAGTGTTTACCTTTATGTTTTGGAGGCTAAATCTGTCCATTATAAACGGCGCACCGTTGGAGGGGGAAAAGCCATTAACACTGAAAGACAGACTTCTATGGAGCCGGAAAGATCCAGAGACAGAGACAGAGAGACCGGAGCAGGAGGAAGGAGAGGAGAGGTGGCGCATTTCCATCTAAACACGTCCAAGTTCAGTTGGGCTTTGATTTTTGGCGGATGCTCACGCCCCTCATTAGTGCCGAGTCCCTGGGGATCCCAGCAATTGGTGCCTTTTATCTGCGTGTGCGCTGCAGCGGTGGTAACTTTAATAGGATTTACTGGCGTTAGGAGGAGAGTAAGCCCTGTGTTAGGGGTAGCTGAGCAAGACTGCGCCTGCTAATGAGTCTGTCGACGTGCTCGGCTCAAGTTAGCGCCCTGTTACTTTAATTGGAGCTGATTATTAAACTTTATTAGCCATCCACGTTAGGTGAGTCGTACTGTAGTGTTTTATTTTTAATTAGAGGGGTTCTTTTCCTCATTTTCAATGGACAACCCCCTCCTTTAGCCCGGCTTTGCTTTGAAATGAAGAGGCAGATGATTGATAACTTCGCAGGCCTAAATAACGTAATGAATAACCTTAACATCTTTATATGCATGCATACACACACACACACACACACACACACAAACATACCATAACGGATAATAAGGGATGGATCAAAGCTGCAATAAAAAGATCTGCAAAAACCTATTTGTATTTTTGAATATGTATTTGTTTCTATTACAGAGCGTACTACCATAAAGCCCCCCCCCCCGACACACACACACACTTTCTGCTTTGTGTGCTCATACAGAGATCAGACACTTTTCTATACTGTTCCATTATTGTTATCTGATTACTCTTACCGAATCCTTATCCCACACGCACAAACAATATGTACTTGACAAGCACCCCCCCTCCTTGTAATATGTGTGGAAACTGAGTGGATGTCAATCAAACAACTTGCAGTGTGCTTCCACTCTCCCCTGCCATCCCTCCAACGCTCAACAGACATTTATCAACTCCTTGTTATCGAACAAGCTGAACCAAAACCACGCTGAGGGGCGGGAAGAAACCGAGGAGGGGGTGCGGGCATTATCTTTATTCGTGCTTTAACAAAAGTGGATTCAACTTCATGCGTGGACAATATTTGGCGTTTTGGTCAAGGGGGTCGTTATTTTGCAACAGGCGGGTACCACAGAGAACCGCCGTGTCTCTCATGCGTCTTGGTCTAACCCTCTCCCGTTTTCCAGACCTTCATCTATAATGCACGGCTTTTGCAGCTGTAAATGTCAGAGGCCGGTATGGTGCTTGTTTTATAACCTCTCCTATGAGCTGAGCGGTTGCGGAGTGAGGGCGGCGCAGGCTCGCAGTGAAGGCGCACATGGGGGACACACTTCTCTGGAGGTGGACGGTCGGCTGGGGGGGGTGGGGGGTGTCCAGATTTAAACCCCCCAGGGCACGCCCAGACCTTGTTTGAACTCCAAGCAATCATCTACCCCAGATTAAAAAGAGGACAGGCGCGATTTCAGTCCAGCAGGCTGCAGTAAATGTATGTAGATCTCTCTCGACATCCATTCGCTGGATATTCCTTTTTTTCCTACAAACGTGCATTTGTATTCCGCTGTTTTATTACAGACTGCAGTGCTCCCATCCTTAATAGAAAAGCTCCTCGGTCGGTATCTGCTTTTATCAGCACAGCTGTGCACAGTGCCTTGACTTGGCCACTCCAGTCAAACAGCACCAACCCCCCCCCCTTGCTGCAATGCTGTGCCTCTCCTTATTAATGGAGCCCTGCATCTGATTAGGTTTAATTAGCAGCCTGTCTGAGCGCCTCGCCATGTGAGACACTGTGAGAGAATCGTTAGTGCGAGAGTGTCGGAGCTGAACATTGAAAGTTTTTTTTTTTTTGCATGTGCCAAAGACGTAGAGGGTGGTGCACATTATGCACAAACAGACAGACGTTTGCAGTCGATCTCTTGCGGCCCGTTTTAAAATTTGTTCAATTGTAATTGTTCATCTTGAGAGAGATCCAACCTGTACCGATTGCAAATGTCATCGCGTTGGGTGGCTGTGCTGTTTATTGTAGCATCAATATTTAATACGGTGCTGTGCGCGCTTGTATGAGATCTTATAAAAACAAGTGCCAAGAGCAGAAGAGATGGATTAGCATGTGAAGATAGTAAGGCCTACACATTTATTGACGCCCCTTGATTGAGCTTGTTTTTAACCTTAACAAAAAAAAAAAATTCCAACCGTAATTTGGAAGTTAAAACACCTTCCTGGAATGGTGCTTAAAAAGTAACCATCCCACTATAATTGCAGATTTCAGTCTCAATTAGCCGTCTGTTGACATGGAAAATCAAAAAAACTTCTAAACCTGCAAACCAGCTTCTGTAGCTGTGATCTTTAATCGGTGTGGCTCTCCCTGGCTGTTACAATGTACAGGCCTACGCACTCATCCCAAAGGATCTTGCTTCTATTGATTCCCAAGTCAGCTCTTTTTCTTCAGTCGCAGAGACGCCAGTCAGGGTCCCAGAGGAACTCCATTCCCCACAAGTATTTGGTAACGCTCTGTTGTTCAGCCAATAAGCCGGTAACCCATTTGGTGCCCTTTCTTCACAGAATTAATAGCGTTTGCAGGAATACAGGTGATGTATATGACTGTCTCATGCAGCTTCCTGATGCGTTGATGTTCTTTCTCGGCCCTTAAACTCAAGCGTGCTATAGGGGAGTGCTCTTGCAACAACACTGCCCTGTATGCGTCACGGCACACTAAGAGGTTCCTCTGAGGAATTGTTAGGCGGATACTCTATCGTCCAAGCTGGCAAAGGAAGCCCAGAAAGACAGGGAAAGGTCAGGTGTCCAGTTACATTTGAGATATTACATACACAAGATTAAGCCCTCCTGCGTCCCAAATGTGGAGGAAATTAACAGTGGGGGGGCGCATTGAGGATTATCTAACACAGAAAATGTCATAATTGTCATAAATGTTTTGGATTTCTCCGAGATAGATAGGTGCACAGTGTAGAAAGCGTTGGGGCCCAATAGTGAGAGGCTTGAAATTGCATAGCCTGACATCATCCTGGGCTGTGTTAAGAGTGCGTCTGGTTTCTGCTCAGGATGCTCGACTCCAGAGAGGAGTCTCCTTTTGCGCACACATTTCCTGCACCCGTGCATGCAGGCCCAGGCTCTGGCATTGATAAATGTCCAGTCTGAAGCCCCAACACACACACAGACACACACAGGGATTTAAATTACAAGACAGTGCAGAAAGACTGTGAACGAGGGAGGTGGACAGTAGAGAGAACCTACGGCAAGGTTAGTTTATTCATAAATACAACCACTACAGAAGAAGAAAGATGAAGACGAGATTAAGCTCATCATTTGAAAGGTGACCATGTCAGACGCACGCTCCAGTTTAATTAAAACCAGGCCTGCAAAAGTCAGTAACAAGGGAGTCAAATTGAACCACGTATCGATGTTTTAAAGTCTATTTGTATTTATGTCATTTTTTTTTTGTATGCAAAATTGAATTCCCCTTATTGACTACATAGAACAGATCTCTCTCGGCGGGCTGTCTGCGCTGCACTCACAAGGGACTGGTGAACTATTTCTCACCGCGCACATCAGCACCTGCGCCGAGTCCTGCGCCTCCGCCGAGTGTCTGGGGTTAATGAGTACATGTGGGGATCGGAAAACAAAGCAGCATGCTAGACATATTTTTATCTTTGGACCTGTAGTTAATGGCCCAGACCTTGCAAATGGCACAAATGCAATAAAACACAATGTAATGCAATGCATCCTAAATATTAGGATATATATATTATATTTTACATGCATACATACATATATATACACAGAGCAATGAGATTGTTTTATTTTATTCTTGGGGAGAGAGAAAATCTACTTGAGCAGAGAAGAACAGCATATTTTTTTAATAACTTTTCTCTTCTTCTACTGCCCGCACACATTAACCTAGTTTGTGCAGTACTGTCGTCCACGATGGACTCTCTCTTGGGATGTTTCAATTTTCAACAGAGTATGTCCCCCCCTCCCCTTAGCATAAAATGAATTGCATTTTGCCCTTGCTGAAAAGAGCAAACCAGACATTTTAATGCAATCTCGTTATGGGCAGGTTTATTATTACTGTTGTTGATTATGTTGATGAAGAACTAAAGCACCTTTCAGCATCCAGCAGTGGCAAAGAAATGCTTAAAAATCCCCCCCCCCAGCAGGCTCCTTCATTCTTCAGAGGGCTGCTTCAAATGGCTGTTTTTGTAGTGTGAAACCAAAGCGGACTGGGCGCCGATGGTCCTGTCTCTCCAATTACGCAGTGAACAGCACCGTCTCTCTGTCTCCAGGTCTCACCTGCAGCTCGCTTGCACTGCTTGCATGTTCATGACAAACCTTTAAAGACACAGGCTGCCTCCCCCCCCCTCTCTCTCTCTCTCTCTCTCTCTCTCTCTCTCTCTCGTCCTAACTGACCAGTTGTTTACTGCTCCTTGCATCTGTCTGTGTCTTGTATCAGTTTTGTTTAAATGAGAGAAAGGCCCGACACTTTGTAATGCTTCATGTGGAGTGAAGATACCAAATCTGGCGGGTTGCTGGTGTTTGTATTTGTGGATTTAGTGGTTTTAATGGTCATCTGTCTAAAAGGTCCGATTTATCATGCTAATGAGACAGGTGACCTTCCAGCGGTCCGGAGAAGAGACTGGGCAGGAGATACACAAGCGTCCCTCTCTCTCTCTCTCTCTCTCTCTCTCTCCTGATCAATGGTAGTGGTGTGTGTGGGGGGGTGGTCTGTTTCCAAGGAGACAGGAGAGAGGACAGCGGTTCAGTTTATTATTACCAGGCGTGATAAAATTCTCATTACAGGCACTGACAAAGTAAATATCAATGGAGATACGTCGGCCGGTGGCCTTAAGCGAAGCCCAGGACTATAGAGCAGGAGAACAGATAGCAAATAAAGATTTTTTTCTCTCTCTCGAAGTGTTTCTCGTTTGTTAGTATTTATTAATGACGTTGCGTAAATGTGCGGTGCGACACATGGACATCTCCGTCTGTTATAGGGATATGGAAGCAGGACAGATCCGATGGGGTCGTGCGGGCCTATGTGTTAATAGACACGCTAATGCTAATAACAATGCGACCTTTAAGTACTGCGTGGCACCAAATCCTTTCACGGCGGACTTCATCCGCACTAATTGATTTTAAGCACCAATGAGCCGCCGATGGCAAAGCAAGGACCATGGGAAACGTTACTTTGCATGCAGTATTGTAGCTCCTGTGCTCAGAGACCCGGCGTCCTGTTATCCTCCTGTGCGCAACACATACACAGGTCGCGTTCGTGTAGCACAGATTTCCGCAGTTCTGCGCAGATTTGCAGGACCCTGCCGATCCCATTGGCGGAGCAGCGCAGACCCGCGCAGAACTGCGGAAACCTGCGCTACAAGAAGCGAGCAGGACGAGCTTGCAGCGCTATAGTGCCCAGCAGCCCCTGGGCAGTGGTGCGCATCATAACCTGGGATGCGACTACAGCGGAAAACGGAGGGCTTCAGGTAACAGTTCATAAAAAGTGCCCCATGAACAAGCCCACGTAGTTTGATTGTTAAAATGCTTTAATTTCGTGGTCTTTATCATGAAGGTAAGATTTTATGTCTACGACCTCCTGATGGCGCATGGATTCCCAAATCCACAAGTCCTAGTCCTGGAGTACCGCCTGTCCTGCTGGGTTTTGTTCCAGCCTACCTCTTACACCTCTTACCAATTACACAATTGAGCCTTATATTACATTGTTAGTTCAATTAAGGATTCAATTAAGCAATTAAGAGCTCAGCTGGAACAAAACCCAGCAAGACAGGGGGTACTCCAGGACTGGTATGGAAATCGCTGGAGTAGGGTACCAATTTCACGAAGTTACACCAGTACCAAAACCACACAACAACCAGTAAGTAGAAAACAGACACGGTAAGATAGTTCCAGAGCCTCAAAAAATCTATTCAGAAGTATAGGAGAGCAAATCCATAAGCAACGGGCAAACCGGCTGGGATTGGTTTTACCTGAAAAAATACCCATGGTGATATTTGTCGCCTGGCCCGAGCAAAGCTGCAATCCTATAATTATAATTGACTTTGACAGCGTTTCTAATAGGATGACACTTTACCTATTCTGCTCAATAATATATATTATTCTAGGAGCATGACATACAAAATAAAGCAAAAGAAAACCACAAACAAACATTTTAATATGAAGCACCTGGCCATCGAAATAGGCTACACGTCGTTAAGGTCTGTCGAAGTGTATACTGACTGTACCATGACATAAGCTTATTATATCATCTTTCTTTCTATTGCTCTGAAGCTGCTTCCCCTCTCCCTATAAATAAGTAAGGCATCAAGTGGTCCAGGGCACTTATGTCTGTTCAGATTCACAGTCCATATAAAGCAGCACCACCTCTGCCTTTAGTCGGACAAGAAGTACATTTTTTCCATATTATTATTATTATTATTATTATTATTATTATATCCACGATGCTTTTGTGCACTTGCGTGTGTGGGTCCTGTAGCGAATGGAATCGTGCCCCCTACCGGCGATATGATAGAATTGAAAGCTACCTGTCATTCAATTGTTTACAGGTTCAGTCAGTGTGCATCACAAGACTGCTAGCTTTACATAAGACCATCCTTAGCTCACATTGCTGTCTTTTATGTATTCTGCGTTGACACAGCATCTTCAGCGTACTGTAGCATTCACATGTAATGTACCTTATTTTTGAAAGGGTTGCATGTTTTACTATTGAATGTCGCCTCACATAATTTCCCACCCAAATACTAGTGATACTGCTACAGCTATTATCACTACTGTGCATTTAACCATCGAAAATATTGATTGATCCCTAACACTTCGAGAAATGCAGTATTAAATAACATCATATGCTATTGTAAAGGTCCCACAAATGTCCCACACAGCAAATGTAACAAGGTAACAGTTATGGAGTAATTCCTCCGCGTTTATTGTGTTCTGTAACGTGATCTCTTCGTTTGCTACCTTAAGCTTATTTAAAATACTTATTACTGAAGTGGGTCTCAATTTGGTATATAATTGCTGACATTTTAAAACGTTTGCCTGTGTGGTTGGACAGACGTTTGGGCGCGGAGCTCCCTCCTGTGGTGGTTTGGTATAACTGACTGGGAGCAGTATTGGCGTTCATTCAACCCTGTTCCCACAATGTTGCTTTGGTTTGCGCTTTTAAGGTCTTATACGAGCCGTCACGGCAGCAGTACACTTTAGTATCTGTCCATTATGCACACAGTTATCAAAATTGGACCATTCTTCAGAAAGGCATTGTAACAGCTCATATGCTTTGGATCTGTTATGTGTTGCCATTGGGTCTATAACCATGTATTATTATATTCTGCCAAGCAGCTTAATGATCAGAGCCCATCCATTTATTAATGTAACAATAGCGTGACCCCCAAACTGGCAATGAAAAACAGGGACTCGAGGTAAACCGCGTTGAAAACAATTTCAACTGAATATCACTATATGTGAGTGCTGCTAATCCCAGTAGGCTGTGACCACCACACTACTGTGCTGAAGGACTGGATTACCCATTTCCTAGAATGATTTCACTGATATATGACCAATATATATAAATACATTCAGGAGACTAATGTCAACTTAACATTGAGAGCTGTAATCAGCACAGTGCATGCGTGGTAGAGGCTGAAATCCTCCGCTGAGCTCTTTGGTGGTTCCCCAGGGTTCGGTTTCTAATGTCTAGTCTTGCATGTTTCTAACAAACACCGATTGATTGAAGCACTACTGAACTAATTAGTTGTTATGATATCCTTTTTTTCCACCAGTGCTTGAAAGTGGGAGAGAAGGTGTGAGTGTGTCTGTGTGTTTTCCAGTGGGCTCTTTTTCAGCTCAGAGGTTGTGCACTTATTGGGGCTTTATATGTACCAGTGAGAGGTGGTAATGGGTTCTCTAGCTGCGCCAGGACTCTTTACAGAGTGAAGTGTTGTGTAATTTATTTGCAGTGAGAGCTGCCACAATGAAGATGAATTGTAAAGCAGTCCCTGGGCTTATTACAACAGTATATTACTTTTTGTGATCTCTGGCGCAGTTTTCCCCGCTCTGTCAAGGGGTTCCAAGTGAAAGATCACAAGAGCTTCAAAGCATTCCCATCTGCCTGCCAGGGAAGGGAACCACACCAAGTAGGCCCAGATGAAGTGCAAATAGCATCTCTGATCAGGACAGTAGGAAACATGAGTCAGGAGGAGATTGGTGTCGGCTCCTACCTTATATGTGATTTCCTTCACTGCAGCGAGGTGCTGTGGATCTAATAACTCTGGGTAGGCTCAAAGGATTTGCAGAAGATCTGTGTTATTTCAGTGCTGTTTAATGCACCGTGGGATTAATAAAATGAGTTATGAGGAGGGAACACACTAAGACTAATAAGAGCTAAATTAATAAGCAATTTTTGTAGAATTGTCATTATACTGCCACACTATGGCCATTGAGCAACATTGCAGTGTTAATCAACGATTTTGAAAAAAGGGGAAAAGGAACATTAATCTTGTGCTCAGTGGGGATCAGTACCCACTGAGAGATAGTCCACCTTCGGAAGGTGCATGAGAGGTACTATACAGGATACACACAGCCAGGTCATGGGGACTCCAATACAGAATGTCCATCTGCACTTTCTTATATAAGTTAGATGGTGCATATGTCCTGTTTGTTACCTTACCATCAGTAAACCTCTATAGGCAGGTGTGCATTACAATATGTAAAAGATACTGCGGTTTGTGGAATGAGAACTGCATGACCATATCAGATATTTTAATTTGTATTCACTGCAACATGTTGATATTTTGGTATAACCGAGTGATGTTTGTTACTGTAGTAAGATTGTGTATACTCATATTCTGAAAACATGTAGGTCGCCTTGGATAAAGTAGTCTGCTAAACTAAATATTTCCTACTGCTACTATTAATAATAACCACGATTACACTGTAACTGCAAAAAGCTGTTCAAATCTGCAATACACCCACCCGGCCTACTGCACACAGCATGCGTTCTGTGATCAGCCAGGAGGGAGAACGGGCTTGGGTGAGGAATATTTGTATATAAAACCTTGTGTGATTTCCGGTGCAGATCTAAGCAGCAGACTTTTTAATTACCTTTGTCAGTGAGTCAGTCGACTGGGTGCAGTTACAGTGAGGGAAAAAAGTATTTGATCCCCTGCTGATTTTGTATGTTTGCCCACTGACAAAGAAATGATCAGTCTATAATTTTAATGGTAGGTGTATTTTAACAGTGAGAGACAGAATAACAACAAAAAAATCCAGAAAAACGCATTTCAAATAAGTTATACATTGATTTGCATGTTAATGAGGGAAATCAGTATTTGATCCCCTATCAATCAGCAAGATTTCTGGCTCCCAGGTGTCTTTTATACAGGTAAGTAGCTGAGATTAGGAGCAGTCTCTTAAAGGGAGTGCTCCTAATCTCAGCTCGTTACCTGTATAAAAGACACCTGTCCACAGAAGCAATCAATCAATCAGATTCCAAACTCTCCACCATGGCCAAGACCAAAGAGCTGTCCAAGGATGTCAGGGACAAGATTGTAGACCTACACAAGGCTGGAATGGGCTACAAGACCATCGCCAAGCAGCTTGGTGAGATGGTGACAACAGTTGGTGCGATTATTCGCAAATGGAAGAAATACAAAATAACTGTCAGTCTCCCTCGGTCTGGGGCTCCATGCAAGATCTCACCTCGTGGAGTTTCAATGATCATGAGAACGGTGAGGAATCAGCCCAGAACTACACGGGAGGATCTTGTTAATGATCTCAAGGCAGCTGGGACCATAGTCACCAAGAAAACAATTGGTAACACACTACGCCGTGAAGAACTGAAATCCTGCAGTGCCCGCAAGGTCCCCCTGCTCAAGAAAGCACATGTACAGGCCCGTCTGAAGTTTGCCAATGAACATCTGAATGATTCAGAGGAGAACTGGGTGAAAGTGTTGTGGTCAGATGAGACCAAAATCGAGCTCTTTGGCATCAACTCAACTCGCCGTGTTTGGAGGAGGAGGAATGACCCCAAGAACACCATCCCCACCGTCAAACATGGAGGTGGAAACATTATGCTTTGGGGTGTTTTTCTGCTAAGGGGACAGGACAACTGCACCGCATCAAAGGGATGATGGACGGGGCCATGTACCGTCAAATCTTGGGTGAGAACCTCCTTCCCTCAGCCAGGGCATTGAAAATGGGTCGTGGATGGGTATTCCAGCATAACAATGACCTAAAACACACAGCCAAGGCAACAAAGGAGTGGCTCAAGAAGAAGCACATTAAGGTCCTGGAGTGGCCTAGCCAGCCTCCAGACCTTAATCCCATAGAAAATGTGTGGAGGGAGCTGAAGGTTCGAGTTGCCAAACGTCAGCCTCGAAACCTTAATGACTTGGAGAGGATCTGCAAAGAGGAGTGGGACAAAATCCCTCCTGAGATGTGTGCAAACCTGGTGACCAAATACAAGAAACGTCTGACCTCTGTGATTGCCAACAAGGGTTTTGCCACCAAGTACTAAATCGAAGGGGTCAAATACTTATTTCCCTCATTAACATGCAAATCAATTTATAACTTTTTTGAAATGCGTTTTTCTGGATTTTTTTGTTGTTATTCTGTCTCTCACTGTTAAAATACACCTACCATTAAAATTATAGACTGATCATTTCTTTGTCAGTGGGCAAACGTACAAAATCAGCAGGGGATCAAATACTCTTTTCCCCCACTGTATACGCTGCCAGCCAATCCTCTGAAGATCCCGCGTTGACATTGGTTTTCCACTGTGATGTGTGGGTTCACTTTCACAACCTACTCGCTTTAGCATGGCTGTCCCCTGACTGTCCAACTGCTACACCCTGGGCCGAAACTCGAGTCAGTCCTGTGGGATCAAGCTCGGCGGGAGGACGCCCTGTTCCTTCTGCACAGACTATCGGCTCAGACAAATAAACCACCATACAATTAGGGAGAAATGGAGCGGGCTCGTCCAATGCTTCACTTGCGTTTCAAAGCCATGGCGAAGGGCACCGATCAACGATGCTTCAAACCAAAGCGATTTCTATCTCAGCGTGCCAGGGACTTTGTTTATTTCGACTCAGAATTGCATACTCGTTGGGGGTTGTGTTTTACTTATTTTGGGAAATGCTTATGTACAGTACATAACCAGATACCACGGCATACCAGTTCTGATATCGTTGGCACATGGAAAACCTGACCTGACCCCCTAACCCCAATAAAGACAGAAAATGAATTCCACAAGAGGCGCATGCGTGTTTAAGTCAGAATTCACTATAAATGTGTGCAGGCTTCAAAGTGGGATGCCCTTCTGAAAATCCTGTGGCTAGTTGAATAAAACCACCCATTATTTTTACCCTTAAGGGTGGCATGTGTTTATGGGCGCTGCAGAAAAAAGATCTTAACACATGGAAGTCAATACACTACTTAAATTAAATAGCTGCTATAGCTAATACTTAAAATAGCCAATACTTCAGTGGTTTTATGCAGCTGCCTTCTGCTCATGAAGTGCAGAGTTAGGGACAGTGGGTGTGTTTGAATCTGACCACGCTTTCCTCAGCTTCCATTACGTTCCTACCCCTTTGCCCACCCTATGGCCCTAGTTGCCTTGTATAGTTCTGTTTTCAAAATGAACATGCACATACAGTATTTTTCAATGTTGAGAGAGACTTTAGATTTTTGGTGTTGTTAAAGTAGGTTATATAATTTACTCTAACACAGGGTTCCTCATGACAAGATCTCACAGTTTGCTGTGGCTGGTATTGGAATTCCACATTTCAGAGCCAGGGTGAGACCCCCGGCCTAGTTTTACTCAAGCAGCAACTAGGATTTATTTTTAAGCCAGGGGTCACAGAGATGCCAGGTACTCAGTATATAATCGAGGAAGCTTAAACTGGAACAATTGAGAAAACAAACACAACTTGTACATTGGCTCTATGGACACCAGCTTGGAAAGAGCTAAACGTAAATATGAGGGAAAAAGCTCTTAAATGTGACATGGCAGTGAAATGTGTAATGAGTGTAAAATGAGTAATACTGTTGGAGTTTCAGATGCGAACAATATATCAGAGTGTGAGATCTGGGGAAGTGAACTGCAGCTGGAGATTATAGTTCAGCAAGTCACTGCAGAGACCTCAATGGCCTTTTCTCAGAGTACAATAAGATGATGTTTTGTATAATAAAACGTGCAAATCCATGTAATCTTGTGACTATGTAAACCCCTCCACTGCATTGAGAAACAGAACTGGTTGCAGCCAGCTTTGAAAAGAACATATAATGGCTTTGCTGCTTAATTATAGGCTACACGTAGGAATGTTCTTTACAATCCCGATCTGTCCCAGCTCCACACGTGGACAAATGGTCCGTGCTCCTCAGTAAAAACATGAAGATCAGGGATTGTGACGGTGAAAAAGTCCTAAGGAAAAGTCTGGTATATTGTCCCTGACAGAGGGAATAAGTTACGGTACATTTAGAAACTGTGAAGAGTTTAAAAACACATATAATTATATATCTGCATTAACCATTGTTATTACCTCCGGGAACACCTATTTATTCTGAATTGTATGGAAGTGTTTTTTGCTTGTGTATTAAATAGTGTCAGTGTTTTTATCTTCCCCAGGACCCTCATGAAAAGAGACTCTACCTCCTGTCACTCTCCTGGATTTCCTATCATGAATATATTCAGACATGCATAACAATAATCCCTTTTTCTTTTTCTTTCTTTCGTAAGATGTCTGTGGCTCTTAAATGTTTGTACTGAGCTGATTTGGCGGGTGCTTCAGTGGCACTATGTAACATCCAACTGAGGCTAAACTGGAACTTATTTATTTTATGTACGTTACAGCGCATCTGTAAAGCAGGAAGAGGGATCCATATTGTCCTTCCACTATACGCAGCACGCCTCTGGTCTCAAATACCCCACTGTATTTATAATGACAAGCTTCTCACAAGTGCCTAGAGGCTATTGCCAATAACAATCTTCATTATATCCCAGCTTATCTGGATATCAATATCCATCAAGCTGTGTTCAATTCTAGAGGCTATTAATGTATGTAAATGTACATAATAATACCAGCGATTGTTAATCAAAAACCTGTAAAGAACACACCACCTATCCAATTTGGTAAACACATATTACCCGTATTTAAATTAAGATTTTATAAATCCTTAGCTCCTTTCTTACAGGCATGGAGGAAAAAGCAAGCAGTCAGGATCCAAAAACGAATTAAGAAAATAATAAAGAAAGTGTTTAAAATTAAATGACCTATTTGTGTTTATGGTTTTGGTGTTATTAAAGTTGCACTCCGTTGGCTTCCCAATTTGCACGTTTCAGAGCAGTTTGCCTTGAGCTGAGAATCTCATCCAGGAGTTTTTGCGACTATTTTTTTAGAAAATGAAATTAGCTTACAGGGTATACTCTCTCAGCAGATGGCAATAAATGGATTGCTTTGATTTATTTATATGTTGGATTGTTTTAGTGGATGTGATTGGTAAATATATTTTCTCTGTGTCTGCTTTTAATTATGCAAGATTGTATTTATTTATTTAGTTTTAGTTTTGAGAGAGCCAGCAATGCATGCATTATTATTATTATTATTATTATTATTATTTTAATTTTAGAGTATATATAAATGGTTTTGTATTGATTAACAAATTACACCTAATTCCCTGGCGTGGGCAACATTTAATCATTTGATTGACACACTTGATTGTGATCGTGTCATTCTACATTCCAGTCTCCTCCTGTGCAACGCGGCCAGCCTTCGACCACATTTATGCTAAGCTAATTTTTCCTAAATATATCCCCGGCACTTGGCCCTTACATCAACAACTTTGTTAATGGAAACTTGCTGATCCATAACACTTCCCATGGTAGACACTTGCTTGGGGGCAACGGGGTATTAAAGTTAATATCAATGATCGATCAGAGGATTTGCAAGAAGGCATAAAGTATTTAATTATAATTGCATTAGGAATGGCATTGTAATGGCTCCAGCATTTGAATAAGGTCACGTCTCCAGCTCACCTTGCAAGTGTTGTGCTATATTAAATGCCACTCATGTTAAGTGCGTTGAAAACCTTCCTGATGTAGTCACAGCGTAATATAAAGGTTAAATTGAAAAATGTCCCTTCACAAGTGCAAACACTGCCATGATTGATATCCCTTGTAAGGAAAATAAATGTTAACAGACCCCCTTCTTAACTTGTGCCTTTATGAATACAATGTATTTTAATGGACTATTAGGATTAAATTTGGTATGTCGCAATTTTACTGGAATCGAAAAGGTCAGGGAAAGGATTAGCAGGTTTTGGGCGAGGTTGGACAGATTTGATGTGACTATGTTAATTCCCTCTGCGCAAGAACAAAGGTGGTTGTTTTCACATTCATATCTGAACCTCATTATCAGAAAAAATGTATCTTTAAATAAGAAAGGAAAAAAATAAACTCTTACAATTTGACATGAATCATAGAATCAATATGTATTTATATATATAATTTTAAATGATTATTGCTATGTTTTGGAAATATTTTCTGTGTTCTAATTTGTAGTTGACTATGGCTTATATCTCAAGCAGATAAGCCTTTGTTGAAATATCAAAATGCCTTTAATTTCACCCTTTGAAAATATTGCATTATTTAGGCTCTGTATACACTTGGTAACTCGGCCGTGCATTTCTTTGACTATTGTAATGTGTGTGTGTGTGTCATGCCACATATATTAATTGGGAAATAAACCTTTGCTGTATTAGCCTGCAGCCCCAAAAATTAGTCCATTACTAGTAATTGCTTGGGAGACATATTAGCTTTCAGTGTGACTGTGTGATGCCAAGACTACTGTGAATGGGTGTCCTCCGTTTTCAGCTCAGTGTTTTGTCAGAGCTCGGTCGTATCTTTAGCAAACACACAGTATAGCCCTGTTTCTATGGGTTCTGTGGGGAAGAACCATTATTCACAGCCTATGCTGCCTACCACTGAATATCAGTCTATGCCATACAGCCGCCCTGCAAAGTCCTAGAATTTGCTCTGAAGGAAAGCTGGGTCACAAGCTCACTGGAGAAGGACCACGGCACAGTGTTTGTCTCTATGTCCTTCACGTCAATAGAATTAAAATGTCTCTCAAAGGCTGACCATCGACCTGATTCAAACTCCATCAGCACAATCTGCCTACGCCAGCTGTTTGATCATATACACGCTAAATTGGACCGATGCAACGGTTCATGTTTACATGGATGAGTGTGACATTTACTGGAGCTGTAATATTACCTTTGGACATGGATTTGTGGGAATTTCATAGGACTGTAACCACCTTCATTTTCTCGCCGACAAACCCGCACGTCCTCAGCCCAACCAGAATTATATTTCAAGATGCTGTTTTGGTTGGTTTCTTCTTGACAGTATTTTTATTTTTTTATTTTTCAAAGACATTTACCGGCATGTAGGGCCATAAAGGACGATGACTAGTACCAGCCCTATCTTACGAAACAAGGCCTATGCACGTACACATTGACATACAATGACTGATCGCCATGCACTAGTGTCGAGACAGAAAGGTTGTCCTCAGTGGCCGGCTTCAGAAGTTCTACAGTGAAGAAGTCAGGAGTCAGAGGAGTCCAGTGTTAACAACAATACTGACCTTAGAACATTACGGTTTTTTTTTCACCTTCCTCCACAGTCTTCTACTCAGAATCACTGGAAAAGCAAATTCAGTATCAAAACAGCAGTGGGTCAGATTTTTGTAGCATAGCCTTCGTCATTCTGATGTCTCTGGCTGCTCCACTCTTATACTGTTCTGTGCTGAACAGACAGCAGCCCAGCCCAACTCTGCTCAACCCACTAGTCCTGCTTTGTCCTGTAGAAGTGTTGTACCAGACAGTGGAGTCCAGTGTGCTATGCTGCCAAATTGACCCAAAAGCTTGACCCAACACTACCGGCACTGAAAGAAGCATCGTAGAATGGATGGATATTTCTTCCCACAGTGTAAAGCTCAAGCTAGCCCTTTCTAACAGATCCAGCTTTGCTTTTGAAGACTCCCGTTTCTGATGCTGAGAAGACATTGCTTTGGCCTCTGTGGGTGTCTCTGGGTAACACATTTTCCTTTATCTGCACTATGCCAGGTGGCCACCGTACTGAAGTCTACATTTGAAGGCATTTTTGCTTCCTGTTCTTTGTCCTGTGCTTGGTTCCACACAGACAGTTTCATCTGACAGACTAACAGGACAGAACAAGCAAGGCCCTGAATTCTGTGTGCCTTTGTGCGGAGATGCAGAGGAGGAGTTTAGTACGGCACCAGGGCTGCATCCCCCCATGACAGCAGAGTCCTGTTCAGTCTCGGATAAGTATTTATTTGGCAAATGCTCTGTTTTTTTTTACTGGGGGAGGGGCAATATACATCGGGTGGATTTTTACAGGTGGGGGCACTAATAAAGTCTGGGATGCTGAGGTGGGTCCTAAGGGGTGAAGTGGCAGGGCTGAGCACTCTCTCAGTGTCACATGGTCCAGAAGTGCAGGTTGATGTGCTGGGGCTCCAGTAAGTTGACCTTGCCCACTGTCCCGCTGCACTGGGGCCTGAGTCCAGGCAGGGGGTCCGGGGCTGACAAGATGTAATCGATACTGAACTTGATCTCAGATTCTGGTTTCCCCATGGAGGCGTTGATCTGGGCCTGCCTGTGGCTGGGCTCGGTGGGGCAGAATGGGTCCGAGTCGCACTGTCTCTCCGGGGTCCTGTGGCGGCTGTCCGACAGGCAGACCGTGGGGAGGAAGGCCCCTGAAGGTGTATGGGGGGGAGAGGGCTCCTCGCCGTGCTCCCCTGCCGTATCCCTGAACCCCATCTTCAGGTTCCGCCTCCGCCGCCGCCTCCTGTAGTTCCCGTTCTCGAACAGATCCAGCATCGACTCGCAGCCCGTTGCGAATGTCCAGTAGTTCCCCTTGCCCTTCTCATTCCCCTCTGTCCTGGGCACCTGTGACCGAGAAAAAGGAGAAATGACGCTGGAGAAACTCCTGGTGGACAATATCTATTTGCAGGTCTTTGACCATTATTTTTTGTTATTGTCCAAATACACATGCAGATAAAAATATATCAATAAATATTAGGCTGCAGACTTCCACATTTGGAGGGTGACATTGTTTTATTATTATTCTTTTAAAGACAGATATTCTTCTAAACTCTTTCTCAGAGATCCTCAGCTATGTTGGTATACGATCCAAATTCAACCTAATGTATTTTCACATGTCCAATTATAATAAGATTCAGGACGCATTGAGCCAAGATGCCCCTGTTACGGACTAAGCTCTGTGGGAACACTAAGATGTGAAAAAGGCCCTTCTTTCACACAGGCAGTGGCAGGAGGACTGATGGGTCTTTTGCCTCTGTGGTAAATGGTCCATTGGAGAGGAAAAAAGTATTGGTAGATATTTTCGGCTCATGCTGCAGATTGAAGTTTATAAAAGCTTCAGTTCCAAATAAATGGGTAACAGAAAAAGGGAAACAGTGACTCAGATAAGTGAAACATGCAGAAACAAGGGCGGATGCTCTTTGTGTCCTGAGAATAAATCCACAGAGGAGTCTCAGTCTAAGAAGTTTAATATGGCTGAAAATTAACCACAGAATAACAACAGCAGCAGCACACATGAACACAGTCCTGCTGCAAAGTGCCCTGTGAGGCAAACTCGCCTCTTCCTGTGGCTTTTGCAAGTCACTGAGAAATTCATAGGCGCTTTCTCCATTTACCGTTAATCTCTGCATGAATCTGTAGCTATTTAAAGTCAAATGTGTTTTTTGTTTTTGGGAGATTTTCTTGCTCTTTCCCATCTGCCTTCATTTAGACTTTAATTTCAGCTGTTGCTCATTGTGCCAATGCGTCCCTCTCAGAATTAACCCACTGCTTGCCCTTAATTAGAGTGTGAAAAACCCTCAGAGATTTCAGCCAAAGCTGCGAGAGAGGGAAGCATTATGAAAGATAAATAAAATAATCATAACAAATATCACTTCACATAATTCTCAGTCAAGGTTTGTCTGTACATTTCTTTACTACAATGGTTCTGACCCATTTTTTTTAACAATTTCTGTGAGCGGTGAAGACAACGGCAATGTTTCTCCATTCAGACACAATGTATACAACGAGAATGCACTCAGACCAGAACCTGATCAAGACATGCACCTGTATTTTATACCAACCAATGAATATTATATATGCAGAATATCTATCTATCTCAAATAAACAGGATGAATGAAGGTGTGAAGTTAGTATTTATCCAGTCAGTTTCAAATAAATTTCTCCAAATCTGATGTCCTGCCCTGATTTGATGTATCTCCAGCAGTAATTCCATATAGCAAACTATATTATTCTTCTATTTAATTTAGCAGACACCTTTATCCAGGGTGACGTACATACACAACCATCACTATGAAAGTGAATCATGAAACACATTGAATAAAACAAAGGCAGAAGATAAGATTAGAAGGGTCTACAGGTGCAGTCTAAACATAATTGTGGGGGGTCAAAATCTATCACTGGGCAACTCAGAAATAAAAGCCAACCTGGGCAGTTGGACAACAGAGGCAAGCTGTGACTCTTTGAATTGAAGGTTAGGGGACATCACTTGTATAAACCCTGTTGATGAGAGAATTAAAATAAAGAAAAACACTGTAAGTGTGATCCTTACCACTAATTCTAATGCGGGTTTAGACCGATGCTTGCAGTGTTCGTTTTATATGCATAGAAAGGAGGGATGAGAGCGTTCCAGTTCTTTGTACCTTTATGAAGCAGCTGTTGAGCGAGAGGTTGTGTCGGATGGAGTTCTGCCATGCTCTCTGGTTGGATCGGTAGTATGGGAACTTCTTCATGATGAACTCGTAGATCCCCGACAGGGTCACTCGGCTGTCCGGGCTTTGCTGTATGGCCATTGCAATGAGGGCGATGTAACTGAAATGGGAACCGAAACAGAAACTGGTCAGTCAGTGTAGGAGAGTACCTTTAATTGGTTTGGCAGAGAACCACAATATTAAAGAAAAAGGTTTCAGATGTCTTTTAATCCAAAATAAGTAAGGTGAAAGATATGCACATCTCAAAATGTATGGTATATTTTATATTATAATTTAGAAAACTATTACTCAAGAACCAAAGAACATGGTTTGTGCGTTTGTGGTTACAAGGTTTCTATTCCATGAAAACCTATAACCAATAAACTACTATTTAAATGTATTATTAAAAATAACATTTTAAAATACTAAACTATTTAAACAGTAATATAGCTTTAAATGATTATGATGATCAGTGAATAAATGATATATTATGCTTTACAATATAAACTGTTTATTTGAAGGTATTAATTAGTGTGCATTAACAATCTCAATTAAGATCAGTCTATAATAGTTACAATAATAGTACAGTACCATGTTCACATTGGGTGAACAGAAATGTACCCAGAAATGTATACTTTGTTGTTTGCATTTATGTTTTCCTGATTATATCAGACCAAATCCCTGTAAAATCATGTAATTGGTGGTCTGCTCAAATACACATTTTTGTGTTGGGTCAATATTTTGTTTTCCAATAATAATACATATTAAATTGGACTTAGTGTACTTAAACGTTAACTTTAAATTAAAAATACATTAACAGTAATATATGTATTATTCAGTTCACACAAATACATACACATGATAAATACATGCACTATTCTAAATCTGGAAATCACTTTATTAATGATAAATGATGTGTAACAATACATGCATGCAATAATTAAATACTAGAATATAAGAAATGTATAGGAAATAAAAGAACATAAGGTTATAAAGTTTGATGAGGCCCTAATGATAAAATATTAAATATTAATTAAATTACTGAAATTATTCAAATAAGCATCAAAACTGGCGCCTCACAAAAAAGATTTCCTCTGGACGAGCCGTGCAGTGCGCTTACTAAACCTGTCAACGCGTTCTTCTTAGTTTGAACATATAATGGAGGCTACTAGTTACTTTAAGTCGGTAACTTCGTATATTGCAATTAACTGTTTACAAATATCATGAACAGGACCTAAATAAAACTAATAAAACATGTTTAAAGATTTAATGTATGATGTATGATTCACAATATATTACGTTTAAGAAAAGTAATACATTTTGGAATGAATAATTCGCTGAGCTCTAGAATTATTATTAGGCTATTTTGTATTATTATTATTTTTTATAATAATAATTATTAGGCTATTGTTATAATAATAATAATAATAATAATAAGACTGAATTTACCTGTAAGCAGGTCGGCACATTTTTTTCTCCTCATCCGAGCTACACGTCGGGTACCCGTCCCCGTCATAATTAAAACAGTTATAAGGATACTGCGAATTATCAAACATAGTTGGACACTTTCTTGAGTGCGCCGACAAGATCAGGAAGCCGGAGAAAAAGAAACGGGCGACACCAATGGCGCTTTATGGTGACTGAAGAGCCTGCCAAGTCCTTTTGGGCTTGATGAGGTCCCCCCACCTCCGGTCTGTGCAAGTGGACAACCCAGTGATACAGCCTGGTGGTGCAATAGCCTGTCTGTTACCCCACGACTCGCATCCCCTGGTGGTGCAAGTGCTGACAGCGGAGTAAGTGCGCATCGCAGGAACCTCAGTCTGAACCTATTGGGCGTGATCAACCAGTAGCTACAGAAGGTCTCCCCCACCCCTTCAATCTGGGTGGTCTAGTTTTCTTTTATTTGTTATGCCCCCTTTCGGCCCTATTTACAGCTCCACAGACCAACATGCCCAAATAAACAACCCCACCATGCGTAAAACACTGTAAACGCGTTTAGGAACCTTTCTGATTAGTTTCTGCTCTGTGTATATGTATACACCGAATAAGTTACTTTCTCTCTGTGTGTATTTTCTTTTTCGTATTGGGGGGTTGTTGTTGATTCATCGACCGACAGAAGTTGCAGCCAACAATGCGAGTTCCGCAGATCTAATCTATAATACGGTATAATAGGCATAAATTGTGTTTCCGTGACTAAAAGGGAGAGATTTGGGTTCAAAGGCATTTGGAGCAGAGCGTTTTTAAGGGGCTACTGTCAGGCAGAGGAGAGCAGGCAAAATAGCCCCCGGCGGCGGGCTGCTTGTGTGGCCCTTGATCTGGGAGAGAGATTCGGGGAACAGCCCGGGTTGCGCCGGCATGGAGGAGACTGGAACCATTTCACAGCGCTAGGCTGTTTCCCCAGTCTTTTCTTGTGTTGTTTTCTGTTTTCTTTCCCTCTAAATGGTGCAAATCATGGCCGGAATCCCAGCGTCCCGGAGTCTTCAGCAAAATAGGTGTTTGTTTATTGAAGTAACAAACATTTGCAGCTTGAATATAAACGCGGAGTAGTGTGTGATCATTCACATGTATTACTTTCCATTAGTCTATTATTATACGTGTTTTAAACTATATGCCTAGGTTGTGCTGTGTTGTTGTAACAACAAGAATAATAATCAAATGTATATTAATATGATTATTATTAGTGTAGCAGTATTTTAATTGACATTTTCTACGGCTATATATAAAAGGTTATATGCAAACAGAGTTCAAATGTGACAGTAGAGATCAGATTATAGAAGGAAAATCAGTATCGAGCATCAATAGAAATCGAAGGCAAATTAATTACCTACAGGAAGCATTTAATAAACACAGCATTGTAATATGCAGCGGTATAAACGGATAATTCGTGAAGCAATCAATCTGTCAATCTGGGAGCACAGTAAGCACATTCAATGATGTATTAATATTGATTTATTCTGTTCTTAAATCTGAATACAGAACTGCTGTATTAGACCTCACCGAATGCGGATTAAAGATATAGTGAATTAGCTTCACAAATTAATTGTGGCGACGAATGAAGCGCATATTATGAATTAATGACCTTGCCGAAAGTATAGGTTATGTGTAATGTTGGAAAGCAAATCTGAGAAAGATAAGCAGGTTTAATAGAAACAATAATATGTAATAATACATATTATTTTTTTAGATATACTTATTTACCAGTGCAATATTTCCAAAATGTGTTGATCACTGTTTCAGTCTGGAAAATATTGTATTAATTTGTTTGTATTTGTTTATTTATTTTAAATATATCCAGCAGTAGCCTACCTGGGCAATTTTTACTGAATTTAAAACATTCACTGTATTGCTTCTTAAACATTTCTCTTGGTCTTGTACCTCAGTAAAATCACCCGTGGCCAAGCAGGCCTTATAGGTGGTCCCTTAATTAAACGTGTCTTAATTGCTTTCAAACTCAGAGCTGAAGTAAAAGGCAAATAATCTGTAATGAATGGTTATGATGAACATATTTATTGGTTTTCGGCAGGTGTCATCAGTCGGCTCCTGGCGGGTCTGTATGATTTTGGGGAAGTAAATAGCCAGGAGCTAGAAGAGCTACACGCTTTGAGCAGCAGCACTGTAAGTGAGATCTTAGGTAGAAGTTCAGACAGCACCATAACATGCCGCTGATGACGTGTTGTCAGGGATGCAGATAATACTCTTCAATAATTAAGAGATTAATAAAATACGAGTGACGCCCCCCCCACCCCCTCTCTCTCAGCTGAATTTGCCATTACCATTATATCTGAGGTTAGTATAGCACTATAGCCCACAAATTAATTGCAGTTTTTCCCATTGCAATTCCATTAAGCATTAAATAGGCATTAAAGGAATTTATATTTCAAGAAAATAAAAAGGCAATGAAATATGTATGCTTTTGTACGTATTCAAAATAGTGGAGGTGGTTCGCGAGCAGACATTTCCATTACTAATCCGTCATTACCACCTGAAAGACATGAGCTACTCAATCTTGATGTGTGAACCCCTCTAAGCCTTAAGACACCCCTCAGTTGAAAACCACTGGTGGAGATGGAGTTGGCATTTCCAGACATTTGGTGGCTGGGTGGGCAAGGGGGACGGGTCATTGATTAGTGTTTGATTGATTGCAAATGAATCTGCAAATGTTGGGTCCTGGGCTGGCCTGCTGTGTTCCATAGCCCATTCAGTGACTGTTTGTACAACTGTGTATTGCACTTCTATCAGTCATAAATGCTAACAATATAGTGGATATATCAGTATGGCCCTTGCGCTCTGATTTAAGAAATAGTTTTTGCTGTTTTGTTTGCCAAATACAATTGTCAGTCAGTAAGACTGACGGCCCATGCCTTTGCAAAATTCTGATAAACTCTACAACAGCTTAACAGTAATTCCCAATGTAGGTCTATAGATATGCTATTGCACAACTACAAGTCTATGCAGTGAAACATTTATGTCTGCTTCAAAACGTTAACATACCTCTTCATTATGATGCTGACTTCTGCATTAAAAATCCAAACTATTGTAAGAAGTAGTAATACTAGGGGATAAGAATAGCTGATGCAAATCCCCATGCAGTACTTTTTACTGCCACTAATTCAGTATTTTGTACTGGTTTAACCATTGAGTTCCTAAATATCTGAAAACGTGTTTGAAGTGATTTGGACACATGATTGTTACTTGAAGCTGCTCTAGTGGAAAAGCCACCCTCATTTCAGAATCCACGGATAGATACAATGTAACAGAAGCTAGATATGTAGAACATTTAATATATCATTAAATCAAATAAAATAAAAAACCAATAACGCCCTGCAAACACCCTCTCCCATGGAAAAATCGAGACCACTACAACTATTGAATTTTAATTAATAAATTACATATTTTACCCCCGGTTTATTAGTGTATTGTTATTATTCAAATTGCGTTACTGAGGCCTGTTGCCCACCCACCTCCTACAGACCGGGGTGGGTCTCCTGTGGATGAATGGCTGCTTCTACTGTAAAATGTACTGTACAGTACACTGACATAATTATCCAATTTTAGGCTTTTAATTGTCGATATTGAAACTACGTCACTTACCTGTCGCACTTGCGGACACGGCGCTGGAAACGGCCCCTCAGGGAAGACGCATCTGAGCGCTCCGGGGACGGGCCTTCAACATGCACGCCAAGAAATTACATGATTACATTTGATTAAGCGTTGATTAAGCGTTGATTAAGGCTTTTATAACTTCTATTACAGTTTCCCGCTCCCTCTGACGGAAAGGCATGGATGCTGTGAGAGACGGGTTGCATTGTCGCGAGTCAAGGCATTACATTAGTCCGAGTTAACTTTGAAGTAAGAATGTTCCAGAAGGTCGTGTATTTTTGAAGTATTGAAGCTACATACATAACATGTTTAATGTTTTTTCTTTCTTTTCTTTTTTCGACCAGGGCAACTGTTAGTAATAGACCTGCTTCATATTCTGTACAAAAAAAAAAAAAGTTTTAAGCCTATAATAAACGCGTTTAATTGTAATGCAATATGCTGAGCTTTTTATTTACACTCCATAAAAATATCTCAAATCACTTGCCGGCCCATTGGTGCAGTAATAAAACCATCATTATTATACAACAGCATTATTACTACATTCAGACTTTCTCATACAAGACAAATATTGTTGTCTGCGCATGAGCAAGTTAGCATCTTGTATGTCGCTTTTGTAGCACAGTGCCCTGTTGCTATTATTATTATTATTATTATTATTATTATTATTATTATTTATTTATTTTTATTATTTTTTTTTTTCTTCTAAGTGGACAAGGGCATTTTAAGCTTTTTTGAATGATGATTATGTATTAGGGAAGCAGTACTTGTTCTTTCTTTGTGTCAATAATGTAGCTACTAGCAAACCTTACCAACCGCTGATCTTGGTAGCAAGGAAATGTGGACCAGAAAATGAAAAGTTCAGCCCCAGTTTAAAAAAGCCGAACATTTCTGTTCAAGTATCTGAAAAGGCAGTTATATAAATACATAGGAGATATCTGGTCTTATTATAGGCTATTGCATTCATTTAAAACTTCCATCATCCTTATACATTCCAATGCTGTGTGCCCTTTTATTTTTGTGTTTGTGGATTGGCAAATTGCAAACAAGTAGAGATAAAACAATTAAGTGGTTTAGCAGTTCATTTCTCCCTGTGTCCCACTAACCAGCTCACCTTCCATACTGTATCACTATTCTGTCAGTACTGTATAAAATAGACAGTCTTTAAAGTATTTGAGTTGAGTAGAAATGTGAGGCATGTGGGCAAATCTGTAAATTATAATCATTCTGTCCTATAGGTCCGTTTCCAGTCCGAGATTCTGGCCCCCTCACGTCTAGACCCGTGGTGGCACCCCTGGATAACGGTAAGAGAAGGTGTGGGAAGAGCTGGGGACTCTGTATACGCTGTGAAGTGTGCTAGTAAAAATGTCTAGTCTTTGGTCTAGGCCACAGTGAGAGTATTAGAGTTGAGGCTGACTCTGGGTTTGTTGACGGAACATCTGGATGAAATTCTGGGGCCGATCAGCAGCTAGAAACCCAACAAGCAAGTTGCCCGAATGGAGCTTATCTGCTTTTCAATCTTTCTCATGTCCTCGGACTGGCTGTTTAAAGATGACACCCTGATATGAAACAACGAGCCAAAGCTAAACGTTCCCTTTGTTCTTTCCATGCTTCAGAAAAACCACTAACTTACTGGTGGTTGTCATTAGCTTTCCAAGGAAATAATTACGCTAATTTGGTCCCAGCGTGCCCAGACTGACTCGTTTCAGGACTGGATGTTGATTGCAATAAGGGTCAGTGTCTGTAGGTTGCAATGTCATTGAAGCCACATGTGCCTCTGAATGCTTTTTAGGTTTGGACTAAGATAACTTTTTGGCAGTAAGGGTGCATTCTGTATAAAAGCATTAATGACACACAAAGAAACAGTATCCTTCCGGAGAGTGTCCTCTGCTGCCACTTACCGAATGCAGTCGGACGCAAACGAGTGCAGCTTGAGTGACATGCCTGGAAATTCAAAAATACACAAGCAGGTTTTATCGTCAGGAGAGAGATGGCCTCGATGCCACAGTCAGACCCACAGGGCGGTGTGGGATGTTTTTGGGAAAGTAAATGTCTGAAAGAGAGAAATCAGATAGTGGAACTCAAAAGACAGATCTCAGATGTGGAGTCTCAGGGGAGGGTAGATGCTTTCCCATGACATCATTTCCTAACAACCTAGCAGGCAGTCTGTGGCGCTGTGGGTCAGGGGTGTTTGAGTGCCTTGTATTGTGGTCCCCATCTCTCAGTTTTCTTGTCTGCGTCTCTTTCTTACGTGTTTTCCTTTCATTCTGAGAATGATTTGGTCTGCGTACGTGAACCGTTGTGCGGTTTTGCCTTGGGCTGCTAAAGCCATGAGAAGATTGACGTTTGCCAAATTAATAAATTAATAATAAAATGAAGTCATAATACCAAACTGACATATCTGGAATTGTGCTGTGAGCATGACACAGGTTTTGTTGTAAAGGTGGGAAATCGTTCTAGTGCAACCTGTTAAAGAATGCTTTCATGAATGATAAATTATTTATTGTATTAATTACTACTACTTCTTCTTCTGCTACTACTGCCATGAATAATTCAGCCATTTTGTGCTTGGTGTGGTGAATACATAGCATGTTTATAAAATAGCCTTTTGCAAGTAGAATGTCAGTCTGTAGATTGTGAGCGCATTATTACTAGACAGAAGAATGAGCAGTATTTATTAAGATATACTAAGCATCATCCAAAAAATGAAATAACTTAGATTAATGCCGTTTTAACTTTATTTTTGGGTAGTGTGGCAAAGTGTGTGGACTGGTGACACAAAGGAGGCATGTCAGCCTATGCCTGACCAAAGCCCTATTCCCCTTATGAGGCCTGCAGTACCAGTATAAAGCCCTCTAGAGGGCCTCTGTCTGCAGAAGATCACTTCCCCAATCATAGATCATGCAACTCACCTGTTGTCAAGCACAGGTGCGGTCAATTAAGCCTATATAGAGGCCTGGGGCAGAACGAAGGGGGAGAGCTGTAACAGTGGTATGCACAGAGATGCCATAGCTGGTAACTGGGAGTAAATGTGAAATGCTACACTCTATCAGTGATTATAGATAAAGATCTATAGAGGCCATGGAATATTTTAGGCTAAGGGACAAAGAGTGACTATCATCTATAGTTGGGAACTGGGTGGGACTCTGGATTCATACACCACCACTCCAGGGACTTTACCAGAGTTGCTACTGGAATTACTAACACTTGATTCTTGATGATGGGCCACACTCACGTTGGGTACCTTTGTTTGGGTATCACACTGCTGAACTGTTGTGTAGCATCCTGTAGCTGACCTATTGCAATTCATGACTAAGCTGATGTGCAGATTTGAGGTATCTGCAATACAGGCTACTAGACACTGTGGTTGTGTATGAGAACTGAATGCTTTCTAAGAAGTAACTGTGTGCAAATGCTTTTCAATCTGTTTTGGACACTGTATGGATCTATCTTTGGGAGTTGTATTGATTTCTACCCGGGGTCACACATCCTGGACCCCAGTTGCCCCAGTACCCCAGGTCTTCCAACACTCTGTAAAGCTTTAACATTCTCAGATCTGTGAATAATAATCAAGTGAGTTCTATTAAGACAATAATTCGTGATTAAGTAGTGAAGTGGAAAACATGCTGTAGTACTGCACGACTAGGGCTGAGGATCTCTGATCTAGGCATTCTTCTTTCCTGTTTGTAGCCCAAGAATGCACTAGGTGGCGCCAAATGACAATAAAATGGTTTCTGGTACACTTGAATAGGATGTGGGACTACTCCAATCTAAGTAATTCTTGCTGTCACAGGCCACGGCCCAAATCGCACACTTGCTGGATGTACTATGGTCGCCATCTTAATAGGGACCCCATACCTTAGGGAATGAGTGAAGGCTGCCTAAACACACTTTTGTGCCCTTCACTGCTCCCTTTGACAGGGTATACAAAACCGTACACTGATGCTGAAGTGTTTTAGTGCTAAAGGTGGAGACAAGTCAATTGGAAAAATTTTGAAAATATGGCATTGGTGGGTGCATGTAAATGTAATGTAAATATAGCTATAGCTAGGCAGTTGTAGATATTGTTCAGTTATTTATCAAGGAAAATATTTTAAAGATTCATGTTGTAAGGAGTGACAAATATAAAATTAATCTATAATTATGATTTAAATATATAGGATTAAAAATGACAGTAGGAAAAACTTTTCAACTGCAATCTGACAAGAAAAGATTGTGTAGCTTCTTTCTTGGTCAGAGGTAAAGGCGCTGAATGCTTAAGCTTAAGTGTGTCACAATTAATGCTTTTAGCTTCTCCCTGCACCCTATGCCCTCGCTGACTCAAGTACAGACTCTGAGACATCAGCAGAACGTCATGCCAAGTGTACACTTGTCGAAAGGTGTAGGGAGCAAGTGTGTGATTTGGGACGTGGCCCCAGTTTGAATCTTGCATTCATCCCTGAGTGCACAGTGCATTATGTGGAGGATAAATAGGTCCACTCCACTCTGAGTTTCAAATTGTATTTATTATACACTATCTGTTTCCATAGAATATCTGCCAACACTTGAAATTAGGGTTTTTAGAACTCTTCATAATCTTGGATGTATTCGGTTTTACAGTATATTTAACCTGAAAATTACTACCGTATATTATGATTAACTGTATCTTAGCAACCAACAATGGATTGTTTTCATACACAAACTATTTTCTTCAAAAAAAACTACAAACAGAAATCCACTGCCACATCTCCATGAAATTAAACACTTCTTTAGGTAATATTTAAAGTTCAAACAGAAATATACATAGATATGTTTAGACACAAGAGAAACAAAGTGTAGAGGAACCGATCAGAATGATTACATTCCAAGTACATTTTTTAATAAGCAAAATAGATCTCTTTATATTCTTTATTCAAGAATTTAAGGAATATAAAGAAGCTTTACTTTGCTTTATAATAGAACATTTGTTTTAGTTTTCGGTTGTCATGCTGCTTTCCATTTTCCAGTTGCCAACAGTTACCTTGTAGATTTCTCAGACATCTTCCCTTTTCTCCTTTTTTATCCCCCCTGAACTTGCTTACTCAGCATGTTGCATAAAGAAAGATTTTCCAAGGAGAATGAGGCAAATCAAAAGGAGTGGCTGACAGGAAATGACAAACTAGCCAGTGAAGCGCAATGCCCCCACCTCCTGTGACCCATCGCCCCAGCCCCCCCCGCCCCCACTGTCTGGAGCCCACTGTGTTCTGCTCTCTGTGGTTCAGCCAGTTGCAGAGGGCAGCCCATCTCTTCATGGGAAACACCCTGTGGCTTCTGGGCAGCAATTCCCTCTGTAGCCAGGGCAAGCAGCTCCCTGCCTTGGGGCTCCAGACAGGCTCTTATGCTGTTTTTGTGTTCCGCCTTGCCTCTCAGACACTTAATTGAACCAATTAACTGTGTAAATGGGCTACATTGGACATTGCCTTGGGGTCTTCAGCAGCTGGCTGCATAGAGGTGCCTGCAGGAGTGTATCCCTCCATGACTCCCCAGCTGTGTATCTGAACCTGTCCTGAAAATCTGATAATCTGAGTCCCTTGTACCACAGTTCAGGGCCGTATTATCCAACAGTAGGCACTGTGCCAAGGGCCTACGAATCCTAGGGCCTAGGAAAAAGGTGTTGACCATGTTTTTTTGGTTGTATTAAGAACATAACAATTTGCATAGTGAATAAATTGTCTGTTAAGGCCTGTAATATTTGGTCATTGTATTTGCTGTATTTCTTAAGCTATAGAGATCTGGTAGATACTTTGAATGAGCTGCATTCAGAGAAAGTGAAGAGATTTAAGACTGAGGCCTGGCATTATGGAGGTGACTGAAGGTACCCATTCCTTTTCTCATGGTAGTTAATTTAATTCAGAAAACTAACTGTCTTATTTTGGAGATTTTGCAGTACCTGTTTCTCTCAATGGCTACAAGATTATTAGAGGTAAAAGGATATTTGTAATTTAAAAAAAGACTAAGGTTTTAAAACATACCTTGCCTACAAACACAGAGCTGCCAAAGCTCTCGCACTGAGCAAAAAAGAAAAAAGTTGCAGTTAAATACAATGGCACATTTAAAGTGCCTGTTCCTCAGGGATGTGAGTGCAGTCAACATGCAGTTTCTGTAATATTTTCAACCCACATTTTGTCCTTGTCAGAGAACCTGTGGAGACTCATATCCCCTCCACCCCCCATCAGAGAATCTTTGCCCACTCCGCCCCTCACCTGTCGGACAGTATCTTACCCGCCACACATTGATCGCCACATCTCACTATCTGGGGCTTTGGTTCTCACTCATTAGGCCCGTTGACCCCTGACAGCTCTGCACAATCCATTTTCCAAACCACTGGAGGCCCTTTGTGAACCCTGTAAACAATAATCTCTGGAACTTTGCTATTTGAATATGCATATTTTCCTCTGGCTGTTTACATGCTGCACTCCAGCTGCTACTGCTGCTTAAACAACAATAGCATATCCAGCCCTCTATGCTCCACTGGAGGGGGCGGGGGTTTCATGAGGCCTTTTCTTGGCCATAACCTCTTCACTCCTAATGCTGAAGCCTGGTAGGGGACCCACTCCTTTGCAATTGGTTTCTGTGAGGCTCTTGCCCCGCTCTATTTGCTTTACTTTCCTGAAAGACCTTTTAAAACACAGGAGGTTCCAGATGGAAATTGAATAAGCCAATGAAGATCTTCCGGCTTCTTTAAAATCCCTATTATGCGAGGGTTTTCCATGGCTGCAATATACTGCAGCGATGCTGTCTTATAAGGGCTTTTTACTGTTGACCAGAGGCCGGAACACTTTCCATTCCTTCGAAGAAGGGAGAGAGAAAAACGAGAGCTATTAAATGTAACTTGTAAAATGTGAGTTCACTTATAAAATGGAAGAGTTTACTTTTCTTGCTTGACAACTGCGGTTTTTAACAATACAAATTATGGCGCCGGGGACGCCATTCCTGGCCCCAGAGAGCGTGGATCCTGTGAGTGTTACAGATATGTGTTACACTATATACCAGTTTATGTTCTAATTTATTTCGAATGATCTCTGACTCAGTTTACCAAAACACGTGCTTCAATGAGCTGAATGAAAGGTTTCAGAGTCTTAATGAATAGACGCTTTAAAAGACAACTAGTGCAGTGCCTAAAATGAATGGTGTATATGTCCTCATGTGTTGCTAGCAGTGTGAGTCAAGTATCTGTGCTATTTCTGTTCAAGCAATCATATTTGCATATTTTATCACTCAAAAGTGTGAGCTTCACCCGGGCCATGAGTGCTGTCTATACCCTGAAGGAGCTCTATTTGCGTTTCAGGGTGAGATGTTTAATCACTTACAGGATAGTGAACAGACCACAAGCTACAAGACCACGGGATTGGTCTTCCCCATGGCACCTTGGGTAATAATCACTTTTAGATAGTTAATGTTTTAGAATAATGATAATAATAGATCCCTATACCTAGGTGTGCTGTTTGTAAAGCACTGTGAGTATGGAATAGCTTATTCTGGGCATCCAAATCAGTGAAATATTCATATTATAGAATAAAGATCTACAATAAGTTATTGGTTTCCTCATTTCTCTTGCTTTCGTATGCGGAGGAATCTTTTTTTTTTTTTTGCTCTGTGAAGTAAAGAAAAAGAGAAAAGCCCAAAAATCTGCTGAAATGCTCGTTAATCCTCCTGCACTTGCTCGTCTGTGCTCTCCTCTCAGGAGGGGGGGGGGGGTCTGTGTGCTTCTCCTCGCCTTTGATGTTGAACGAGCGAGAAGGGCAAAGGCAAAAACGTGTTGTGAGTCTGTAAATCACCACAGTGTCTAGAGCTGCTTTGCCTGAGCAGGGCTTCAACTGACACCATAGCGAGAGGTACCGTAAAGCAGCAACAACCAGCTCCTCAAAGAGATACACTACCAATACACTACTTTGTCTACCGTTTGTAATTACTTTATCTTCCTCTGCATCTCATATTGAATTTATTCAGTGAAGGACCATCGATCAAGTGAGTCCTGCTGTGCATTCCCTCTGTGGTTAAACTATTGCTGTGGTAATAGAACAGCCCTGTTGTCTTACTGGCTTGTTGACCATACAGTACCATGTGTTTTCTGTATACCCCTGAGCTGCATGTCACTCTTTCTGTGATTTGGAAACCCTTTCCTTCAGATCTCCATTGCCGTGCTTGCATCCAGCCATTTCATCCGCATGTATATGTAGGAGGCTATGTATAGATATCCCAGAACTTGTGGTCAAAAGGATATATTTTAGTAGCTGCACTTAAAGATAGCATGTTGGGAACGTGTGTTTTTCCCAGAGTGCAATTCTGTGCGGCGAGGAAAAAGATATTGAATTCCCTTGGATCCTTTGTACGAGTTTGTGAAAGAACATAGAGCCATAGTCCTTGAATACAATCTCTAAATGGGTTGTCGGGGTTTATCATTTTTAGAATTCATTTTTATTTCGCTTTGATTTGGCCAAAGGACTGTAGTGCATGTGGCCAGAAAGTTTCAGATTGTTGTGCAAATCTTTGCGATATAACGGTGTATAAGAGCTAAAGAAGGCAGCGGAGTGTCAGAGTGTATTTTACTGTATTACAATTAATGGCACGATACGCCCTCCCCACTCTCCTGGACAATGTCACCAATGGCATAGAAATGAAACGTCAGTTCCGCTTTTGCCACACGAGTTGGCAAGCTAATTCCCCATTTAATTAAACTCCTTTAATGGAAGTGCACAACTATTTTTATTTTTTAAAGACATCAAAAAACAAGGGGAAGCTACTGGGAACTTCACACTTGTGTTCGATCCCAATATCTCATCGTTATTTCTGTTAATTGATAGTCGCTAATCACCCCCTTCCTGAGTTGTTTCTTCCAGCAACATAATTATAATTAATGAACTGGCAGTAAATTGAAATACTTCATATGACCCCCACCCCTCCTCCTCTCCCACCCTCCCTCCACATATCACAAAAGACGTGTTTGCCATATATTTTTTTATTGCACTTTAACCATGTTGCAAACAAATTTCCACAGAAACAATGCAAAAAAGAATCAAAAGGCCTACTGCTGCAGAAATTGGTTCTTTATGTCGTCAAAGTATTTATATTTATTTACACTGAACTATGAAAATACGACGAGGAAAAGAAAAAAGGAAATATCCAGTAGCAGTTTTCTGCTACCACAGTCTGGGGGAGACAAGTTTCAAATAATCTGCCCCCATTCAACCTCCTTTAAATCCAGGTATAAAGACTTTTTTTCAGCTTTTTTTTTTTTTTAATTGTTTAATTTTGTAGTGAACCCAAACATTCAAGTATTTCTGTCATTACACAGGCACTGGGTTAACTTTCATATTTCATGTTTTTTTTCTTCTTCTTTTCTTTTCAGTATGCATGTATTTCAATTTTATTTAAATATTTACTTTTAGCATTGCACTCTACCATCTGACAAATATAGAAAATCTCCGATCAATAAGATTGAAATCTGGAAGAAGAAAAAAGCAGAACTAGAGAGAAAAATCAAGAAATCCCCCTTTTTATTTTCATTTCTCATTTAGACTTGAATAAATAACATCACATTGTTTTCAATAAAATAAATCAAAAATCAAATCAAATAAAAACACAACATAAAGGTCTGAACAAGACATGGATCTTCCAATTGTTACCTTGTAATACGTAATACATGGTATATGTAGAAGTAACTTGTGAAAAGATGGCCCACAACAGTATTTGATGCAGTGGGATAAGATGCCTCTTTAATCACACCTTCTCCATATAGTGAGTTTGAATCCATCAGTCATATAGCACCAACTAGTTTCTAACACTGTCCTATATTTGCAGTCAGTTGTATTCTAGTACAAAAAACTTATATAGCGACATTTTTAATACTATATTCTGATTTTTGCAGAAATTGTAAAACCGTTGTTTCCCCACCCATTTTACCTTTACTGCAGAACAATGCCCCACTACTCAGCTTGACTTGTCCATGAAATCAACATGCATCAGGGTTTTTGTTTGTGAAATAGGTAGTCCTTAAGCCTTTAGAGAGCCTTGTCAATAGTGTAGTTGGGTAGGATTTCACCTATCTAAAGCTACCAGCTTTTAGAACAGAACTGATGCTAAAAAAAAAAACAACTGAATTATATATATTTTTGGTCATGTAAGATTAAAGTTTACAAACAAACAAACAAAAACAGATGTAAACATAGAAGGGGGGTATTGATAGATGTCTCCATATTTTTCGAAGCTGAATGAAATAAGTATCCTATTATTTTGGATGTAGCTTTCAAGAAAGGACTGACTGTGAGTGTACACTTTGACTCCGTATTTTAGTAGTTGGGTTATTAGAAGTTAAAAGTAACGTCTTCATTAAAAGCACTTCTGCATGAGACAATGCTATTCAATACTGTTATCCCATTTTAAGACTTAGTGCCAGACAGTGTTGTTCTGCCCCCCCCTGCATTAAACATCCAAATAATCAAATAAACATATCCTTCAGCTCAAATATACTTATAACAGAGTGGGGCACTTCAACTGTTTTGGAGTCATGTAAACTGAACTTGTCAGCCCCAAAGTTACAATGTGTACCGTATGGTTAAGAGGGAGAGAGCACGCACGAGAGAGAGAACAGTGAAGTTAGGGGGTAATGGATCATTCCAGGAATTTGTCTTCTTCACTGAAGAAAACCAATCTCACACCATTAAAATAAAAAAAAAGTTTTGTAAGGCCGGGAATATATACTGAAATACATTTTGAGAATATAATGAAGTATATTTTAAAATCTAAATGTATTTCAGGCACAAGTTGACATGTATTCATATATACAAAATGTATGTCAGTATTTGCTGAAATATATTTATATACACATACACACACAATCTATTTCAAAATGTAGTCCAATGTATTTTTTCCTGACCTTTATTTATTATTGTATATACTTACAAAATACACTGACTGGTATATTTCATAAGTCTTTTCTGTATGGGTAGTATTGTGCCAGATTATGTCACAGCAGCCCAGTTGTTCCCAGCATTCTCTACACAAAAGGTGCTAGCAGTGAGCCCCTTTCCTCATCCCACTGGGCTGACAAACGTTTGCCTTCACACAGAGAGAAAAATGGAATCTGTTCAAAACACGACTGACATTTGGTATAACTTCCTGAGAATGCCACTAACGATTGCAGGGGCTGAAACACAGACAGGCAAAACAATAACCAACCTGACATTGTGTGCATATTTGCCTAGAGGAAATCTGCCATATGTGTGGAAGCAGTAATGGTCAGATCTCGCTCCTCAGAGCATGGCAGAGGGAAGCGGGTGACCATTCGATGGACTGTCCTGCATGGGAAGATATGATTTAAAAATGGAAGGTCAAATTCTTTTGGAAATAATGTTCTCCGATGAGCTCTGGGCAACATGTAGTTGAGTCCTCAGGGTGTGAATTCCTGAAGAGGCATCACGGGTAAGCTAGTTTTGAACATCACTTAGGTAGGCTGTGTGATTGAGCGAGGGCCCTTTAGTGAACAACTGCAAATCTGTTCCAATTAATAGGAGGAACCCACTGTTTGTTCTCTGCTTTGAAAGGCAAACGTTTTTCTCTGCTGGTTAAAAACCTGCACTTCTGAAAGGCTGATTTTCTAAGGCTTTGTTCAGAGATCATTCACCCAGTCCCCCACCTTTTAACAAGAACCCCCCCCCCCCCCATACACACACACACACACACACACACAAAACAGTACCAGAAACACTGAGTGGCTTCCTACAAGAAAGTCTTTTACAAATCTAGTGACATTATGCAACTGAATTTAAGACACTGAGGGGGAAAAACATGATTTCGATTAGATATTTTAAAATCCAGGCCGCCGCAGAATGAGTTATGTGAGACTGTTAAGAGTTTTCTCAATTATAATGGACTGATGTCTGTGCAGTCTATGGTGGTGTATTACACAGCAGCCAATAAGTGGATCGTTGTGTGCTCCTGTCTTACCAAAGATTTATATATTTTAAACCTAATTGGACAGTAAAGGTCTACCTCCTGCTTTGAATAATGCAGAGGTCTCAAAACCAGTACTGTCCGATGTACAGATTCATCCCAGCATCTACTATTTTGCCTGCAGCTATCAGAAAGACATTCCACATAATGGGTACGCAATGTCTTTCATCTTTTTCACTTCCTGCTATATTCTGATGCCATTTTTGCATCACCCTTGCTCATGATGGCGATCATTTTAAGTGGAAAGTACAATGCTGTGTGAATATGTTTATAAACGATTTATAAACCTACTTAAAACAACCCCCCCAAAACAGAAATCAAAAACATACCTGATTTTTGTTTTCTCAGTATCTTTTATCCTAATGCTGCAAAAGATGGCCGCCACCCGGCCTCCTGGATTTGTACTATAATCTTGTGAGTTCGGGCTACAGTCAGGAATAAGGTGGGCTGGGGACAATGACCGGTACTGCAATACAACCTTCCACGTCTCTCCTCAGCACATCACAGCGTGCCTGGAGACTTGAAACACTGCTCTACTTGCTTAATGGTGCATTGGTAAGCTGGACTGTGGCCAAGGCCATCCCAGAGTCCCAGAACCTCCTAGTGTTATATTCCCCTCTTGTTTTACATTCCCATTAACTGAAATTAGACTGGAGTTACTTTGAGATCACATGGACTAAAGATATCTGTGGATTTTGTAATGTTTTTGTTTTGTTTATTATTACTATAATCAACATTATTTTATTTTAAATAAATACGTACTTAATAAATACATTTGGGGCGACTGTAGTCTGAAAAGTATGAGACGAAAACACAAAAAAAGGAGATTTTTTTTGGAGCAAACCCGCACTCCAAACAAAGCCTTAGCATTTAAAAAAAAAACGCCAAAACTAAACGAAGGATTGTTTCTCTTCTTGCCGTGTACCCTTGAATATAAGCACTAGAACCTTTATCTATTCATTAATTAAGACAATGTCTATCGCCTGCTCTATGCATGTTTATATATACATGTACACCTTTTCTTTTATATATACATAGACACGCATTTTGCATGGATAGGGGAATAACAACCAGTCTAGGAATTCACTGAATTCAAAAAAGTGGCATAAATAAGAGCGTCTTTTGCAAGACTTTTTTCTTTTTCTTTCTTCTGTGTTTCTTGCATTATTGCACCCCATCCCCGTGGAGCTCTACTACCTCCGAGGGGCTGTGGCGTCACGCGTGCTGTCGGGTTCTAGGTCATCCTCCACCACACTGTCAAAGCCCTCGCGCTCCACGCAGTCGCTCAGCACCTTCAGGACGATGCGCAGCCGGCGATCCATGGCCTCCAGGTGGGGCTGGATGAGCACGGGAGTCAGTCGGTCCCTCAGCAGAGACTCTTCCATCAGCCCGCTCAGCTTGTAGTCCTCCTTGGCTAAAAGCTGGAGGCGCAAGTGAGTTGATTTCTTCACCCTGGGAGGAGATGAAGATGTATTCTTATTCTCCTTCTATATCTTATTCTTACTCATATCATTCCTTTTGATACTTATTCCCATTTGATCTATACTGTTCCCATTATTGACATTATTATTCTTTCTACTTTTCAGCTGATTATGCTATTTTGCAGACATATAGACACAATGTGCCACATTTGAATGAAGGGATCAGAGAAGACTAAAAGGGTCTACAGGTATAAACAGATGTGTCATAAGGGGGCATCGCAGGGTGGTAAGGCACTTTGCTTTTCCAATGCTTAACATTATTATCATCATTAATATTCATATTCTTTATTTGATGCTTTAGTCCATTCATAGGAACCCATTTGTAGAGTTTGGGCTGTTTTACTTTTACCTGCATCATACCTTACCCCCAAATGACAGCTGCCATGTCAAACCCTGCTCTATGAGGATAAGATTACAAACAGGCAAATAAAACAAGTCTGGTCACCTTCGTTAAACGTTCACGGTTTTCCAATACAGAGGCTGGTGCAGCATGGTCGACACCTGACTCACCTGCAGCACTGGCTTAAAGGCACCAAAATGGAAATCTCGTCATGGGAATGCTTGCCAAACCTGTGGGAGAAACAAAAGGAAGGGTCACTTTAAGGCCTGCAGCTCAATCGTGATGTGCTGCCTACAAATGTGTCATCATGCCGTAGGCGGGCTAGCATCCGGGAGTGGCTGAACACACTACTGAGCCGCCAAAAGGTCCAGACTGCCTGACAAAGCAGTGATGATTTTCAGTACTCTTAAAAACAGCACTGCCAGTCAATGAAAACCATTATAATGACTCATAGTTATAAACAAAAAAGCAAATCCGTCATTATGCAAAAAAGATAAAGCAGCTTGTGTTTTTAAATGTTAATCCCTATTCCTTTAGGACTGTGGCAGCAGAGATAATTTAATTAACATGTATACATAGAGTTGGCAGAATTCATTGGCAACTCTGTTTACAAGTCATGTTTTTTAAAATGTATTTATTGTTTTAAATAATACAAGGCATCTGTTGCAGTTGGAGCTGTATACAAGTATAGCAGACATGTTATGTGTTTTAAAAAATAAAAGAAAAAGATGGAATATTAAAGGGATCTTTGCTTTAATACTCTCCATGCCAGTTGACTACTCTGGTTCTGAATTAATTTCCTAGCTGGTAAAGGTTTCAGTGCTTCATAAATATAGATGAAACCCTACATCTGGTCCCAGCTGTAGAAGAGGCTGTCAGGGTGTATGGGTCTGGCCCTTGTACAATGTGACATGAATACAGCTGTGAAACAGACGAGTGTGGGTCTGCAAGGCGGCGTTTGCTCACCCTCGTCCGTTATCGAGGTGAATGATGAAAGTCTCGTTTCCAAACTTCTCGAAGGTTTCATAGTGATGGCGATCCATGTTTCCTGCAGGGACAGAATCACAGAAGGTGCAGAACAGAGTTCAGAGGCCCGCTTTTCTTAATTTTAGCATTTACGAAGGGACTTGGGACACCTTGATGCTTTTCAATGGCAGAGCGTGACAGTTTGCAGTATTTTTTGGAGTTTTCATTCCACTCGGGCTCTTAAATGTGTACACAGCACTATTTCATTATATAAATTCAGAAGTTTGGACAACCTCAATAGACGTATGTAGTACAAGGTAAATGGAGTGTATTTTGGCCCAAACTCACAGGACTAGGAGACCATGTGACGTCTCTCTCAGGAGTCAGCTTGCACCCTTACCTTGAAACTATTTCCTCTCTCTCGGTCTCGCTGTACACAAAGTGGTGTTAGGGTTAAAATGGAGTGTCATGCCTGCTGGGAGAGATGTCACAGATCATGTGCCTGACCTAAGGCCTTTGGGGGCTGGCTATGCTCTGGTCTTGATTTCAGCCACAGTTACAAAGGCGTGGACAGTTGATGTTGCTTCCCAGTGTAAAGCTGCAGGAGACTCACCCATCAGGAAATCGAAGATGGTCATGTCCATGATATCCAAGAGACGTGTGCCGCTGTCGTAGGGGGGTGTCTGTTTGACCTCCTCACAGTAATCGGGGTCCACTTCCCACCTGGCAACACACATGCTACTTGTCAGATACCATAGACCTGGGCTGGCCAACCCTCCATCTGGTTTGGGTTATTTAGCCACAGTGTTAACTAATTAAGTGCTTTCAGTTATTCGGCCTAATTAGGCAAAAGGACCATGTGCTTAAGGTATGCAATAACTGATGATTTAGAGAGAGCTAAACACCCTGCAGTGTACCGAGTTGGCCACCACTACCTTTGAACTTCATGCAAGACCCCTGGTCTCCAATTACACTGCCCTCGAGAGGGACAGAAGACGCACATACCCTGGTCCATCTACAATTGGAAAGAGTGTATTGTGAGAGTGAAGGGGACTAATGTGAAATGTGTATACTTTGTGATGCCTGTCAGTGGTCCTGAGTAAAGGAGCCTGCTAAGAAATTACCCATAATGATAAATAATAAGTGGGCTATCTGAGAAACGTGGCACGTGGCAGACCGCACCATTTGGCGGCTGATAGACGTCACCCATCATAAAGATCATTTTGCAAATACAATCAGTTGAGCCTGTTGCCATGAGAAGGAAGGAACCCGGCTTTCAAGCACACAAGTGAATGATAGGTTTCCCACCCTTATCTACCCTTAAGGTCCAAATCTGTATTAATCTGGCTTTAGTACAGTACTATCTCTGCCTGTATCTGAGCTGTTTAGCAGGCCAGGCATCCTAGCAGTCCCAGGGAGAGGGAAGGGATTAGTGCAAGATGGCTTTCTGTACAGGATAAAAAACATGTTAAGAGATCAAGTGGAGGGGTGGTGAAATCCAGTGTTAGTGTGGAAGTCAGAGGTATTTTTGGGCTGGGAATTCAGGACTCAGCCTTCAGACAACTTTAATCACAAAGGGTTTTTCCCCTGCTCCATTTCTCCCTGTCTCTCCTCAGCCCCTTAGATCCTTAAAAGTTGTCTGTGCATGCTGAGAGGTCTTGGGAAAGCTTTCAATATGCACGGAATTGGTTGGCAGTGGGGGGGCGATGGTAAAGCAATCTCAGAGATAAACTGAATTCTCTCTCAGTGTGTTTTTTGGGGTTTTCCTCTTGGTGGGTGAGAAAGTTTGACAAAATTTGCTACAAAATGTATTTTGTTTTGGTGAAAGATAGAGGAGGGAAACGGGGGGGCTGACAACATTCAAGCACCAGGGAAAAGCGTTGTCCATTTGGTACCCAACAGGAAGCGATGTTAATATTAGAAGTGTCTAGAGGGGGGATTCAAACGACCATGACTGGATTTAGATTTGGCAGTTGAGGCTGAATCCACAAGAACTTTTCTTGTGTGCGCTGCCAACTCCTCTTTTAGAAACCATGTTTTCTCTGGGCCTGCCCTAAAAGAAGCCCCCCAGGAGTCTCCCAGCACTTTCTGAATGCAAAAAAAAGTCTGGGCGGAAAAACACGTGACAACGGGGGCATGCAAAAGGGCAGATGAAGAGAGAGTCGTCCTCGTATACTGAAATGAAAAGAGGACTGCAGTGGTATGAGATGCTGATGCGGCTGAGGGCCTGAATAACGCAGATGGGGAGGTTAGGGATGCGATAAGGAAGGGGATCATAGTGATGACTGCTCCTCCCACCGCACAGAGCTCACCGAGAGGGTTGTTATTGATTTTAGGGACCTGACACTGACCTATTAAATGCTTTTTTTTTTCTTCTCCTTTCACCTGATTTTTTTTTTTACGTACTGTCTTGCGTTTGGCAGTTTGACAGTGATAGCTGACAGCTTTTCAACGTAGCAAAGCCATCTTTGCCGTAGGCTGCATCTGCGATGGGAAAGGACAATGGATTCCAACACGCACTCTTAGCTCATTACTAATTTAATCATCAATACAGTTGTTGTTTTTTTGCTCAATGTGTTAATCTCGTTAATCCTTATGTAGGGGGGAGATTGTAAAGACTGTTCTTAGTAACCTTATGAGCTGTGATAGGTTAACTAGGGAATTAACAGTGGATGGAGCAGATTTAGATGATAAAAGTGTACGGTGAAAGCTTCTGCGCCTGACAGCGGCTTTGTCAGTATTATAGTAAGACTAGTAGCAGCAGTGACAGTATTAATTATAATTATATCAGTACTTCTGTCAAACCAAACAGGTGCCCAACAGCCTTGTATCTGCAGTTTACTGTTACATGTGCAGTTTTTGTGTGAGTGTGTGCATGTACATATTTCATTAACATTATCACTATTATTCTGTGGATGGCGTGATCATGAATAAAAACGGAGGAATATGCATCATGTCGACCAAAGTAACTCACATTGCTTTGGTCCACGTGATGCTTACCCCCCCTCTTTAAATGAAACCTTTAATGCATAGGCATTTGCTTCATCCCACATGGTTGTAATCGTAGCAAGGGCAGAAGTATGTGTGCGTGCCTGCGTGCGTGTGTGCGTGCGTGCTCGTCTCCATCAGCATCTGCGGCCCGTGGGGGGAGGGGGCAGTGGGGTTGGCATGGCAGAGCACTCACTCGGCTTTTTTGCGCTTGTGGTAAGAGCGGCGCCAGGGGTTTCTCCAGGTCTTGCGTTTGGCCAAGGCCAGGTCCGGGAGGAAGGCAGCCAGGGAGCCCTCGATCTGATCGGGCTTCCCACACAACGCGTGCTCCGTGGAACAATAATACGAGCACTCCCCGTAGAAACAGATGTTGTTGGCTGAGGAGAGGAAACAAAAGGGAAGGGTCATGGGAGTGTCACTCGTTAAAAGCACACAGTGCTTCAGCACATGTGTGGCTGTGTGCTTATTCCTGGGCTGGCTTCCTTTGTGATGATTTTGTTTTTTATGTGTAGCAATAAAACTGCCTTTTATAACCGAGTCCCTCTTAAATATATTAACTGGAATTTGGTGAAATATCCTGCAGCTCTCACCACTTGGCAATTTCCTATTTGTTTTGTTCCCACTGAAGCATGGGATGGGACACTTCATGTATACAATTATCGTTTCAAATGTCACCAGCAAGACTCTTTCCTGACACTACATAAAATAAGTGAATATGAGGTTTTAGGATTGATGGAATTTTAATTCCGAAGAAAATCTAAATAGCTGTTAATTCAAATGTTGTGATATTTAGTAGAGCCCCCATCCCTGACCAGATTACAAAGTCACCTTTGGAATAGTTATCTTCTTCCTTTCTACCAAAAAATCCCTGCTTCTTACTACTGAAAGGAAACCAAATACCAAATACCAAATAAACAATGAATGTGCATTGACAACTTAGAGATTTAAAATACTCCCCCTCACTTAAGATCAGAAAAGATTACCCTGTCCTAGAGTTTCTATTAGTATAATTATTGATGTGGCTGATGACTAACAACTCAGTTCCAAAAATAAAAGAAACTGTTCAAAATTACATAATGTAGTAAGTTATACAGTGGAGCAAAATACAGGACTAGATATCTACTGTGTCTTTTAAGTGGTGCAGGAATGCATTACACTTCAGTAGGGAGCATTTGAAGGAAATGGAAGGTGTTTGTGGTTTGATTCTCCATAGTAGCCGGTGATAGGCCTTATAGGCAGCAGGGCACAGAGAAGGACGGCAGGGTCTCTGTGCAGAAATGATTCTCACCCCTGGTTCTGGAATACCCGAGTCTTCTGGTTTTGTTCTTAGGTATTTATTTAAGTGAACTACAAGCAGAACAGTTGAAGGAATGAATGAAGGAATTTCAGGTTAGTGAAATGTTCAATTGAGTAGTTTAGAGCCCAGATGGATCAAACGGCTGCAGACACGAGAAGACTTCAGGCCCGGGGGTTGTGAGCCACAGTACTAGAGGCCTGTCATGGTGTTAGCGGCAGAGGCCCAGTATTTGCTGCCCTGCAGTGAGGTGTGGTACCTGGAGACACGAAGAATGTCCTCCAGAGCTTCTTGTCTCTGGTCACGTCACGGATTTCCTTTGTCATGTTGACCAACCTCCCAGCAACAGGAGGAACTCTCCGGAAGTCCAGGATCCTGAGGTGGGGGTGGAGAAGAGCAATGTCTCATTAACCGCAATGAACTCTGTAGCACCTTTTCCTTTTCCCCTCCCTTTTTTCTGGGTTGGCTACATGCCTGTCCTATTAAATAAAACGTATTGTGGCCAGGGAGTCTCTGAGCTCTGTTCTCAGACACTTAGCCTGTTCAGTTCGGACCCTGAGATCCCCTAGTTGCGAGAGTGGAGCACATTGCTAATGCGGCACATTAACACATGGAGATAGACTGCAAATCCCTGGATTACTACTGAGGACTGCCTTAACACACTGGCTTAAAATTCCCCAGATCACTTACATTTCCTCCTCCAGCAGAACTGCCAAGGTTTCTTTCTAAGTCTTTTCTCTCTCTGGCCCCTTGCTCTTGCCGTTTCAGCCTCTGCAGCGCTATAATGGCCACTAAAGTAGTGACGGTTCTGAGCAGGGGCCAGGGGGGGCCAGAATCGGTCATACTTTCATTGCACTGTAGAAGAGCATTTTAAAGGAGACGCATTTTATTCAGATCACGTCCTTCAGCTATGCAGTGCAGTATTTCATAACAAGGACTACCAACAGATGCAACTTTCCAGTAGGGGATTCAAGCTTTTATAATCTAATTTGGAATTGTAAGGCACTTTTTTGTGCTACACCTTCCCTCCTCAACACACACCCTCGTACACACACTCTCACACACACAAACACTCTCTCATACACACACACACACACACCGCATAGGAAATAAATTGGATTATCAGACCCTGCTTCTGAACCAGCCACTTCCTTAAATTCGGTGTGTGGGTGTGTGTGTGTGTGTGTGTGTGTGGAGGGGGTACTCATTTCTATGCATGCGGTCTATTCCACAGAAGGATTTGATTTATAAGGTGGAGGGATGACTATTTACCATTTAATTTCATGATGATAACTCATTCATGTGCCTAATAACAAGGAAAGGTTGGTTTCTGCTACATCTGAAACAACAGGTTAAAAAAAAAAAAAAAAAAAAAAAAAGAAAAAAAAAGGGGTTCCAGTGTCTCTGAATAACGCAGGTACTACTGTAACCAGCAGAGGGAGCTCCATTCACAGAAACCGTATGTGCCCTTGAATATCGCACTGGGTTATTGACTGCCTCTACCCCTTTGTGTCTGAAAATGAAAAGTCCATTTCAGTTCCTGAGAAGCGAGAGATAACATTGTCAAGAAAGAGTGATTTAATTTCCTCGGGGGCCCCGACTGACTTTTTGACTTATCTGCTTGCAGTGTGTCACAGAGTAGGGCTTTTCTTGTATACTTATTTCATTCATTTTTTCCCTACCATTAACTTAAAAGTGCATTTAACGTGGAGCTGTGGATGGGAGTGACACAAAGTTTACATAAGGTGATTAGTCGACAGCTGAGACTAGAACTCAAAATTGAGCTGTGCAGAGGGGTGGAATTAGCTGAAAAACAGACTTTTGCCACTGAACCCAGGTTTACTTTATGAAGGCACTTTATGAGTGTCAATATGCTTCGTTAGACTGAGGAATGCTCTCTTGAACATGATATCCTGGACAAACCCTGAGTAGTTAAAGAAAACTCAAAATTTTGGGTGACCAAAAGAAAAATGCTTAGTCATGTTGGCACAGTGACAAAGACACAATGTTAAGCTAATCCCCCCCCCTTGTGAATACAAGTGAATACTTGTACTGTGCATTAAGAGTTGTAGGTACCACTGACTTCACCATGACAGAGCTGTCAGATTAAAGCAGTCAGATTTAATTTCCAGTTCTAGCTTCTCTCATTATATATATCTCTTTTAATTATAATTTCCATCTCCAACATGACACGGTCAGTATTTAAGGATTTCCCCTTTGGGTTCGAGGCCAGTTTATGAACTGAAGTCTTGGGGTGCTGAAAAAGGTTTTGCTTGCCGCCAGAGCGATCCATACCAGAGCGATCGTGCTGTCATTGAGACCAGAAGAGAAGGGCTGCTTCTCGTAAGGCTAGGACAACCCCTGCCTGCCTTATATTTAGAATCGGAAGACAAGATTCGCCTGCTATTGGTTTCCTTTAACTCGCCACAGATATGCCTTAGATCGAAATTAATTATTCACTGCCGCAGCAGCCAGAACAGCTGTGAGTGCAGTGAGGATCACAGCAGACAGGAACTTCTACTTCACAAGCTCTCAAACACGGGAGGGAAATACTGCAGATACTCAAGTCTATTGAGAATTATAAAATAGGTGGCTTTGCACACTCCGTGCCAGTGGATTCAACACATCAGCGCAACCTCCGTGAAGACTGTCCGATGTGGACAGGGGCTGAATCCTAACACATGGGCACGTTCCCATTTCCCTCCAATGGGGAGATTTGTTATGTTGGCCACTGTGCCACAATACTCAGAGTAAGGGATATATTAGCACCCGTCTTGGTTCCACAGTTGGCTCCACAGACCTTGATTAGCATTATTCTACCTGACAAAACAGCAAGTCGATCAGGAATAGTGCTACAGAGGAAGAAAATGGAGTACAAGATACATAGATATGGAGTAACCAAGCCCCTTAACATGCTTAACCCAGTTTAAGACTATAGCATTGCTTAACAAGTTGTTAAATCAAGAAATATACAAAGGTACTGGTGATCTGAACTGTAGTATTGGGCAGTGTGCAGTACCAGTGATAATCAGTTATACGTGGCAAAGTTTTATATAGCAGCCAACTGTTTCATAAGTACAGTAAAGAAAAGCTCAGTGTTGCCGTGTCAGACAGTAGCAGAAATACTGCATTTGAACAGTTTTGTTTAAGGTTAAAGGGTACAAAATTAAGCTATACACAGTACTGTGCAAAAGTTTTAGGCAGGTGTGAAAAACTACTATAAAGTAAGAATGCTTTCAAAAATGTTCATAGATTATATTATCAATTAACTAAATGCAAAGTGAGTGAACAGAAGAAAAATCTAAATCAAATACATATATGGTGTGACCACCCATTGGCTTCAAAACAGCAGCAATTCTTCTAGATACACTTGCACAAAGTCAGGGATTTTGTAGGCATATAGTCAGGTGTATGATTAAACAATTATACCAAACAGGTGCTAATGATCATCAATTCAATATGTAGGTTGAAACACAATCATTAACTGAAACAGAAACAGCTGTGTAGGAGGAATAAAACTGGGTGAGGAACAGCCAAACTCCGCTAACAAGGTGAGGTTGCTGAAGACAGTTTACTGTCAAAAGTCATACACCATGGCAAGACTGAGCACAGCAACAAGACACAGGGTAGTTATACTGCATCAGCAAGGTCTCTCCCAGGCAGACATGTCAAGGCAGACAGGGGTTTCCAAATTTGAAATATTTGGCTGTAGCAGAAGGCAGTTTGTTCACTGAAGGGCTGGAGAGCGGTACACGAATGAGTGTCTGCAGGCAACAGTGAAGCATGGTGGAGGTTCCTTGCAAGTTTGGGGCTGCATTTCTGCAAATGGAGTTGGGGATTTGGTCAGAATTAATGGTCTCCTCAATGCTGAGATGTACATTGGCGCCAAATTTATTCTGCGGCATGACAACGACTCCAAACATACAGCGACATTCATTAAGAACTATCTTCAGTGAAAAGAAGAACAAGGAGTCCTGGAAGTGATGGTATGGCCCCCACAGAGCCCTGATCTCAACATCATCGAGTCTGTCTGGGATTACATGAAGAGAGAGAAACAACTGAGGCTGCCTAAATCCACAGAAGAATTGTGGTTAGTTCTCCAGGATGTTTGGGCCAACCTACCTGCCGAGTTCCTTCAAAAACTGTGTTCAAGTGTACCTAGAAGAAGGGATGGTGTTTTGAAGGCAAAGGGTGGTCACACCAAATATTGATTTGATGTAGATTCTTTCTTCTGTTCAGTCACTTTGGATTTTATGAATTGATAAATATAATCTATTAACATGTCTATTTTTGAAAGCATTCTTACTTTACAGCATTACTGCCACGACTCTTCCAAAAAACTGACACGCGGGAACCGGGCACCCCTATTTATTACTTTGCACCCCTGTGAATGGCTCCCCCAATCATGATGCGCCTCGTGTTCCCACGCGGGTCCAACCCCTGACCCCCAGAAGTAACTAAGCACAAGTTACATACACACATACACATACCCCACATGACCCCCCCTGTCCCAGATCGCTACAATATTTTAAGACCTTCTGTAACCTGTAACAGGCACAGCTATTTTTCTGCATCTTTCTACCATGATAATAAAACCACAGAGAGGTGTGGACCATTAAAACCCTTACAAAACAGCAAAGCCAGATAAACCTAATGAGCAAGGTGTGTTTCACAGAGACCCAAATACTCCCAATTTTTTTTTTTCCTCACCATTAGCATATGGGGACCTTTCCAAGAGCATACACAGTCTTTAGATTCACACATTTTCATGTGAACGTTCTACATGCCAGTCCACCTGCCTAGCATTTCGATTGACATTTAAAGGCGGGTTTGTGACATTTACCTGTCTAGATGAAAAGCGGCGATCTCTGCGTTGTGTCTCTCAAAATCTGAGAAGTAGAAGAAGTCAGGGGGCGTTTCCTGTTCCCTGGTTTGCCTGCAAGAGACGAGACAAGATTGAACATCCCAGGGCCCAGGCAGAGCCTCTTTCCTGGGCTTGAGTTCTGGGAATGCCGGTTCCCAGGGGGCGGCTGCATCCCAGATTGTGGGCACCACCAGCCACTACTGGAAGTTTCAGGTGCAGCAGAAAGTGGGGAAATACATACAAGAGGCACTGGACCCCGTAATTATACTGTAATTAGACGACAGAAGGAGAAGAAGGGGATGCTGAGGGGAGGAAGAGGGAGAAGACAATCCCATATTTGTATTGCGCTTTTGAACTAATTTACAATATAATATTCACTATGTGGAAGTCCAGGCATTCAACAGGGCTTTATTTATAAACAACCTTCTTTATTATCTCCCAGAATAGGCATGAATACAGAAGTCTTTTTCTCTGCCCTGCCATTTCTTGGTTTTCTTTTAACCCCAGACTAATAGGATGTCTTTGTTTACTGCTCATAAATTAATAATGTATTAAAGCCTACATATTTGTCAGGGACATGTGCACTTATAACATAACTGTCACTTACCAGACACTAATTGCAATTGTGTTTTCAATTCAGCCAACAGGCTAATTTCCAGTGATAGTTGCCAGGCAGACACAGATGAGCTTCAACAGCTCTTTTTGTCACTTAAAAATAACAATCTCTTCCTATTAAATTACTTCAAAATAAACAAACACAACCAGTTAAAAAGTCATAAATAACTAAATCCCCAACATACAAATATTAGATAAAATAATGATTTCTTAAATATGCATTTCAATGGGTAGTTTGTGTGATCACATTACAGTGAAATATGCACTGTATAATACAACCACCCAATTATACACAAATCAGATGTAAATCCATCCAGAGTAAAGTATTGATTGCATAATTGATTCAGCCATTATAGAAGATCCTTACAACCTGAAGGAAAGGCACTCCAGAATATGTCAACTTAGTTAAAGGAGTCAGCCGTGAACCAACCCAGACTAAACAACTGTAAATGACAGGCTTTGGCCCAGTCTGGTCCCAATATTGCCACTAAGCATGTAGCCCAGTGGCAGACAGATGAAGATGCCGCACTTGTGTGAGGTTCTGGGGCCGCTGTGAGTCAGCCACGGAAATCTGCAAAGTTACGGAGGAAGGAACTTGGCAACAGAGCACTAGGTGTGATTAAAGTAACGTCAAATTACCTGAAGAAACACTTCAATCAAGCCGAGCAGGGCTGCTGTCTAATTGCAGTTCTCCCCATCCGTTAAGAGATAAGCCAGAACACCCTACACAAGGACTGAGAGCTTCATTTGCATAACCTACAATTACAGCTTTTTCTTTTGAAGATTGTGTCTACAGATGAAGATAAATGGAAAAAATAGGATTTAGATTTTATATATATATTTTTATACATATTTCTTTCAACCCCCGGTTTGGCTTGCAATTTACTAGAAGCTACAGGAATGTCTATCAGAATAAAATACAAAGTGACTGCCGTTATAAGTGACCCTACAGCAGCAATTGGCAATTCAGAGTTAATTTCCTAGTATTTGCATTGTAGCTTTGGATGAACATGTCTGCCACAATACTAATGTTATACGAGTCTTCGGCAATCTCCATATTTATAATGTATTACCAAAGTCATGGGACATGCTGTCCCAAAGGCCAACGTGATAATGCTCTGTGTCACAGAGCTGAAAGTGTCACACAGTAGGTCCTCAATAGTGCTGAGACAATGTGGCCCTGCTGGCAGTTGTGACCTTGAGAAGAGCAACTTTCCCCATGGCACCACAAAACTGCAGTCAGACGAAGTGTACAGTATTCCTCCAGAAATAGATGAAAGAAATTTAAGCAGTCACTGAGGCTGAGAGTGGGCCTGTGCCCTATTAAATACCCAGTGCACTCTCAACAGCCATCAAAAGGCGAAGAGGAAGGTGGTGAAGAGCTTGCCTCTCCTCCCGAAATGGACTGGATCCCGATCTTGGCAGGACAGTGCATGCGGCCCTATTTAGCGGGCTATAATTGCTCCACTAACTGCTGCAATTCTGACATATGCACCAGTCATTAAGCCCCAGCGTGGGACATGGCAGCCAGTTTCTGATCAAACTTTCTCCTCTCCATTCCCCTGAGCCACCGACCTCTCCAGCTCTTCAGAGCTGCTGAAGCATGGCAACTATTTAAAACTCGATTGTCATGCTCCGGGTTTATTTTATCTTATTTATGTATTTTTTTAATGACAAATCCTTCTTTAATTGGTATGATCTGGTGCATTTCCTGGATCAAAAGGCGCTAATGAGTTTTTATTTGAACCAAAAAAAAAAAAACACATTATAAAGAGGGAAAAACAAGTGACTTATTTATAGTAACATAATGACAAAAAATGAGAGTGCTGGGTGCTTGGTTCTCACGCCTTTTACAACTGAGGAAAGAGTGTGTCCAGTTCTGACCTCCTGGTTAAACAACAGTGCATTTTCAGGGCTAAGACTGCTTAGATTTTAAGAGGCCTTTTGGGTTTCACTAACCATCACAATACGCCCTCTGAATGCTGAAGAGCGGCTGATGCTGTAATTTCCAGAGGCCTGCTATTGTGCAAACAAACAACAAAAAAAGTAGCTATCTTTAAATCAAAGCCTTTCTTTTAGTACTGTAACTTAGCCCCACAAATGACAGGTAAGTTTTGTTAGCAGCTTGACAGTGAAAGCATCTCTTAGTATCCTCTCTCTGCCTTCAAGGCATTGTGTGACACTCTCAAAGTATGTAGTATAAAGTATACGCCGGAGAAAGGCCTCCCAGCCTGCAATCATTTACAGAGGCATACAGCCACATAGACGGCCAACAGGACTGGGCCCTTAGTTCAAACAGTGGCAGGGGAAATTCTACACTGCAATGGCTGGCAGGGTTTAATGCTGGCCTACGATGACCCCTTCATTATGTGGCTACAGTTTGCAAAACCACCCCACGTTAAGCCTTTAAAGCCACTAGGAAAGTACACTTTTTTACAGCATTTAATCTTTAAATATTGTATCCGCACAAAAAAAAGTTTTCTGGCAGATGGGGTTTTACATGAAAGGATGGGTCAAATACAAGCCTGGATCATTTGTGCTGGCTCCTCTACCATCGTTTTTAATAGGCAGGGAAATGGTGGTTGTGAAGCAGGGTGGAGTGCACTTGATTCTGGGGAAAACGTGATTAAAGTCGAGGGAGTTCTTCCAGCCGTGACACAACGGCTGGTAAATATGCGCTTTGTAGGCTGTGTGATAGGAGGTGCATTGATCTTTACAAATCTTTTTTTAACCAAGATGTGCTGCCGTGGAAACCATACTTCATGTTTGCTTGTTTATTTGTGGGCTTGTTTATCGTGACTCATGATGGCTTTGTGGCATTTGCTCTCCCAGCAGAAAGGTACAAGGGGGTCCTAGCTTTCCTAGCAGACTTTAGAAGCTGAGGCCTAGTTGTGATAAGATAAAACAGTGATTTCTATGTATTTTTAATTTTAACTGTAGTTGGGAGTAGGAGGCTGGATTAGTGCCTACCCAAGGATGCATTATACACTTTTGCCAAGAACAACCACAGGATTGAGCAGAATAATACTGTGGTGGTGCTTTAGATAAGTGCATTTGGCAAACAAGTGATTGTTGTACCCAGTGTTTAAATCCCCCTTCTCCATTTACTATGACAAAATATAAACCAGCCCTGTATCACATATCCTCTGCAAAGCATCTGAAACCTGGTCCTCTCAACCTTCAGTCAGCCCAGTACCGCTCTAACTCTCACCCACTTCCTGTGTGGGAGGAAGGAAGCCCAAGCTGATTGGCCTCTTGGACAGCACGGTCACAGATAATTGGGTCTTGGAGGACTCTTTCCTAGTTTGCCTTTGTTGATGTGCCAGGCTGACTGGCTAGAATGCCATGCGATACGATGAGATAATCTGATAGCTACGTGCAGATTTCAGGCCTGGCTGAGGATGGAACGAGAATGTGATGCTTCTTACAAATGCAAAAGCCTACCCTCAACACTACACTGCTCCAGCAAGCCCCCCAAATATCAGCATCATACAGAAACATCCATCATTAAGATGTAGAAGAACAGGAGGCAGCCACGTGGGTCATCTATGGTGAAAGGATTACACTGCTCTTGGAATCCAGGTCCTAGGTGTAGCGCTATCTCTCTAGCAGGCTTCTTCTGGTGGAAGTGGAAACCTGCTTAGCAGTAGGAATACACAACTGATATCCTTCAAAATGTAAGGTTTACTGCACATGTAACAGGATGTGGCACAAATCAACCTCCTCAGGAATATCAACTAGCCAGAGTATTTGGTTCTGTGCAGAGCAGTGACTTCCCAGCAGGTGCAGTGCTACGTAGCACAACTGAGGCCTGTCGTTCACTTGGTTTCACTCACTTTCAGCACTGCTGTGGGTCAAAAGCCTCATGGCATAACGCAATATCAGGGCCTGTCCCATACCAGACCAGTCCTTGTGCAAACCAGAGAGAAGCAGTGCGCTCTTCGCAGTGTGTCTCGGCGTGGGCATACGTCCACAGGACAGATGAGTACCGAGAGCTGGGTTTGTGCATCCGGAAACTAAATACCCCACAGTGGTGTTTCTGTGTGACGGGCCCACACTACCCATGTGGCATCAACAAGCTATTTACATTCTTTGGGCAAGCAGCCTTCTGGACGCGGTTCCAAAGTTTTCAAGCAGCAACTGTCTCACCTCTGACACATGCGGCTGATGTTTGTGCAGCCCTGACCCAGTGACTGTGATGAATCTCACTTACTACGAGCAGCACATTTCCAGAGTAACAACAAGGTCATGCCCGTCTCTCACAGTGACACGCAAAGTCCTGACCCCCCTTTTCAGATGAACATTCTCCAGTACTACACCAGCTATTAAATAAATTCACTTTTCTCGTGCCTAACTGGCCTCGAACACGCTTCCAGAGTGTTTTAACAGTAGCAGGGCATCCTGAAATGTCCAACAAAAGCACGCTGAGGACTTTCACTTGAGCAGGTGTTTGTGTAATCTTTGACCAACATATTCCCAGTGAGAAATAGGCACATCCTGTGGACAGAGTAACATTTTGCTTGCGTTAAAACCAATACCAAAAGTATCAAAAAAGGAAAAGCAACCTGGTGTGTAAATAGAAGGAATAATATGGAAAGACGTGACATCACAGTTAAGCCTCACTATCCCAGGAGCAGTTTCATATTAATACTTTGGTGACGGGTTGGGAATGTGAAGGTTAGCATAAAAGCGAGACGGAAACGCTGTCAGAGTTAATTTGTCAAAAGGAACTGGCATGACTAAGGTTTCGCCCCCTTTGTTTTCTGCAATCGAGGGAAGGGGGGGACAATTTGTTAATTAGGATAAAGGCTTTGCCTGCAGATTTGCATGTCAGTCCCCAGGGGGAGCTATTGAGCTGCATGATGGCCTGGCGCTGGGACGCCTTGGTGGATTGAACCTTGATATCTTGCCAAAAGACAAAGGCAGCAACAGATTTTGAGATTAGCAAGCTGATCATTGTTTAACTGTACCAGAGTGTCAAAATACCCTGGGAATCCTGTGTGTGCTAACAACAGGGACCAAAGTTTGACAAGAGGACACAAGTTCCCCTTTCACTGCCTGGCTTTCCTTAACCACTTGCATTACCACTGCTTAATTTTGTCATATCGTACAGGGAGGTACTGCTTCCAGAAGGAACAGGGATGCAGTAGATGTGCACACAGCTGGCTGTTGTTGTTCACTTAGCCTTTCGGATCATTCCAAACATCCATAAGACTGATGTTTGTTGGTTTTTCTCCCAGGAGAAAGTGCACCCACCTCGTGGCCATTGCTGTGATATGAGGACACAGAACACAGGGAGGCTGTTGTCTTGCTGGGTTAATAGGTTTATTTATCTGCCCTTTTGAGTAGCTGGCAAAATTGGATGGCTGACTGATTCCAGAATTACGCTGCAATTTGGCAATAACTGTGCCTTCAGTGAATGTGTGTGCGCGAGTGTCTATGAGTGGGCTGTGTATGTTGTGTGTGGACCAGGGGTCAGTGATGCAGTAAAAATTCCACAGCCAAGCTCCGTATCCCTGTCTGTGCTTTTACAGTTCTGCAGTGCGTGGGCTCATGCTGGCAGGGTCCAGGTGTGTGTGTGTGTGTGCGCGTGTGATGGCTGTAACAAAATAATGGTTACAAGATGCAGAAGGAGTTTTCTTGGAGACACTGTGCTAAAGGGGACCAGCCACATGCTCACTGCTTTCCTTCTATGCTGATTACTGGCCCTGCTATGGGAGGAGTGTGTATGTTTGTGTGTGCGTGTATATTTGTCCTCCCCGGCCAGCTGTTTATTTTTCCAACAGTCCAACCTTGTGTTTGCACTGAGCTGGGGCTGAATGTATGAACACAGGCCGGAGGATCAGGGCACAGTGATTGCAGTCGTGTCTGTCTGCCTGCCTGCCTGCCTGCTGCTTATTCATTCTTTCATCTGCATTCCTTTCATGATCTCCTACTGAATGGAATTTGCCATTTCGCTCTCCTTGGACTCATTCTGTTCGGGATTGAGGTGGCTTGGTGCCAGGGCTGGTCTTTCTGTATTGCATCCCTTCTCTTCTAGTCGTGTGATTAAACAAAACACAGAACAGTGCAACGTCCCCTCTTGCCTGCAAGTAACACCCACAAGATTTAACTAAGCCACAGCCACAGAGTGTCTGCTGAATCACAAAACCTGGAAAAGTGCTTCCTGGTTTGAGAGGGGAGGGGGGGGTAGAGTTGAAACCCATGTTTAAGTCTCAATGACAATAACAGCACTATGTGGAGAAATGTGATAGGGAATTCAGGTCATGGAGAACTGAGTTTGTGTAAGTGCAGAGTATATGGGACAGATTCGTCAACAGGTCTCAGAAATCTTCCATCAAGCTGCCAGACTTATTCCCAATAAAGCAAATTCCTGTAATCCCAAAATTCTGCCCATGTTCCTGGATAGCAACAGGGCCTTCTGGATTTCATTCGAACTAAGCTCTTAACGGTTCAGGGACTGTGGTTGTGTTAACATTATTACTGACGCGGGCTGCTCTGAGTGCACTTCCTCACTTCCTTTTGCTGACTCACAGGCGCACTGTACGTCACAGATGAGATCCAAACATCTGTATCACACAAACATTATTATTCAATAACACTTTCATGAAGAACTGTAAAATACTGTTACTATTATTGGTTTCTGAAGTATTTGCATTGTGTTTGCCAGACATTTCTGAAAAAAGGACACCAATTTCAAGATGCTATTATACACTCACCTAAAGGATTATTAGGAACACCATACTAATACTGTGTTTGACCCCCTTTCGCCTTCAGAACTGCCTTAATTCTACGTGGCATTGATTCAACAAGGTGCTGAAAGCATTCTTTAGAAATGTTGGCCCATATTGATAGGATAGCATCTTGCAGTTGATGGAGATTTGTGGGATGCACATCCAGGGCACGAAGCTCCCGTTCCACCACATCCCAAAGATGCTCCATTGGGTTGAGATCTGGTGACTGTGGGGGCCAGTTTAGTACAGTGAACTCATTGTCATGTTCAAGAAACCAATTTGAAATGATTCGAACTTTGTGACATGGTGCATTATCCTGCTGGAAGTAGCCATCAGAGGATGGGTACACGGTGGTCATAAAGGGATGGACATGGTCAGAAACAATGCTCAGGTAGGCCGTGGCATTTAAACGATGCCCAATTGGCACGAAGGGGCCTAAAGTGTGCCAAGAAAACATCCCCCACACCATTACACCACCACCACCAGCCTGCACAGTGGTAACAAGGCATGATGGATCCATGTTCTCATTCTGTTTACACCAAATTCTGACTCTACCATCTGAATGTCTCAACAGAAATCGAGACTCATCAGACCAGGCAACATTTTTCCAGTCTTCAACTGTCCAATTTTGGCGAGCTTGTGCAAATTGTAGCCTCTTTTTCCTATTTGTAGTGGAGATGAGTGGTACCCGGTGGGGTCTTCTGCTGTTGTAGCCCATCCGCCTCAAGGTTGTACGTGTTGTGGCTTCACAAATGCTTTGCTGCATACCTCGGTTGTAACGAGTGGTTATTTCAGTCAAAGTTGCTCTTCTATCAGCTTGAATCAGTCGGCCCATTCTCCTCTGACCTCTAGCATCAACAAGGCATTTTCGCCCACAGGACTGCCGCATACTAGATGTTTTTCCCTTTTCACACCATTCTTTGTAAACCATAGAAATGGTTGTGCGTGAAAATCCCAGTAACTGAGCAGATTGTGAAATACTCAGACCGGCCCGTCTGGCACCAACAACCATGCCACGCTCAAAATTGCTTAAATCACCTTTCTTTCCCATTCAGACATTCAGTTTGGAGTTCAGGAGATTGTCTTGACCAGGACCACACCCCTAAATGCATTGAAGCAACTGCCATGTGATTGGTTGATTAGATAATTGCATTAATGAGAAATTGAACAGGTGTTCCTAATAATCCTTTAGGTGAGTGTATATTTACAAGATTCAATGATTTTTATAACAAAAGTACAAAACTGCCTGGTCCTGAAAACTGCCTGTTCCTAAAGGATTAATCATGTTATTTGAGGTGTTAATGAAATTACTTCATGGGTCTGCATTACCATTGGCAACTGGTACTGTTCTCCTTCCTGGGCTATGCTGGATTCTGATTTTCCCTTATAAAACTACCAGATCCGAGTCTCCAAGAATCACTCTTAGCAAATAATAGAAACACTACCTCTGGCACCACTAACATCCATAAAGACACTCTTACACAGCGTTGCCTTGTGTAATCTGACTTGTTAGGCAGGCTGCAGTTTGGCCGAAGCCGGATCGAATGGGTTGCTTAAGCAGGGCCAATTAACTGAAGAGAGTTTTCAGAACGGGGCTTATCAGAGCAACTGCAGAGACCGGGGGACTTGGCAGGAACCAGGGATTTCCAGCCAGTGCAAATCCTCCCTGTCTGCACTGCTTTAATCCCCAGGGGAACACTGTTATAATTGTTCTTATTGTCCTTATTATTCCTCGTCTGATAACAGCATAGATTCCCATTAGGCACTGTAGAGGTAAAGGCAAGAGTGAAGCTTCACGTGCCGACGATGACAGGAGACGAAGACTCATGGATCTGATTCCCAGGCAGCGATACGGCCAACTCTTAAAGTGCTTGATACACATTTCAGACGTTTACACAGATAAGCTGTCAGACAGGCGGTGACAGCCACGCAGGGCCATCCAGATTCACATTCAGATGAAACTGCCCCTGGATCACATACAGTACATTTTGCAGATATCCACAGATATCCTGTGCAGGGCCCTCAAAAAAAAAAAAAAAAAAAAATGGAATCCATCAAAACTGGCGTAAAAAAAAAAAAGCTCAGTTTTCTTTAGATTTATGGCTCGTCTGACATAAATCTTTTATCTAATCCAGTGCATCAGTGAAGGTGTGCAGGAAGATAAACGATGTATGCATATATATGGTAAGGCAGATGAAAAGATAAGCTCGACAGCCAGCACTGACTGCCACGCGAACCTGGTTAATGCAAAGTAAATACAATCTTGTCGTTATCTGTTTGGAGCTAAAGAGATTTTGCGGCCTATTTTTTTCTCTCTCTTGCACTCTCTCTCCACAAATCATAAATAAGAAAGCGGGCGGCCCCTGTTCGCACTACAAAACTGCAGATCAGGTACAGTAGGTGAATGCAGCCCCTACAAAGATTCCCAATGGTGTCACCAGTTGTCTCGTGAAGGACAGAGAGATGGCTGTCCCTTCAGCCCCAGATCTCCTTTCTTCAGATGATACTCTTTGCCTGGCTGCGACAGACTCTCTGGGAGCCAGCGCCAATGCCACTATTAATATGTATCCCTGCCCTGCCTTTTGTCTTTAAACTGCCATTATGAGATTTCAAATTAATTTGCCCTGTTGGATCTCACCTGCTTCTCCCTAACACTCATTTGGGATTCTACAGCATTTATAATACTATACAGATTCACATGTACAGTGACTGTCAACTACACAGCAACATCCCATACTTACACTTTTATACGATTCATTAAAAAGCTTACAGGCATCTTAAACTGGCTTTGATTTTCCCCAGGTTTGGCAAAGTTTAGACTGCTTTTTGGAGACGATGGAGTGATGGTTTACACCACACCGTGGCTTTTGAAGAGCACCTACTCTTGTAAAAGGGAAATTAATTATCCAGATCCTGAGGCAAGCCTTCATGGTAGTGGCAGGAACCCGAGCATCCAAACACATAAACAAGAGCCCTACCCCTTGCTCACTGCATATTAATACATCAGCGGTAGCCCGGCTGTTAACAAGTGAAGAATGGCTTCCCAGATAGCACAAATCTGGAACCGGTTTCTGCTCTGCAGGGACCAGAACCATTTTGTGTTTTTTTTCTGCTGTCATGTGACGCTATTTTTTTTCCTATTTTCTTTACACTTTAATAATTAAAATGGTTTCAAATGTTTTATTGCCAGCTTCTCTTCCTTGCCACAGTTTTGTTTCTATCTACAAACTCGCCCCCACCTGCTACTGTTTGCCATTGCCAGATTGCTGGGGACTGCTGGTAAAACGTGGAGCAGGAGGCCCGACTTCCCATTGAGAAAGTCTGAGGCACACTGGTTACATCGTAAGCCTCCATTAGAGGAATCTCCCAAGATCTGTCAGGGGGTGGAGCCTGAGATGGGTTTTGCATAATTTACAGCCTTTCCTAAAATAGTGGGAAAATGGCTTCTCTAGCAGGTATTCACAGAAACAGTTTCATGTTTTATCTCTCTGATTGTCAGTGAGGTGTTCGCAGCGTCCGCCTGTATTTACAGTTGGTAACACTGTCATGTTTTATTTATTCATCTTACCTTATTTTCTTATTTATTTCCACCCCTAAACCTCAGAAGATTAGTGCATCCCTTCTAGCTATGGCTCGAAGCGAGAGCAGACTTATTATTATTTTATGTCACAGAGGGACAGTGTGCTGTTTAGCCTGGGAGTTGTATTAGCATAGCTATTGTGCACTTAAAACACGTTTAAAAGAGACTAGGGAGCAAATGCATCTGGTGTGATCAATTCAATTTGTGAAACATGTCCAAAAACAAACGCAGCTGGTATATTATCAAATGTTTCCTCCCCCATTGCATGCATTTAACGTCCTGTCTCCAGTCGTGTCTGTGTATTATTCAGATGCACTTCTCCTTATGGAGAAGAAACTAAAAAAAAATACATGAAAACAGACTCAAATAAATGGTACATTTCCTTCTGCATTAAAAAAAAAAAAAAAACACCAGAAAATTCTCAGTGCTTTCAATTTCAGTACCCCCCCGCCCCCCCCTCCTGCTACGCTTCCCCTATCTTAATAGGCAAGTCTACACTCTCCCCTTCTCACTTAAGAGGCGTAATTCAGCTGAAGGTTGTGCGGTTTTATCAACATCCTCAGCCAAGCAGGGAAAAAACAAGTGTATGGTAACGAGACACAGAAGAGGCCATTAAAAGGAGCTAGATAACTAGGAGCTAGAGTGCCAGGGGCCTTCCATTCCTCCAGATTACCAAGTAGACGCACCAAGCATTAATGGATAGATCCAAGGCAAATGCCATCTACAAGGGCAGAGGGCAAAATGAATCCAAAGTCGGCGTATTCATGTGCACGGTGCTCGGTTCACTTGCTCAAATCCCTCTGGGCTTGGGGAGTGTGTGTGTGGGGGGTGGGGGGTGGGGGGTGGGGGAGGTTAAGAGATGGACTGGGTCAATTTTGAATAGGAAATACATAAAACAAAGATGTAGGTTTAATGGTCTTTTCCCCGTCTCTCTCAATATCCCAGTGTGCAGCATGATGAAGCAAGTTAACAAAAGCTCTGATTTCCAGTTTTGCTAAAGCTTAAATCCCTCCTGCTTGTGTTGTCACACTAACACACACATACTCCCATTATATAATATTTTAATGTATGGCTCATCTGGCCCTGTGCTCCTTTCTAAGCCGCCTGATCTTATGTGAACCGTATGGCTGTGTGTTGACAATGAGTGGAAGACGTTACAGATTGCTGCAGTTACAGAGGAATTCTGCTGACAAACGTACAGCGATAACAAGAGAGGTTGTACGGAAAGGGACTCGGTCAGCAGCCGCCAGATGTAAATTTGCACTGTCCAATTAAATGCATACATAACTGTCGGAGAAAGCAATTTAACCCATTCAAGCCATTGAAAAGTGACTGGCAGAACAAAAGCCTTGAAAATCAAGAGGGCTAGTGTGATAAATCCCAACCTTCACTGTACCAGACTGCTCCTCTGAGAAATGACGACGCCCCATATGTCTATGCTCCAATTCCCACAGCAGACCTTAAAGGCCCACAAGCACCGAGATAACAAACATCACAATGTTTCAGAGTGCCAAGCCTCCCCTGTAAAATGATATTAGTCTTGCAGAGCTGTCTGATCATAGCTTAGCAAGAGGAAGTTTGTCAAAAACAGAATAGTTTTTTCTTTTCTCGAAGGTTGCACATGGCTGGCGCCTCTTCATACCATTGCATAGCGCCCTCTGCTGGGCACAGAGAACAGTGTCTGCATTCTGATTTATGGCACAAAGCAAACTGCTATTCACCTGCGCTGCCTCATTGTTTTGCCTTTATACTAACTGGCGCCTTGCTTTGATGCCTCGGGTCGATCTTGTTATCTGTGCGCTGCAAATGCAATCTTGCATCAGACCAACTTATTACTGATGTTACCTACCCCATGATAAGCCTGTCTCCGTACTGGGCTCTTCATTGACTGACTGATTGACTTACTGACTGTCGGACTGATTTAGGCAAGCGTGTAGACAAGGAGATTCTAAACAAGGTCAGAGTGCAGTCAGCACATGTCTGGTATGCTGATGTGATGCTTTTTATGAATGCAGTTCAAGAAAGGTCATTCTCGGAAGGCTGAAGAGCCAGATTATTACAGAAGACACAGTGGATACCATGAGAAACAGAAATGGTGTTCCTACAGGGTCTCCCACCCTCAGTTCTCGGTCCAGTGGGTTTCATAGGTCACTCTAAAAAACACCAATTAATCAAAACTTGGAGACATTTGGTTCTGATCGCTTAAGCAGGGGTCTTTTGGTCAGCTGACTAATTTAAAGACCATTTGGAACAGATGCCTGCATGCACTTCAGCCCTCAAGAATCACAGTTCCCTTTACTGAACAAGTGTCTATTATTGCTGCACTGATAAATAACTAACGTTTGTTACCTGTCTTTAGTAAACTGATAGAACCCACTATAAAACTATGTATACTGTATTGGCTGCAGGCTACATACTGCAACACAGATAGTACCATTAAGGGATCCGGAAACAGCAGAGTGCCTAATTTCTGCTGTATGTAGCTCTTAACATCCAACTGATGAGCAGTAAATGAGATTCCTGAAGCTAGCTTCGTGGAGGCTGAGGGGCTTCTAATGCCCCAGCTGATTTAATCTAATCCAAGCGCTTTGCTGTTTCGAATTATCCACACTGATAATCTGAAGATTGATAGGCCCTGACTTGAAGTCCTATTCCTGCCAGTCGCATTACATTTGTACATGCACACACGACAGGTTCAAAGGGATAATTCGAAGAGGAAATTCACTGCGTGTTCAGAGAAAGCAGGGTATGTCAAATCCCTGCCCCCTATATTAATTAAGGTGGAAAGATACACTGGTAACAGGTGGACACACTGGACAGCAGTCATGCTTTGGGGGGCTTGATCAGGTGTGCCTATAGCGTGTCTTTAAAGAGAAGACGGTTATCTGTTCAAGCACATAAATATATGGATGGATGTCATTTGTTGCTTCCAAACTTTTCACCTGCATTGTGTGTAAATTAAAACAAAAATGTGTTCCTGACCTTCAGACTGACTGCACAGATTTCACTCACTCACCTCTTAGCTTTGATTTAACAAATTCAATTGACAAAAACAAGGAAGAAATATTAAAGCATGGTGGCAGAAATTGACACCATTAACTAGGATGCCCCCTGCCTCATTTCTTTGCCCACACCGTAACCCAGAAAGACATCTTTTTTTTTTTTTTTTTTGTGGCAGGCCAGTTCCTTGTGGGAACATTCTTGCCTCAGATGAAAGTGAAAGTGAAAGTTTAATAGCTTTTTACAGTTTAGCATATGTGAATGTTCTTCACACTACAAGTTCAGAATATATGTGTAGTACATATTTCTTACCACTTCCACGCAGGTTAACTGGCTACAGTCAATTCTTATTTTCACTTTATAAGAGATACCTCTCATTACAATGTCCTTTTTTAGGAATATCACTGGTGGCAGATCGCATTAAAATAGGATGGAATGATGTTAAGCTCACCAGCAAGCTCAAGCCTTTAAAATTACGGTGTGTGTGTGTGTGTGTGTGGCGGGAGTTTACACAAGTCCCTGAACGCACAAGGAGACTTTGCCCAGCTGGCATTCTGTGAATTTGGTATGCGAGTAGGAATGCTACCAATACATGTTGTATTTCTTTAAATGCAAGTTGTTTTTTCATTTGTGTTTTTCTTCACATCTTGAAGATCCTTGAGGAAATCGCAGTGACTCCCCAGTTCCACTGTAAACTTGAGCTGACTCATATTTTCCGAAAGCAGACCCTCAGGACGCAGACAGTCGATGGGAAAGAAACATCTGCCGAGCTCGCTATGGCCCTGCCACTTATTAAGCAGCTCCACGCCACCTCTGTCTGCTCCTGCTGTCAGGTCGACGTGCATCTTGAGCTTAAGGAATAGGCACATTTTTACAACTCCTATTCTTAAAACCGGAGCGTCTCTGCCCTACATCTGTCTCTGGTTAAACCCGCCCCCCTTCATCACTACCACCCTACAAACACACACACACACACACACACCCACGATAGGCCATGTCATCTAATTCCGCAGTTCCAGAATGAAGTCCGCGGTTCTTTTATTTTTAGGCTTACTTTGATGTATTAAACATTACAAAAACGCTGGCCGCTGTTCGTTCCTATGTAATTACCACATTTCTAATTAATTAATTGTGAGTTTGTTTCAAGTAGACATCTATTAAGCGCCACTGCCTGTGTGAGGATTAAAGCAGTTCAGTTTGTTCGCTGTGCTGCGTCTCGGCTAGCCTTTTATTGCTTTGGCAATGGGAAAAGCTCACCTCTGGTATCACACATGGGTCTGCACATGTTCCCAGTGCCATCTGCTTTGATTTGTATGGAGTGGCAGTCAAATGTTTACATGGCCCTGGTCTTGAATCAAACAATCGATTCGATCAATATTTATTTATATTTATTTTATTTTTCAGGCTGAATCAGTGTGCAACGAACTCTGTAAATATGTCACTGATAAATGAGTATAGGTTAGTTCAATAAAAAAATAAAATGAGGGGATTTAGGGATGAGGAAGAAAACTAACTGGAATGGGGGAGCTGTCTGGGACCAGAGATGGAGGCCACTGTAGTGGAAAACCCCCTGATAGCTTAATGTGATCTCAGATGCCACATTCCTCAGTTTACTGGTGGCTATTTTTGACAAGTCATCTATAACCTGTGTTTCTCCATTTCTTCAGAGACAGCTGTGTGGTGAAATAAGATCAATTGGTTTTACTTTTTGGCTATCTAAAAAACACAGACTGAGGGATGACTTAGATCTCAGTGTGCAGGGAATGGGTTTGCTAGTGATGTCAAAACAACTGCCTCCAAAAAAATAATAAATGGCTGCCAGGATACCCCTGGGCCATAACAGGGCTAGGAAAAAAAAAAAGAATAAATAATTCAAAGGTACAATTAAGCTGCAACGTTAAAATGAGGAGGATGCAAGTGAGGAAAAGTAACAAACGAGTTAACCCACAAAGGAGTTGTCTTATTTCTCAGTATTATCATCAGAGAAACAGACTTGCAGGCTGATTCCTGTTAAGGAGCCCACAATAAGGAATCGTAAACTATAAGAGCTCTCGTTATATGGTATCTGTGCACACAGGCAGTGTGACTTTAGTGCCCTTCTGTTTTCTAAAGGTACTAGACTGTGAAGAGGTTTTGTATCTTGGTGGATCAGTGTGTGGCTCCTCATTGGTGACTGTATTCTGCAGTTTCTTCTACTGGCTGCTGAGCTGTACCTTCCCATCCCTCTCCTACCTCCAGCAGCCCCCCACCCCCCATGCTTGAAGCACGGCCGCATCATCTCTGACCATCCAACCATCCATCCATCCATCGCTTCCTGAAACCTGCCCCATTCAGACTGCACTTTCTGTATAGATCCAGTTCCCTGCTTTGCAACCTTGATGCTGTTACTCCAAGCACTACCGGCAACACGTCACATTGTGGAGGATCAGATCACAAAGCCCTTTGTTCTGTGTCCATAATTCAAGCATACACCAGATCTCTTTGGCTCCATTACGGTCTTTTTCACGATTCTGGATTTTTGGTAAAGCGCCCAATGTCTCTCTGTATAGTTTAAATGCATCTTACAGTGCCTCCTGACCAGCCCCTGCACTTGTGCTGGCTTCCATCCCTTTCACAAAGCACCCTGCCAAATTGCACAAGCTGACAATATGAGGTGTGGTATGGTGTAATGTAATCCAACATCACGTCGTCTGTCTGCTTTAAGAAAGGTTGACTGTATCACAAAGGAATGCTTCTCATAAGTATATGTTCTTCTCCTCCAAAAACTCCTGTGCTCGGGGCCTCCGGCACTACTGCTGGGAAAGACAGATACGCTTTCTTTTCCTTTGTCCCCCCCCCCACCACTGGACAGCACAGCACCCCCCCTTCACCAACATGGAACCTTAGCTAGTCCAAAAGCAGACAATAGGCAAGAACTGCAGGCTATATCCACACACTGACTCCTCTGTTTAAAGGTATAGGATCGGGAGAAATCCCCGTGCTCGGATTTCTTTTTGCAGGGCCTTAATAATAACTGACCTGTTCTAGGAATTCCCACCTAAATCCCCCACCACACAAAGACATGTTCACTGTCTCACAATCTGCTTTTTTGTTTCCCCCTCTCTGCCTTTTCCATTACTTGCTTACATTCCCACATGAAGTTACCTGTAGTGGAATTACCAAATATTTAAACTTCCCACTTTTATAAAGGTATTTACTTTTGGCTTTCACCAGACAGAACCCCCCCTGCACACACACAAACTAACAACACCGTCTGGTTTTTCAACATTTCGGGCTGTGGATCAAAGGCACATTTGTTTTGTAACAGAAGACATTCTGCCCAATTGATGGCTAATGACAGATCCCAGAAAGGGCAGAGAGAGACCAGACTCCTGATTAGCGAGCCTGACCGAAAACAATGGCTTTGATTCCTTTCCTTAATTTTCTGGATGATAATAACAGACAGATTGAAGGATGGAGGCAGCTGATGAGATAAAAATTCAGGCCAATGGCATTGCAAGAATTTGGAGCATCTTTCACAGAATGGTGTGTTTTGGTCTCCCTATGGTATGCTACATTTATTTTGCCTTGGGTAACCTTAGCTCACTTGGCACAGTTCCTTGCTGAATTTGGGAAAAGGCAACAGCATAATAATATTTATAATAATGACAACTACAACACTAACTCTCAAAGTTATAACCATCTCTACTTGTTCTGTCATTAGGGTTCCAATTCCCTGTCCTCCTCCTTTCTCCTCCTGCTCTCTTGTTCTTGTTAAGAGCCGCTCCCGGGTCTCAGTGATCTCACTCCAAAGGCTGTGATTAGTCTGTCCTGAGCAGGGAACATGTCACCCTGACAGCAACGTCCAAATATTAGGTATGCAAGCATAGCCGCCAGGACAATACTTCCCGCTGCCGGCAGAGTTATTGCTGACAATTGCTGTGGTCCATATCTTATTAATCGGGCTGTGGTTCATTTATTCACCAAGATTCCATGATTTTGCTTCTCTCTGTAGTACTGCTAGTACCCTCCTTACTGCCTTAAGGGCCAAGGTCTAGCCCTGCATAATCTTATGTTTTGTATCCATTAAAAGAAGGTGAAGTAGAACACTGATCCGGATTGTTGAGGTAAATTTTTTTTTTTTTTAATTCCTATCCCTACGGCCAAGACACTCACTGAAAAGCAGCTGTAGGTTGGTGGGCAGTGCTTTGGGAATGCATAGTCAGGTCCAGTGCCACCGGAAGGCACCACAATTATCTCAACTCTATACTGACAGAATTAGCACCCATTAAACAAAATAAAAATAAACCGCCGTGGGATTGGACTGCTTTTAAAGGCTAAGCCAAGGTGGCGTTCATGACTAATTTAGCCGAGCCTGTTTTAATCACCCGGTTCTCAGGCCCATTTTAGTTTAAATTCCTACGGCACAGTATAATGTCTCGTTCTGCCAGGAAAACTTGAACGTGCATTAAATTCCCACTGTGCCACAATCTTCATTTTAATTAAGTTGCTCTGCAGAAGACTAACACTGCGGTTCTTTCCCATATAACGTCTCTCCCTCCAGCCCTGATGTCTTGCATTTTACAGCAGAGCTGGGCAGAAGAGCACTTTAATGTAGTGGTATGGTGGGTGTGTGTGGCAACACGTTTCAATCTTCAGACTTTTTTTTAAATTTGGTTATAAAAGGTATGTGTATAGGCAGATAGAGCACTTAACCGCAGCAATTTTAAGGCCTTCGTCCCACAGAAAAGTGGGTTTTTGTTTGGTCTACAGTAACTTTATAATTAAGTGTTTTTCTCCCCCCACTGAATTCTTTCAAGTCTGGCTTTAAATTTATTGCAGCAACAATTTCAGTAATTGCACAGCCCCCATTTTTAGTTTCTTAACAAAGAGGCAAGAATTAACTTGTAAGTGTTGAGTAATGTAGGAAAAAAACATCAGTAAGTAAACACTACAATTTAGCTGTGAAATGTTTTTATCATTATGATTTATAAACCCTTAGATAGTGAAGATGCCACAGTGTTTTTGTTCTTTATTTTGAATCCTTTGGTTATTCTGGTAGCCTGTTTGTGTGCATTGACAGCATTTGCAAACGAGAGTGAGTCAGCTTTGGCTACCCCCAACCAATGGAATCAATCTGCAAAATCACAAACACAAACACGTATGCCGTGGTTGTTGTGCCTCCATTGATGGAGCCTGGATCGCATGTGCTATAAACATAGGGGAAGGAGAAATCTGAGCCAGGTACACGTGATCCATTTTGCAGCACAGCCCGCTCAGAGGTAGTGCAAATACTGCAAAGCCCAAGAGCAGGGACACTGAACTGATACAATCAGATCACAAACAGGCTAACTGGGACAGCTAGCCATGGCATTTAACCCCTTAGATAAGACTCACTTTTAAACCAACATGGACACATACATATACATCCTATAAGGTCTTTTGCCCATTTTTTTGGTGTAACCCCCATACACCTGTAGTTATATTGAAATATTCAATCTCCCTAGCCCATCAATTGCTTCCAGTGTCATGGGCAGCTGGTGGTGCTCTCTATGGGGGGCACAATATCAGATTTAAAAGACATTCCCCCTCATATAATTTATAGATGTGGGCACTGGTAATGTTATCAAGAGAGGAGATGGAGGGTCTATACAGAGGTTAAACTGCAGACTATAGCAGTGTATGGCCAACTACAGTAAACTCATGCAGATACTCTGTAAAAAAAAAAAAAGCTGAATCATTAGGCCGCAGACACTGCATGGACTGACATCAGCTGCCAATAATCAAAATGCCATTGCTGTGTCAGACTGTCCAATAATAGTGGGGGGGTTACAATGTTGCAGGAGTCAAAAGTCACCCTCCCGCAAGAAAACACTCATTCACAGGCCTTGAACAGTGTGTGTGAGCTATAATTAAAGATACTTGGTTTTTTTTCCAGAATATTTGACTTTGTTCATAAGGCTAATGCCACAGATCCTTACGCTCTGTGGCAGAATGTCAGTGGCTAATGATGCGTTTTTGACACCAGGCCCAAATTCTGCTAAGCCGCAGGAATAACAATGCATTGCAAATAATGCAATTTTTCCTTATCTGAGGCTGGGAAATTGCTCGTTTCCTCCAGTTCATTTGCAAATTTTTACCTATTATTTTTGTATTCTTTGTGTAACCTCAAAAAGCATACATAACCTGTGTGGGGCTTAATAGGAGCAATCCTTGACCCATTTGCACAAATATTAATCATCTTTGAGCGAGTTCCAATGTTTCCCCAGATTTACTCAGTCACACTGATAATACGAGTCATAGCAGCATCCAGCAGGGAAGTCAGCCCTCCTGGCGCTGATGCCATAGCAGGCCGCACACAACAACTACACACATCAATGCACTATAAACTGTGCTCCCCTGTTTTGAATGGATAATACCTGGGTGCTTATCAAAAGCTTGTAACTGCTGCAGACTCGAAGCTAAGATATAATCATTACTGTGCCAGAAAGAACCCAGTGGAAATTAACCATGTGAGATGGCTGAGTCACAGAGCGTGCTTATTAATGTGTGTGTTTAGGGTTTAACATAATGGCCTTTGCTCCAGACAAGGACACAGTCACAACGAGTGCAGAACAGAGGGAAAAAAAATTCTGCCATAGAAAAAGCCCTGTAACAAGCAAAGTATCATGTTGAGACACAATGGATACATGGGTGCTCTCCATCTGAGCCGGTTAGCAGCGTTTGTTTTGACTACGCCACATCTCTCAGACAGGAACGTTTAATAAAAATAAAAAATAAATGAAAAGAAAAGCCAACAAGCCGTTCCAGAGGATGAGCAATCCACATCCACATCAGATCAGTTTAAGAGCAACATTAAAGAAAAGCAGGGACTTTTTTTTTTTTGTAATTTAGTTCCAAGCCAGAGCTGTTATAATTTAAAGCTGTGGAACAGATGAATCTAAAGCCTTATATGGTGCCGGGGTGATTATGATTGTTGATCCTGGTGTGTCAGCTTTTGGGATTTTGTTGCTTAATTATACACTATATGCAGTACAACGTTTAGAGTTTTCTTGGATAAAAGTCCAATTAGGAGCACAGCCACAACATGTCAGAGAAGAGGAAGGGGAACAAACAAAATCAGGTGGAGAGAGGGTAGACATCTTTGTTTTTCCATTGTTCCCGGGTGTCTGTTTGGCAAGCAAGATTTTGACTTTAAAGAGAAGTTCCAGAGTTTGATTTTAGAATAGCAACCAGTCCAGAACTAATGCAAAGCAGACTCTAGTGAAGAAGCAAAAACACTTGGCTGTGTCTATCTGTCCTGGAGGGTCACTGGATTTCAAGATTGCAACAGATTTTATATTAACTCAGTCGAGCTACTAAATGCAAACATGCTGTTGAAAAGAAATACAGGAGCAAAGAACATTTAAAAAGCTTTGAGGTTGTGTACACCTTCCTCAGATGGACATATGGATGTTGGTCACTTGTCACACCTTTCTGAAAAAGCACCCAGCATCGCCAAAACAAATCTGAACATCTGACCCACTTGAACCACATGATATTGTTTTTTGTTTGACTTTGAAGGGCAATGCAGTGATCAGGCTTCAGAAATGCTCTCTTTCTGCACAAGGCAAATCGTGCTAAGTCTTCTCACTAGTTTTGCAAAACTGACTTGTGGTTTAAAAGCAACCTCTGAAATTCCCCAAAGAGATGTTGTGTAAAGTACATACACTAACACGCCAGCCTGCTTCCCTAGCAGTGAAAGTGTGCCAGGGTTTTAGATCGGATAGTGTGACTGTTCTTCAGATTAAACCAAAAGCAAGGTGACAGAAGAGCAGAGAAGTGATTTTTTAAGCCTAACCTCAGGGCCTGAATTTCAGCGTGGGATTGGAAGAATTGTGCATTCTCAATCTCGCACCCGCATTACTGCAAAGTCAAGTGTGGGAAAATCCTGCAGATATTTGAAGACGGCGAGTTAATTTTTTAGTTGACATTGATGACAGAAACACCTTCTCTAAACCTCTGTGCAGAGAAGCATGTCACAGTTCTGTTTTTCATGACAGATTAATTTAGGTTCATATATTAATGTAAACAAGACCTAAATGTGTGAGCCTACAGACAACATTTTACTCAAACAAGTTAAACAACCGATAAAACAAGAAAAACTGCTCCATGTGGAAAAATAGTTATAAGCAAACAAAAGCAATGTGGTGTAGGTGTCAGGGCTCTGGACACCTGAGAGGGTGGTGGTGGGGACACTGCTGTTGTACCCTTGAGCAAGATACTTTACCTGAATTACTCTAGTATAAATCCAGCTGTATAAATGGGTAATTGTATGTAAAAATAATGTGATATATTGTACCAATTGTAAGTCATCCTGGAGTGTTGGATGAAAAATATATAATATAAATAATATAATTATAATAGGTGTTTGAAGAACTTTTAAAAGGCACCACTTTTAAAACCAGGCTAAGTTATGAAAACATTTATTAATATGAACATTGTGATTATTAGCCTATTATAATAATAATAATAATAATAATAATAATAATAATAATAATAATAATAATAATAATAATAATAATATCTCTTTTTTTTTCCCCCGCAACCAACGATTCTTAGGGAAGGATAAATGTAAAGGTTTTGGTCAATAGTTCTGACATGTTAGGCTACAGCTGTATAGGTTTTCTTTCTGCAAAATACTTTTTGTTGCTACAACATGGGGGGAATCCCACACTGACAAAAGAAATTCAAGCCCTGAGCATATGTAGTGTAGGCAGTCAGACCCCATTCCCCAGATGAGCGACAAAACCTATAACGCCAGAAGTCATGAATATCTGTCGGTTAGTAGGAGTCAAGTCTCTCTGCTTTATGTCAGAGTAGCACATGGAATAATCACTGTGTGTGCGTGCATTTTCTACTAAAATCACCTTCAAAACAAAATCCACAAACAGACCGAGGACGTCTGAATTTTGGCTTTGACCTCTCTGTGTACTAGCATGCTGAAATGTGTGCACCTATTGAACTATGGCAGCTTGCATCTGTCAATTGGTAGGCACTTAGTTTGGACAGGCTACAGCGTTAACACCCTGTAAATGTCCATGAGCTGCTTGACTGGTATTTGAAGTGCATCCCGAGAAGCAACAGTTACAGCTGTATCAAGCCGTGCTCATTTAAATAAACAAAGAAAATAAAACGAACTGAGGGAGTGACGAGAACAAATGGGTCCGTGTTATTTTTTTGGTATTGAGCTCATCCTAAAGAGAGGTGTTTACAGTGAGAGTGTATGCTCTGTCAACTCTGAATGAATATCTCAACAGCAGGTGTCAAAGAGATGAACAACAGTGACACCTCAGGTGAATCAACAGTTAAATAAATATTAAAGAACCCCCCTCATGAAAGAGGACAACCATAGCAATATCACCTCAAACCCTATCGTACCCTACCCTAAGGCTGGCGTTCTCAGTGCCTGTCCTCACAACCCCAGCTTCTTTTGATTTCCCTTCTCTCTCAGTTTGCAATGGCCTCTTTGTAAGCTAATTTGCTCAATTACACCTTCTACATAGGTATCAGCACTTGGACACTTGGAACACAACAAGATGCACATTAACTTAAGAAGTTGCATTTAGTCCTTCTGATGAGCTTTAACACCCAGGCTCAGTTTACTCTCCTCCCGTCCTCCTCTCCAGCTCACACGTCCAGGCCTGAGGGGGGTTGGCGCAGTAGTCTGGGAGCTGTACTTTGCTTCAGTATTTTATTGCGTCTGTGACACTAACTGCAGTATTCTTCCTCTGGGGGGCTGGCGGTTAAAAATAGGGCTGCGCTGCCAGCTCTCGGGTCTCCCGAGTGTTAAAGCCAGGCGCGGATTTCCTTACACAACCACCTTAAGGTACTGGGAAGCCAAGGCACCTGACACGAGAGAAAAGTGCTGACACAAGCTACGAGAAGCTGATATGATCACACTGACCTGGCTGTCTTCTGCAGCTGCCTGGGTCTCTCAGCACCGCCCCCCCCACACGGGGCACTTGTGCAACTCTGCCATCATCCTACCACACAACCCTTCCCAGTGGCGCTGTACCTCTTTTACCCGACAAGGCGCAAGATCCGACAAGCTGGAAGCACGCAAAAGCAATTTTCAGTTTTTTAATCTCTTCGTGTCCAAGTTGGAGTGGTGTCAATGCACTGGGGATAGCCCTCATGCTGTAGACCCCCGTAGGCAGCCTACTTGCAGCCAGAGATTGGTGCACAGTCTGTAAACCAGTCTGGCACCCTCACCACGAGGAGCCATTTGTGACAGCCATTAATATTTCTTTACTAAAGAGCCAAGATCCATTACAGCCCTCCCTAGGCTGAATGTTAATGTGGAAGCTGGGCAATGGGTGGAATTGCATGCAATATAGGAAACTGGGAAAACTATCATAAATCAGCAGTGACACGCTTGACTTTCACACACAGAATATACATGAATTTACACCATTGTAGACATACGAGTATAAAATGGACCTTTCCGAATTTCTGATTCTATGTAATGAGTCTCCGCATGTTGCCGACCAGAAAGTCTCCGAGGTAATATCACATCGTAAACGGACACGTGTGATCTCTAAGCAGGAGCGTCACATGATTATTTGTTCCTGAATTATGCGTGGTACGGCCGTGCTCCCGGCTCCCTGGTGGGTATTGCGTCAATAAAAATAAAATTGCGCAAAATGATAAAATGAATAAATAGTGATATTAATAAAACAGGACTGCGGTGCGAACCTTGAGTTCATTAGTCATGTTCCAGTGCGGTAACAGTATAAAAACACACTCACAAAAAGCATACTAACACAAGAACTATTCCTTTTCTTTGGCCTCGCCTCCTTGTTCTTCTGTAACAAATGAATTTTTTTCTGTTTTAAAGGCCCACAGCACAACTTCAGATTTCCTTCATTGCAATTCTAATCTATTTTTAATCAGCACCAGTAAATCACTGCTCTCCTCTTAACTTCTCTGCTATATCCTTATTTTTCGCTTGGCCATTAACATGCTTTGTGTAATGGTTGTGTTTAAATACAGGGGCGGCTACAGCTTTTATCTCAGGTTTATTTTTGCCTTCAGAAGAACACGTACCCTGTCCTGACCTGTTAGTCCTTCAACTTAAAATCTCTTCTCCCATGCAAGTCATTTGTTGTTCAAGGTCTTTATAAAGGTATTTGTAAATGTTGTATCAAGTACACAATCTCCTCTGTTTAAGAAAAACTGCTTCTGAATGAAAGTGGTGAATTCTGCACAACAAATAAATAAATATAAAAAAACACAAGTGCACAGTGTGTGTTATACACAGGCCTAGTAGCCAGAACTGAGGCCTTGGAAATACGCCAAAGTGCATTTTTGTTTCTTGATAGAAATGTTTACACAGTTTTGTGTGTGTTGGGGGGGGGTGGGAGGTTGTTCTGTGGCAATCTTTTTGCACTTTTTCTAGGAAGTTTCCCCAACTCTCTACTGTAACAAGACTCCATACTCCATACATACATCTACAAACCACTGCCATTCACAAACACAACAAACTTACTTCTGTAATATATATGCAGATAGAGAGAGAAAATGTTCACTTCCTAATTATGTCCTATAATCCTTTCTAACTTGATGAAGGGATAGCATATAAAGAGGGACAACTGTGTGTGTGTGTGTATATATACACTCACCTAAAGGATTATTAGGAACACCATACTAATACTGTGTTTGACCCCTTTCGCCTTCAGAACTGCCTTAATTCTACGTGGCATTGATTCAACAAGGTGCTGAAACATTCTTTAGAAATGTTGGCCCATATTGATAGGATAGCATCTTGAAGTTGATGGAGATTTGTGGGATGCACATCCAGGGCATGAAGCTCCCGTTCCACCACATCCCAAAGATGCTCTATTGGGTTGAGATCTGGTGACTGTGGGGGCCAGTTTAGTACAGTGAACTCATTGTCATGTTCAAGAAACCAATTTGAAATGATTCGACCTTTGTGACATGGTGCATTATCCTGCTGGAAGTAGCCATCAGAGGATGGGTACATGGTGGTCATAAAGGGATGGACATGGTCAGAAACAATGCTCAGGTAGGCCGTGGCATTTAAACGATGCCCAATTGGTACTAAGGGGCCTAAAGTGTGCCAATAAAACATCCCCCACACCATTACACCACCACCACCAGCCTGCACAGTGGTAACCTGGCATGATGGATCCATGTTCTCATTCTGTTTACGCCAAATTCTGACTCTACCATCTGAATGTCTCAACAGAAATCGAGACTCATCAGACCAGGCAACATTTTTCCAGTCTTCAACTGTCCAATTTTGGTGAGCTTGTGCAAATTGTAGCCTCTTTTTCCTATTTGTAGTGGAGATGAGTGGTACCCGGTGGGGTCTTCTGCTGTTGTAGCCCATCCGCCTCAAGGTTGTACGTGTTGTGGCTTCACAAATGCTTTGCTGCATACCTCGGTTGTAACGAGTGGTTATTTCAGTCAAAGTTGCTCTTCTATCAGCTTGAATCAGTCGGCCCATTCTCCTCTGACCTCTAGCATCAACAAGGCATTTTCGCCCACAGGACTGCCGCATACTGGATGTTTTTCCCTTTTCACACCATTCTTTGTAAACCCTAGAAATGGTTGTGCGTGAAAATCCCAGTAACTGAGCAGATTGTGAAATACTCAGACCGGCCCGTCTGGCACCAACAACCATGCCACGCTCAAAATTGCTTAAATCACCTTTCTTTCCAATTCAGACATTCAGTTTGGAGTTCAGGAGATTGTCTTGACCAGGACCACACCCCTAAATGCATTGAAGCAACTGCCATGTGATTGGTTGGTTAGATAATTGCATTAATGAGAAATTGAACAGGTGTTCCTAATAATCCTTTAGGTGAGTGTATATATATATATATATATATATATATATATATATATATATATACACACACACACGTGTTCATGTATATGCATATATAAATAATATACACTTATACCTGTGTGCATGTGCAATTGTTGAATTCTCTTGCAACATGGGACTAGATATAGTGATATAGTATTTCATAGGCTCACAAAAAGGAGCACTCGCCAGTTGACCATTAATCACAGCTCTTTACAAAGTCAAGCATCTCTTTGCCCTTTTCCTGTCTCCTGTAGGAAGTGAAATGGAGGACAGGGCCCCTTTTCCCCAGAGGCTGAGCTGAAATGCTTCAGTGCTGGGAGACGCGGGGTGGCAATGGCTGCCCATTCATCTTCCACACACTGAGACACAGTTCAGCGGCAGTCTGCTCCGAAACCTTACAGTTACGACAACAGGATAAGGTTTAAAATCTACCATACAGCCCTCCCGTATTGCTTTTTTAAGGATGAGGAAACCGGTTTGAATGAATCACGTGCACCGTTTCTCCCATCTAATTCTGGTTCTCGTGATTCAAAGCCTGATCATACAAACGCCTAGTCTTAATTACACACTTCCAAAAGCCAAAACAAAGAGCAGAAGGTCATTGATGTTCATTCCTGGTCAACAGCAGGTGACAGGCCTTTTGGTAATTAGGTAGTGTTTTAAAAGACAGTTGGGTGGAACAGAAACGAAAGGCTTATTCAGAGGAGGCTGGCTGTTTAAGTCTATATACTTAAATATATTCCACAGTTACTTGAAATTGTCCAGAACTAAAAGCAATTTTGACAGCAGCATCCGATTAATACTGTGGTGCATATTTAAAAATAACTTTTGATTGATTACACTGGGCTCTGATCCCAGATAAAACCACAACCAAAACAAACTGACAAGCTTTTTCCTAATGTTAAAAAAAACCCATCCAAATTAAAGGGGAGAAAAGGTATACAGCATCGATCAGGTTTCTCATAGGATTTAAGTTTTTTCTCGGAAACTGCTGTCAACAATCCTTGCCTGTGTGATTCAATGCTTTGGGAAAAGCTGTCATTATTTCAGATTTATTTGGGCTTTTAGTTTCCTATCATCTCGCAAAGTCATTCAGATGTATTAATAATGCAGTAATATGGGAAAAATATAAAATTGGTGCACATCAGTTGATTATGCATCAGTCAACTTGTACCAGACACTTTAAATGAAAGTGATCCAATATCGATCCTGGCCAGGAAACTGTTCTCTCTTAGCTCTTAATCAGATGAAATCAGTCCAATTCTACTATAAACACACACACACACACACACACTAATCGGAACTGCACTGAAGCACTTTTAAGTTTGACGTATTTTTCCAGCAGTGGTACTAGGACCCAGGGAGACTTGTCAATGACTCTTATAACCTGGGCTCATGAGTGGAAATTAAGTTCCTGAAATGCTAACAACCAAATAAGAAAGAGGAGTTGAACGATTCATTCCTCGTTTGTCAGACTTTTTAAATTCATTTTTTTATTTAATGTCCTAGGTGTCCTGCCCTTAAATTCTGGTCTCCGAGGGCAAGATCACTTTTTCATTCACAGTTTTTCACTCCACCTGAGCTCTAAAATAGTCAAATTTAAGTTCCCTAAAACATGTTGGATTGTGGATAATTAGGGACTGGATTTTAAGTATGCTGGTTCACGGCTTTCTTATATAGGCCTAGTACCTTCATATTGTCTTGCTATCCCTATACAAAGAGAAGGACTTTTCCTGCAGTATAATATGCAGCTGTATTTGCACCTTTTATACTGTTCAATACAGTACAATACTCCTGGCAGTCTAATTACTGCCAGCCTGTGTCTGTGAGCCTACACAAATGGCAGATGTTGCCCGTCCAGTCCATTCGCCCTGTGGCTTGATACTGTATTTAAACATTCAGAGGAGCTCGATATGGTGCACTCTGAGATGCCCACACAGGTATGGCTTCACCAGAGGTAAACGCAGCCAGACAGAGTTTTGTTCTGAGTCTTAACAGCAGCAGAATCCTGTGAGACACTACACTCTGTGGCAAGTGCGCTAACTGTCTGAACAACTGGGGTCTTCCTTTACACCCACACCTGATGCGATCAACAGCATCGATGCAGATTTGGAATGAAAATGTGTAGCCTGAGGTTTGAAAAGGAAGAGAAAGAAAAAGGGATGGGCACTGTGTTTAATTTTGTTGAAATGCCCTTTCATTGGAGGATCTATGAGAAACACTGTTAAACACTCTACAACTGTCCTGCTCAGCTCCAAAGCTACCTGCAGCAAGAATCTCAAGCTCTGAATTTGGCAATTAGATTTCTTACACTAGTTAATAGGTCGTGTGAAGGGTGTGACTAATTGTACAAAAGATGTAATCCTGTGTAGTTTGGGTGAGGGGACTGCAAAGTGAAGCTGTGCAGTTCTGGGTGCACAAACAGTGTGAAATGAAATCTCTTATACAATAAGATGCACCTTTCACATGACCTATTAACTTACTATATACCACACACAAATATCTTTACAATGGAAAATACATTTGAATTCAAATTAACAATCAACTCCCTTTCTTTCTATCTAAAACGCTACGATCCAGAATCCGTTGTGACTGACCTACAGTATCCGATCTGTGATGTGTTTTCTTGCTCGTTAAATGTAACAAAACTAATAAAAACGAATGGACATCCTGTGAAACTGCACCAAGTGTCCTGAAACATTGCTGGTAGCTGAATAATTTTTAAATACTGATAATTCTCTAATACTGATGACATTTATACACAAGATAAGAGGTATAGGACATTTTAGAAATGCTGCACTGTGATTGGCTGATGTGATTTTTAATTTCAAATCAAAACAACAAAAAGGGTTTGGTCATTGCAGACTCACCAGAGAATTCACAGGAATCATTATGAATTAGCTGTGAGCCATGCCGGGGTATTGTTGAGAAATAATTCTCTGCTCTTGTCATTAAGTAGCAAAGAGGAAGACTTCAACCGACTCATCATTACCATACAACTAAGATAACTTTGGCAATGTGTTGAATGCCATTTCCGACTAACTCTGAGAAACCATTAACCGCACATACCAGTACAATGACCTTAATATACACTGAGTACAGTGGGAGGATTGTGCTAGCAGGTCTGAAACTCAACTCTCGTTTCTTGGCACGTGTGAGACAGATGCATCTAGCCGTAGTTTCCACTGCACTGTTTGCTTCTCCATTGTGGCACAAAACCAACACCCCGACTGATTTATCCGCCCCCCCCCACTTTCTCTCGCTGTTCTCTGTTTCTGATGCTTCTTCTCCTAGGTTAGGCAGAAGAACTTAGAAAATTGGCAATGGTGATTGGTGATTTTGGTGGTCCAAAAACAAACAAAAAACACAATCCAATGCTTATTGGAAATGAGTCACTTTACTTTGTTTTTACTTTACCGTGGAAATTATTTCTAAGCACTGCCGTTTCTGCTGTTGTTGTCAGGCACTTGCTGGCTCGCTGTACCCCAAGACACGTGTTAATACTGATAGGTGCCAGCTTGCCGTGTGTGTCTAATGGGCTCTGCTGAGACAGAGGCTGTCACATGACTGAGCTCAGACACCCTGCACTCTACCACGCGTAGTGTAAACAGCACACTCTTGCTCACAAGCTGCCTGGCTCAGGCTGGGGCGAGACTGGCAGGGCTTGGGTGAGCTGTGCCAGGGAACAGTATAGCACAATGGTGTTTTCTCACTTACGCTCGGCTTAGGATTCAACTGCTACATAATTCACCTCACGTCATTTACCAATTTCTCAGCCTCTAATTGGCTTTAGTGTCGATAACTACATACAAGGCCAGTTTTAGATTGACTTAGATTTGAGGCCTGCATTTTATTAATGAAAAAGGAATAAGGAATACTATAACTTCCTTCACAAAGCTTGGACTTGAGGCTCTGTGTATGCGGTTAGACTGGTTGTAGGCATTCAAGCAGCTGTCTTTCCTCGGATTTAGATCCGTGTATAAAATTATGAAACCATATCCCATACTTAAGCTGAGAAGTGCCTTTAGGGAAATGAAGAAGGGGGGGGGGGGGGGTTGAAAGTAGCTTTCAAAACCAGAAAATCAGGGTTACATAATTCCTCCATTTGTTGATATTGAAAGACCGCAGGAGGATAACTGATGAAATTGGTTTGGAGAATGCTTTTCCCCCTCTGTTTAAGCACAGCTTAGTTGTCTGCTCCTCTGAGCACTAACTTAGCACAGCTGTAATTGTGGTAATACAATCAAACCCAAGAACAAGCAGGACATCCTCCGAAAAAGAGAGGACATGTTCAAAAACATGATTTGATTACTAATTGAGCTATCAGGGAGAAGTTAACCAAAGTTTTGGATTTGGGGGCAAAAAACTTAAATTAAACAGCAGCTGCTGCAGATTGTGTGCTCTGTGGGTTCCCAGAAATCCCCAGGAGGTCATGACAGTACTCTTTAATTAGAACATAAGCTTGGATATGTTAATTAAAAAGTGTGCTGTGGGCATTATTGAACTTAAAAGATCAAATGAATTAAAAAAAAAAAAAAAAAAAAGTTTTGTTTTTAAACAACAGTTGAGTTCTGTGAAGTTGGGCACGGAAAGATCCAGATCCAGATCCCGGGCACTATCTCATCCTTACTGCTGCCCATTAGGGCCATGGATGGAAACACTGTTAAAGAAGTGTTGCATCCATTTCTGTATGTGCAAATGTACTTAAAGTGGATCAAAAAGAACAGGTACTGAAATCCCCGTGCTGTGTTCAGGGGATGAGAAAAGATCAAAAGGGTCTCCAAGTGTAAGCAAGGCAGATGTGCCATGAAGAGGCAAGACACTGCAGTCCAAATGCTCACAGGCAACTCAATCCACCACTGGGTGGCCAATTCGAGCAACTACTATATCATGACCTTGCGCTGCTGTTTTTATTCCTATTGAAAGTCCCTATTTATCTTCTAAAGTCCTCTGTATGTCCCGCAGTCATATTTTCTCTCCGATTTCTCTCGTGGCAGTTCAGAGAGGCATTCAAAGTCACAACTGTTTTGGACTAATGCTCTGTGACATTGGACCGCTCTGCAAAGGTCACATTGGAAGCCGTGAGGGGAATGGCAGCATCATACAACACTTTGACCAGGCTGCTTAGTATCACCCAAACCCAGAACTAACACGTTAATTCATTCTGACCACAGTGAATGGGGTGACTTACTTCATTGGTTTAAACAGCGCCTGGCCGTAGTTCTGGAATGTCATGATGAGCTTCAGTTGGGTGCCACCTGACTTCATAGCTGTTAGGAAGGTAAAAAGAACACACACACACACACAAGGAAAAAGACAAAATTGGTCATTAAAAGACACTCCAGTGTAGCAATTCATAATCTCTCTAGACAGAAACATAGGGCTGCAGACACCCGAATGACACTGACTGAGGCTTACGATTGAAGACCAGCTGCAGGAGTATGCATAGTGAGTGTGGTCAGACTCCGCCCCGAGCAGCCCAATGCAGCAGGCAATGCCCCAAAAGGCTGGTGCACAGCTGTGGGGGGTTTAAACGCTCTGCCGAGTCTAGAGGGGGCGACATCATTATAACCGGCTCATTTGACATATGATGAGATGTTACTTTTGTATTGAGTTTTGTATCCTCCTGCAACCTGAGTTCAGGAGGATACACTCAGTCAGATTCACTTCGAACCCCTCCCTGAAAACCCCATCCACTTGGTCAAATAATCATGCTGTGCAGCATGACACACCTGAACAGATCCACATCATCCCCAACCTGCCATGATCACGCACATCCATGTATTCTTGTATGACATGCACACCTTTGTTGACACAAGCCTGGCCATTTCCAATGAAGGGCAGGGAAGACTTTGCCTTTCTGAATGGCAAAGCATTCATAACCGTGACCTCTGCATACATTCCCACAAGCTAACATAGCCTGAGAGCTTAAGAAAGAAATTCTAACAGAAAGTATGACAGTCGTTGTCAGATACAATAGCTGGGAGTGGACAAAACATCCAAGGACAACATTCAGGCTCTAGTTGGAAATACCGTTTTTTATACTTTGGGCTTGTGGATCAGATTGTCATGTTTGTTTTTTACAAGCGCTAAAAGAACTGCAATTACTCTGCTTAATAGAGCTTCTATTAGTATTATTTTGCTACTGGTGTGAATGTGAACAAGACATTGCATCACAGTACAGTAGCATCTAACTTGGATCTCAAGGCAGCCATAATGAAGTGTGACCTTGAAATAAAGGTTCCTTTAAAGACTTGACAAGCAATTGAATATCTTAAAGATAGATCCAATCTCTGCCACTCAGTTTAGTAGCACGTCTAACAAGTCCCCCTTTTAAGTGAATCTGAAAGAAAGGTTGTCAAATGATTGTCTATCAGATATGATTTATTTTACTATTAGTCCTCTATACACTTCCTAGGGCTTACTTAATAATGAGAGCCTAGAGTTTACCCGAGGCAAAGGTAGATTAAATGGCATAAATATAATTGGGTAACTAATCTGAAGGAGAAAATCTGTCCGTGCATTCAATTCCAGCAGGGTTAAAGATGAGCCCATTCCCTTTTGTGTGTGTGTCTGCGTGTGCATTTGGTATGGTTATGTGCACTGAAATGCACAATCTGAAAAGGTCTCCACAAAATCCACTAAGCTCTTGATATGGCAGACAACACCCGCATTTCCTGTTATTTGTGGGACTGGTGTTTACCCCGCTGCCTGATCATAGCTCTTGGTTATCTTTTCTGCCTTTCTATGTTCTGCTCAAAAGGCTTCCCTTGCAAAACAGTGCCGATCCAGAAGATGTTGTCCTGTTGTAAACACTCTGCGAAACTAGAGGGAAATGCATGGGAAAAATATGAATAATGCGAAAAAAACAACAACATGCTTATGAATTGTGTTTAACGGTTGTTTTTGGATTGTCTTACACTGCCACATCCTTTATTTAAGCCACTATGAGGATTGCGAATTTCATCAGAAAGTCACGGCAGTTGAGTTAGGAACTGCATAACAAAATACAAAACGGAGGAAAAACAACAATTCGAGTTGCATTTAAAATAATACTTACAAAGCACGCAACACTATATACTTCTGTTTAATTTGCAATTCTACCATTATTTCAATTAAGAGCTGCAATAAAAGTGTAACCGTTTTGGGTAATTCTAATATGTGTTTTTTTTCTTGAACAAAAACCAATTCCCCAGCTGCCAGACTTAAATGTTTATCTCTTAACATTTTTTATAAATGTAGTTAATGCGCTTGTTTTGGAATCTTTACAAATATAAACCAGATACCACTTGCTTGGAAATGCTCTTGGAAACCCTGTTCATCACTCCCATTAAGTAAAAATAACTAAATAAGGTGTTTGTTTAAAAAGCAACAGGCATGTTTACACAATATTAGAACATAAGTTGCAAACAATGCTGCCCCTAGAACAATTCAATTCTTACACCCTTAAAATATATATATATATATTTTTTTTATTAAATGTTTAAAATTCAGTACAGTTGGGACGGACATGTTTTGCTCGACTCTGAAATATCACCAATATATAAAAAGTTTATATTGATGGCAACTGAAATGGGTATGAATTGCTTTCCTATTTTAAATCTTTCTTTTAATTATAATTGCAGCCTCCCTCCTTCCACCTGCCTCCACCAGTTTATCAATATGGTCTCCTGTTTGTATCTTTATTCGCAGCGCCTATGTCGTGCTGCAAACAGAAAAGGAAATCAGTTCACTTCAGCCGGCCCTCCCGCTGTTCCTGTGTCTGTCTTGCAGGTACATTCAAATTAATTTTATGGCACCAACATTCACTATGGCTGATGAGAAAAAAAATGCCTGTTTCTTGTAAAGGCAAGCAAAGGTTCCGGGAAGTGGAAACAATCTGCAGTGATTGAAGGATGCGCGGCCTGAGAAAGAGAGGATGCACGGACAGCTGCTCGATTCAGTGAGAAGATTCACATGTCAGCGCAGCCACTGCACTGACGCCTGCAGCTCGGGGTCTCTGTATTGAGGAGTCATGGCTGTGTTTTTCTCTTAAGCCACCTCTCTGTGGAGTGATTGCCTTCCTTTGTTTGTCCTGACAAGAGATATTCCAATTATCCCACTCTAAATCGGGATGCGGAGAGGAGCGGGAAAATATATGTGGGTGGTTGTTCTGATTCAAGCACCTGGTTCAGCGTCTGAGTCTGCTTTGGTTGTAGTCCAATTAAGTCTTTCTGAAGCCACTTCTATTTTCAGTCTGTGCCACAGCTATTATTCGCACCCACTTCTCCCATGATCCATTTTCTTGCATCTTATTCTGCATGACTCTGTTTTTAGCAAATTTTTAATAGAAAGGCTTTTTTGGATGGATTAAAAAAAAATAGGAGGCAATTTGCTTTCCACAAAACCCTGAACAAAAGGCCCAAAACCATGTCATCTAGCATTCTGTTTGTGCAACTCCTGCTAAGGTTTAAAGAGCACATCGGCTTCCCATCCAATCCCATTCAGTCATTCCCTGCTCCCAAACAGGAAACTGATCTCATTTATATTCTGTTATTCATGGATGACCAAATATTCCCTTCATCTCTCTCTCCTTCTCTGTTTTTTTGTTTTTGTTTTTTTTTAACGTCCAGGCTATAACAAAAAACAACATTAACTGTGCTTAGTGAAGTCTTTTATGTTGTACACCCTGGGATATGGCAGGGAACATTTGACACTGAAGGTTGATCTCGACAGTTACTCTGATGTATTACATAACACTCGCATTTGCCTGGAACGCTTTAGCGAATGATGACATTTGTACGAGAGAGAAGAAAAAAAAAAAAAAAGCAGGCAGCAAAAGAGACCTACAGGCAAGAGAGGCACCCTCCCTTCTCGTCTCTCCTTTACAGACTTAAAATGTTGAAGTCAATGAATCTGGGATTATTTTAAAGTGCCTACAGCGACACTAGCCAACAGGGTGACTTTTCAGCAGTCATAGACAAAGCATGTGATTCCTGGCCTGTCCCTCACATATCACACTCTGGGACTGGAAAAGGGGAGGTGATGACTCATCAGGAGGAATTTCTCCCATTAGGCAAGGACTTAGTGGATCCTAAAATGCTCAGTGGGGATGGATTATGTTGCGAGACCGTGTCTGCAAGACCTTTAGATGCGTCCTCCAGAGGGGATGCGAAGTGTGTGTGTGTGCGAGTGATTGATGTGTGTGTTTGTGTGTGTGCTGGTTAGGGATGGGGTGGGATGGTGGGGAGGTGTTAGAGTCTGATTGTAAAGGATGAAGACAAAAGATGATATGGGAGCTCTGTATAGGACTTTCAAGAAATCCTCTCGGGTTTGTGTCCTCTTTCGTGAGGGGCAGCTTTCCGCCTAGATTACCCTAATGCACAACTGTGACCGAAATGAAAAGCTGAACACTTGAAATGCCTGGTTCTGTACGTGATCGCATTTCAAGCTCCTCTGTCACAGAACGACTCATTTGAAACGCACCCACCGGGGAGAGCAGGCTATGGCAGTGACCCAGTTGCCCTGCAACTCTCCGCAAATGTCAGCTAACGGCTCTCCCTTGCTCTAGAATTATTAGGAGTAATTGCTTTCGAAATGGCATGATTTTCAATGCTGCATTTCATCATTATCTGGAAGTTAAATCCCAGGACATTGCAAAAAAAAAAAAAAAAAAAAAAAACAATCGCTGGATTGCTGTTTGCAGACACTATTAAAGTGGAGAGCAAGACGTTTCTTTGCTCAGCATACAGAGAGTGCAGAACCAAGACTAATTTCCTTCTCGTTTAATGGAATGATTGTCAATCAGTGTGGTTGAATAATGTAATTCTGCAGCTGAACAGGCACTAGAATTTCTGTTTGTAGGAACCCCAATAGAGCAGCCCTTTATTTACCAAGGACACTGTTTTACGTAATTCTGCATATTTCTATCTAAAAGCCTCACTATTCCTTAATCAAGCAATGACGCACATTACAATACAATACAACAGTTATGCTCTAAAATGCTGTCAAAACACGGCCTTGTGTAACAAACAGACTTACCAACACTGGTGATTCTCTGAGAGACGAGGTCCTTCAACAAGGATTCGATGACTGGGTTGTGTCTGGAGTACAGTTCATATCGATTAATCCCAATGTGGAATTTGAGCCAGTTAGGGTATGAGTCTGCAGAGGGCTCCCCTGTTGGGGTGTACTCCTCCTCTTCGTTCCCTTCACTCTGCCTGAAATGATGGTACAAAAGGGGGGGAGGTGGGGGGAGACATTTAAGGTATGTATCCAGTGTGACTGCAGAATTGTGCACAGCAGCCAAGCCCTAGGGTAGGATGATGGCTGATCATGACATCACTCTACTTAAATGAAGGCTGCAGTAAATGCAGTAAGGTTTTTTAGCACTACTAGCAACCAGTGTCTCCATTCCTTTTTCTATTGTTTCCCAAGCTGCCATTGTTAAAGAACACACTCTGCACTCACCATAGTGATCTACAGCACAGGCGATGGTTTTCTGTTTGAACAATCATTTAACTTTTGACTCGATTCTGTGCCAAAAGGAAACAACATTCTCAACTAATCATCATGGCCCTGCTCCACTGTCCCTTTCCAAATCATGCATTTCAAGATTTGGGCAGGTGAGGTACAGATATGCAAGGTTGCAGGACTGCAGCCCCTCACATATTCACCTGGGATGGCTCTGAATTGCTTATACATATGAAATGGTCAGGGCTAAAGCTAACCAAAGGCTGTATAAACCTATAATTTATTTAAAAAAAAAAAAAATCTACACTACCATCTAACCAGTAACACATATGTTGGAGATTGGTATAGGTTGACAATGTGTGCAATTTGAAGGAGTATACAATTTGATTCAATTTCACTCTTTTATGATGCTGTATGCAATACACATGCTAGTCTGGTGACAAATGTTTTTGCAACAGCAGTAGATATATATTTTGGCAGAAATGTATTATAGATTTGTAGTCAGTCTTATTTATGGCAATGAATTTTGCATGTAAAGTGGATGCAAAGGAGGCAATCCAACTATTGATGGTGTTTTGAAATGCAAAATATTATAAGTTAAAAAGTTTTCTGCGGAAATGAATGACAGGGGAACTAATTTAAGAGATCTGGTACCAGAGATCCATGTGACTATTCATCAGTGGTTGGCGGCTGTAGCACCTTGACCCAGAGTAATTCTGCTAGAGCTTTCTGTAAACCACCTTACAGTATAATGGCATATACCAGCCTGTTCCCCAGTTGTAATGATATATTATATGCTATTGGACAGTATTGCACCATGGTGTATGTAATTAATTTTGCTTGTCTTGGTCTCATTTCATGAATCACTTCATAAAAACAAACAACAATGTTTTCTTTCTTTATAACATAAATGGCTTACATATACAGTTTTTAGGGATGCATTTTAAATAAGAAATGTTTATATGAGCTTTAATATTTACAGTTCCTGGCAGGTGTTCAGGGGGAAATGATGTGCAGCCTGTAAAATGCTCTCACGACTTTGTATATGTATATGTATATGATGTGTGTGTTATATATGATTTATTTGGAAACCATACATCCCTTCTCTTTGTTTGTGGACGGAAAGGGAGAGGCAAGCAGAAGCAGGAATGTAAAAATATGTCTGGGAGAACTGAGGAGGTATTTTTTCATGAAAGTCGACGGCCTAGACATAGACTGCACTTTGTAAAACCCCATACTGTGCATCTAATTTTGCAAAGATGCTGACGGGTGCAAAAGATGTGAGTGCATGTGTGTCAACATAACACCCATACATCTCCAGCAGTATCATTAGGAAGCTGAATACACTGTATGTGCTCTCACATGTCAAATCATGCATATTATTACGCACAACCCACTGAATTACCCATCTCCACTTCTCCGGTTTGCAATCCTAAAGGTTATTTCAAATAAAAATATATCGACAATGTATAGCATGTCTGGTAACCCGTGTGTATGTGATTTTGTAGTGAAAGCAGTGTTTAAATTGCCCTCAGCCTAGACACCGAGTGACTGTCGACAAAAGTTCCTCCAAGTAATGATATACTATGCTATAGCAATCTGTATTCTTCATTTATCAATTGTAAACCGTAAAAAACGTGATCTAATTACCTGAAGTGAAAAAGGAGTTCATTTGTATTTTCTTTTTCTTCTTTTTTTATTTTTTACAATATTAATAAAAACCAGACAACCCAAAATTGGTCGATTGGTCAGAGGATCGTACTGTAAAATCATAATGTATTATTATAGACGATATGATTGAACACAATCCGTGTGTGATGCAATTCACTGTAATTCCTTTATGTGCGGAGTTTTGAAAACGATTTTGTCGAGCCTGCGCTTCAATGTTTCTTTTTCCTTTGCAGCCAATGTAACTTATCTCACACGTCCCCCGCCCCGACACCTTGTTTCGCTCACCATTCCTGATTCTCGGCTGCTTTGGGGTTGAACCTGATGTCCGTGTTCACGTTGAACAGGGTGTCTTCCTCCGTCAGCGCCGGCAGAGCGCTTCGGTACAGCGAGTGTTCAAACAGCGCCGCCAGCCTGGAGGCGCCTCCGCCGGGGAGGTGCGTATTGACGCTCGCCTCCTGGATGAAGCGCCTCTTGCCCTCTCCATCCTGCGCGTACGGCTCCATGCTCTTGAAAGCCTCCGTCTTGTCCGCTTTCTCCAGGGAGTGCGAGCTGAGGTTGGAGCTGGGCTCGTTGCTGAAATCCTGCAGGATCCTCAGCGTGTGCTTGTTAGGCCAGCCCGACTCAGCCCCCGCCCGGGCGCGCTGCTGGCCCCAGCTCTGCGGCTCCTCGCTCGGCCGGTGGGAGCAAGAGCAGCCGCTGTTGCCGGTGCTCGGTCCCGTCGCCCGCTTCTCCAGCTTGGGCAGCAGGTCGATCATGATGTGCATGGTACAGGCGATCAGAAAGACCATGAGGATTAACACTCTGAATCTCCTGAACAGGATCATCTTCATTTTGGTTTCCAGGTGATTGATCCCAATTATATATATGGCAATCGATACAAAATAAATAAGCAAGGAAAACAGCTCGGCACGGCAGCAACGTGTTTTATAATCTGGTTGTCAGTTTAAATATAATACGTTAAAAAGGTGGGTTGCCTTCTTTTGTGGCTTTGAATGGTTATTAGCATCCAGCCATCAGGTTTCTTCAAAGATTCACCAACACCAACGCGTTTTTTAACTTAAAAACAAATCGTAATGATAAAAACGATTTGATACACAACCAGGTAGCATTTACTTGTCTGGATCATGAAACGCAAACACGGGCGGTTCAGCAGCAGCCTTTCCGGGGTGAATCCTACCTCGAATTGGACAGGACGCCTGCCTTCCTTGTGTGCATTGCACAAAAACAAAAACAAACAAAAAACCGTCTATGGAAATGTGCACATCTCAAGAACTGTAATAAACAGCTTTAAAACCCGAAACGAAGTCATCCATAATATGTGGACGCCAGGTCTCTACAGCGGGGCTCCATCTTCACATCCTGGGCACTGCAGCAGCCAGACTCATCATCTGAACACAGAGGATGCATTTGTCCAAAAAACAAAATAAACCTCCCCCCTTTAAATATTCAGAGGATGAATATGCCTATTCGTGTTGGAGCTGCATTGGTATAGTCCTGTTACAACACAGCCACCACTGTTGCAAAAAATAATAGGATCAAGTACAAAAAAAAAAAAAAAATCAGAACAAGTTGTTTAAATCTAGCAGGGGGTTTATCCTCTTCCCCTCGGCGCACTGAACTCCGTATTTCGTACCTGGAGAAATCGGCATTCTGCAATGGAGAGGTGAGAAAATCATACGAAAAGCGCACAGGAAAGGGAGAGAGCTGTTTTTGGCAGGTGCAGATTGTGGATTCGCCCCTGCAGCTGCACCTCTCAGTACAAGACTGGTCGGACTAGTGCTCTTGCTGTTTAAGGCTGGGGTGGGTGTGTTAAATATTATGATCAAGTCCTCCTGAATCCAGCCTCGCCGAGCGTCATAAGGAAGAGATTGGCTGAAGCCGCGCACAGCCAGCGACAGTAACATGAAAAGGCAGCAACAATCTGAGCCTTTCTGTTTTTTAGATCAGAAATATTGTCCTGCAGCTCCATGCAGCGCAAGGAGATGGCGTCTGTCTCATTCGGAGCTCGCAAAAGAGAGGGAATCAAAAGAAATATACTTCGCCGAATTGAAAACAGTACTGGGGTGAAGTTGTGAACAAAGGCGCTATATAAATATATTTAGACTGATAACTATGTGTGAATGCATCAATGTTTGTGTGTGTGTATACATCTCGTCATGCTTATTTGCATTGTCTAGTTTCTGTAACATTTTTGCATTACCAGGTTGACCAGGTTTCAGAGCCATGATGAGTTAGTACTGGTAGTGGGCATTGATCAAATACTTTTCTCTTCAGTCTAGTGGGTAGATTTCCTTTTTAGATGTTGATTCCTTTGTTTTGATCAACAATGTCTCCTTTCCAGGTCACATCAGCAAATCTTGTTTAATCTTGCCATCTTTGGACTGTTCTTCTTGCAATTAAATTACCATGACTATTTAAATTATTTCAGTCCCATAATTATATGTATATACACAATGCAGTTGTATTAATCAGTTTGAGAGCTGCTAAAGTAAATGAATACCTGCTAGATGTTTTAAACAAGTGATCAGTGGGCTTCAGTGCCTGCTAATATGCAGGATGTAATATCGGTAAGAAAATTCAGATTAATTTGTTTATTTATTTGTGTGGTCGATGCACTCATCCAAGGTGACTCACATTCAAAATCAATACATTTCTTAGCTTACATAGTTTTGTAAACAGTCACATTGTGGAGGGTGGTTCAACAACTAAAATGCGCTACAATAAAGGATTACAAAATAACTGGCTTGGGAAGCAAGCTTGTTGTAGAACTGCTGAATTACTCAAACCAGGATGTTTTTTTTCTGTAGTGTGAAATAATGTTGCCCTGCCGATATATCCGCATGCTTTCTGATTACTAGTGGCCGATGTGACATAGTGTGCAGCCCTGATCTGAAAAAGATGTTTAGAGACCTCACACTCACTTGCTACTGGGAGACTCCCTAGCTGGAGTCTTGAGTCTGGATGCTATTCTAAGAGCATCTTCTCAAAGATTCATTGTTTAAATAGATGCATAGGCACCAGCTATGTGGGCTTTTTGTACAGGCATCTATTTAAGAACTAACCCCCCAAGGACTGTGCAGAGCCCACAGTGTTTCCACGCAGTTAAAAGTGGGATTCTGGCTAAATTATGAGTTTTAAGCAAATGCAGCTCAAGAGAGGTCAGTACTAGCCAAACCCTGCACAACCCTGTCCTAGCTAGTAGGGCCAGTTCTCAATTACAGTGAGTCCTTGCACATTTTCTTGAAAAATGTCTCTGGGTACACTGTTATTTGGATATTTAGTGTGTAGGTGTTGTGTGGAAGCTCTCCTATTTAACTGTAGATGACTATGTTTACAGAGTCTTGGATGATGGAGGTGCTGGCATTTTTCTCTTTGTGTGCGTGTGTGTGTTTTCCATTTTCTGCTTCACCTCTCCCTCCCTACCTCCATCCCTCAGGGTATTAAATTGACAGATAAATGGTGGATTTGCAAAGGAAATACCAGTAACAGGTCGTTTTCCTCATCTGTTAATGTCTGTTATTGAGCTGTTTACCAATGCATGCAAGGCTTCCAGCTCATTATAGCGATCAAGTTTATAGTACAGTATGCCAGCTTTTGAACTTGACAGTCATACTTACAGCAATATTTACTAGGGTACAGAATCCCCGCATCCACCCAATCCATCACAGGTTTTTGGACAGAATGAGGACATTTTAATAATCAAATTATATGCTATATTTAATAGGGTCGGGGCCCACCTCTGGCCTTAAGAGCTACTGCAATACTCTCCTCTCTTGCCCCACAGTGTTACAAGAATCTACCCATGAGCCTTAGAGCTGCCACCTTTCAGCACTTTGACTCATCTGTTGAGAGTACACCTGTAAATTATTCTGATGTTCTCAATAACTTTTTATTCATGTAGTTGAATTTCCATTGATGTTGTTACCCTTGTAATGCATTTTTGTGTATGTTAAAGCATACATGGTGCTTTTGATAAAGGCCCCGAATAAATAAGCTAATATCAATAATAAAGTAGGTTGACATCAGTATAAACAAACTCCTCATCATTTCAGAAAGATGGCAACAAGTCCCCAAATTAATCTAGGTGTTTAATAATTAAAAGCATTTTCTCTCTAATCTATGGCCTTTGAGAAATAAAAAAAACAGTAAGCCTTCAACATGCCATGGGTTAAAGATTTGTAAACAAGGCCTATCATAGCTCAAATTAAACAGTGTAAAGTAAATGACAAAAAGGCAAGTATACACAAACTGTCTAGGACTATAAACTCGGCTTGCTATCATCTGGAAACCTAGCATGTTTAAACGCAACTAGTTTATACACGCGTGTTGTTTTTCCCCAGCCTGGGACAGCCGCCATATTCTATTTTTAGCATCTTTCATTAGGCCCTGTAATGGTAAAACATGAATTCTTCTATGTGCATGGGCCTGTATCCCCTATTGCCTGTTCAAGAGTTTATCATCCTTGATTAAATTTAAATCAATTATGAAATAAATAATTCTGAATCAAATCGACCAGCAATCTATCTTGATAACGTTGATAACGTTTCCCCAGACATTCTCCATATCATCACAAAGGCTTCACCAGTCTCTGCACATTTCATTTCAGACTCTGTGTTTTTGTAATTTTCCCAGTTTGGCGAATTATAGCTATACAGTTTTTATGTATTTAGAGTTAAGAATCTCTTCAAATTTGAACTCTCTTCCCTATTGCAGCTATATGAACTGTAATATGGCTGTGTGCTTGCCAGCTGTTTTACTCATTCTGAATATGGAGTATTTAGATTTATGTGAGACGTATCAAGCTTAAGGAGGTATATCACATCTATTGTTTCTCAGCTGGATCATTGACAGTTGCTATGACTGCAAGAGGACAGGGCCATTGAATGCCAAATATGGTACCAATCAATCAGAGATCAGTTACAGTGACTTCATCCAAAGCAGTTCAATGCATTGTAATGTATAAACCTGGTAGCAAGGTAATTAAGATGAGAAGAGGCAACTAGGCTCAGCTTGCTTGTTTAGAGTTTAGTTGCTTATTAACCTTGGTATTGAAGTTTCCCAATGGAACCCAGAAAGTCGGTTCCAATTATGTGTACTGGGTAGCTTGTTTCAGACACCCACAACTATCTGGGTAAAGAAGTGCTTCCAATTTTCAGTCTTAAATACACCCTGATTTTAATTTACACGTTCATTGTTAAGCTTGTAAGTATTCCTGGGGGTAGATGTGATAGGCTCCTTTTTAAGATTTTGAAAACCTCTATTAAAAAACAAAAATACACACATAGAATCTCATCTGTTCAAGTCTAAAGAGATTTGGTTCTTTTAAACTGTCCTTCAACCAATTTCATTGTAATTGTTTTATACACTGTAGACATGCGTTTGTGTGTTTCCAATTAAGTGCTGATGTCATGGCCAGAGTGTTTTTGTTTAGTTTTGGTTTGCTCTTTTCACTGCAACGTAGGCTCTTATTCATTCTGTTGTCCTCAGAGTTGCTCAGAGTAATGGAAGTGTTTGGCTTTTCCAGGAGACAGGGGTGGAAGGGGGAAGTTTATGAATGGTCACATAGGGTTATACAGAAGTTGGGAAGGTCACTTAGTCCTGACACACCGATTTCAGCACCAAAATGTACTGTTTTAACCCATGGCAGAGTTCTGGCAAATTTAACAAAGCTGAACATTTGTAAGGACACCATTTAAACCTGTACATGGACCATTGGAGGTTAAAAAAAAACATTTTTATGTGATTCACATTTAGGACCAGATTCCACAATTGAGAATTTTGTGGTATTTTGTTTTCTTACTTATTTCCTGTGCCTGAAGCTCACAGTCATTCCCAAACAACTGGTCGTCCAAGGGTGGAAAAGTCTCTCTCTCACTGCTAGAGCCGAGTGCATTGTCTTGGAAGCCCTTTTCATGTAAATAATTTGGAAGAAAACCGAGGCTCTGCTTCTAAAATGATCTCGGCAGCTTTTATTTGGGAAGGCTGTGTCCTCGTGTGTTTCTTGTGAAAAATGTAATAGGCATTTCCTAGAACTGCTTTATATTGCAGCACACACATACTCTCTCTCTCTCTCTCTCTCTCTCTCTCTCTCTCTCTCTCTTTCTTACACACACATAAAAATTACATCCTCAGGCCTGCATCAAATGTCCAAACCAGCAGTGGGTGGTTGTTGTTATTTTTCATTTTTTTAAGAGCCAGATTTATTTTTCACTCAAAAACCCTCCTGGCTAGAGAGCATCTATAAACTATTCACAAAAGTTTGGGGACAAAAGACAGTTGTTGACAATGCGTTCAACAGAGTGTAGACCCATGCTTCACCTTAAAACAGATAGATAGCTGGAGGAATACCCTTTCCTCTGCTCCCTGCTGTGCATTTTCAGGTGCTGCCAATGAAACTGATCCTTGAAGACTTTAATTATTCTTTAACCCCTGCTTAATTTCAGTCTTTGTGACATGTTATCACAAAGGTGTTTTGGTAGATGATACACTTCCATCATTCCTGGCAGTGTTCTGTTGTTCAAAAATAGCCTCGTCGGTACTAATTATAGTGCCGTTCATAAAACAAAACAGCATCTACACGGCACATGACCTCGGCTCCAATACATTCCCTGGCAGAGGAAATGCCATTATTTTAGGTAAAGCAGCATACATATGGAAACTGGAACACTCGAGCATCGTTATTAGCTTCAAACTGGTTAATCCACGGCCACTTTCAGAGACTAGGAGGTAAGTTGTGCATTAACCTCCGCTAACTTCACTTCTAACAGGAGGACAGAGCACAAAGAGGTGTAGGAAGCTGCAGGGTAACACACAGCAAGTCAGTGAGCTTGAACAGGAACCACCTACTACCCGCCCACTTGTCTTACACACAGGTCCCTATTACACTACATACACACAAAAAGATTACAACTGCTCCTCAGCATTGAACATAGTTTTGGGGGGAAATTGTGTGAGAGAAAGGAAAAATGAACGAGAATGAAAGTGAGTAAAAGAAAGACGAAAGCTGTGTGTGGGAATGGGGTGGAACAGGCCTATATGTAAAGAACCTTTTTTGTTTTAATAAACAAATAAACAAACAATAAGCAACTCAGATTGCTTTGTTAAAAGTTATTTGTTTTGTGCATTTTGTACTGTCAAATCAGTAGTTCAAAAAAGTTTCAGTTTTAGAAAGGGGAGCTGGTTTCCATTGGGTGGTGTTGTGGTCTGTCTCGCACTAAAGCGTTGTGTGAATCGCTTCTCCTCTGACTGTTCATATTCCTCTTCCAGATAGAATGTCAAAGTACTGACTGCTCGGTGTCTCTCCATCCTCCAGCATTGTATAGCAGTATCGAACACTGGGCCATTCTCTCTCTTGCATGCCCCTCACTGCTGCTTCCAGAAAGCTTTGTTAATATGTTAATTCCCATCTGTGTCTTTTGAAAGGAATGTAGCTATCAAAGAAGACCTTGTCTTTATTGCTGTATGCTGAACTCACTTCACAATTGTACCGTGGTGCTTTTTTGTCATGTTATTGTGCGTGCAAGTGGAAGGTTACAACAAACAACTGGTCAGGACTGCTTGACTGTTTATTTTAAGATAGGCCTTATCAATAAATATCTCTTTAGCATTTCAATTAGTAACCTATAAAGACGCTGTTTCAATAATACCTTACTGTAGAAATCATGCGAGTGCAAAGTGAAAGGTTTATTAACTTTCCAACTTTGGGGCTGAGGATATTTCAAATTCAGTTATGTCAGGAATGCAAGCCATGTATAATTAATATGAATTAGGAATTGAAGACTCAGGGTATATCTTTAAAAAGAAAAAGCATTTTATAGCTCTGATATGTGGTAGGTCAAATTGTTAAAGGAAATTACTCTGAGAGGATCACTTTTCCTCAGTTATTTTGCACCTTAAATATGACTATTAATATGACTTCTGTTGGTGTGTGACTTTGGGCTTCTGGTGATGAATGTTAATACTTTTCAAGAAATATCAAACAAAAAGCAAAAATAGGCATTGTGTTTGCAGTCACAGAGTTAAGTATTTCCTGGCACAGATCTACAGCACAGAACTGGCCAGGGTTTTGCAGATAGGTATTTAAGTTATGAATCATTCTCCATGGAAAAACAAAGGAGTGAGGAATTCTCATATCTCTGGAATCAATAAGCAGATGTCTCAAATAAAATATCATCTGGATTCTGACAGATTTCGCCAATTTGTGGGTCAACAGAATTAATCAGTAACCAAGTTAAGATCTCTCTCTGTCCTCTTTCTGCTCCCCCCCCCCCGCCCCCCTCTAGAGATAGCTTAAAGCCGGATCCCTGACTGTGAAATCAAGTACTTTGTACATGAATGAAAATATTATACAGTAAGGAGCTGCTATTTCTTTAAAACACACTTTTGCTGATTTATTTGAAAAACTGTTGTGATCTTGGCTATAATGTGAAATCCATCACTGACATCCAGGTCTGCGGTGGATTGCAGTATTTTATATCACCTCCACAGCTTCACAGAGCAATCTGTGTGCTTCCTACCTGTTATGTGCTACTATATTAGTTTTGGCCATCTGTTGGAAGCTAAACACATTACAGTGATACACTTTCAAAATACAAACGAGCCGCTGCTTGCACGCTCATCTGTCAGGCTGTCTTTCTTGGGGAATAAAAAATACTTGACGATGACATACACACAAAGGCATACGGGAACCTACTGTACCTATATAAATCAGGGACGTCTCTTTAGAGCCCACACTCCCTGTCTCTCTCTATTTTCTCTGTAGACGGTTAGATTTGAGACGAGCTCATTTGGTATCTAGTGCCTCCAATATTTTTCTGTGGGTTAATTGGTGCAGTACTTTGTACAGTACCCAAGAGCGGCTGACTTTAGTTAGTATCTTCAATAGGTCCATGTGGGATCCGCAGATTCAAATGGGATGAGGTGAAGGGAAAAAGCAGGCTTGCTAATGCAGAATGACAGGATTTAATTGCTGGTTGTGGCCCTGGGACGACGCAGCGTGTGTGTTCATCCTGACGAGACACAGTTAAGAGTTAGGCAATAGAGTGTTACATGATGAACAGAAACCAGGCTCATACCCCAGCATGACCATGGTGGCATACGAAACTAAAATTTTTGAGTCTTGCTTCTTTATTTCTATCTTAAATCAGACTTTCATGTGCTTGCAGGAAGGCAGTTATGGGCTGAATCAACAACCACATACTTTCTTTGGCCGTTACTGTAATCGCTCACACTAATCAGAAAGTTAGCATTGACAAAGCTATTTCCCGCAGTTTGGTCATTTAACGGCTGCAGAAACAGGCAAGGAGTGGAAGCTACCAGCGTATACAGGGGAAGATGCGTTCCCAATGCGATTTCTCCCGCTGCAGTGGAACCGGAAATCTTCGACTATGCGATCAGCTGAGAGCACTTTCAGGTCTTAGCTTTTATGGGTGTCTCTGCATGTCGATGTGTGTGCGAGAGTTGTGTTCATTTGAGTGCCCTTTTCAGTTCATCCCCTTTGTGTGTCTCTGTGTGTTAGGCCCCAATCCATCTAGCTCGTGCACAAAGTCAAGGGGAGATGAAAGGCGTACATCATGACACGACACTACCATGGCCTTTGTTGTTAGGACTGCGAATGCTCACGCTCTCTGCCTGCTGAAGTGTGCATATTCAATAGGCAACTGCATCATAGACTGTAGTGTGTGCCTTCCAGGGTAGAGTAGCATCCCTCTGCTGTTATCTCCAGACCAGCACTGCCTGGTCTGAGAGCCTGAATTTTGTCAAGTGCGCAGAGCTTTGAGTGACTCTCATTCTCCTTCTGTCTTATTGAGAGCATTGCCGTCTTCATCTTCAATCTTCCTGCCTCCCCCGCCACCCCTTACAATATATATGCTTGTGTAGATATGTGTGATATCTTTTTGTCTCCACACAAGGCTACATTACCTATGCTTAAATATAATTTCATTCTTGGTACAGAAACAGTGATTAGTATCGTAATCCCAAATCCCACCGTTTCATGATTTTGGGGAACATCTGATTGCAACATAATAGTTAAGAATAAAGACTTGCAAAGACTAAGTATCTGCACAGTCCTTTAACGCCCCCCGCCCCACCCCCCACCCCCACCCCCCCCCACCCCCCCCACCCCGTCTCCATATCATCTGTTATTTGCTTCTTGTCGCTGCCTGCTACTGAACATCGCTTCCTTCTTCTCTTTCTCCTTCTCCTTCTTTTTTTTTTTAGGCCCCTAAATGATTACACTGCCTAACTGTTATCTCCCGCTGACAACCCCAGCCGGTGATATCGAAGGTTGCTAAAGAAACAGATCTTGTCTGAACATTTCACACCTCGATAGGAGTGATAACGGGATTGTCCATTTCAAAATGTCTGACTACAATGTAGGTTGGGATGGGGTGTGCTGAGGGTGGAGAGGGAGTAGGGTAGGGGTGCTCAGGATAAGCAGCTATGGATTAATTGTACAGTCCTTCTGACATCTGAGCTAGGAGATCAGATAGGAGACAGTGTGTATGTCAGATGGCGGCCTTACAAACTGAAGGTCTCAGGAGTTGAATCGCCTGGAATCGACTCACTGCGAATGTATGGAGAGATGAGCAAAGCGTTTCATTCCTTGGTTCCGTGGCCTTATTCGAACACCAGTTCAAGCTGTCTCACTCTATTTACCTCAGTGCCCCTTGGATAGCACTTACTGTGGGAACATGCAGAAAGTGAACTGGCGCAGATCTGCATTACATCTCAGTGACTTGCTGGTAAAATGCAAGACCAGTTCTTCTGTAAGAGCTAAATAAGGGTCCTATCTTGGGGGTTGTGTGTTTGTAAGATCTAAATATTGGGATGTTTGTTAGGTGACTGAGGTGGCAATGAAAGAGCAGATGTCTTTTCAGAGGAATGCAAGGGCAATACATTGTTTTAAAGAAAAATGCTACTGTGTTTGAGTGCATAAGAAGCACGCATATTATGTGAAGCCTGTTGCAGTCAGTCAGGGATACAGGGTTTGGTTTCAGGGGTGCTCAGTTTATTATATATACATTGCCCCTGTTTCCCTGATTATACCAGCAAAATTATGTCATTGACCTTGGAGAAAGGCATCTACATACTGACTTAATAGACATACTGTGATATTTGGTTTCCTCTTGGATGATTTTGCACTAGTCTATAGTTGTTTTTCTCTATAACACACCATTTATAATACCAACCCCACTTACTACCGATTTCAATGCCTGTGCCAGACTTGGCAGTACTGTGGATAGAGGGCTGTATTAATATCTCCATATCCACTTGTTTTTACCAGCACAGGTCCATTGAGGACATAACAGTCCCAGGTGGTGAATAGGTTTGTGCACATAACAGCACCCTCTGTTGGTGACAGGAGGTCAGGCCCAGCCAGTTAAACTGGGGCCCTTCCTTTTATTGCTGGGCAATAGGCTGGATTGGACAGAGGGAGGTGTGCCTTGTGGTTTTAACGGCCATTCAAGGATATCATTTTGGGAAAAGAAATGCCAAGAAAACCCAACCAAATCAAAACAACAAAAACATGATTTCATTACATGCTTATAAAAGTTATGGTTAGATGATGTAAGTAGTGACACTGTCTGAGCACTCTTATTCTTTACCATGAAAATAGGAATTCTTCACCTGCCACATTTCCAGGATTCATCTGTCTTTCTCACCAGGTAAATGCATTTCCTTCATTTTCTCCCACACACTGCTAATTATTAAATACAAACTCCCACCGACGCCCTTTAATTTGCAAGTGTCAATTAGCTTAGTCCCTTCTAAACCCCTCCTGGAAAACTCCATCCAGACAGTTTATTATAATAATCATCTTGCACAGTAGTAATGCCTTCCAAGATACAATTATCTAGCAGCTCTCCATGTCCACCCTTTATGCGCCATACAGTGCATTTTAGGAGGACAGAAGGACATTTTATACCCCAGTTATGGTTGATAAGAGTCTAAATGGCCAATTACCCACCTGTTTGTCTATGTTTCTTAATTAAATCAGTAAATCAGTCCTTTGAATCCTCATCCTTCTTGGGTCAACCCAGACTTACTCAGACTATATATCACACGAAGCTGGTAGAGGTGGAAGATCTTTAGCTAGGTTTCTGCACTCAGTGGAAAAAGCAGTGGAGAGGAAGCCCCGGTATTGATCTCTTTCTTAGTGCTGCTGCAGATCAAAATTATGGCAGGCATCAGAGATCAGTTCCCATTCATGCTTTATTTAAGAAACATGGACAAACAGGTGGGTAATTGGCCATTTAGACTCTTATCAACCATAACTGGGGTATAAAATGTCCTTCTTGTGTGTAGGAATTAGCCAAGCACAAACAATTGTACATCAGACAATGCTGCTTGTCACAAAACAATTTGTATTTAATAAGTAATGTATATGGCACCAAAGCAGAAATGACATAAGAGAAGACATCCAGTCTGCAAGTTTAATAGCATCTGTCATTACTTAAAAATGGGGGCGCCATTCATTTAGTTGTTTATTTCAACACTGTTCTTTGTTTAGAAACTCTATTAGCTTAGTGGTGCTCTTGACTGGTCATTTCTTTCTTTTGCGATTTCTGCAATAAAAACCTTGCCAAGTTCTGCAGGTAAAGGAATGAAAGGCAGTGTATTTAAGGAAAAGACTAATTCGGAGTTCCTTATTTAATGCCACTTGAAATGGGAACTGTAACGATATTCTACTGAGGCTGTGACAAACAGGTGTGTATGAACGTGAATACTGTATTGGAATATCCTGTATGCCAGTGGTCTTGAAATCTGTCCTCAGGGACCAGAGCATCTTCTGGTTCTCATTCCTACTGAGCTCTCAATTCAGTAACTTAATTAATTACTCACTATTTGTTCCCCCCACCTTTTCCTATGTCTAACGCTGAAGAGGGATTAAAGAGATTTATGTATAAAACTTGCTGGCTTGTGGTGCTCGAAGAGTATATCTGAAGAACATTGCTGTATGCTCTCTTTGGCATTCTTTAAGACGGCCCATGCGTTTAACTGAATATGACAATGGGTCAGTAGTGGCCCACCGTTGTTCCGACACTGACTAAAGCATTGGCTTTCCCAAGTCTCTCCATTCTCTGAGTCACTCTGCCGTGTGGACCTTAGTTGGTTAGTGGATAGATGAGTTTCAATGGGCTCGCAGTGCTGGCAAACCAAACTCCCTCTATAACACAAGTGCCTGAGGACTGTAGAGCCCCCCCCAGGTTTCCTGAATATCACTCATACTCATACTCAGCCGCACTCCCCTGCATGACCTGAGAGGTGTACTAAATTAAATCCTTCAACCAGGAAGCAGTCTGCTATAATGGAGCCAGCAGGTGAAACTTACTTGACCATGTGGGATTTACCATTTAATTAAGAGTTTATTTTGGCATTTTATTTTAAGATGGAATTGCATGCTGCCTAGCTTATAATTTTCCCATGGAGTACACAGTTGAAACTAAGGACCGACATATTACCCAAAAGTGTTTGGCAAATATCAAAAGGGTGTAGTCCAACTCTTGGCTTTAATGAATGCTGCAGTCCTTTTGAGGGACAGCCAGGGGGGATTTCTGTGCTCCTCTTCCAACAAAATAAGTTGCTCTCTTCAGTCTTTACCTCATTTGCTGTTCCAGTTCCTCCCAGAAGTGTTCTAAGAGACGCAGGTCAGGGCAGTATAGCTTAGCAATCAGTTTTGTGACATGTTGTATTTTGTGCAAGGAGATGTACAAGGACTTCAGCCTAAAATGTCATTAATGCTGTTAGTACACTGTTGTCCAAAATGTCACATTACTTCAGGTCATGGTCACCTTCAAAACTAATTATTTAGCACACATGACCTTTGATACAATCTAGTACTGGCAGAGGGGGGCCTGTCCCATTCCCTTGGGTAACATAGTTGTATACTGACAAAGTAAGAACAATCCACTTAATTTCTTTATAAGTTTAAAACAGAAAGTGTCAACAATGCTAAAAACTTTTTGGTTAAAATATGTTCACTTTTAACCTTTTAAAAGCACTAAAAGGACATTAGATTTTATCAGTATACACTGTTACTGAAATAAATTGAATAAACCTCCCTCTCCCAGTACTTGATTGTCCCAAGGTAATGTGTGCTAAGTGGTTTGTTATTGAGGGCATCTAGATGATGTTAATATATGATTTTTGTGAAGAAAACAGATAATTTCCCCCACCCATTTCTGAGGGAAATTGTCTTTGGAGCGCAAGGGGTCATATGAAGATTTTTCTGGTATAGTTAATACTGCTCAGTTTAAATCACATGGGTACTTTAGGCATCCATCCTACCAATAATTAATTGAAACAGGCAGTGCTATGTGGCCATTATTGTAACAAAATCTTAAAATGTCCTCCCTTTTTATGACAATCTCTCACAAAGAAGAATCAATCCACATTTCACATGTCCTTAATGGAATCCTGCAGATGAAGACCTTACACACACACGTTCTGAGTCTTTCTGGCTAATTCTCTTTAAAAAATTTAATTCATTGAGTCAATGTGCTTTGTCTTTGATTCAAACAAGATTGCTGGCAGCTTTAATGGAACTTGGGGACACTTTCCAAAGAACCTAAAAAGGTAAAGATGGAAAATGTCAGAGCCATTTGGATTGCACACACATGGCAGATAGGTACGTCTGCCAAGGAGTTCCCGATAAACGTAATAATACAAAAATACACTGGTACATCTTCAGTCTTTGGATTACAGAGTTACAGTTGTGTGGTAAAACAGTACTGTACCTACACTAGTGATAAAGACTTCCTGAGAAAGACTATATTTTGCTGGCTAAGTAAGGGCTGTAAATCAAAGGAAGTGCTTTTAAGTCCCACACAGTTCATTTCTGTCCTACTCTTTCATCAGGGTCAGAGTTTGCAGTATAGTGTAATGCTTTGGTTTTTATTTTGGTGTATTATGCACCTGCCCTCAGCGGATATTGCTTGGGATATCACAACAGGAACCAGTATGATATGATGTTATGATAACTTGTCTTGTTCGGTAAGCCAAAAGCCCTAGTCAATAAACAGTGACCCCCATGTACCTGTGATGCATTCATTCTGGGGCTTAATAGATGGCCATTACAAAACCCAGCTGTTCTGTCTGGAGCAGTTTCCTGTATGTCTAGCTGATTAGAAACCTTTTTAAGCTGAAACATCTACACTTACATAGATGCGTGAGCATATATTTATTTGCACAGCAAGTGGGGGTTGACAGGCAGCGGACAGCAGGAATAACATTTGGGACAGTGAAAGTTATGTGTATTTTTTCTTGTTCGCAGGACCTGCCTGTTGTGCTTGGCACTCTGCTCTTCCCCGTTATGCCAGTGTTGCCCACTAACGGATGACACTAATGAGCTTGAGGTCAGTGGATAAGATGTATTTATTCAGTCTGTTTGTGTGTGTGTGGATCCCTTTTCCCCATTCCTGGGCTGGGCATTCTAATCTTAAAGTGATGCCCCTTTGGTTAAATAAATAACTCTTGCCCCTAAGAGCACTTATTAATATATATTTATTTTTGTGTTCAGTTTTGGTGTTTTTATTGTGTTGACTGTCAACGCCACTGACATGGGAATCTCTCAGCTCACATCGAACTTGTGACCATGATCCTTGCTTCTCTCAACCCTCTGCTGACTGTGGTCTTCAGGTCTAAGTTAATGAGATGAGAGTTGGCTGATCTGGACGAAGCACAGTGGCACTGTGGTTAAGCTTGCGTAAGAATATAAGAAAGGTTGCAAACAAGGAGATTTATATGAGACATTGTTCAGATCAAAATGGCAGCTTTTCCAATATGACATGTACTGAATCAAATGTATCATACGTGTCACATCCATCTCAGGATGTCATGTTGGTTTCAGTATATGTCATATGCAAGAAGCTATAATTGTAAATGGCTTCTCTCAGATTTAGCCCATCTTTGCTAATGTGTTTGCTAGTAATTAAATTATCCAATTTTAGTTTTTTTACCCCAAAGAATCCTCACTAGACCTCTGAAGGTGTGCTGTGATATCTGGCACCAAGACGTTAGCAGCAAATCCTTTAAGTCCTGTAAGTTGCAAGGTGGGGCCTCCATGGATTGGACTTGTTTGTCCAGCACATCCCACAGATGCTCGATTGGATTGAGATCTGGGGAATTTCGAGGCCAAGTCAATACCTTGAACTCGTGATTCATCAGACCAGGCCACCTTCCTCCATTGCTCTGTGGTCCAGTTCTGATGCTCATGTGCCCATTGTAGGCGCTTTCGGCAGTGGACAGGGGTCAGCATGGGCACCCTGACTGGTCTGCGTCTACGCAGCCCCATACGCAACAAACTGCGATGCACTGTGTGATCTGACACCTTTCTATCAGAACCAGCTTTCACTTTTTCAGCAATTTGAGCTGCAGTAGCTTGTCCGTTGGATTGGACCTCACGGGCCAGCCTTCGTTCCCCACGTGCATCAATGAGCCTTGGCCGCCCATGACCCTGTTGCCGGTTCACCGCTTTTCCTTCCTTGGACCACTTTTGATAGGTACTGACCACTGCAGACCGGGAACACCCCACAAGAGCTGCAGTTTTGGAGATGCTCTGACCCAGTTGTCTAACCATCACAATTTGGCCCTTGTCAAAGTCGCTCAGATCCTTATGCTTGACCATTTTTCCTGCTTCTAACACATCAACTTTGAGGACAAAATGTTCACTTGCTGCCTAATATATCCCACCCACTGACAGGTGCCATGATAACGAGATTATCAGTGTTATTCACTTCACCTGTCAGTGGTCATAATGTTATGGCTGATTGGTGTATGTATATGTGTATATATATATATATATATATATATACACTCACCTAAAGGATTATTAGGAACACCATACTAATACTGTGTTTGACCCCCTTTCGCCTTAATTCTACGTGGCATTGATTCAACAAGGTGCTGAAAGCATTCTTTAGAAATGTTGGCCCATATTGATAGGATAGCATCTTGCAGTTGATGGAGATTTGTGGGATGCACATCCAGGGCACGAAGCTCTCGTTCCACCACATCCCAAAGATGCTCTATTGGGTTGAGATCTGGTGACTGTGGGGGCCAGTTTAGTACAGTGAACTCATTGTCATGTTCAAGAAACCAATTTGAAATGATTCGACCTTTGTGACATGGTGCATTATCCTGCTGGAAGTAGCCATCAGAGGATGGGTACATGGTGGTCATAAAGGGATGGACATGGTCAGAAACAATGCTCAGGTAGGCCGTGGCATTTAAACGATGCCCAATTGGCACTAAGGGGCCTAAAGTGTGCCAAGAAAACATCCCCCACACCATTACACCACCACCACCAGCCTGCACAGTGGTAACAAGGCATGATGGATCCATGTTCTCATTCTGTTTACGCCAAATTCTGACTCTACCATCTGAATGTCTCAACAGAAATCGAGACTCATCAGACCAGGCAACATTTTTCCAGTCTTCAACTGTCCAATTTTGGTGAGCTTGTGCAAATTGTAGCCTCTTTTTCCTATTTGTAGTGGAGATGAGTGGTACCCGGTGGGGTCTTCTGCTGTTGTAGCCCATCCGCCTCAAGGTTGTACGTGTTGTGGCTTCACAAATGCTTTGCTGCATACCTCGGTTGTAACGAGTGGTTATTTCAGTCAAAGTTGCTCTTCTATCAGCTTGAATCAGTCGGCCCATTCTCCTCTGACCTCTAGCATCAACAAGGCATTTTCGCCCACAGGACTGCCGCATACTGGATGTTTTTCCCTTTTCACACCATTCTTTGTAAACCCTAGAAATGGTTGTGCGTGAAAATCCCAGTAACTGAGCAGATTGTGAAATACTCAGACCGGCCCGTCTGGCACCAACAACCATGCCACGCTCAAAATTGCTTAAATCACCTTTCTTTCCCATTCAGACATTCAGTTTGGAGTTCAGGAGATTGTCTTGACCAGGACCACACCCCTAAATGCATTGAAGCAACTGCCATGTGATTGGTTGGTTAGATAATTGCATTAATGAGAAATTGAACAGGTGTTCCTAATAATCCTTTAGGTGAGTGTATATATATATATATATATATATATATATATATATATATATATATATATATATATATATGTATAAATATTTCTCCCCCAGGTACATTCTGATTTGCAACTGATTAAGACAGGGAATAAACAGTTGATTGGATTTTCTTATCCTCAGAATCACTTCAGTTAAACTGTTGAGATCTGAGGTGGAATGAAAAACCTGAAATATCTGCAGCCCTCTAGGTGGAATTGCTGACCTCATTCCTGCAACATCAATTAAAGATGAAACAAAAAGCTGTTGAAAGTGTTTAGTACACCATTCCTTTGTGTTTCCACTTTGTTTCTTCAGGGAGATCAAGGATGATAATTATATGTGATAAGTAATCAGATCACTTGGGGATAATCCCTGGTGATGTGTTGCAGGTGTGTGGGGCCTTGAAGTAAACTGAAATAATTATAGGAGAATTGCATGGTCTTCCCTGACCCTCCCCACTTCCATGACCATGACCCTAGATCGGTTCAATGCCTGGGTAGGAGTTTTCGCATCAAGTGGTATACTTTTTATCTTAATTTGCTTTCAGTCTTGTCTAGAAGCTATTTTTCTATTAGATGTGAAGGAAGCCTGACGAATAGGATCACATTCTCCCTACTGTGCTTGATATTCTCAATAGCTGTGCACTGTAATTGCTTCTGATCCTTTCTCTGAATATGAGGCCATTTGCAGTGTCTTTAGTTTCTCCTGATAACATTTTTCCAACCTTAAAACTCAGGTTCTGTAGCTCCTTTTGAAAGTTCTCTGTGCCTCGGATTCCTAAACTGCCAGTTTACGAATGACAAGCTAATGACTTTCATTTTGCATTGTGATGAAAATCTGGGGAGTTGCTTACATTGCCTGAAGTGTGGCCTAAAGAAATGTTCACCATTAGACACGTACAAATGACACAGAAGGATGTGGTCAGTGGATTGTATTTTTCTTCTTTTGGTATTTCACCTTTTTTTTTGGTTAATCTCACAGACCATTATCTCTCTCTCACTCTTTCTCTGTTTCTCTAACTCAGTGTTTCTCAACCCTGGTCTTGGAGGGAGCAGCGCTGTGATGTCTGGCTTGTGTCCCAGCTGAGCTCTCAGTTTAGTGAAACATTAACTGAATGATTTTAACGGTTTACCAGCTGACAACAATTATAAAGGCCCAGTGAAGCAAATTTGTGCTCAGTTAAGTGTTCAGTTCATAAATTGAGTCCCAAGGTGGAACAAAAACAGCAGAGAAATGGGTCTCCAGAGGAACCAGGGCTGAGATCCACTGCTCTGCATACATTGTGGAAAGCACACACCGTTCACACCCACCAAGTCCCTCCAGGATCATCTAAACGCCAGATATCTCTATTACTCCACTGTCCACTGCAGATGACACAGCAGTATTCAGCCCGGCCTTGGGTAAGCTGTTCTTGGGCCCCATTTTCACTAACAAGGCCTGTGATCAATTCATTCCATGTTGACTCTGAATAAACACTGTCAACAAAGCCTGTTTACCATGCCTGTGAGATAATCGTTTTGTGTGATCCTAGATGAAGAGACGGGCCAGGGCTGTTGTAATTAGATCGCTGTATACACAGTGCTAACAAGCCCCCTCAATGGGACTTTCCCTGAGTGACTTGTTTTGCGCTACACCGAGGTCAATACGCACCACACTGTCTTGGTGCCCTGTTTGGGCTGCAAAGTCAATTGATTAGCTTTTCTTGCCTTTCTTTTGTTTTGTTCAAGAAGTCCCAAATCTCTCGCCTGCTTTAATTTGCTGGGTATACAGTGATGAACTTTCCATTTATCGTGTTGTGCCTTTCATTATCACTCATTATCTCTTGCAATTTTACATGTCTGCTGATTCATATAATAATAAAAACTCTAGCCATTGTCGCTTTATCGTGGTTTGGAGCTTAACTTGAAATAACATCCCAAACTTTCTCGCTCATTCATGTGACACTTTATATGAATCTTAATCATGAAAAGCTGTGCTCGAGCATGGTATATCGATCGATATTGGCATTAACAGCAAGCATACTCTTAATGCTAATAAGGACAAAGAGCAGTTTGTTATATATATAGTATTCAAAGCTGCTCAGTGGACTTTTAATTTAACAAAAATAATAGCAGTAAAGAGTGTTCGAAAGGATATATTATTTCATAATATGTGAACTATGGGTCTCTTTCAGTCATACAGCCAGTACAAAGGCGGGCTTCAGGGAACACTTTTTTGTAGTAGTAGTAAGATGAAATCCGCTGTGTTCTCTGGTACCTCTAGAACAAGCTGCATTTTGGGAGATACGTGCAGGGTTGGGTTAGGTAAGCGTCTGCTGCTCTTTTTCATGGCAACAATTAATTACCACTTTGACTCGCTCTGCTTGATCAAGCAAGTGGAATTTCCTTGCTACCTCTTACAATGGGACCACAGTTTTCATGGCACGACTATTTTTGCTTGCTCATGTGTCTTTACGTATCATGGGCAGAACTGTCAGGAATGAACTTGTCATCACCATACGCTGTTCTCTTTGATGCATCTGCTCTACCTCTACCGTCAGCGCTTCGGCCTTTTCCCAGAATGCACATGCCCTTGTTCCAGGATGGCATGCAGTTGGGCAAGTGACTCATGCATTTACAGGTCACAGTGCATGGCTCTGCTCTGGGGGAGGGCATTACTATGGGAATTGTGGCTTTTGGAGGGAAAAACAATTATCCATACAGAATTTACATAGATGTCATACAATACTCCAAGCATCTGAAATGGCCTTTGTTTTCGCCATGCATCGATGATGCTTCAGGGGTTAATTTGCTCGGGTAAGCGACTAGCTCACAGGGTTTGAGTACAAAGCGGAAATGAGGTTGGCATATCGTGCTTTCCCATTACAATATCTCTGCAGCTCTGCAGTTAAGAGTCAGGAGCTGGCAATGGTGATTGCTGATCCCTAGGGGCTCTGGTACCCACAGGCTCTTAGAAAAAAAGAAGCAAAAAAGCACTGTTGTGAAAGTTTTGGCTTCTGTGTACTTGCCTGACTGCTGATGGTGCAAACTCCAAGTCTCCGCAGCTGTCTTTCTCCCTATCTTCTGCAGAGGCGGACAGCACCGGCCCCTGGCAGCACAGCTATCTGCAGGACTCGCTGATAGAAGGATCATCTGAACTCTGCAGGGCACAACTTAAGACGTCTGAAATAAATAGTTATATAGTTATATTGCACTATCCTGCAAGCATACTGTCAATTTGAAAAAATATGTACCCCCCCCACTCTCCTCCAGCTGAGCTCTCTGTTACTGAACAAATGATTGACTTCATCATAATTTAATAAATAAATACATAAATACAAATCACCCTTAATCTGAACCATGTTATTCTGTGACTCATTTGGTTTAATGTTGTTCAGAAAACTAAAAGAAAATTGAATGGCTTTCAAATGTTTAAACACCCCCTTGTCCATTAACAGGCTGAACTATATAATTGATAAATTAATGTAGTTGAACATTAATGAGCAACAGGTATTAAACAAAATTAATACTAATGTGTCTGATAAAGGTTTTGAATAAGTTACGTTACCACTGTGATCAGACTGCACAGTTCAGCGATTCCCAAACTGTGAATCTACGAGACCCCTAAGGGGACAGGTGGAGGGAAAAAGGTGAATTATTTAGCATTCCCTCACAAGATAATAAAAAAGAATAATATTTATCCTATTTAGAGACGTACTTCTGCCAATGACAGAGCATGCAATGACTACATTAAGTTTGTAGTGTGAGGTGATGTGGTGTCATGCTTAGTATCCCCCATGTCATAGAACACCTCTGGGGATCTGGCACAGCCAATCAGAGTTTGAGATCATTCATAACAGCTTTGTTTCTTTCCTCCATAAACCAACTCCTTGTGGCCAAGCCTTCTTCAGGCAGGACCAGTGACTCCCCCCCACCCCCTGAGGCTCCAGTGTAAAGTAGTTGTTTCCTCTCTGTGGGTGTTCTGCTGCTAAAACACTTAAGAGGTAATGAGTAAGAAGGGGATCAGTGTCTGGGCTTCCAGGGCGAGTCGCAGCAGGATCTGCTGGAGTAAGCTTTTCTAAGTGCTCCTCAGGACCCCTGGAGCCCATGCTGAGCTCAGCTTCCACACACTGCAATCTGCGCTCGTTTCATTAGGCCCCAGGCTGTCAGGAAGAGGGTCTGGAACTCCACATTGATTCCCAGTTTACTCCTGCTCATTATCTTGGCTTTGAAAAGAGATGGTCGGCTGGTGAACCATATTAACTTGTGATTTTTACACATCAGTGTCCTCCCCCAGTTGAGTGAATTCTTCCATTCACCCCCCCCTCATTTTAAAGCTGTAATCCCTTTTGATATTCATCCATAAACTACATGGAACAGAGTCCCTTACATGTAGCTATGGAGATGGATATTTACCCCCAGATGAAAACCACAGCCCACCCAACTGATTTGCAGCAGCCCAGCAGTGAGCAGTAACTGATTAACTGATTAGGTGAAGAGGTTAGTAAAGTGGACTGATAAGAAAAAACAGGCAAAATAACTGTGGTATAGCATGTCATGTCCAACATTGCATTGAGAGTGAACTGAGGCACACTATATGTCGCTGCCAGTGTGAAATTTGTAAGGGGTGAAATTTGTAAAGCAGAATGTAAAGCAGTTCATTGAGCAAAAGAAGACACTGGACATCATATCTTCTGCAAAAGCTTACAGATATGGTTTTGGGTGGTTTTACAGAAGCGGTAGACATGTTTCCTTGCTGTACTGATGGAGTAGAAATGGAGATGTTTGCTATCATAAAATTGCTGTAGAATATTTTGTTGTTGTTGTGGATTCGATGAATGTCTGCACCGTTTAGTAAAAGTGAGGGGACAAGAGCTTTGTACCCCCACTGCACAGTTTCTAGGACAGACGTTGGTATCTGTAGTCTAGTCCTGATTGACCACTCACACTAATCCCAGAGGTGTTCTATGGGATTGAGGTCAGTGCCTATATTCTTCCTGGAGCACTATGTTGAACTTGCAGATTTGAGAGCCGGTTGGTGTATTGGGCTCTCACACTAAAAGTCCCGATACTGGTGGTATGGTCTCGTGTATCGCAGTACATACTGGCACAACACATAATATACTGCTACTTTTGCTATGTTAGTGTATTTATGAAAAATGACCAATGCGTAAAATAACACACCACCTGTCAATGTCCCACACAAAAGAACAAAACGTATCTACTTTCTTTCACGGAGAAGGGAATAACAATTTGTTTACAGCATGTTTGATGTATTTGTACTGTCAAATGTATTATTATTATTATTATGATTTTAACAAGAACCATGTTATTTGGCATAGAAATACATCTCAAACTGTTCGCTGAACAAACAATGAATAATACGGTTTAGCGACAGTCTCGTTTAAATTCTTTTATCAAAACTCTGCATGATTAATAATGCCTTTATCTTTTCTGCACACCAGACAAAATGTAACGTATGAAGCGATTCAGATAATACAGTGACCTGCACATCTCCACATGCATCCTTAATTAACTGTATTGTTGCCTCCAGTTTTGTTGCTGTGTCGGCTTGCACTTGACAATGTGCTTCTGAAGCAGTTATTAAATAATGCTTTTTTTTTTTTTTAGACAGGGTTTTATTACATTCTGCATATTGTATATTTGTATGTACATACTAAACTAAGCTTCTGTGCTTACTTTTCTCCTGACATTATTAATGTGAGGTACAAGGCAGGCTGTTGCAGTTCCTCTGTCAAAATTCATAATCTCTTTTCTCCCTCTCTTTTGTTCTTCAAACATGAAAAATACATTTGAATAATAGAAGTGTAAATATTTTATGGATGGTCGCTTTCTTAACTGGAAATCACACGTTCCTGTAACACATCTTCAGTATTGCAGGCTGACCTTTTCCTAGAGGAAAAATAACGGTTCTCAATTCTTAATGTCTTAATACAAAATTCAGATGCAGCAGTAAACCTTAAGAGACAAAGACACTCATAGAAGTTGGGGAAAGATGCACTTAATGTGTTTAGCAGACTGTTGAGTTCAATGCGAAAGGAAATTAATTTCTTAGGCTTTTGCAGAAAATCCACTATTATTGTTATTTAGTATTTTACAACCCCAATTTAGTTTTGGCATGAGTGAGAGGTTGCATGAAGCTTCGGCTTTACTCATTTGACTGAGGGGAAAGACAGCCTGGTGGAATGGGATGGACCATCGGACCCTATGCCCCCCGGCCCCCAGAGGAATGTGCCAAGGAGCTGCTGCTTTGACTGTGGAGGAGGTGGGATGTGAAATTACTAACACTAGGGTGTGTGTGTTGGAAAGCAGGTATTTATAGTTTATGGAGCAGAAGTGGACGCATGGAATTTGAGGTGGTTTACTATTATAATGCCAATTATAATGTTTTTATTACTGGTGCTCTTTGTTTTAAACTAGTGGGTATAAGGTTTGAAAACTTAAAAATATAAGTTTTATCCATTGCCTTATATGTTGGGTCTTATTTAAAGTAATTACAGTATAATAATAATAATAATAATAATAATAATAATAATAATAATAATAATAATAAGAAAAATATATGTGTAATAGTGATGTGAAAAACTAATTCAATGGAACGTGTCCTTGCCATCTGATAAGAACCCGACCTGATCATCTGTCCTCAGGTGAGAAATTAGAATAGCTTTGGGACGGTAGGCCGCATTTCCTGCTCATTTCTGAATAAAGGACAGGATTTGTCTTTCTTTCTGGGTCCGTATCACATTAACATATTTCAGCCAAATTCACTGATTCAGCAGACATCAGTACAGGTGCTATAAGCGGAGCTATTAGAACAAAGTCTGCGAGGCAATGAGACGGCAAAGCAGCTAAGTTATTCGGCGGCTTCTGAAAAGCGTACGCAATCAAAGGTAATGGCACAGACCGGAGAAATGGGGAAGGGAGGCAGTGTAGACGTTAATTAGTTTTCGTACCTTAATCTGGAGACAAGACAGAGAGGTTATGTGATATGCTCAGCTTGTTTGGAATATGCTTCGTTTGTAGAACCTTACCTTAGGGACTCCAGCATTCTAGAGCATTATGCATTCATTTGGAATATTTATGGCTGTTTTGCATCTGTTATCTAGCCAGCATTTCTGTTAGTGATGTCTTCATCATCCAATTTATCCATTATGAGCAAACTGTAAATTTCTTCCCTCCCCTGACAGTTGCCTGGTGTCTGTTGTTCTCTCTCTGTCTGTATAACATTTCAGGGATTTTGGTTTTATTTTCGTATTTTTCTCTTTGTCCATGGGTGCATCAGCTGAGTAGCTTATATATATATAGTGACGTTTGACTAAGTGATGAGAGAATATCCTGCCCCCTTTTTCTATCTGTATTCAGAAGTGTCAGCAGTGATCCTTCACTTACTGAATTACTGTATAGTAATCTCAGTTCTATAAATATTTGTAATTCTTATTTTTGGATTTGTTACATGGCATACAGCTACAGTATTTCATCTATGTGGAAGTACAAGGCAGTGAGCTACTTAACATCCTTTTAAATTCAACCTTTATGTGATGAGGATTTAGCAGTGTAAGAAGTCAACATTGAATATGGCACGCAATGAGCACGTGCCGGGACTTGCATCTCCTGAATCAGAAAGGGATTTTTCAGAAATAAACACTCTCTTCTGTGTACTCTTTGGACTGTTGTTTAAGAGGTTTTTTCAATAGGTTTGTTTTGCTATTAATGCTTAAAAGGTAAGCACACTCACAACCCCTTTCAACAGCAGCAGATAAGAACCCATATTACCTTGGCAATAGAAAATACAATGCATTCGGCCTTGTGCATGGAAACAGGATCTGGCTTTAAATGTAGCAATCAGTTGGGCCTTTTTATCATAAGCCCCGACATTTCCCCAGATTTCATTTGTGATATCTCTAGAGCTGACATGTTTTTGTGTGACCTTTCTGCAGTGGCTACAGCGCCAGGTGCTTTCCTTGTGAATAGACACTGCATTTCTCTCTCTCTCGGAACAAAAACCTTTTTTGAACACTGACTCTGAGCCAGTTGTTGCACTAACCCTTACCTCCCCCCCCCCCATCTCTGGCAGCAGTCTCTCCACTTATTGAATGTCATGGGAAATTTTGTTGAATTTACACCTTTGCTGAGCTCCAGAAATTGCTCCAAATCAGCACGATGGATTTGTTCAATTTCTCTCTCTCTCTCTCTCTCTCTCTCCCTCATAACGCTGGTCTTTTAATAACGCAGTGAAGCTACAGAAGCAGTGAGCTTGCCCAAGAAGGGCTTCTCGAACTTGATCTGATTTAAAGGCTTATTTAATTGAACATTAAACATGTCCTTATATACACAGAATGATAGGGGCCGGTGCAATACAACGAGAACTAAAAGAAAGTATGTCCCAGCTGGGAACTGCTGGAGTTTCCAGCTTAATATGGTCTTGTGCCTAATGACATCTCATCACGGTTTCCAGTCTGAGGTTTGTGATTAGGCTCCATGTTGGCAGGGGTTTCCTTCACTTGCTCTGTGATAGTGACAGTGCAGGAGAAGATGTCATATGCCAGCCCCCAGCCTCCAATTGAAATATTTAAAACAAAACGAAAAAACATAAAAAAACAACAGTGTTCATCCTGCTATGCTAGACCACATTGTCAGAGAGTAAAACAAAGATTTTTACATAGGATTTATTATTATTATTAATATTATTATATTATAATAATTATTATAATTATTAATACTAATAATAATTAATTGTTAACAGACATCCTTATCCAGGTGCAAATGTGCAGTAATACAATCACTACAAAATACAATAAGTATACATCCTAGCTCAATGAGAGCTGAGCAGCCCAAGGGATCAGGCTGCTGTACTACAGGTACAGTCTGAACAGATTGAGTAATCACTCTAGAGTGGTCATGGACTGTGCGGTGCTGACTTTGGTGGGAACCAGGGTAGAAAAGGAGCAGCTCTAGAGGAAGGGGTGGAGAGGGTGTACAGTGGACCAGAGTGGTCTACAGGGAATGCAAGGATAGATGAGAGTCTGTAGGCAACTGGGTGCAATCGGTTCGAGGCAGTGGTTGGTCAGATCCAAAAGCCCCAATCACACTGAAATGCCGGCAAAATGCGGGCAACATTTGCCTGCTTTTTCCTGTTGCACCCCCATTGATACTGGCTTTGAATACTGGCAAATTGCAGGATGTACCCATTCACACAGAAAACAGAGATTGACGCTACAGAAGCCTGTGGAAAGTTCAATCATTTCCCTGTTTTGCAGTTTCCTTCCACTATGTTTACTGGGCGTTTGGTTGTAACCAGGGCGGCGGTTCGGTTTGGACTCACTACCAAGAACAAATATAGCGAAACATGAATGATACGTCCATATATGGTTCCCTTTCAAGCTATGACCAGGTCATCAAGCTGTATGGTTGTGTGTTTTAGCGGTGTGGTCACTGGACCCAGTGATCAAAGATCATTTGAACCAGTGAACCCAGTATGAGACTCGACTCTCAGTTAATGGTCATGTAATGAGAGGCATTGTGTGGTCTTGACATATACTTCAGCATGTTAAATCAACTCAATTGATTTTAGAAAAAAGCACAACATTACATTGTGTGTATATCTATGTCTACCTAAAGTCTGGGTGTGCAGAACTGCAATTGATTGATTGTTCAAAACAACTTTTTTTGTTTTTGTTTTTAATTTGAAATTACTGCTTTAAAATCAAATTAAATAACTCAAAACAAACTACCGTCAGTGTACACTGTAATGCAGTCTAACGTTTGCCTGTATAGCGATATTATATTTTGCATGATTTATTGGTATATAACTTCTGACAATAGTTAGCATTACATACGTCACTAATGTCATCAACATTCAGATTTACTGCGACTATATTATTTTCAACCATTTCTAACGACCCAGTCCATTTTTCGTTATGGTCACAAGTTCTTGTTCAAAGGTGGCTTAACCTTGTTGTGTTGTGGTTGCGAAAATGTGTCCCTATTCTGATTGGTTATGTCAGTTAGGTGACGCACTGCGTCAACAATGCAAGGACGTGACGTGTCATTTGCCAACATTCATTTTCCTGCTCCATTCACACAGACCCGTTACCGGAAAATTACCGGCATTTAGACTAGGACACTTGCCAGAAAATTGCTGGTATCAAAATGCAACCAAAAAGCCAGCAATTGTTTCAGTGTGAATGGGTCTTAAATTGTATGAGAGCTGAGATTGGGAGCTAATGAATTAGTTAATCACAGGCTACTTTTTATATTTAAGTGTAGGTATATACAGTATAATATACTATAAGCTTATTACATTAAAAAGTACAGACTTAATAGGCAATGTTGTTATGTGTAAATGGGCAATACAAGGTACCTACATATGACAACATCCTCAATTATTTACAGGCTTGGGCCTTATAGCAAAAATCATAGCAGTGAGCTGAAATGATTAACTATTGGGGATTACAATTTGAAAATAAAAAGATGCACAGCACACTTCAGAACTAATGTTTCACAGGTTTTTCCTACATGTTTATATATTTTCCCCTTTACTGTATAAAAACAAAAAAAGCATACACAGGCAGAAGACTCTTCTTGCACCCCCAGGATTGAAAGCGATTACAAATGTGAGAGCCATCCATTGTGAGTGGGATGCACACGGGTCCTGTTTCGAATAGGCTTTATTCCAGACTCATCCTGTCAGAGTCTCAATTCAGAGTGCTTTCATTTAGCCCGATGGAAACAAATTAGGCTGATAGCAATCAAATTGCTTTTGTGATCTGGCCCCGGAGGTGAGCTGAAACTGGATACAGTAGCAGATAGCTGGAGGGAATACAGGTAACAAGGACTAGGTCTAACACTGCCTTCAACAATATACTTTACTGTTTATGTGCTGTTTATATATATATATATATATATATATATATATATATATATATATATTTTTTTTTTTAAGCACACAAAACAAAATGGGCAAAAGCTGTATACGGAAAAAAGGCATTTGCAATGGTAACATAAAGCAAGTGACAGTTGTGCAGCTAAACACATGGTAACCTATACCTACACTCAAATAGGTGGACTGATTAGGAAATTAATTCATAGCCTTCATATCACACAATACTTGAACTGTTTATTGATTATTCTACTTTTTCTTCTCTTCCCCCTGTTTCAGAGTAAGCTTGTCAGCTCATTAGAAAAAATAAAATGTAGAAATATGTGACGTTGATAAAGAATGAAATTGTAAAACTGGGATCTAGCTCACCCCTGGAGTCAGAGTCTTGCTGTGGCAGTACCATTAATTAGTTAGGGCTGCTTGTGGGATCCTGGTTCTCTCTGGTTAGTTCTGCTGGGGGTGTTGAAGAGCCAACAAGGTCAGGAGCGCCTTCTGTAGTACTGTCTGGTACCGTATAGATGTGAAAGAAGATATGTGCCCTAGCTTTTGCACAATCAAAATGCCAACTCCAAGAGACGAGTCCTGACCAGACATTTAATAAGGGATACCGAGGTCTACTTTAATGTGCTCTCAGAGGGAGTCTCATGGGTAAGGAGCTTGATATCGGAATGTCTTTCCACCTGGTGTTTTCAATTGCACATGAGCAAGAGTCTGGTGAGTCCCTGAATGCAAGACATGAGCTGTGGTCTGTGGTGTTCGCAGCTGAGGCAGATACAAGGCCATGTATTGCTTTGTGTGTCACCATAAGAAGCTAAAAATCAATATGATAAGAGATGAGTTCAATGCAGATGTTTCAGGAAAGGCTGATAAGGTCCCTGGGCCAGGGCTTTGGTTGCAGAAGATGCTGCAAAACTGATATTTTCAATAATAAATGTATGGATTACTGAATAAAGGTGATAATTGTGGCATATAGAAAATATAAGGATGATACATTTCTAGAATAGATTAAAAATCTGTTTTTGTTCTGTATGGGCAGACTGGTATGTTGGAGGGGGAGCACAGGCCCCAGACTAAGGGGGCTCCTGCTTTAGCCACGCACTGATGCGCTCCCAGTCTGCCTGCCGTTGACCTCCTTTCACAGGCACAGCGAATCTGTCACACTGAGCTTTTTTGCACTTCGAAGTATTATGTTAAATTATTGCAATTAAGCCTGAAGTGTCTTGCTGTTTATTACAATATGCTGATGCAAGCACTATCCACTCCCCCAATAATAATAAAAAAACAAGTAAGCAATAGGAGTCAAGGCTGAAAGATGTTCTTGTTTGAGAGACAGCAGAAAGAGCTTGTGTTGCCTTTATGCTACATTAAATGCTGTAAACCCTTGATTAGCAATACAGTTTGTAACTGGTTTTGCAAATAGTTTAAGACAAGATGATTATGGTACTCCAGACAGCCTGGTTTATTTATTTATTTAATATGTTCGTGCCACATTCAAGGTCACAACCGTGGCTGCCAGTTTAACTATTTGCCTCACTTAGTGGTTTCAAAACTCTGGAATAATCTTGTCGGTTAGATCAGAAGAAAGTCAGTTTATGGAAACCTCTTTTTATCTGCAGAAGAATCATTTTTGCATCATAACAGCAACTGTTACCCACCAAGTCTGAAACTCTTGTCTTTTATGGAACTGTCCAGACTGCAATTGTTTTGGGCTTAAACATTTTATTTTATTTTTATTTTCCTTATCACCATTTGCCTTTAAATCTTTATCGGTTGTCTCTACGTTGAATCTGCATCCTAAGTATGAGAAAAAAAAAAATTGAGATTTTTTTTTTTTTACATCAGTGACCAAGCCTGTGATGTTGAAGAGATTACAATTCTCAAAAGATGAGAACAGCACACACCAAAAAATAATGATCTTTATTTCTTTGACTGTGGATATCAATGTGAGAATCCACAATTCAAAGCATTATCCTGCAGTAGGCTTCCCTGCATCGGATAAACTGGAGTCTGGTCTATAGTAATAAGTGGATTAAGCGGGGGACGGCAACATAAATAGACTTGATTGTGGAAAAATTATAAAACCATGAGACTTTATCTGAGAGATTAAAGGCTAGCAATTGGAAGAAGGGACAAATACACCAGCCCTTTGTTAAGATGATGGGGAAAGAAGGGGGAAGGAAGAAAGCAAACAGAAAAAGGAAATGTCAGAAAATAGGTCTGCAAAGTAAGTGAATAACAGAAAGGCTGCTGGGAAATGAGCTCTGATCACCTGCAATATTACGGGAATCCAGTGTTTGTGAAGATCAAGTGCAGTGGTGGTCTGAAATCAGAGAAGGATGAAATTCGTCTGGTGGAAACATGATAAAAACTGGTTAAGATCATGAGCCAGGTGGTTCCCTAGTTTTAGCCTGGGCTCTGTCGGCGACTGTCCATGTATCACTCTGAGTGTGTTACTGACTCTCCATGTCCTCTCTTTCAGATGAGATATAATACAAATGTCCTATTGCAAAGGACTTCTTATCAGCTTTGTTGATGTCGCTTTGGATAAAAGAGGCTGCTAAATGACTTAAGTTTTAGATTATTCCTGTCTGGGGTCTCGTGTGAAACCCGCTGGCTTTATGTTTTTCTGAAAAGCCTCCGCCAGTGTGCACATATTGCAATGAAATTGTACTTCATACGCTTGAGAGTTATGACAGCGGCTCACCTGGAATTAACACATTACATTCTCACACATTAGACATTCAAAGTCCCAGTCATGTGCAGGACTTGGAACAGTAGCTCTGTGTCTCAGTTTTACCAACCTCCCTTCACTCACACACACAAATAAGTATTATTCACACTCTCCCCCTCCCTGGAAACTAATGGTGCCGTGAAGCCTGATTTTAAGGCTGTATCGGTGCTGTAACGGGACTCTGCTGATGCGCAGGGTCATTTCAGGATGATTTGCCACTAGAAAAGGTGGAGGCAGTCCAAAGCATGGAGGAGGTGGAAATGGCAGCAGGCCTTTAGAATCCGGCTGCCTTCTCTAACTTTCAGTCTTGATGTTCTGGAAATGGCTTTTTCAGTATCACAGTGGAGTTGCCCTGTCCATAATAGAGATTGCAGACCTTTGTCCAATCTCCAAGTATGGTTTAAAAATCATATATATATATATATATATGTATATGCACTGATCAGCCATAACGTTATGACCACTGACAGGTGAAGTGAATAACACTGATAATCTTGTTATCATGGCACCTATCAGTGGGTGGGATATATTAGGCAGCAAGTGAACATTTTGTCCACAAAGTTGATGTGTTAGAAGCAGGAAAAATGGGCAAGCATAAGGATCTGAGCGACTTTGACAAGGGCCAAATTGTGATGGCTAGACGACTGGGTCAGAGCATCTCCAAAACTGCAGCTCTTGTGGGGTGTTCCCGGTCTGCAGTGGTCAGCACCTATCAAAAGTGGTCCAAGGAAGGATAAGCAGTGAACCGTTGACAGGGTCATGGGTGGCCAAGGCTCACGTGGGGAGCAAAGGCTGGCCCGTGTGGTCCGATCCATCAGACGAGCTACTGTAGCTCAAATTGCTGAAAAAGTGAATGCTGGTTCTGATAGAAAGGTGTCAGAACACACAGTGCATCGCAGTTTGTTGCGTATGGGGCTGCGTAGCCGCAGACCAGTCAGGGTGCCCATGCTGACCCCTGTCCACTGCCGAAAGCGCCTACAATGGGCACGTGAGCATCAGAACTGGACCACAGAGAAATGGAAGAAGGTGGCCTGGTCTGATGAATCACGAGTTCAAGGTGTTGACTTGGCCTCCAAATTCCCCAGATCTCAATCCAATCGAGCATCTGTGGGATGTGCTGGACAAACAAGTCCGATCCATGGAGGCCCCAACTCGCAACTTACAGGACTTAAAGGATCTGCTGCTAACGTCTTGGTGCCAGATACCACAGCACACCTTCAGAGGTCTAGTGGAGTCCATGCCTCGACGGGTCAGGACTGTTTTGGCAGCAAAAGGGGGACTTACACAATATTAGGCAGGTGGTCATAATGTTATGGCTGATTGGTGTATATGAGGGGAGGATTTCAATGTACATTAAAATACTTAAGCATATCTGGAAAATAGTTGTGGTATCTTGGCCCATTAGGTTATGATATTAATATATTTCTTGGTGATTGGGTGATATCACAAAAGCTAAGTTGCTCATACGTATCAGCGGACTGTAAATATTGTTTGGATAATAGTTTGCATTAGTTCTATTCAATTATGGTTCTGTCTCGGTTGAGCTGCATTTCCAGCCATTAAAGCATTACCTTTCCATTTCCCTGGCTCCTCAGCCCGGCGTTATTAGTGTCTCCCTAGTGTGATTTGCACCCTATAAACAAGTAAGCTATCATTTCCACCTTCCTGAAGGAGATAATGGTTTCTCTGTGGCAGCCCCTGACTCTCAGATGCACTGAGTCCCAGTAAATGGGTGAAAGATTCCCTTTTGCTCATGGAGGCGCACGTAATTTGCACAAATGGATGCTTTAAGTGTTTGACATGTAGAAATTAATCAGTGCAATCCAGTCAAAGCACAATTAAGGTCACTGTGCATTTGGCTTAAAGGCATCACCCAAGATGCACGGTGCACATGCCCAGAGATCGAGACCCATACTATTAGGAAAAACATAAAACAGTCACCCAGGTGTCAACCCTCTGAGTGTGACGCCGGATGAGCTGGCATCTGTGCTTGTTTTGTAGTTTCCGGACGTTTGTATGCATTTCTAGACTTTCCCTGTGACCCCACACAAGTATGGTATGCTTCTGGTTTCTATTCAACCAGACACTACTTGACATTGTTTTATTCCTCTTCTGCCCGGTGTTTCCTGTATTAAAGGAGATTCTATCTTCCCTAAGTTCTGTGCTACCCTATTGATTATAGCTGCAAGATCAGACCGAGCATACCAGAGTTAAATTACAAACTGCAGCTCTCAACCATAAAAGGTGGTAAATAAAGCCTTGTTCTTGAATGAAGATTCTTGGTTCTTTTTCTTCTTTACAAAAAAACAAAATGACCTTGGTTTGTTTGTGCTTAATAGTTTTTTTTGTGTGCGTTTATTTTTATTATTTATTTATGTGGGACTCACTCAGTACATTAACAGGATGTTCCACTGTTCCTTGTACACAATTTCTATCCACAGCTCCTCGGCAGTTATTGATCACACTTGGGTTTCTGTATTCCTGGTACTGCGTGCTACAGCAGTACACTGCATATTAAATTACATCATTGATATAAACTTGCACATGAAATTATTTCAAGTCAATGTTCTTATTAATGACTCTCAGCACTAGAGTACACAGTGATTAAAAGGTAATGCAATATAATACAATTTAGCGCAATTGCTACCTTCACAAACTCTCTTTTCAGGGTTCAGGTTTAACCTGAAACTGACGGCATCATAGAAAGCTGTTGGGGAGTACAGGCATGCGCACTCGTCAGCTATCCGTCACTTGTCAGTTTCTTAATGTCCAAGACTATGGCTCACATAGTGCCCAGTTACTGCTTGGCAGAGGAAGCCATGTCAAGTAGAGACCTGCATTGTGGGGGTGAAATTAATTTCCTCCAGCTGGGATAATATCGCTTAAGTATACCCAAAAACCCCTTAATTACACTGAAATTGAAGCCTCTTTGTCAGCTTTAAAGTGACACTGATGAATGCGCAACAAGAGAAGAGCACAGATGAACTGCGGACAATGGCGCACCATTATACTGTGGCTAGTGACCTGGTGTCACCCGAATCCCTGCCTTTTAACTGCAACCAAAGTAATTAACATCCACCACACTGTAACACACAGACTGAGAGCACGCCTTTTGTCAGCCTGTTCTAGGTTTTTATTACAGCAAGTTACATCCAAGGTTCAACAGATTTTCCCCCGAAGGGGAAACAAAATAAGACAAATATACAGTTCTGTGTGTAAGTTTCAGCTTCTATATGAATATGTATAAGGTTAGTCTTTTTCTGGCATAAGCAAACTGCATGCAAAACAAAATGTTAACTGATATCTATGTATCTCTCTCGCTCATATATGTATATATATTCAGTATTTTGATGTCCCTTTCTTATACTATAAGTGAATGACAGGATTATTTCTTGGCATATTGTTCCAGACGTCTTGCAGAACAGTCCGTATCTCGTCTGGACAAGTAGGAGCCCTGTTTTTCTTTTCTGTTTCCATATATCTCCAGACACCCTCTGGGGAGTTTTTATCTGAACTTTCCTAGGGCATTCCACTGATTTAAAACTCCCATCGGTTTCCTTTGTTGACGACTACAGATTTATTAACTTAACAACATATTTTATCATCTTTATTAAAAACAAAAACATTTATGTTTCATAAAAATATAGTTTTGTAAAAAAAATAAAAAAATAAACATACCGGTCAGCAGAAATGTTCTCACAGCACTGTAAATAGATAGAAGTCACGCAGAGTATATATGCACAAAATCATTTTTTTTCCTTCTTCGTTCATTCAAAGCCTGAAATGAATTTCAGAAGTAAATCTCAGCTAGAGATTTTCAAATGTCAGCAATCCCCTTAATCAGTCTCCTCAAACAGAAGCATCAAATTGAATATGCTTCGACAAACAGCCTGTGCGATGTGTGTTCCTGTTAGTCCTTAATCTGCTAAACTCTGGGTAAATGACTGGCATTTGAGTCACTGCCGTACTATTTGGTTGCTCTGTAGTTCTTGTGCTGAACCCGCCGGTTTTAGTTTTTTTAATAGTCTGTGAACATTATAACAGGAAGAGGTAGAAAACATAAACATAAAAATACAATAGTTATTTTGCTGGCCATGATAATGTTCTCAAATGCAACTGCATTATAAACTTATATATATAAAAAGAAACAGTTGAAAATTTGCATTTTCCATTATGAAGTATTATAACAAATCCTTGTACAAAACCACAATGTTAGACAATGATGCACGCAAAATACATTGCCAGGTGAAGGATTAAAATTATCTACTTCAAACGTAGTCTTTTGTAGTAGACCCAAGAACTGAAAAGCTGTTCTCATCGTCTGTAGTGTGAATTAGCACAGCACAATATAACATTTAATGAACCCAATGTGAGTAGACCTGAGTTCCTCTAATTTTACTTTGTGTATACATTCCTAAAGTTATCTTCCAAGGATTTTGCTGGTAAATTTTTTTTGCCTGTGATTGAAATACCTGAACGTAACAGACTGAGCCATAAACGTTACTGGGGTGAATGAATAGTGACTTTTCCAGTATCTTAAAATGAACATGTGGCCCAATCTTTGAACTATTATCTAACTAGATACTTGCAGAGAGATTTGCAGAGTGCAATAAAAGCACAAGGAAATTGCTAATTAATGATTCGATACTGCAGTCTTACACAGACAGATGTACACATACATTTATTAAACAACACACACACACATCCCCAAATCTTATTTCATAATAAAAAATAATTATCTGCTAGCTATAACTATAAAATAAATGTATTTTAATGTATTTAATAAGCAAGTGAATAAGTAAACAAACAAGCACCAACATATAAAGACAATAATATCATGGCTAGAAAGTTGAGCCTGAAGACACAGAAGGCTAGAAGGGTTACTCCATGAGCCTAAAACAAAAAAAACAAGAACGAAAACATCAGCTTTAATAGCAATGCACTGACTGCCTTCTTCCGAATGCCACCTCTGACTGAGCAGTATGGTCAGGGGTCAGGCAGTGTGCGCCGGGGGCGTGCTGTGCTGGCGTGTTGTGTTGCGTGTTGCCCGCTGCCTGGGCGGAGGCTCTGCTAGAGGAATGCGGACAGGTGGGTGGGAGGGCAAGGCGATGGTCACTGTGGATTTCCCCTTATGGTGAGACGGGAAGTGGACTGTAGCTCATTACTCATAAGCTTGGCTTCCTGCCCTTCATGGGAGGATTTTAATTTTTCTCTTGGTTTATGACAAGTTCCAGGTTTGTTGGTTTGTTTTCTTTTTGGCATGAACCAATTTTCTCTCTTTTTTTCCTTCTTTCCCTCAAAAATGAAACTTGGTATGAAAGCGAATCAAAACAAATCTCTCTCTCCTCCCTTTATCTGTATATCTGTGGTCCATATACACTACCAGTTAAAAGTTTTAGAACACAGTTTGTATTGAAATTTTAGCAGTTCAAGTCCACTGAATAACCTGAAATGATACAAAGGTAAGCGGTAAACTGCCAGGGGCTAAAAAAAAGTTTAGGTTACCAAAAACTGAAAAATAATGTACATTTCATAATGTGTGACTACACCTTCTTAAGCATTATTTGGCAGTGTTACACGCAGCTCCTGTGCATAGAAGTTACACTGTATTCCTACAATGCACACATCATTTGAAAGCTTATTCTCTTGACTACAAGCGCGTTTCATTCTCAAACGATTGACAGTTTCCATGTCGCCCGCCGTCATTCAGAGCCCGGGGGGTAAACGTGCAGTCTGCTCCAGTGAGGGAGGTCTCATTCAGATGGTCACAGATCACTCAGTTTCGATCGGACTTCTTTTAAAATAGGCTTGTTTTGTTCAGAACAACCTAACAACCTATTTGATGTTCTATCAAACACAGAAAAGTTCAGATCCAATTTTGTAAATCTTTGTGTATGAGTACACTTTAAACAGTTTTCCATTTTTACATTTTCAGCTCTCTACGGGTGTGTGTTTTTTCTACCAAAATGTGGATGGTCTTGTTTTGATCAGTAGACTTGTTCCAGAACATGTCATAATTGTCAATTGTTTATTTGTTCTATGCTTTAATTTCAGAGTACATTGAGACATTTTAACTGCATAAATTAAAAAACAAATAAAATGGAAAAATGTAGGTTTTAATATTTTATAACATTTAATATTATCATAATTATTATTGTACAGAGAGACAAAATACAAATGATGCAGCAAACCGAGTGCACAACTGTAGAGTGCTTCAGGACAGTGGATGCAGACCAAAAAACATTCACTTGGTCAGGCTTTGATGTTGTTCAGTGGGCTGTTACAGTACACTACAGTACACCCTTCTTTAAAGTGCAAACTACCTACTTATGAAAACAGATTTTGAAGCCATTGCATCTTAAAGGCAGTGAAGATGGCAATAGTTCAATTCAGCTGTTTTTCTTAGTTCTTCAACTTCATGATGGGAACGGTGGAATCAACCCAGGGCTCTGTCGTTCTCTGACTTCCTTTGAAATGTTTAAGGCTAATATACTGTCCGATCGATCAGCGGGAGAGTTTTGGGCAGGCTGTCAAACTGCATGGTCTGACACTTTGAAGCACCCGGCCCACCTACTCCACAGAACTGCAGCGAGGAACACATTCACAATTCTGAGTAAAAAAAGAAAGAAAGAAGAGAAAACCTTCCTTCCTTGGAATCGATCTCTATTCTGAAGGATGTACCTGAACAAGGCACTGCAAGCATACTGACAGGGCATTGATCCTAGCAGTGAGCAAGCACATTTGAAGGATGTCTTGTTCAATTAAACTTTCGCTAAAAAGGTGTAAAATGTGGCAAGACTGCTGACCCCTATTAATGCTTCACAGTTATTCTGTTTTCTACTGCGACAGCATGGCTAAACCACTGCTGCATATTACAGGGCCCAATCTCAGATTCCCATGCAGGAGTTCAGCACGAGATATATATATATATATAATTTCAGCTCCATTACATAGGAGGCTTGGGAATTGTGACTTATCGTTTCCTCCTTAATTGTGTGAGATTTGTTTCCTATTTCAGCTCTTGTATGGACTTGCTTTTCATTTAAGAGTAAAAACAAAAACAAAAACACACCAATACTTTCTTAAAAAACAGAGCTTATTTTGGCCAACACTCGTAATTTGCAACAGACACATTATACGCATTCTTTGCTTTTCGTCCACAGCGCACCTCCCCACGTGTTTGTGCAGACTCAGAGGAGAGGAGAGGACAGGAGAGAGAGCTAGAAGCTGCAGACTCTCAAATTAGCAGGTAAGGCCTACATGTGAGGTATTAGCAATGATATGTTTAACTGGGACTGTTTGTTTGTCTTGGAGCCTGCTTCCCTGGAGCTCAGCAGAGATCTGGGAGAGCTGTTTGATGTGCTTCCAAGGTCATTTACAGGGCAGAGAGACATCAGGGTAGAAAAGGAGACCCACTCTTACACAGACACCTGCTGTGTGTGTACAGGATCAATAATTAATAACTTTATGGTGCAGTACATTTCATGACTGGGGCCATCTTCATGAAGGGTGCTGTATACAGATGAGCAGGACAAAATCTGCTTTCACTGTTAAGTTGGCAACCGCATTTCAATAGTAACTGCAGGCAGTATTTGATCTTGGTTTCCAAGGCGAGGTGAGGCACAATGTAATTGAAACAAATACACTGACTTTTTGTCCTGCAGGAATCCAATTGCAACAAGTTGAACATGTATGTGTAAGTGAGCCAAGCAAATCATGCAGGAATTTATGATCAGACTTCTCTTTGAATGGATGTCCATACAAGGGATATTGTGCTTGTGGATATTGTGCATTACTGGATATGGGTGATTTGTGTGTTTTCGTTTGGCACATATCCAATAATGTGTATGAAAATTATTTTTTATAAAGCAATCCTTAAAATATTGGCATACCTTGAGACTGAAGACACATGTAGAGTAATAGGGAACAGTGGCACATATCAATTATTTATTTTTCCCCTCAAACACTGTTGGAAAGGAATTCTAAAGTTTAGATTTGCAATAGGTATCAGTAATTTTATAATTTTAATGATAATAGTATCCGTGTAAGAGATTGAATAGACTAATCAACTTGGCCTAAAGCTATAAATCATAATTAATTGGGTAGACCTATTCTCAACCCATAGCCCCAGTGTAATGTGAAACATCTTGCATGTACAGGTGGATCTTTGGACAAATTCTGAGTGGGCACTATTCTTTAGCTGTTCAAGCACTCTTGCATTGGAGCGACAATCTCAAAAGGCTGTCCTTTACACACATCAATAAAACCATCAATCATCATGTCAGTGGGCTTGGAATCGACCTCTTAATTTCTGGGTTCCCCTCGACTGAAGCACGAGTCATCAAGAAGAGAGAACTTATGAAGCAAAAACACACGCACACATGCACATAAGACAAAAAATGCTTGGTTACATTTCTTTGACACATCCGGAAAGCTCAAGACAAACACGTTTTGGTTTCGTCTGTATGCCGGCGTCTCTCTCCTCACAGAGCAAAGACACAAAGTGCGAGCCGTGTCCCTGGGCAGTAACATGTGTGAAAGAAGCTCTTTCCATGTGTGATGATCATATATTGCTTAAAACAATCAAGAGTCTGGTAAGATTTAGTTTAGTTTATTTTCTGATCTTGAGAAAAGAGGCATTCAAGTTTTCCATCTTCATCTTGTTGAGGGACGGATTGAACGGCAAATTAAATTGTTGGCGCTGTGCTAAATTTAAATGGAAAAAAACCCCGCGAGCAACAGCATTGCCATAAAGCTTTTATAAGACAGGAAGCCATATGGAACAGTTTGGGGTTATGAAATATATAATCTGCCCTTTTAATTCCCTGTCTTTTATTGCAAGTTGCAAACCAAAGTGTTTCTAATTATCCCAGCCTGAAAGAAATAAAAAAATCACTATTGTAAAACAAAAAGTGTGGAAACCTACTATAAAAAGCCCAGCATCCTTTTAGCTAAGAGGCATGCAGCAGGCAGATAGCAGGCACAGGGCGACTGCCACCAAGAGCTTCTCGAACTGATAAAAGCAGGGAACCATTAATAGGCCTCTCTTTGGTTAGGCAGGCCTTGGTGCAATTAAAATGCTCGTCTGCCTCCTTGCATTATAATTATTTGTCATTGCTCAATTGAAGTGTCTTGCATTAAGGGACTCTGACAGCAGCCAGCTCCTCTTACGACTGTGTTTGAAAGAGGAGTAAGTAATAATATGTTTTCCCCCCTGAAGAGCTTCCCCTTCTAACTGACAGCTAAATTTGATTGTCAGCTGTGCAGGAAGAAATAGGAAGTTCAGGCCCTGACTCAGCTTGTTTTACCCCAGTCTGAGGTAACTTGAGGGACAGTACCAAGGCCTGTGGGGATGGCTGCAAAATGAATGTGTGCCTTTTGGTATTCACAAGGCACCTTGGGTTGTTCTAAATGGTGCCAAAGCACTTTTCAACTGTAGGTGAGGAGATTTTGAAAATGGCCCATTTTACAGGTGCATTACAAAATAGCCTAATGCTGAGGAAGGGGGAGCTTGGGAGACTCATAAAGAGTGGGATAGTGAAGGGCAGTGAAACTGAGCTGTGCTTTTCCAATGTGAGTGCAGGGCAGGGTATTATTTAGGCAAACTCCATTTGATTTACCTGCTTCTGAACCGTCACTCCAGTCTTTGGGGTTTTGCAAGGAATAGAGGTGGTCTAGCTTGAATGAGTTTCACTGTGTGAGGAGCAGGTGGCTGTTTAGTGCTTAGAGTTGGGCTGCATCAATATTCTAGGATTTATGAGTCTTTCTATAAAGGCTGCCAAAAGCAGGCCTTAAAATATGGCATACCTTGAGACTGAAGGCACGTGTAGAGTAATAGGGAATGGTGGGAGCCACACTGTGCAAATGCCTGTCACATTGATTTCCTCTCTGTATAGATGTTTTAAATAAATACATTTCATAAATAAATAAATAAATGTTTTCCAGGCAGCTGATTTACTTTATCTTTCACAAAGAGAGACCCGGAAAGACAATCTATATATTGTCAGATCTGTCTTTTTTTCTTTGTCTTTTTTTTATTTTAATGTATTGCAAAGTTGCAGAGCCTTTTAGGAGTATTGAGCGGTGTCCTTATGGGAACAAGCGGCTTAGCTTTTGATGCTACACTTTGACACAGCATATGGATAACGTCTCGACCTTTGGCTCCATTTAGAGATCGTTACGCAACTGGTAACATGGTTGGCCAAAACAGATGAACAGGTTGGCCACAACATTCTTGATGTTGGGGATTCAGGTATTGAAACTCTCGAAAGGTGTAGACAAAGTCAATCTTCAAGAAGAACAACCTCAACATGTCCCTGGGGACACAAGTACCAGCTATATGTAGGAGTGTTGAGCATAGAAAAACAAGACAAGCCTCTTCACACAGAGAGGGTGGAAAAAAAACTCCTCAGCCACACTGTGTGAGTGGACTCTTTGTAATTCTTTAAGACACTGCTTGATGCGGTTCTTGGATCATTATGTGGCTACCAACCAAACGTGGAAGGTGGGTCGAATAACCTCCTGTGCTTTATAACTTATCTTATGTTATGAGGTCATGTCCCTGAACTTAAGGCAATTGTTACAAGAAGATTGCACAAAAGGCAATCCTGATACCTCTGCAACCGCATACTGAAGAAATGGCACCAGTGGCCCTTGCTTGGTCTGTCTGCCTTTAACAAGTCAGCTGAAGTCCAAAGGAGGACCTGTTTTCTGGCCCTTTATATATATTTATCATTATATTTGTTCCCATTTTATACTTATTTATCAATTATACACTCTTGGAGTTTGGGGCACACTGTTTCAGCCTGCAGAACACTTCACTACAAGTTTCCAGTTGATTGATCCGAGTCCAGATGGGGGGGTGCAAACTTTGAACTGCAGCTCCATTGATTTCCATTGGTTTCCATCCACTCTTACCAGTTTTGCTCTAGGCTGATTCATTGCTCGACAAACTCAGAAAATATATCCCTGATTAAAGAAGTATGAAATGAGCAATATTTATGAAACTGGGTGAATCGCCTCATCACATCATTTTAAATTAGAGGTTTGAATACTTCCCACTTCAGCTTTTCCTGCTCCATCACAGAAGGTGGTTTGGAAGTGTATTGTTCGAACTGTTCACCCTGCTTCAGTGCTCAGCTATTTCGTGTGTAACAGTGAGTCTTCCAACACTGCAGCTCTTAATGGAATATTCAATACAGAACTACAGAAAGCGCTGTAATGGCGAGCATTAGACTTAACAGGGGATTCGATAATAACAGAAGCATTTCACCTGCTCTTATCAAGCAGATCTGAGCTCTGTTTCCTGGTGAGAGGTGGGGTTGATTTCTTCTCCATGCCGCGTCTTGATCGAGCTCCCAGTTTATGCAGGACAAGAGTGCAAGCTGCTCTAATAACAACAAAGGAGCAAATTTTCCTTAAAGGACATTGATCCCTGTAATTGCTGTAATTGATCTTTTGCTAGATTAGCATTAAGATTACCAGGCCTCCCAGTAACATCTAGAGTTTTGCAGCCAAGCAACCCCCCCCACCTCAGTCCTGACTCTCCTTCTTCAACCAGCCCCCCCCCCCACCACCCCACACCAACGCTGATTTAGGAATAAGGACCATCTGTAATTGTTCCTGCTTACAGGTTTATTTCCTGAATATATTGCAATGGTATTGAATCCCAAAGCAAAAGTGCTGTAAATCTATTTGGCTGGATTCCTTCGTAACATCAGATGGCTTCATAATCATCAGAGCATCTGTATTTCACATTGTTGAGTGGGGGATAAAAGGCAAATAAATAACGAAGAGTTGGGAAAAATGAAAAAAGATAGATCTGTGGATTTATCCTATCAGAGCTGTCATGATATTTTGGTATTGGTAATCTGTCATAGCTCTGGGGTATTGCTTTGGGGCTGGTTCCCACTGGACCCCACAGAAAACAGGTCACAATGTGCCTCTGCATATTCCCCAGACTGAGATTAATCTGATTCTGTCCGGTGTAACATGTTAAATACTGGGAATGACTAATGCTTTCATTACATTGTGTTGGATGGATTCAAATGGTATTTACCCCACTTATAGAACAGTGGAAGAGAGTGGGTTTTTACAGATCTGTATAGTTATGTGTTGTTCGTCGTGGATAGTGATTATGTAGTTATTTGGCTATTTACCTTTGTAAAATATGACATCTAGTTCTTACAGCAGTTAGTGAACCTCCCCTGTGCCTGGCCTCTCTCTTTCTGTGTAAATAATTTAAAACCTTTTTCTACCTCAGAAATATATACAGCAGTACTTCAACATTAACACCTGTTATCTGATACAGAGTTATTAGGTGATGCATCTGGTGTGACATTGTTACATTCTTAATACAAATATGATTAATTAAACTATACTTTATCAGTAATAGTTTGTTGAACACTCAACCTTCATTCAACCTAGAGACAACTGTAAAGATTCCATTAAGCTGAACTGAGATCTGAAGCTGCCTTTTGTATCTGTTTCCCTAAACCCCACCTATCAAAAGCCCATCCACCCACGGTGCCGCATTGCCAGCAGACTTTGAAGTCCAAACTGAAACACCCTGCCAGGTGTGTGGCGATCCGTTTTGAGCAGGAATGCTGGGAAAACACTAATGATGTATCGTCATGAATTAAAGTGGATACTGCACACGTGATGCATACCTAAACGCAGATTCTCTTTCATGCTTCACAAAGCATTAATTAACATGGCTTTATAATCCCTACTGTAAGGAGCGTTTTGTACCACCCACCTTCACTTTTACATGTGTGCACACTAATTCACATGTCCTGGTTATAGACCCGCTAGGCAGCCATACAAACCACAGAACACCGGAAAACAACACGGTTGCAGAGGGAGCTGCATGAACAGGATGTCATGAAATATTTATTCCGAACAGACTAGACTTTCCTCTCCTAAGGGAGACTTGGCTTGTGTGTATCTGCACCAATTCTGCAAGGATTTCAAGGAAATCGTGATGTTTGGTTCAAAGTCATCACATAATGACATTTTTGAAAACCACACAAGATGGACTTATTTGATTTGCCGGAAAGAGTGTGTCCTATACGAGGCCTCAAGACAGATATTTCGAGGTCGAGTATTAGATTTGTCTGTTTAAACTGCGCACCGGGGGAAACACCAGTGTATTTACAGTGAGGGAAAAAAGTATTTGATCCCCTGCTGATTTTGTACATTTGCCCACTGACAAAGAAATGATCAGTCTATAATTTTAATGGTAGGTGTATAGTTATAAATTGATTTGCATGTTAATGAGGGAAATAAGTATTTGACCCCTTCGACTTAGTACTTGGTGGCAAAACCCTTGTCGGCAATCACAGAGGTCAGACGTTTCTTGTAGTAACATGGGCTACCAGGTTTGCACACATCTCAGGAGGGATTTTGTCCCACTCCTCTTTGCAGATCCTCTCCAAGTCATTAAGGTTTCAAGGCTGACGTTTGGCAACTCGAACCTTCAGCTCCCTCCACAGATTTGCTATGGGATTAAGGTCTGGAGACTGGCTAGGCCATTCCAGGACCTTAATGTGCTTCTTCTTGAGCCACTCCTTTGTTGCCTTGGCTGTGTGTTTTGGGTTATTTTCATGCTGGAATACCCATCCACGACCCATTTTCAATGCCCTGGCTGAGGGAAGGAGGTTCTCACCCAAGATTTGACGGTACATGGCCCCGTCCATCGTCCCTTTGATGTGGTGCAGTTGTCCTGTACCCTTAACAGAAGAACACCCCCAAAGCATAATGTTTCCACCTCCATGTTTGATGGTGGGGATGGTGTTCTTGGGGTCATTCCTCCTCCTCCAAACATGGCGAGTTGAGTTGATGCCAAAGAGCTCGATTTTGGTCTCAACTGACCACAACACTTTCACCCAGTTCTCCTCTGAATCATTCAGATGTTCATTGGCAAACTTCAGACGGGCCTGTACATGTGCTTTCTTGAGCAGGGGGACCTTGCGGGCACTGCAGGATTTCAGTCCTTGACGGCGTAGTGTGTTACCAATTGTTTTCTTGGTGACTATGGTCCCAGCTGCCTTGAGATCATTAACAAGATCTTCCTGTGTAGTTCTGGGCTGATTCCTCACTGTTCTCATGATCATTGAAACTCCATGAGGTGAGATCTTGCATGGAGCCCCAGACCGAGGGAGACTGACAGTTATTTTGTGTTTCTTCCATTTGCGAATAATCGCACCAACTGTTGTCACCTTCTCACCAAGCTGCTTGGCGATGGTCTTGTAGCCATTCCAGCCTTGTGTAGGTCTACAATCTTGTCCCTGACATCCTTGGACAGCTCTTTGGTCTTGGCCATGGTGGAGAGTTTGGAATCTGATTGATTGATTGCTTCTGTGGACAGGTGTCTTTTATACAGGTAACAAGCTGAGATTAGGAGCACTCCCTTTAAGAGAGGGAGCCAGAAATCTTGCTGATTGATAGGGGATCAAATACTTATTTCCCTCATTAACATGCAAATCAATTTATAACTTTTTTGAAATGCATTTTTCTGGATTTTTTTGTTGTTATTCTATCTCTCACTGTTAAAACACACCTACCATTAAAATGATAGACTGATCATTTCTTTGTCAGTGGGCAAACATACAAAATCAGCAGGGGATCAAATACTTTTTTCCCTCACTGTAAATGAAGAGGGCTGTGATTTTGATGATCAAATAATGCATTCGTTGACAAGAAAAAAAAAAACACAAAAACTGAGTGGGATGTATAAACTTGGTTGCAGTTTTTGCTTCATGGTAGAACTGTTCATAACCAATCGAGACAGCTACTGATCCTAGAGGAAGTGTAGAGGAGAAGCCTTTGGATTTTGAACATCACTAACGGGATCTGCCCTGACGGTCTTGACAGCTGGCTTTTGTTCATTACCGTGTCTGCAATACACTACAGAAAGCAAGTTCTAGGCAGTATATAGTGGTTTGAGTTTATTCAATTACTGACCGTTCATGAAAACCCCACAACAGGGAATGAAAACATGGTGTCACAATTAAGAAGCCATGATGCGAATCCTGGTACTGTATATACAGGAGGAGAAAACAATGAAACCATTATACCATTAGACAATTACAGTGATGAAAATCCCTGGTTACCAGTAACTTAATTTTTTTTTCTTGCCGTCATGATGATTTTTTTAAATGATCTTTTTGCTTGGCTTCATCCAAGGTGACTTGTTTTCAACAACACAAATGCATTGCACTTATGAATTACTATAAAACATTATGCAGCGCTCAACTGTATCCCAAAATCAGCGTACAAAATAATGTTGTATGTTATCCATTGTAGAGTATGTACTGGTACAATGTGCAGAAGCTGGAGAATTGGAGAATTACAGTGCAATACGCCTGACTTGCAAGCATGACATCACACCCCCAGTCTATAGGACAACTGTGCAAGGATCCAATTCTGTCTTTCTTTAGTTCCTCAAGCCGTCTTTCAAAGCATCTGGAGAGAGTTGAAAGCTGCAATTCCCATTTGTCGGGTTTCTTACATCCATGCTTTGGAGTCTTTTGGGGCACACTGTACTTTCTTAATACCATATATAGTCTGTGCTCACAGAAACATTTTTCCAATGAGAGGAGAGGAAAAAAGGGAGACCAACAGAGTGAGAAAAACAAGGTGTTTAAAAGCACAACAATAAACAGGCAGATTTTTTTTTTGAGAAACTGACATAATTGATCACCGTTTCTGGTGGTTGGGGAGGCGGGGGAGGGTGAAGGTGGGGGTGGTTACTAAGTTTTAATGTCTGACCTACTTTGCAAAGAGTGGATTGCAGAGAAAGCCAAGATTTCTTTCGGAGCCAAAAGGCGCTTATCGGCAGCCACTCATTATGACGCCACACGATCACCGCGGTGATTTTATTTCTGGGGTCTGCAGACAAGGAGCACATTCTGTGGCGTGATCCTGTTACACCCTCTCTGCCAGCAGCCAAGGTTAGAGAGTGCACCCCTCACAGACACAACACTGCTTCCTAGACAAGGTGTGAGGGCTACATCTGGCCTTACATTCCTCAGCCTCCCCTCTGCTGTATTGGTGAGACTGAGAGACATCTGAAGGGGCTGCCTGCCAAAAATGGCTCAACTAGCTCATCAGACAGCAGCCCGAGGAACCCAAGGAGTGGCTGAGCAGGACTTGCTGGCTTTGTTATACACTGTAGACATAAAGTTTGGAAACTTAGAACGTTTTACAATTTATAATGCTAATCTGACTTCTGTCGAATATAAATACAAGATTGCAGGAAATACAGAAGTCATTTTTTTTTTTGTGTGTAAAACACAGATTTCTAAAGAGATTTCAAGAAAGGTACCAAGACAGACAGACAAACAGACAGAAGCACAAACAGATTGACAACTATGTGCAAATTCAGTTTCTATGGTAACTATTATATGATTTGCATATTTATCACAGGTGGATGATTATATACATATATATATATATATATATATATATATATATATATATATATATATATATATATATATATATATATATATATATTCTAACAGGTGGATGATTATATACAGCTCTGGAAAAAAGTAACAGACCACTGCAAAATTATCAGTTTCTCTGGCTTTACTATTTATAGGTATGTGTTTGGGTAAAATTAACATTTTTGTTTTATTCTATAAACTACTGACAACATTTCTCCCAAATTCCAAATTCCAAACATTTGCTGTGGTCTAAATTTTTTCCAGAGCTATATAGATATATAGCTAGAGGGATATAAATATAAATATTGAATCATCCACCTGTTATATAATATATATCAAGAAATGTGTCTGATTATCTATTGGACCTACTTCCTGTGGATATTCAGATCCCCTGTTATATTTTTCTTTAGCTGGGTTACCTTTGTAAGTTGGGACCCATACCAGCACAGACATATACACTCACCTAAAGGATTATTAAGAACACCTGTTCAATTTCTCATTAATGCAATTATCTAACCAACCAATCACATGGCAGTTGCTTCAATGCATTTAGGGATGTGGTCCTGGTCAAGACAATCTCCTGAACTCCAAACTGAATGTCTGAATGGGAAAGAAAGGTGATTTAGGCAATTTTGAGCGTGGCATGGTTGTTGGTGCCAGACGGGCCGGTCTGAATATTTCACAATCTGCTCAGTTACTGGGATTTTCACGCACAACCAATTTCTAGGGTTTACAAAGAATGGTGTGAAAAGGGAAAAACATCCAGTATGCGGCAGTCCTGTGGGCGAAAATGCCTTGTTGATGCTAGAGGTCAGAGGAGAATGGGCCGACTGATTCAAGCTGATAGCAGAGCAACTTTGACTGAAATAACCACTCATTACAACCGAGGTATGCAGCAAAGCATTTGTGAAGCCACAACACGTACAACCTTGAGGCGGATGGGCTACAACAGCAGAAGACCCCACCGGGTACCACTCATCCCCACTACAAATAGGAAAAAGAGGCTACAATTTGCACAAGCTCACCAAAATTGGACAGTTGAAGACTGGAAAAATGTTGCCTGGTCTGATGAGTCTCGATTTCTGTTGAGACATTCAGATGGTAGAGTCAGAATTTGGCGTAAACAGAATGAGAACATGGATCCATCATGCCTTGTTACCACTGTGCAGGCTGGTGGTGGTGGTGTAATGGTGTGGGGGATGTTTTCTTGGCACACTTTAGGCCCCTTAGTGCCAATTGGGCATCGTTTAAATGCCACGGCCTACCTGAGCATTGTTTCTGACCATGTCCATCCCTTTATGACCACCATGTACCCATCCTCTGATGGCTACTTCCAGCAGGATAATGCACCATGTCACAAAGGTCGAATCATTTCAAATTGGTTTCTTGAACATGACAATGAGTTCACTGTACTAAACTGGCCCCCACAGTCACCAGATCTCAACCCAATAGAGCATCTTTGGGATGTGGTGGAACGGGAGCTTCGTGCCCTGGATGTGCATCCCACAAATCTCCATCAACTGCAAGATGCTATCCTATCAATATGGGCCAACATTTCTAAAGAATGCTTTCAGCACCTTGTTGAATCAATGCCATGTAGAATTAAGGCAGTTCTGAAGGCGAAAGGGGGTCAAACACAGTATTAGTATGGTGTTCCTAATAATCCTTTAGGTGAGTGTATATATATATACACACACACACACACACACACACACACACACACATACACACTACAATACTTTCATCAAACCTTTCTCATTAGAGCTACTCACATATAGTCATGACTTGCTTATAAGCTGTTGTATTCTGATTATATTCTTCAGCAGCTTGTAATTTATAATGATTCCTTCTTTGAGACAATACAAATGTGGTAGCATTTACATAGCTGGGATGACATAGTTTGTATGAATAAAATTTATACAAACAAAAGACTGTTTCGAACGGCTGTTAAACCAATATCACAGTTAGGCAAGTGTATTGCCCTGTAACCTAAATATCTTGCAACTCCTCTGGGAATGTGGTAGACTATAACTGTCTAACTGCAACTGCGTTTAAATGTGTGTTATTGTTATCGGTTTCAAAGTAATGAGTGTTCATTAGACTTCGGAACTGTTCACATTGTGTTTTTCAGTAATGTACCCAACAGTGTTCATATATGCCTGCTGTGTCTTTAGCCATGTCTTGTGTGTTATGCAGTGTCTCAGTACACATCTGTGGTGATACATCACCACTAGCATTCATAACAACAGGATTGTGGAGCTAAATATTTGCTCAATTCTGTATGCAGGACATGGTTAGACATATTTCTTTATCCACACAAACTGCTCCAAAGGGAAAACTTTGAAGAAAGAGAAGAGACTGCACCAGTTTCACCCCTAAGCCCCCCACCCCTCCAACCATCCACCAGACCCTACACATGTCCAGCTTTAGCCGTCTGCTCCGAAGCTCAGCTTTGTTCCTCGGTGATGGAGCAGAAGTGGAGACCTGCCTGTGAAAGTGCTGAATTTCAAAGGACAACTGTGGTGAGATCCCAGCCGGTGATGATGCTGGATGTATCGCCGTCCCTAATGATCCACTCTTCCTCTGCCCAGACTGACCTTGAAAAACACACTCCGTCTCTCAGCGCTGCCTGCCTCTTTGATCAAGAGGGGACTCTTCTCCCGGCTTGACATATAAATCAAAACCAAACCTTGACAGGCTTGAAGTTCCTTTTATTTGTCATTGAGGTGCAGCAGGACTCTTCTTGTCCTTCATCGGCTTCCCTGCGAGTTTCACTAACACACAGAAAGACTCCCCAGCCACAGTCCCTCAGTCTTACCCGATGGTTGATTTACCCCCATTACTGGTAAATCCCTGGCTTTTTTCTCATTTTGCAGAGTGAAGACTGATAGAAGAAACTGATCAACTGCAGCTGGAAACCCATTCTGCCTTGCTGGACTCAAGTAGATGGGAAGCAAAGTGATGATTTGGTTGGATTGAGGTAGATGAGTCAAGTGTACAGCTTTAGTGATCTTATTATGTGCCCTTCCTGGCTGTTGTTCTGCATTATTGCTACAAGTGAAGACAAGAAACGCATGCTTCTCTGTACTAACAATTCTTGGAACAAACTGCCATCTATAAACAGTCCACCTGGTACAGAAAACGCAGGCGCCATGGTGATTTAGATAAAGTTACAATTAGAGTTTATCACTCCACATTAAAAACAGGCCTTGGTTTGGGACCCAACATCAGATACGGTTGAAATGTGGAATGATTAAGTGTTTGTGCGTGTGTGTGTGTGTATATATATATATATATATATAGTAAACATGTTTTGAATGCAATACAGGTAGTCTTGTTCTGTATGCTGCACTCTTCCTGATGATGAAACGCTTTGAGAATATTACATCTTCAGTCTCCTGCGTGGCATGTCTGGTAAAGGATGCACCAGGTGTGTCCTATAGTCTGGGTTGATCTGGTCTTGAGTCTATACTGTGGTATTGCCAGTTATAGCCGTGTGTTCCCAGGGGAAGGGGTTGTTAAGAGTCCGGAGTCCAAGGCTCTTCCTCAGCTCTCCGCATCCCAGTGACTTCCAGTGTCCAGTGACCAACTGGCGCATGAGCATGGAAAAATGGGAAAATAACTGGAGACCCCAAAATGAATAATACTGTAGCAATTGCCGGGATCTCCACACAACAACTCAAGATTGCAGGTAGAACAGAACTGATTGAATTATTGTCCTCTTATGTCTTGTTGTGATGACAGTCATGCTTTCCTACTGGAGAATCCCCTCCTCACCCTCTTCCCCTGCATTAACTTTTAAATACCTTCATTCGGTGCTATCTTAGCAACCAGAAGCTGGGGGTTGCCTCAGTGCAGAGGAATGGCTCAGTGCAGGAAGGGAGGTGGATGAAGGACACTAATTCAAATTCTTCATGGGGATGAGAGGAACATGACCACACCTGGGCTCCTGCCAGCGACCGTCAGCAGTGTGTGGTGCGGTGCCCTCTTTGCAGGGAAAGGTGACACTCTCAAGGTGTACAGCTCCTGCAGCAGCAGCAGCAGCAGGGACAGAGATGGTGACACACAGCCAAAGCTGATTTAGGACCCTGTTTGTGCCGTGCCTTCTTCTGCAGGAAGTGTTTGCTGCTTTGCCACACTGTAAACACTGCAAGACCGGGTACTGCGGCCATCTCTTCTATTCCAAAGCTAACTGCCGGTTGTCTCTTTTGAAACCAAACTTTATGATTGGTTAAAATACAGTGCTTTATCAAGAAGTTTAAATTTTAAAGTGTTTGGTTGACTTGACTTGTTCAAAACGTATTTAATTGACTATAGGCACATCCTAGTCTTGAAGGATTGCCGCACATCACTTCTGATAGACTGCAATCGCTCCCCACAAAACAGTTTCTAGTGAAGCAAAGGAAGCAAATTATCCCTTCCCTGTTCTAGTTAATCTCAGAGGTGTTCTGTTGGCTTGAGGTCAGGACTCTTGAGCAGGGCAATGACATTTTATTCAATGCTCCTTAAACTATCAGGTTAAACACTCAGCTTCGTGGCATGCCTGTATTATGTTGGAATATGTACAGTGGCCAAACACCATGAAATTCCAACAGTGCTATCAGTAACACTGCTGTCCAACGTATAACAATACAGTCTGCCCTTTGCACAATACACAACCTCCGGTACAATTCATTACTGGAAGAGGGATGCTTGTCTGATTACGCTCAGCAATATAGTGAATTTTGAGGTACCAGCTCAGTGTAGATTTCATCTCTCCTGCTGTTGTAAAAGGTAATTAAATCATGATTGTTCTTTCTTAATCTCATTTTTGAGTGCTGTTGCGTGGTTTCCATTTTTAATTAGTTGCACTGTGGGAGGAAAAACATTTATTAGCTATCATTAAAGAGAGAGAGCGAGAGAGAGAAGGAGTTCAGCTTTTTTAAATATATTTGGAAACTAAATAGTTCAAAGGACAGGGATACAATTTTTTTTATTTTCAAAGCTAGGAAATCGACCCATCACGGCACATTTTACCAGGGGAGGTCGTGTTAAGCAAGGAGAAATGTTAGTGTAATTTCTCTTTTGTCAAGAGCTTTTGAATAAATTGCTTTCTCACCAACATTTGAGGACACCAAATCAACACTCCCAACAGTAATCGTCAGAAACACTTCGGGCAGAGTTTTCATTGATAAAATCACTAGGTTCATTAGACATGATGGACACCTTACTGGAGAGTGGGGTTTTAAACCTGATTATGTGGTCTCAAATGCAATTGACAATTTGGATAAAGCTTATTTAACAATGGACTATAACACTTTCATTTAGAGTAATGTACTGTATTGGCACAAGTAATACAAGATATAAAATGTATTCCCATCTGAAAATAAAACAGAGTTGCGAAAACTACTTGGGAACCAAAGGTTTCCTTGCTACGACTACAGCTCCTGTCTGTTGTTTGACGGTGACAGAAATTAGTGTGTTCTCATTTTTCCCCACTAAAGAAAGCTGTCTGAAATCAAAGGAGAAGGTTGAGAGGTGAACCAAAGAACCTTAGTGCAAATCTTTTATTCTCCTTCAAGGGAAAATGTTCCTTTTTTTGTTATCGTCTTTGTTCCTGACCATGAAAGGTGCCGAGACTCTGGACTGATCTGTTGTATAATCCTTATTTTAAAAAAAGAAACAAACAGGAAAAAAAAAAAAACACGTCGACTTTGGAGATGGGACAAACAAATATGCCTTTTATTTGACTTTGGTGAACGTCAACCTCATCCATGCACCATACACACAGGGGATGCATCTGTATAAACAGACTCCCTGTGATATTGCAGCCTATTAATTTTGACTGTTTTCTGTATTCTATAAGCATACATTGTTCAGATAATGTCACGTTTACTGGTATGTAACAATATATCCTGATATGACTCTATATAGCTTACATGCATTTCAGATACAATTGAGTGCATTTGCCAGTGTATTTACTGCAATATGCAATTCCTAAGTGTTCATGAGCAGTCAATAGCCTTAATTGGATCAGGCTTCCCATTTTGTGGATGGCATCACCTTTCAGTTCATTTTTTAAGAAGCGTCAGCCTTTGACATGTTTATATTGTAACCGGGGGGAGATCACTAATCTGTCTCAGACAAAGCAGAAAATCTTTAATGCTTTCATAATGTGCCATCTAATTACAATCAATGAATCCAGCGAATGATCTGGCTGTACATTTGCTGAAGATGAATGCAACGGAGTTGGAATTTTGAAATGTTTGTTAGCGTGATTTATTTTTAATCAGGCTGTTGCGGTGACTAAAACTCTGCTTGGTCTCCTTATCTCATCTATTTATCTACCAATACGTATTTGTTAGAGAGTATCAATAAGCATTAAGGAGCCATTAGGCAGACAGTTAGTTGCTCGTACTGTATGAAAACTGATGAAAGCGGGCTCCTCTTTGATACGTGTCTGTAACGGGACGCCACTTCTCTGGCGTCTTAAGACTGAACAAATCCCCCATGCTGGTGTGCAAGTATAACATCAGAAAAATTGTCCGTGGTTACATGCACCAAGAAGTGACCTCAATTTGTGATGTGCGGTGATGAATCATGGGAAATCCACTTTACATCTAAACCTCTTGACCACTAGGTAGAATTTACCAGGTTCAGATGGGCATTCCCAGTTGACAGCCATGAACATGATTAGGAGATGAGTGATCAATGCCAGGCAAGTATTATAGCTTGGATTTCAGTTTCTGACCAGATGTTTTTTTTTCTCTCTCTTGATTGAGCTCAGGTAATCAGAGCTGTCTGTGAACCTAGGATCTGTCTCTGCTACCTAATATTTCATACCTGTTTTTGCTTGTGCATTGGCATTGCTTTCTACTAAAAATAATACAAATATAATAACTATTGAGATATTAATGTCATGTAAAGAGGTTAACATTTTATAAGTAATGATTAAAACAAATCTAAAAAAAAACACACTCACACGCCAGTATTTTGCCTGCAGTAGGACTTATCTCTTCTGTCAGTGGGTGGGAGAGAAACCGAGCACAATTATACAGATGCAGCACAGGGATGCAGGCAGCAGCCTTCATTAATTACTCAGGGGAGAACTTAAATGCACCCAATTTCCCCGACAGGCTGACATTTTCCCTGTGCTCCCGGCCTCTGGGCCCGCACAGGGTCAATCCTACCACTTCACTCAGCGTCTTCAAGCATGCACCGCCCGTCACCTGCCCAAATGTCACTAGTTGTTTCCTTTAACAAGGCGAGGCAGTGCAACAAATTAAATGCCGATGAACCTTTTTGATTTCCAATATCTCTCAGCCTTGCGAACGCAGCCGCTGAGGCAAATACCAAATTTGAGTAAATAAATAATAATCATGTGAAAAAATACATAAATAAGTTCCAAAGGAGAAGAATTATTGCATAGCAGAGCTGCTGCCCAGCATAACAGAAAACTAAAACCATAACCGTGTTGGAATCATGTTTTTAGTCGATCCTAATACTTATGTATATGAACTGGCAATGCTACCTTCATTATTAATAAAAATACAACTGAAGCATAATTCAATTCAGGTTGGTTAAAAAAAATATATATAAATCTTAGAAAATTAGTTTTTAAATATTTGTTCTGCAGTGTTTCAGGAGTGCTTGACAAGCACTAGGCCAGTAGTAGCAGCAAAGAGGATGCAGAGTTGTTCGCAAAAGATTGTCTTCTTCTTGTCACACCCAGGCACCACCCCATTCAACTAACCTACTGACCCTTGACCCCGGGAATGACGTTCTCCACAGTTGCGATCTGGGTGCTGGGATCCCTTCAACCCACTCTGCCTCCAACTCTCTCACCAAGCTCTAATGAACAGGCTTTCCTCACTGGCTGCACTCCTCCCTCCCCTCAGATCATTGCGGCATGATAGTGGGACTCCGTAGACCTGCCAACCGTAACTTGAATGCTCCAGTGGCTGCAGGCCTTTTTGCTTTGGCTCTGGATACAGTGGAATCTCCTGCTAGCCCTTTGCACATCGCCAAGAGAGGATTCTTGGCAGAATTCATCTTCCTTCAAATAGCAGCTATGCCAAACAAGTTTGATATTGAAGCTGCATGTTGGAGAGTGAAACATGCAAGCAGATGGTGTGAGTTAACATTTTAGAATGTAATCTAACTGACTTTGAACAGCATTTCCCAAAGGGAGGCACATCATTGGTCCAGTGCTTCAAGTGTTTTGTGGGCTCTAAACTGGCCAGGGATCCTTTAGCTTGCTTCTCAACTGGAACACCTTTGTCTAACCAGGTACCTTTCAGTCCAAAATGTTATCAGTGAGAGCTGCTTTAGTTCTTCCTTCACTCATCTCTGTATTTGTCTCTTTGAATGTAAAAGGGGAAATGGTGAACATTAAGGCAGAGACACCTATGCCATCTACATCTCTTCTGTTACAGTACAGTGGGCTAGGGGTTCATTAACAATTGCCTGTTATATATTAGGAAACTATAAAATAAGACACAAGTAAGTATTTAAGAAAGTGTTCATCTGGGAACAAAATGGTAGCAACCTTTCTTTTTATTAATTTTTTCTGTCGACTGTAAGTGTAATACAATATGGCAATATACTCCAGTATAGCAGTTTTCCTGCAAAAACCTGGCTACTGTTGAAAAGCGAAATCACTTACAATGCAGAAAATGCCTTTCTGAAAAATGCCGACCGTATTGACTGCTCAAAACTAGACACTTTACAGGCTGTGAAATAAGATCAAACTGTATTGGAACATATCCCCAAAGTGACCCTGTTGCAAACAAAATATCACAGTCAACAGGCCCAGCATCGTGGGAATAAAATAAAATAAAATAAACCATTTAAATTGTGGTGGTAGTTCCACCTCAGACATTTTGCAATGTCTGCAGTCTGGCGCTGTGACTGGAGCAAGGGAGAAAGTGATTCTGTAAAAGCATCAATCCATGAATGGGTTGGGGAGTGGGGGAGATAAATTATGAAATGGCATCCAAACTCCCATTTAGTAAATTATAGTGAAGCATAAATTGGTACATGCCATATCTAGCCAGGGAGGGGAAGCACTCTAATGCAGGTAATTAACGAGAATCTCTCCAGTTAATGCTCCCCTGTGAGCTGTGAGTGTACGCCCTGGATGGGAAGGAGGGACAGCCGTGATCATTGGCTCGGCTATAGGGATTCATTGTGGATCTCCACAGGTAATTTGTCCCAACAGTCAGTTGAGTAGTCTTGCCCGGTGTAGACTTTTATAGGCACTAACAACCCAGTGCTTTCTGAAGACACAACTCTACATGTCTACCCCAATACTTAAGTGCTCTAGGTGACTTTGAGGAGAAATGTATCCATTCATTTCAGCAAGTACAGTCACCATTTAAAATAAATGATGTATTTCTTAAAATATATGTGCTATGATGAGAATCTTGACACTTAGCAAATGTGCAGTCAGTTTCTGTTTACTCCCATCCCTCTGTCGGTAGAGGTATATAAAGTACAGGTTTGAAGTTTATTAGGAAAACATTGTGTAGAAAATTGTATTGTTGTAGAGGTTTATAGAGATTTTTCCCTCTAATCTCTTGATTATCGATATGTCTCTGTGCCTACACTGTTAAATTACTTAACAATAACAATGCAATAAACAATAACAATGGAATAACAAAGCAATAACAATGCTATAAACCCTGCCAAATAAATGGCCTGAGAAGGTGTCCTCCTTTTACTAGCAAAGTTGTAGGGCTGGGATTGAGGTGCTTTTCTGTCACAGGGTTAGCCTTTATGTTATTTACATTTTCCACAGTTTTGACCATAGGTGTGCAGGGAGACCGTTCCCTCGTCCCTAGGCTGGCGCACATGCAACACATGTGAATGCACACAAAACACCGCTAGAAAAAGTGTGTGAAATCAATACCAATTAATATGTACGTGTAAGACAAAAGGGAAAGAAGCATACCTATTCAATCAAAGATAATTAAATTATAAAGAGGACAAATAATGGAGTTGCTAATTGCTATTTTACAGTGTGGTTAGTAGACAGGAAAGCACTACTACATGGTACATTAAAAAAAAAAAAAAACTGTTCTGGAGTCTTTCTCGAGTGTCTCCATTGTTGCTCCCAGATATATTTGTGTAGAGCCAGGGAGAGCTAACATCTGTATTCAGCCGAACAAAAGGGAAAATTAACGCAAATCCCCATGTTATCTTTCTTTATTGCTTCTAATCTCATTAACAAGAGGCAATTTCAGACAAGGAGAAGAGCCAGCGCCAGCAATGGGGGTGCCGCCAGACAGGCTCTGGTTTTCACCCATCAGACAGGTAATTGTGGGAGTTATGACTGTGTTTGCGTGAATCGCGGGCGCCCTGAGGAACTGCTAATGCCGGTCCGCTGTTGAGCTCCCCGCTCTGCCCTGGAGCAGTAATTGAATACATCAATAAGATTTCATATCACATCTAACTCCTTCTTCGAGGTGGCTGGCTCGGCATTAGGCATTATCATATTTTGATCAGGAGAAAATAGGTCTGGGGATGAAATAATATCAATTTTATTTACAGAAAGAAAGGGAGGCTGCCATCCACTTTGTGACAGTGAAGGATTTTTCTTTTTTTTCTTTCTTTTTTTTCCCTTCTTTTTTTCTCCTATCCCACTTTCTGTATCTGACTGGGATCTGACTCGTGGCGGTGATGGGAAGGCAAATGACTCTATAACTCATTTACAGCAGCAGCCAAGGCATTCTCAGTCTAGGTCTTCAACAGCGCTGCCGCCCCACGGCAAATAAAGTGAGAATCACAATAAAAAATGTTTGTTCCTCAGCCACCCCCGACATTACTGCCCTGTTCGGAAGAACTGCCCAATGGCAGCGCAGTACAGCGCCCTCGAATAAACCAGTTACCATACAGTGACAAGAATCACAAGAGTTTTTTTGTTTGTTTTGTTTGTTTTTTGTAAAGGGCACTATAATCACCAGTAGGTTTGTGTAATTTTGTGCTCCAGCCAGCACTGATTAAATAAAGGCCGGTACGTCTGTCAATACTTTAGTGCTCCATGCCACCAAATTGGCAGTGTAGTACAATGGTTCAGCAGGGACAAGCAGTTAAAATGAATTAGTGGCCTGCGGAAAAGAAAATGGCACTTTTGGTGTCAGACCCCAGTTTAAATTCCAACCCCTGTCTTGGGCACACCTCTGAGTGTCTGATCCACACAGCCCACCAGAGACACACAACCAGCAATCAAAGGCTGGTCCCCTGACTCTGGAGGTTTGAACACTCTGCCAGGTATAGAGGGAATGATGTAGGACCTGGGAGAGATGGCAGATATTGTCCTGTTAAATGGCTGGCAGCACAGTACTCTGGCCTTAAGGATGGCAACAGTCAATGAAGTATATACAGTAATCCCTTGAGATACATAAGAGCTGAGTTCCTGGAAAACATTGTGTGGACAAGCAGCATTATCACGTAGCATGCTATGGAAATGTGACGATACGCGTTACTCAGACACCAAGTTTTGTACACCTCAATTGCACTACAAGTAACAAAATGCGCATCACTGCGTTTGTGGTCTATGCAGCTTGGGTAGAGAGAGACCGAATGAATGGAGACACTTCATAACGTCAGTGTCTGTGCCTATCATATTTGTTAACTCTTGGATTGATGCTAAAGATATCCACCAGTTAAACCTTTTTTCAATACCATCTTTCATAACTGCACTCGTGTCTTCATTTGTGATAAGGCGGCAATACTGGCAGTCAGGATACCAGGTAGCAAACTTGATCCCAGGAAAGATCTTGTGGCATAACTCTGCCCTACTGGTTATTTCTTCCCAACTCAGAAATAGTACTGGCTTATTTGGGCCTATCACCATAGCAATAGCTGCTCTTCTCCCCTTTCCAGAAAACGAATTAAAGAAAAACAGAAAATCAGTAACCGCTAGCCTTCCAGTCCAGAATCTTAAAGCTTTCCTGACACACAGTGCTTCCCCTCTACCAATGGACACTACTGGGCTAAGCCTGATAAACTGAAGCACATCAATTGCCAATGCAAAGCTTTTCAGCATTCATGTCTGTTGGTTTCCTTTTCTTTTATTCTTTTTTTTCAACACGTTCCGCCGACAGTTTAGGGCTTCAAAGCAAGCAAGAGTTAATTGGAGGCATGACGTTCAATTTGTTTCTCTTTTTTTGCCGGGCCTTGATAAGGAATTACATCTCAGTCCCCTCAGCCTCACAGCTGCCTGCCTGCTCTTTCCCTCACTTGATTCAAACTTGAGTCTTGTCTCTCTCCATCAGACCATGGGTGGGGGGTGTAAAAGGACCCCCCCCACACACTTTTCCTTTCCCTCACAGTCTGTCAGCACAGTACTCTTGGCTTAAGACAGTATTACTTTAATTTATGTTTGGCATTTAAGATTGTAATTTCTCTCTCAATATCCCTTCCCCAGCCTTTTTGTGAAGGGTAATCTGGTCCGATTCTAGCTGTGTACAAATAAGATTGGGGTCTTAATCTTCTCTTTTCTGGCAGCTTTATAGCTGGATGCACAGAAAGGGAAAATTAATCTTCCATTTTTTTTATTAGCTATACAGGTTCGGTCCCATCTTCCCTAGTAAATGCATTATTACCGTTATTATTGTTGTTGGTTGATTTTTGATGATGATGATGATTATAATTATAGTTATCAGTAGTTCGACATGCTTGCAGATGTTTCTGGGCAGCCGTGCTTATTTCTGTAAGTGTGGGAGGTGCAGGGAGGTAGCACATGGCTTGGGAAAGCTGTCCTTGTTGTTCCAGGTGTGCCGTGTGGTCAGCAGCACACATTTCTGTCTTATGCTTTACATCCTGTGAAATTTTGTGGGCATGTATAGTACAGTAGGAAATCAGTTTTAAGACCAGTGGAACAGTCCTACAGAATCCAGTAAAATCCTCTTACCTCCAGTTTGATTTCACACAGGGGGATGACACAAGAGATGACACACAGAAGAAGAAATGTATGATTGAAATAACAAGAAGAGATAGAAGAAGAAATTAATTGATCCAAGAACAAAGAAATACGTGACACCATTGAAAGAGTGAAAATGTTAAAATGGCAATGGGTCGAACAAAGGAAGCTATTGAATGGATCCCAAAAGAGCATGAAAGACCTAGAGGATGACCTCATTAAAGATGGGAAGATGAAATAATCAAATTTCCAGGAGTGACATGGAAAACGGAAGATCGAAGCCCATGGATACATCTTGGGGAGGCCTTCATCCAGCAGTGGATCTGTATTGGTTATCGATATATAAGATATGTGTATGCACATACACACACAAGCTGTCAAAATGATGGGGTCCTTCAGAAATCTTAGTTATTTTATAGTATTATTTTACCACTGTTATTCCTATGAAGCAGTTACCCTCTGTGGATCCCATAATTGTATCTACCATTATACAGTACTGTGCAAAAGTTTTAGGCAGGTGTGAAAACATGCTGTAAAGTAAGAATGCTTTCAAAAATAGACATGTTAATAGATTATATTTATCAATTAACTAAATGCAAAGTGAGTGAACAGAAGAAAAATCTACATCAAATCCATATTTGGTGTGACCACCCTTTGCATCAACAGCATCAATTCTTCTAGGTACATTTGCACACATTCTTTTAAGGAACTTGGCAGGTAGGTTGGCCCAAATATTTTGGAGAACTAACCACAGTTCCTCTGTCGATTTAGACAGCCTCAGTTGTTTCTCTCTCTTCATGTAATCCCAGACAGACTCAATGATGTTGAGATCAGGGCTCTGTCACTTCCAGGACTCCTTGTTCTTCTTCACGCTGAAGATAGTTCTTAATGACTGTCGCTGTATGTTTGGGGTCATTTTCATGCTGCAGAATAAATTTGGAGCCAATCAGATGCCTCCCTGATGGTATTGCATGATGGATAAGTATCTGTCTATACTTCTCAGCATTGAGGAGACCATTAATTCTGACCAAATCCCCAACTCCATTTGCAGAAATGCAGCTCCAAACTTGCAAGGAACCTCCACCATGCTTCACTGTTGCCTGTAGACACTCATTCATGTACCGCTCTCCAGCCCTTTGGTGAACAAACTGCCTTCTGCTGCAGCCAAATATTTCAAATTTTGACTCATCAGTCCAGAGCACCTGCTGTCATTTTTCTGCACCCCAGTTCCTGTGTTTTTGTGCATAGTTGAGTCGCTTGGCCTTGTTGCCACGTCGGAGGTATGGCTTTTTGGCAACAAGTCTTCCATGAAGACCACTTCTGACCAGACTTCTCCGGACAGTAGATGGGTGTATCAGGGTCCCATTGTTTTCTGCCAATTCTGAGCTGATGGCACTGCTGGACATCTTCCGATTGCGAAGGGAAGTAAGCATGATGTGTCTTTCATCTGCTGCAGTAAGTATCCTTGCCCGACCACTGCATCTACGGTCCTCAATGTTGCCCGTTTCTTTGTGCTTCTTCAAAAGAGCTTGGACAGCACATCTGGAAACCTCTGTCCGCCTTGAAATTTCTGCCTGGGAGAGACCTTGCTTCAGCAACCCCACCTTGTTAGCTGAGTTTGGCTGTTCCTCACCCAGTTTTATTCCTCCTACACAGCTGTTTCTGTTTCAGTTAATGATTGTGTTTCAACCTACATATTGAATTGATGATCATTAGCACCTGTTTGGTATAATTGTTTAATCATACACCTGACTATATGTCTACAAAATCCCTGACTTTGTGCAAGTGTATCTAGAAGAATTGATGCTGTTTTGAAGGCAATGGGTGGTCACACCATATATGTATTTGATTTAGATTTTTCTTCTGTTCACTCACTTTGCATTTAGTTAATTGATACATATAATCTATTAACATGTCTATTTTTTAAAGCATTACTTACATTACAGCATTTTTTCACACCTGCCTACAACTTTTGCACAGTACTATATATATACTATTATATACAGTGAGGGAAAAAAGTATTTGATCCCCTGCTGATTTTGTATGTTTGCCCACTGATAATGAAATGATCAGTCTATAATTTTAATGGTAGGTGTATTTTAACAGTGAGAGACAGAATAACAACAAAAAAATCCAGAAAAATGCATTTCAAAAAAGTTATAAATTGATTTGCATGTTAATGAGTGAAATAAGTATTTGATCCCCTATCAATCAGCAAGATTTCTGGCTCCCAGGTGTCTTTTATACAGGTAACGAGCTGAGATTAGGAGCACTCTCTTAAAGGGAGTGCTCCTAATCTCAGCTCGTTACCTGTATAAAAGACACCTGTCCACAGAAGCAATCAATCAATCAGATTCCAAACTCTCCACCATGGCCAAGACCAAAGAGCTGTCCAAGGATGTCAGGGACAAGATTGTAGACCTACACAAGGCTGGAATGGCTACAAGACCATCGCCAAGCAGCTTGGTGAGAAGGTGACAACAGTTGGTGCGATTATTCGCAAATGGAAGAAACACAAAATAACTGTCAGTCTCCCTCTGTCTGGGGCTCCATGCAAGATCTCACCTCATGGAGTTTCAATGATCATGAGAACGGTGAGGAATCAGCCCAGAACTACACAGGAAGATCTTGTTAATGATCTCAAGGCAGCTGGGACCATAGTCACCAAGAAAACAATTGGTAACACACTACGCCGTCAAGGACTGAAATCCTGCAGTGCCCACAAGGTCCCCCTGCTCAAAAAAGCACATGTACAGGCCCATCTGAAGTTTGCCAATGAACATCTGAATGATTCAGAGGAGAACTGGGTGAAAGTGTTGTGGTAAGATGAGACCAAAATCGAGCTCTTTGGCATCAACTCAACTCGCTGTGTTTGGAGCAGGAGGAATGACCCCAAGAACACCATCCCCACCATCAAACATGGAGGTGGAAACATTATGCTTTGGGGGTGTTTTTCTACTAAGGGTACAGGAAAACTGCACCGCATCAAAGGGACGATGGACGGGGCCATGTACCGTCAAATCTTGGGTGAGAACCTCCTTCCCTCAGCCAGGGCATTGAAAATGGGTCGTGGATGGGTATTCCAGCATGACAATGACCCAAAACACACAGCCAAGGCAACAAAGGAGTGGCTCAAGAAGAAGCACATTAAGGTCCTGGAGTGGCCTAGCCAGTCTCCAGATCTTAATCCCATAGAAAATCTGTGGAGGGAGCTGAAGGTTCGAGTTGCCAAACGTCAGCCTCGAAACCTTAATGACTTGGAGAGGATCTGCAAAGAGGAGTGGGACAAAATCCCTCCCGAGATGTGTGCAAACCTGGTGGCCAACTACAAGAAACGTCTGACCTCTGTGATTGCCAACAAGGGTTTTACCACCAAGTACTAAGTCGAAGGGGTCAAATACTTATTTCACTCATTAACATGCAAATCAATTTATAACTTTTTTGAAATGCGTTTTTCTGGATTTGTTTGTTGTTATTCTGTCTCTCACTGTTAAAATACACCTACCATTAAAATTATAGACTGATCATGTCTTTATCAGTGGGCAAACATACAAAATCAGCAGGGGATCAAATACTTTTTTCTCTCACTGTATATACAGTTCTGGAAAAAATTAAGAGACCACTTAACATTGATTTTTGAACGGTATGTGTGTGTGTTATGTGTTTCAGTATGGGTGTGTGCAATATTTGACCATATTCTTAAGATGATAGCAACTACTTCATATGATTCAAAATATTTCAAAACAGCAGCTGATTTTTATTTTTTTTATTTTTACCCTCTGTCAGTTACCCTCAGAATAATTAGCACACAGCTTTGCAACTCTGCTGGGAGAGGGGCGGTCAAGTGCTGGGGGGGGTTCCTGCAGTGGGGACATACCAGTACTGCCGTTAAAAATGAATCAGTTTACAATGCTAATCACATGAGCGCTGTTGGTTGGCTTGGGGAGGATCGTCTCCATTGAGAATACTCCCAGTCTCCCCGGTTAGTGCAGCTTTATGCTATTTCTTCTTTTGGCACCAGAATGTCAATAATACCAATTGACCTTTAGATTTTCCACAGTCCCAGGGCATGAAATATTTACTTGGCTGCATCAATCTGTGGTGCCATTTTGTTTTGTATTATTATTATTTTTTTTTTTAAGAGGACTGAATCTTAGTGCTAAACAAGACATTAAATATTTATCACATAGGGGCTGTGCAGCTTCAAAGTGCGTATCACAAACACAACTGAATAAGAAAGATAGCCTATTGGATTCCTTTGCACACAAAGCTTTTATGCATCGATGTATAGATGTCGGTAAGTTCAATTCAAACTCAACATAATGGTTGTCTGGGGAACATTTTTCTCCTTTGCACGTCAGCATCCTCAAATTCAAGACGCATAGGTACACCACATAGTCCCCAAGCAGCCAGCAACAAATTAGCAACAAAACCTTTAGAAAGTCTAGGGCAGAGACGTCACCCCCAACAGGTCCCTGTTCTTGATACCATCAAAACCCCTACCATTACTCTTTTCTGAAAACAAACACCCCTCAATAAAGCTCTCATCTAGGATGTAGTTAATTTAAAGGCTTTCAACCGAGAGAGAGTTAGAAAGAGCCTGGCCTAGGTGGAAGATTCAATGGCCTAGCTTATGTACTATAGGGATAACGGCTTTACTTAACTGAAGATGTATTCATGCTGTTCATGAAACACTGCCTGATGGCATGAACAGGATGGATTGAATCCAATGAGAGCCTCAGCCAAGGATTTCACAGCGGACATCAAAGGAAGCGGTCGCGAAAGCCACTGATTGACAGTCCCATCTTCTTTCTTGAGCATCCAGAACTGCATTTGGTAGGATAGAAAGCACAGCTGACAAGTCATTGCACACACTGAGCTGTCTGTGATCAGGACTCAATTTGGAGGGGGAGGGGGAAGGGAAGGGGAGGGGAGGGGGGGTAAATAAATAATTCTTCCCATGCCAACGCTCTAAAATTCAAAGACTGATGTTCAACGGAATATCTATTTAATTATTTACATTTAAGATAGCCTACGATCGCTTATGGAAAGCAATAAAAAGATGTGACCGTGTTTGAAGAGTGTACTTGCAGCACCAGCAAGATAAACAAACACCTAAAGAAGGAACAAGAAACGCTCCAGCAATAAATATTTATGTTTTCTTTTTTGTTAAACGAGCTTCAAAAGAGATCTTCAAAAGACTTTTTGCAAAACTTAGAGCTACCCGAGAGAAACTCAAATACCTCTGTAAAAGACTGAAAGCTTAAAATGGCAACAACAATAAAAACAACAATAACCACATGACACATTCACATCCAGGATGCCATGTTACAGTGCATTATGGGAGGGCCCCATCAAAGTGAAATCTTTCTCATGTTATTTATTTGGTTTCCAGATAGATGCATCTGAAAAGCTTTTTTTTGTTCTTCAACTGTTTAACTAGGCTGGGTAGTGGTTTGGTGAAGTGGTAAAGAAATTGACTTAAATTTAGATAAACAATGGTAAACCTTGTGCTTAATGATGGGTTTCTATTTGGGATGACACAAAAAGCCTCTGACACTCTTCAAAGTAGGGGCTTTGTAGTTTGCAATCTGATCTGTGGTCAGCTAAATCAAAGCTTTGATCACCAATCATCGGGAGATATCAGAAAATCATTTGAAGCCCTGCCTGGAAATAAAACAGGTAATTGTTGAGGAGAGTGTGCTGGATTTTTATTTTTAAATAATAAGAAAACTGAAGACATTTTGATTTGTATGTAGTCTATTTCCAAGCCAACAGAGGATAAGTAATCAAAAGCACAATTCAATAGACAGATGAGCTTTCTGTTTTGTTTCCCACTGCAGTTCTTCATTCATTTATATCAACCACAATACTCCAGTGACTAACAATCCTTTGTGATGTCTATCTGGTACAGAGAAGCTGATAAAGGAAGAAGAGATTTTAACAAAGCTTTTTTGGCACTTTACGTTTTTGTAATTTCTCAACCATTTACATGTTTGCCTAGCTGGCACAACAACAGCCCAATTCCGAGAACTGCCTGTCAGACTGCACCGTCAGGGAGTTACAAGGGAAGGCTATTCTATCACAAGAAAGACAGTTGTTTCCAATTGTCTCATTTCAGAAAGTTACAGTTAATTAAGAACACTGATGTGCTGGTGCAGCCTTTAAGGAAAGAATACATCAATATATACAATACATATTATATAGAGAATAATATTATAGAATAAATAAATCATTATATAAAAAACCTGATTTAAAATGATAAAAATACAGCAGTGAAAGGCAACATAATTTGAGCAAATGAGACTTTTCAGTAGATTGCTCCCACTTCACCATCAACAATAATCTGACATTGATAAAGGTGCACAGGTTTCCTGAATGCATAACAGTATATTAACAGAACAAGTGTATTTAAGTGTCTATTTGTATCATATTATGGGGTGTTATGTTTAAAAACAACTGACTGATGACCATTTAACAGCATTCTGTGTATATATAAATGCATACTGATACCATTCCCTATTGATAGCTCTTCTAATATTAACTTTCTCCTGGGTTTGGCTTCATTGCACATTGTTTTTAAATGGGCCATTTGCTGGGATTGGTTTGTACCACAAATCCTGCATTATACAAGGACTGGCCTTTTGGACTGTGTTGTGAAATTGTTTGAGAACTGTGTACTGTCAGTATTGAAGGCCTGTAAAGATGAAGGCTGTAATGCAGCAAGTTGCAATTGAGATAATAGCACAGTGGTTTAAGGAGAAAAGTACAGCCTGCTTGGTTGACCTCAATCCCATTGAACACCTCTGGGAGGAACTGGTTAACAGTCTTCTATGGGATCCTGGTAATGGCTATACTCAAGATTTGCACCATCACAACCACTTGGTTAGTTTAGTAGTTTATCCACGCTGCCATTCATGAGATGTGTAATCCAGCATTTTTACTCAGTCAAAAATTACTCTACCCGTACTTAATGGTGGTTTTCCACTTAGAAGGATGACACCCTGAGACAAACAAAAAGCTTCTTGCAAATACTGAGTTAAGCAATTAGTTGGTGGGTCAAGAATAAGATTATTGAATTAGGCTTAGTTTGGGCATTGATGCTTTTCTGCTGTGCTTTGCAGTTCTACCATTTTGTTCCAATATATTTTTTTCTGCTGTTTTTGCATCAGGCAGTGTTCCATAACAGTGTTCACTGCTGGCTGGCCGGTCACCGCCAGAGGCGTTGGAGGAGAACTGTATCGCTATGGGCACCAAACATGTAGTCTCTCTTTGCAAATGCCAAACTGTACAGACAATGTTGATTCAATGTTAAGCTTTCCGTTTGGATTCAGATTGCATTGATACAACCCAAAGTACATTTATAGACTGATATTGATTTCTGGTATTGGATATTTGCAGATGTTTAGTGATCTAATATCACATGCACTAGGATCAATTAAAATGGAAAGGGTTTTATTAGCAGCTCATCTAGGTAAAATATGAATGCAGTAAATCATAGGTTGCAGTGGCCTATATTTACTATAGATCAGTATTTGAGCCCTACTGCATTCTCTAATTTCTGAAACAGCATTCCTTTGCATTCTTGCTATTTGCTTGAAACGCATCAGGCACAAATGGCATATGCACTACATATGCATTACATATGCACTGCAAACACATCTATACGTGTTGAAAACAAACATGACCATATGTGCATCAAGCTGTGTGCTGAAAAAAAATCCCCAAAACAAAACCTTGACCTTGCCAATTGCAGTTATTCAAGCCTTCTGCCCAGACGTCTGCTAATCTACGGGAAAACAGCGAGGATTAGCATCCGCAGACAATCACAGTGTTCTGCAGTATCCCAGAGGAGACCGCATGAAGAAAGCATGCATAAATTACACAATCAATAAGACCGAGAAGACATTGGGAGCTTAAACCTACAGCACCCATATGATCTGTCAAGAGACATTTACCATGCTAATTAACCACTGCCCTAGGATATGCACAGGCAGAAAGAGAGCTGTTAAGTATATAGTGCAGATATTTATTATGGATATACTATCTCAGATAACGTTGATTTTATTCTTTACATTTCCATAGCTTACACTGAGAAGGAGGTCTGATAGCCGATAGATTGTGTTGAAATCTACTTCTACTGATGATGACCAGTTCATTTTTTAGGATTGTTTAATTTGGTATAGCTATTAGGATTATTTTAGGATGGATCTTGCCTGATCACATTTCTCTTGTGAATTTAAATACTTTTCCTGTATTTCTAAATTTGGAAAGATTAACTTATTACTTTATCGTGACCAGGGCCTAATCTAGTCAAATTCGAGTCGTTTGAACATGGATCAAATACACAAATTAACAACATTTTGTGTCATGGAATCGATGAACTAAGGATTTTCATTTGCGCTGTTTATCCTTGATATGAAATTTTCATTGATGCTGTTTTTAGTTTATTTATTGCCATAGTCTTTGCCAAGCAGATAATTGCATTGGTATCCCATTGAGCGGTCTCTGGATCTATTCTCATTAAGATACTGTAAAATGAATTCGCTGACCAGCAATGACTCTGGAATCTTTTCCGCTGTTGTACCTTCTATCGCAAGACTGGCTCTATCCTAGGCATGGATGTTAATGCAGGTCAATGTTATGTCAATGTTATGTCTCAGTTAAGTCTGAAGTGTCTTAGACATTCCAATGATTACATTAAAAAAATACACTGAATGATTTAAAAGGCATTTCCCATGTATGTAACACTCAACATTTTGGTCATAGTAAAAAGCAGTCAGATTTCCTTCTCATTTATTTCCCCCCTCCTCTTTACTCTGCAAGAATAGTCAGTGCATTTTCACTGTGTTTGTTTTAATGTAACAAGCCTCTCTCTCTGCCAGTAATGCAATGTACCAGAAGTCATATGATATGGAATACTTCCATTGGCCCTAATTTACACTTTGCAAATACTTGAACAGAATCTCACAGTATATATTCTGCATGAGAGGAAGGTTTCCATCAGGATCAAGAACTACTACAATCCAGCGTTCATCTTATGCTAGTCGTCTTTTTTGTTTGGTTTAGTTTTTGACAGTTGTAACCTTTCAGTTTGTAAACTTGCATTGGATAGAGGTGCCAGCAAAATGAATAAGTAATATGTTGAAGTTGTTTTTGTTTTAAGGGCACGATGACTGCCAGTATGTGTAGTGATACTGTTGGCATTTGCTGGTATTTTACTGGGAGGGCCTGGTACATATACCGATATGATAAAATACTGTATCACTGAGCTACGAGGGCAACACAGTGGTTCAAGGATAATAGCACTGAAACCATTCTGTGCCCCTGCTTGGAGTGCTAGACCTGTAAACTACCTCTGGGATAAATTTGAAATGGCGAATCAAGAAGAAACCACAGAGAGCAAGCTGTTTGGTGGAGATCGAATCTGGGCTGTGAACCGCTGTACATACTTTTGTATGGTGTCTGCTGTATGGGATCTTTTTTGATCATCCAATGTGCTTGGGTATACATGCAACATCCCTACAAGTGTTTACATAATGCACACCTGAGATTTACTCATACCCATAGGTCCTCCTTAGCGAAATATCCATATGCACCTACTTGGAAAGCAAGGGATCTTTTGATTTAGAATTCAGCAGGCTTTTGTGTCTGCAGCTTGTGTATGTGAAGGCTGTTTTCATGCCCACTCAGGCTGGAGTGCTGCCGGTTTCATTATATTGTTAGTAACAGCTTTATTTCCCAGCAGACCCTGGAAATGTGGAGCGCGGCACAGGGGCGTGCAAACATCCACACTGGCAATCCCCACAGGGCCCCTGGCTGCTCGCTGTACTGAGTCTCTCTATGCCGACGCCACTGTGCTGCAGCGCTGTGCTCTCCCTCCTGCTGCTGTGAATCCTAATTCAATGTTCAGTGTCTTGGCCTCACCTTATTCCGAGGGATTTGTTTCTCCTTCAGCAATGTGGAGGCAATTGGTCTGTAATTGCTCATCCCCACCCCCCTCCCCTTGCAACCAACAAGATGGTAGCACAAGACCCTCTTCGAGAAGAAAATGTGTGTGTCCTGAATGAAATGAAATTTGTCCTTGCGCACTGGTGGCAAAAATTGAAGCAAAAAACACAGTGGCTTTTATGATTATGGCCAATTTTCTTAATTTCTTTGAACTTCATGCTTAGTTACTTGCATAACCCAAAGCTCAGAGTACCAAACTCATTTCAGTTTTGTTTGAAGTGAGACTCAAACCCAGCTGCCTAATCACCCATAGCCAGACCCAGAACATAAGAGCAGAAGAACGTTTACAAATAAAAGAAGGCCATTCGGCTCATCCTGCACCACTCTTTGTGCAAAGAAGGGCTAAACGTTAACGTTTGATCATGCTCTGTGGGCCCAGACTAAATGGGGAAAACCAACAAAACAAAAAATACATTGACTAACCTAATTATGTAGAATAAGGTAGAATAAAAGGTATGGAGACCTGGCAGTTGCTTTTGTGATTTACAATTGGTGTGTGGGTTGAGAGGTTTAGTGTAATTAAAGATTATTTTTACTCCTATATCAGAAATTCCCTTTGTAGATAGGTAAGAGAAAAGGTCAAGCACGAACTAAAACAAAATAAGATTCTGCAGTTATTCCCAACTTCAAGTCAAGTCCTTGCCCACGCAAAGCCATTACAGAATGAAATAAATAAATAATAATGAATAAAGAGACGAAAAAAAATGTAAAGGGCCACAAAACAAATCGTGCTTTCATTATTGAACAGCTACAGGCAATGTTTCTTGATTCGGCTTCAATTAAGCTTAAACGGTTTGTTACACTGTTGTGGGGGGGCCAGGTGGGTGGGAGGTATGCTGATTTACTAGATGTATGGGGGGGGAATAGAAAATAAATGAAAAAAACAAACAAACAAAAAAAGAAAAAACCTTAGCGTGCAAATGAATTATTCATGTGAACAGCCTGTACACAAATCAGGCACATGCTGGTAACCCTGAGCGAGTGCAGAAACTAAAACTAGGGAGCCCCTGACATAATGAAGACGAGCTGTCCAATTCACCGGCGAGAGCAGCTTCACTCAGAAACATGTAGCAGCCTGCAGGAATGATTGGGGATACGCTGGCATTCGTCTCTCCTCTGTCTTTGTGGAACTCTATTCCTCATGTCAGTGGTTTTGAGCAGCAGAATGATGTTCAGATGTGCTCGGATCTCAGATAAGGCCCTGTATGCAAGGAAAGTCTCTAAACGCCCAGTTGCATACGGTGACCATTTTGCTACAGCTGATGACTCATGTGTGAGTTAATCTGAGAATATGCAGCTGCATATATTATTTCCAAGTTTTCCTAATATGCAATTCATAATCTAGTGAAATACATCCCAGGTTGGGTTAATGGAATGTGCTTTTTGTTTCATCCTTGATATGTGCACAGTAGATACACATATACAGTATAATGGGTTTAAACTCCCAATCCCAACAGGTGACAGAGAATGACTTTGGTTGGTTTAATAGGCCTTGTAATGATCTGCAGCTACTGTGTCTTGAGCTAATGCAAATTTAGCAGCTTATTACTCTTCTACCTGAGCAGAACTCCATTTTCTGTGCTGCAATTCCCCTCTGAGTTCCTGTTTGGGATTGGATAGGGAGAGATGTATGAGAAACTCTTTGGCTATGGCCCTTGTGTTTGTTTCTGCAAATCGGGATTTTTTTGTGTGTGTGTGTGTGTGAACCATGTTTTTTTTTTATCGAGGAGAGGAATGCGTATGATGTATTTAGCATTCATTAAGATTGATTCAGTGCAGTGAGCCCTATATATCATTGTAATTAAGAAAGAGATGTAATCCCAGAGTCACTGTGCCTTTGTGGCTAATGAACCCATTAAGAAAATACAAAGTGGCTTTTTAGAAAAGAAAGAAAAAGAGTGAAAAAAACAACGAATGGGATAAAGTAATAAAAAAAAAGTCCTCCTTGGCTGTTTAGAAGTTCAACGCGTAGGATCTCAAATTCAACCCACCCCACCCATTTCAATCATACACAATTGACGACCTTTTTATAGGTAGCCCTTGCCTGTATGACCCTTGAATGGGCCAGCGATTCAAAATACAATTGACATGAAACACATCCTCCTCACCACCTCGTTCCAACAGAACATGTATGCAATCAGCTGGGAATGCGAGTCAGGAAAAGCCCACAGAGATCCCCTGTTCATGCGGCACAAAAGTTGGTGGATCGTTTACTTTCTAGGACTGCAGGAATCATTCAGGCTAAGATGGGGCCTACACCCTGTCCACACACTGTTGTGTCACGTTGTCTGACTTCTGTTATTTTGTCCCTGTTCATTTTGGTGAACTAGTACATGTAGAGAGTGATCTCCCATCAGCCCAGGATTTAGTTGTTACCCATTTTTTGCTGGAATCTGGATTTCTGTAAAACACAGCTAAAAGTCCCAATAAAAATCACAATTCTGGTGTAATGAGTCTTGAAGTGTTCCCAGTCCCATCCTTTGTAGTCATTAATGTCCTTAATGGACCTGAAACGTTAAGAGACACATGCCAATTACACTAGCCAGTCGAACAAGTGTCTCCTTTATTCTGTGTATTAAAATTAATCTCTCCCTTAAAAAGAGTGCCTGTCCTTGATCGTTTTATCTCATCTTAATGCACGAGAAGTGCTGTGTGCGACATCCATTGACTTTTTACACTCATGTAAATTCAAAACTAACTCGAGTACAAAACGATCTGAATTAATCTTAAAAGGCCCAATTAGTGAACAGACAACGAGGCCACTAATGTACTTCTTTAATGGAGAATAATGCATCCCAAATTATTATGATATTTCTTTCTCTTTTTTATATGTTTATTTATGCCATTTATTTTTCAAGGGCTTGTCTCCAGCCAGGAGTAATCTAAAATAGTTATGAATGTCTATTGGCTGAATAACACTGTGGTCATCTAAGGGTACTCGGCAGGACATTGCTGAAGCTGTCTGTATAGTATACAGCTCCCTATGACCAGCAGGCTGGAGCTAACTAGGGTTTTCCCAGCTTGCCAGATAACAACAACTTCCTGTGGCTTACTGCAGTTTCATCAGGGTTACAAGCAGAGTTACATCTGTCCTTCCCCATTATGCTACAACTGTACTGTTTGCACAAGGGACTATGTGTGTGTATGTGCGTATGTGGGTGCATGTGCACATGTGTGTTATCGTATTGGAGAATTCCAAATCATTCATAATATTTGTGATATATTGGAAGATTGCGAGGCTTTGAAAGAATAAATGCTTGGTTTGGCCTCTTTTGGAACCAACCTGGTGCAAGGACTCTTCCGCTCTTGTCTTCGTCCTGGCATTTCTTCCAGATGCCCATCAGAAATCTCCCCATTCGATGGCTCACTGAGAGAAAATGAAGAGCTGGCTACCACTCTTTTGTGGATCTTGCACCAAAAAAAAAAAAAAAGACTGATAAGATTGATTGCCTACTGTCATATTCATATAAATTAAGCTGTTGTCTGTCTTTTAGCTCTGGCAGCCAAGAGGAAAATAGGGGGGGGGTTGTTGATGGTGGTTATAGAGGGGGTGGAGGTGGATTTTAGTGTTTCAGCAGGATTGCTTATTAAGAAATGACTTCTGTTGAAGGTGGGGTGTATTTGTGGATCTGAGCTATCTGCTGAATCCCCCAACCCTTCAGGACCAAGCATTGAACTTGGCACATACAATGCTGCCACAGTAACCACGTGATTCTAACACGTAGCCCATTAAGTCCACATTAACCGTGTACTTAAATCTGAACAGTGTTTATAATGTATATGTCGATGAGATTTAATTACACTGTCAGTACATGGACGGTCTACTTAATGGGCAAAGCCTTGCCTGCAGTATATTTTTCAGAGAACATTTTACATATCTCTGTGGTAACTGGTGGGTGAGAGTTTTTTATTTTATTGTTTACATCTGCAGATCATGTGTAAGGAAGTGCACAGTATGAAAATGGCAAGAGCATGAATGTTCTCCCAATTTAGTTACACACGAGTATCCGCACATGTTCTAATCTGGTGATTACATGGTAAGTGTATAGCAATTAGACCTGCAAATATAGCCTACATCATGAATCCGGCTGCCAGTGTAGGGGCATTCCCAGGTAAAAGAAAAAGCACATTTGAAAAATACATATTTACCTCTGGGTCTCCTGTGTGGCCCAACTAGTCTAAGCCTCCCCTTATACCAGCTCAGTGTTGTTTGGGGCCTATAGTCCAGACAGCCCTGGGTACAATATGTGCTGCCTGAGCTGTCAGAGCTGCAGCAGTCCTCTCTACAATGCTATAGCTCTTATTTAAGACAAATTGCCCCAAAACAACACATCTATTAATTTACATGTATTAATATTAAATATATTAAATTAATATTAAATATTAAAACTAAACCTTAATATTTAATCTACAGTTCTATTACCCTTATGTGACTCCTCCTCCATCCCCTTTTCTTTATGGCTGTTTTTTTTCTTTCATTCCTCTTTTTCTTTCAATCTATACAGTCTTTTCTTTCTTAATGATTAGGATGAGTTGGTCTACTCTGAAAATACCTGTTTTCTCCATTCAATTGTGTAATTAGTAGTTCGTTTTTTTTACATGTAATATAACATAGATTAGTTTAAACAGAAATATTCCAATAAAAAGCAGTTTTAAAAATACCCCTAAAGAATATGATACTGTTTCTTTCAACTCATACAACAATAGCGTGTGTATTGATAGGCCTGGAGAATTGGACATATATGGGTTTCTCTGCACATGTCTCTGTCAAAGATATCTTAATGAAGTCTGAGACCTTTGTTTGTTGGAGTGAGTCTCATGCTTATCCTGAGATTATGGAAAATAAACCAAACCACTATAGACAGCAGGTTTGTTTTGAAATTTGCAGATGTGACAGTCCAAGGTTGCCAAAGTCCTGAAAGTCCAGAAAGGGAAAGGCAGATTAAGCCAGTGATCTCCTCTGTGATTACATCAAAGTACCAGGCAGGGCTTTTAAAGTATTCGTACCTACTGATCACCTATGAAACAGTGGAGCTTACTTGTCAGAATGCACAAATGATTTAATAATGATTTGTTCGGTTTTCCAGAAAGGTGCATTCTGCAGGGCAGTTATAGATGATTTACAAAAATAAACATGCGCCTGTCACTGTGGAGGCGATTGAAATTGCCACTTCCTGAGAATACAGCAAGCATCGTAGGACGTGACTTCTATTTTTACATTCAAGTTATTTATTATTATTTTATGCAGAAGTTTATGTGAAATTTTTAATCTTGTCTTTTTGGGCCTACAGTATTCCAGAGTGGAGCAGTGTGTGTGTGTTTGTATAAATAACTTAGTTTCACATGCATTCATTTAAACTCAATTGAACAAATATAAATGCAGTAAGGCCTGTTATCAGTTCTGTGCCAGCATGTGTACATGAATCTTAGCATGAGCATGGAGTTTGCGGACATCTGAGAACAGAAATGAATTATGTGAAGAAGCAGCTTTGTAATTTTACTGAGTGCAGAATTGAGTCATAAAGTGCAGAAGTGTGGAGCTACAGGTTATTAGCTACCATAAGGGCATGTCCCCTTAACAATCTCCCATCCTCTAATAATAGATAAAACATGAGCCCACTAACCACACTGCAGTTGGCTCCTGCAGTCTATTACAGCACGTGAAATCACGACATCTACCATCCTGCCCTGAGAGTGAGTGTAATGCTGTTTACCAATAGGGAGTCTGCTGATGTTCCCCACCCCCTCCTTGGTTACAATCCTGTTGATTAGGAATTGTTCTCCGGCAGCCATATTTTTGAGGTCATCTTGTAATGGAACGGGGGCTACTGAGGTCACTTGCTCTCCTCTCTTTCTCTGCAGGCTGGGCGACGAGTTTTCAGATACTCGCCTACTGGAGAGGTTGTTTTGGCACACAATCTCAACTATGGGCACAGTCAAGAGTGTTCCCTACTTAATAAGATAGAAGGTAATTGATTTCATTCACGGGATACAGCTTGATATTCCATTACTGCCAGCCCTGACCTTTGAATGCTAAACACTTAGCTTTGCTAATTCCAATGCCATTAGTAAGGCATACTCTTTTTGAAGTCGTCTTCCGCCATAAGGCAGTAATGGGTTATCTGCTGCGGTTGCTTAATGAGGCATAAAATGAAATGGCATATGATTTGTTTCTCATAATTCAAGTTAGCTCTTAAGTAATGGCCAAGTTTGCTTCAAGAACACACACAAAAAATCATCTAAACAAACCCCCAAAATACAACAACATACCTTTTGTGGCCAAGCCAATTCTGACATTGAATCTACTAATCACAATTGATTAATGTGTAGAAGAAGAAGAAATAAAAAAAGTTTCAGCACTTTTTTCTTTTTTGGTCAATAATAACTGAATGCTGTTGAGTCAATTTGTAAGACATTCATCCCCTCTACTGCCAGGAAACATTCTCTCAGTAATGTATGGCCTTCATAATGAATATGACAGAAAATGACTTACAGTAGTAGATTTAAGTATCTAAATAATAATAAGTAATATAATTTAAATCTTAATAATAAAGAGTAAAAACTTTAAAATGTGGTAATTGTTCCTGATCAGTGATGTTACGTAACTGAATAACCAACAAAGAACCCTCACACACTGTACATTCTCTGCAGTTCTTACTTATTTTATCTTATTAAAATCACATGATGTCCTAGCATCTATTACTTAAATCAATTCTAAATGGCACTGAAACACAAATGCTGAAAGTTTAAATTGAAACTGTTTGAAAACATAATGACTACACTACTTGCAGTGCAGGTATCATTTGGAGAATCAGCTGATGTTTTTAATTTTATTAATTCAACTCAGGATTATAGAACACTATATACTGTACTCTGAGGGGAAAGATTGAGAGATTATTGTAGCTAAATGTCTTAAATTATACACATCACACCTAAGGATAGATTTCTAAAATTTGTAAAGAAGTATTTAATTAAACAAAATCTATTGATAAACACTAACTACTTGATTTCCTATTTAATGTTAAGATTATGCTTTGATTGTTTGCATTGCATTCCGGAGAGCAATTTTAAAAGATTAGGAATTATACTGTGTCCAACATTTGTACCAGTTTAATTCAGTAGCTGCTAGTAGTCCATGTGATTAGACATTGTGATGTCACATGGACTCCCCGCATGGACTGCTAGAATCAGCTCACTTTAAAGAGGTTCAGGATTAAGGCTGAACAAATTGTAAATCGTAACTATTCTAAGAATCAGACCCAAGACAAAGACAGTGGCCTTGTGTATTCAATTTGACAACAGCAACTCATTCATGATATAGGCTATATTAGGATATTGGCCGTAAGGAAGGTGCTGGTGGGTTTATCCCAGGGGTAATGATGTGTTCAGTGGATGACGGTGATTACTGATATATCTAAGGGTTGATTGTCCCACAGTGGGTGGGGAGAGGAGGGGAGGGGAGGGAATGGAATGGGGGTGGGGGGGTGGGAGTGCACTTTGAAAACCATAAGAGTGGATAGCTCACTAACTTCAAGTGACCCAAGGCCATCCTCCAATAGCTCTCTGATGAAAGCCACATTAATCGCTTTGTGGTTTACTAATTAAGATTAATGCTCATAAACATACGTTTGACAGTAATGGCAGAAAGCCATTGATTGTTTTCATTGTAGAATAAATGTTGGTAGAAGATACTTAATGATATATCGATTGATCGTTTATGAGGCTTTAATATTTTACCCTTACTAATCTGTGCAACAGTGGTGCAGTGTAGCATTGCACATTCAGATATTAGAAAACAAACACCTCACAAGGTTGCTTATACAAGCTGTAGTTTGCTAGTTACAGATGTTTTTTCTCCACCTCTTACATGTAGTGATATTATTGTAAACTGAACGAGAAAGGAGATTATATCATTTTATTAACGGTATTCTGCCCTCTGTTGTAGCTTGGCTTTGTGTTTTACTACAGCCTATTCTTTCCCTAAACTGGCTAATGCGTCTAAATAGACGGTTTTAAATAAGTAAAAGACTAAAATAAGTGCCTTATCACCTGAGGCAGTTAAACCCCACAGCCATTAATTATGCAAGTCGTTAATAAAACACTTTTAAGTCTACATAAATGCAGTATTGATTGGCTAAGTGTTGACACCAGTTACCATAATATGCTGCTCTGTGGGCCTCGGCCACCGTGGAGAACACGGTGCTCTGCTGTAATGTTTCCTTTGAATAGCCTGTAGGGAGTAACTGAGGCAGTAAAGTCAACCAAATTTGCTTTTAATATTGCGCTTTGCTCATCTTGTGAGCACAGAAGTCAGATTTGGGTCTCCAAATCTGAGATAAGCTGTTTACATCACAGTCCACCTCAACGGCATCAACTGACAGCTTTGGCGCTGAAGATGAAACAAAAATGCATTAGAACTAGTCTATAATCCTCTGAACCAGGCTGCCTTAACCCCTGGCCTTTGAACCCAGTGCAGCCGCCATCCTGTTATGTGTTCCTCCTCCAATGATTAAAAACCCCAAATGGAAGCACCAGGCCGTGACGAAATGTCCTGCAGACGAAAAAGCCGCTCATCCAAGCAACTTGACATCTCCTCAGCAGGGGTTAACTAATTTAACCATGTGACTCCTGAACAATCCCTGTAGTTCAAGATTTAGCAATGCTTTAACACTAAATGCTCTCCCCCGATTCTTGGAGATACCAGTGATTGATTTTGTTCTCTGTTTTGATTAAGAGAACAGAATTTGGACATAAAATTCCAAATAGATGATTGTGAGGAGCTGGGAAAGGATAGAGAGTAGAGACGAGAGGGGAAAAAAAGAAAAGGCGCCAACTCAGCAACTGCATGCAAGTCTCCTACGAGAGTATGGCTTTGAAATCTGGGCCGCACTTCGACCAGCAGGAATGGCTTGTATAACAATGGCTCTCTCTGCAGATTTGTCTGAAGGGGGAGAATCTGCTGTAATAATGAAATCAAAAGGTGGGGGCTGACATGAGGTCTGGGCTACTGTAACGGCTTTTCCAATAAAAAACCTGGGATTAAAATTCTGAACGTCTCTGTTCGACTTTTAAATATAACATACTGATTACATGCCACTGGCCTTAATACAAAATCTACAGGGAAAAATGCCAGAGAAGGCTTTGCAGAGTCCGCTAAAGAGGACCCCAGGGTTGTCAGCATATGCCTGGGTTGAGGTTATGTAGAAGCCTGGAGGCATTTAATTTAAGGTCTCCTGGCTAGCTGCTAAATACAAAAATAATATAACTTCCATTTATGTTGCCCTAATTGGTTTTCTTCTGCTGTGACTTCTGTAGTGTTCAGCCCAATCCATACAGCTCCACCAGCACCAGGACAGACCAATTAGCCAAAAGAGTGGTCTCTTGATTTGGGTGGTGGGGGTGGAGGGTGTAAGGTTGTACACTCTACTGTGTTCAGAGAGGGATGACATCACCTTCACAAGCTCATATACTATGAGCCCCATTACATGCATGTATAAAAATGTATGAACATTCATCATATAACCTAAGTTTTTATGACCACAGACAAGATACAAAATACTGATGTTTAAAGTATATTTCATATGGAGACATGCGGGTCAGCCTTTGGGCTTCCTGAATGCTGTAGTCTCTTTAATAGGTGCTTACAAGAAGACTGGGCCAGGACTTAAGCCTTTCAGATCTCTGCCTGATTCTGCTCCATGCCAGAGGTATGCTATGGGATTGCGGTCGGGACTCTGAGCAGGGCCACACACTGGTAATCTCCTTGAGCCTCTGCTTTACACTCCTAGCTTACTGATCTGTTGATCTCTGGGACCCCCAGTGTACAATACCACCCATGCCAGCAGTACGGTATTGTCCAACATGCCACAGTGCAAGCTGGTGGACATAAAAAAAAAAAAAAAAACTGCTGCCACATGTAATATTATCCAATCAATTAGCGGTAAAGGGAGTCCCACTGTATTTGTTAAAATTCTGCATATAAGTATGCATAAGATGTAACAAATAACAGCATTTCTATTGCCAAAGTTATTTCATGGTATGCGGCTGGGAAATTGACATGACTACAAAGAAAAATCTGCTTTTTTCCCTCTTATTGCTGACCCAGTCATAATTATGATGAGTGAATGTCATTGACAGGCCTCGCGGGGAATGACAGCATCCCCAGCCCTAGAGCACAATAGAAATGGAAAATGACAGGTTATTTAACATGTAATAACCCTTCAACTAATGTCCCCTTATTATACTGGGAGCTCCTGTAGTTAGAAACTGAAGTGCATTTTCTAAGCTTGGTAAGAGTTCACATTAACAATGGCAGTGAGACAAACGGTTCTGTCTCGGTGGGCGGGGATAAAGAATTTACTCAGAGAATTTACCTAGCTTTGTGCTTTGAGAATTTACCCATAACTCAATGCAGCTGATATTTGTCCAATTCTAATATTGTGATTTTGCTATTGTAATTTTGAATTGGGGGGGATGGATTTATTGTTGTTTTTCCAAATTCAGAAGCAAGTTCAGGTTCTAAAGAAAGAGAGAGAGAGAGAGAGAGAGAGAGAGAGAGAGAGAGAGAGAAAATTGAAAACCTTCACCTCCCACATTAGTACAGTAAACAGCTGTGTAATTCAAGCGGTCCTCAAGATTCTAGGATGATACACTGTGAATGAAACAGTTTTTATTTTATTTCATTTATTTGCTGGTGTATGGGCTGTAGTTTTTCCCAAGTCTAGGATGACTGATTGTGTATTCATTTTGTTTTGCAACCATGAAAAAGCAAATGCATTTTGGCTGCATGCCTTAAAGACCAAAATTGCTCTACTTTGTAATGCCCAGCTTTTCCAAAAAGCATGTCTATAAGCATTCAAGTTAGTTTTCAATTAAAGTTTGGAAGGTTCCTGATTTGTTATTTAAAAATATCTGGGAGCACGGCAAATTAAATGAATTGAGCATATCAACCCTAAACTGAAACTGTACTGGTTATGCACAGTTTTTTACATATAAAGTTGCTTTGGAGGTTGTGAAAGAATGGCTGGCAGCTTACAACCCACAGTGACCCTGCTGAAATTACACTGTCCATTTTAAAATAGAAAAGTCCCACCTTGTTTTCTCCATAATTAGATGTTATTCTGAGGGGAAAAACAGATTACAGAGATGGAAACAGGAGGGGGAAATTTAATTAAATGGTTTTGCCTAAGGGTCCTCTCATAGTGAGCACACATTGAAAGCTCCAGATCTGGGCTTCATAGAGGGGCATGATGTGTAGAAATGGCTTCTTATCTGTGAGAGCTCAAAGTCATTATGGGGAAGCTCTTCCAAGCCTCTTCCCCATATTCTGTCTGATATAACCCAACACATCTTACTCACTCACACAAATAACAGGAGGAATCATATTTTTAAGTCATACTTAAATTTGTATATCATATTTATAAGCATTCTAAGGTATAGCTGATTTGAGAACAAGAAAATTGACGATCTTAGCTTCAGGCTTGCATTTTCTTTTTCGTTCTTTCTTTTTTTTCCTGAACCCGTGCGATGAAATTAGCAAACCATAATTGCCTGCCCAGAAAATCCACAAAGTAGTTATCTAAAAGGCTTCTCATTAGCAGACCCAGACCTCCTCTATCTCAATCAATCAATACAGCTTGGCTCTTTAATTAAATGTGATTCTCTAGCACCAGTGAGATGTGCTGTCTTCAGTTAGTGGCCAGCCCAACACTGTATTAAAAAAAGCGGAAAAGAAAAAATAATCTTCCTGAAGGATCTAAAATTTAAGCACTAACTATTTTTTCCACGTGCTCGGCTTACAAAAGCAACTGTTATTGCCGTCCAGCGTCCAGCAATGGAAGTGAAATTCAGAAATCTGAGAACAGGCTGTATTTTATAACAATAAGTTTGTATATTCTTCGGGGACACAAAGGGGATGAATTCATGGTTAAACATCGAGTAATTCATTTTGTTAATGTACTTCCTCATTTTGTTAACGGTTATTTATTTATTAATTGATTCCAGCTGTATAGTCTTTCGTTAGGGTCGACGATTAGATAATGCACACTAGTCCAACCTGATTTATGTTGTTGTTAGCTGATTCAGGCAAGTGCTAAATGGTAATAGATCCCATTAATATATATTAATACATAGTTTAATATCAATGTAGATGAGCAATTATGCATTCCTTACAAACTGTTAACTAACAATGTGTTGAAGCTCTTAACCATTGTGAATGATGACCCATTTTAATAATGCATGAACCATAAATGAATATCATGTCATATCTTATAAGGTTTATTATGATTCTTGTGATTGGAGAGCCTAGGGTTTGTTACCAGTAGTCTCCCGGTTCAAGTCCAATCTCTGCAACTGACCCACTGCACATTACTGTGTCGTTCCTTGTGCTTTGTCCTTTCGATGCAACTTAAAAGCGAGCTCCACTTTGTAGGTCGCTGGGCAGCTTTAACTCTTGATGCATAATTCACCTCCCTTAAAGGAGTAGGATAGGATTCTCAACTGCTAACGATCAGCAATGTCATAAGAAATGAGGTGTGAACTCCTGGCATTGTCAACTATTATAACAGCATTCACAGCACTGGAACTCGATCCTCACAAGTTGTAGAGATGTAGAAATTCTAATCCCATTATTACTTGATTTCTTAGCAGACACCCTTATCCATTGTTATAAGATATCACATTATTATTTACATTTACCCATTTGTACAGCTGGATATTTACTGGAGCAATCTAGGTAAAGGTCCTTGCTCAAGGGTACAACAGCAGTGCACCCACCTGGGATTGAACTCACGACCCTATGCTCCAGAGTCCAAAGCCCTAACCTAGCAATGTTGGACTTGATTTAAATGTTGAATTAATGACAGCACTGTGCTAGTTTGGGGATTTTGAGAATTTGTTCCTGATACCTTTGAACCAGATTACATCTTTTTTGGTTTCATCTGTTTCTTAGAAATTATTAAATAAAAATGGTCATAATCAGTGAACTTTACTTTGAGATTCCTCAGATTTTAAGGCGTGACATTTTTGGACCACAACAGGGTAGGGGAGGGGGTCACAGCATATTCACTATCACATACAATCTATGTAATATTTGTGTCCCATGTGTATACACTTAAAAAAAAAAAAAAAAAAATCAGTCACGTTTAATTTTGAATCAGTTTTCATCTGTTGAAATTTCCTATTTTTTTCAGAACTTTAAAGGCAGTTTTTACCAAGCATATGTTAAATAAATATATCAAAAAAATACTTCAAAACCCTTTTCATTGGGTTGGGGAGGTTTTTTCGAAAGGGATTCTGAGAATATCGCTGGACCCAACAACCCCTGCAGCTTTTCTCTGTTTCAAAGTTGCGAAGCATCTGTAGGGAACAGTTAATTTACAGTGGCCTTCTGTTGCAGGATTTTGTCTGGATTCAGGTGAGAATTAGTGGGACATAACATTTAATTTCAGGTGTCGGTTCACAGCAGATCCATGGAAGCAGTAGATTGGTATGCAGAGCATTTCAGAATCCTGCTATGCTAGTCACATTTAACTTTTTATTTAATTTTAATCCATTTGCGGATTTTAGCCTAAGTACTCAAATAGTACACATCTGCTATAATTTGAAATGTAGTCTGCTAGCCCAGCTGCAAATTCTGTCATAACAAGGACTGATAAGCTCTAACATCCAGGGCAATTTAGCAACACCTGTACTGGAGTTAGAATTGCCTTTTCCCTCCCCAGCAGTAGAGCAGAAGGCCCCTCGATTTCAGTCAACAGTGATTTCAACACAGTTTTAATTCTGTAAATTGACCTAGAACTCGGCACAGCTGTGATATGAATGTGTGCGCTACGTGGATGGATTGAAGCAAGTCTATACCCACTTACAGATGAAACTGCACACGAGAATGGAATGGACGACAGGAAGTGATCTGGTGTCGGAATTGATCCTTCCTGTTTGTATCCAGTGGCTCCAATAACCCCTTGTCCTGCTGTAGCTTTGTGGAAGGGTGCCGGAGGCGGACAGTGCCTTCTAATGAGGTCTTTGGCTCAACTCAACCCAACAAGCAAGGTCTTTTCATGGCAGGTGGTTCCTCTGTTTTTCAAGGGTGAGCTTTCCTTGGGTCTGCAAATGGTATGCAGCAAGTTAGGGCTTTTATAGTGGACAAAAACAGGCATTCTTAATTTTCTTAAAATTACGCTTGGCCTAGCAATATCGACTTCATGGACCAATCTCCCACTGGTCTTTTGCTATGTGCCTTAGAGAGAGCGAGAGAGAGAGAGAAAGTCCATGTTGGACAGTGTTATGATTCTGTGAATACAAAATTAAGCAGAAAGGCCACTTTGCATTTTGATACAGTGTCAGAAGCACTGGATCCAATGGGGAACCGAAAGTATAGCGCATACTGTACATCGAAATTCTCAATCTGTAATTCTGTGTCTATTAACCTCCTTGCATCCTGGAATAATTAATATGCTTCAGTACATCGGGATGGGATTTTCTTGTGCAGAGCTGGGAGATCTATTTAATTTCAAACTTTATAATGACTACAACATACATCCCCCCCCCCAAAAAAAAGAAATCAGGATACTGACAAAGCAAATTTCAGAGTTATATGAAAACAGGAAAAACACTGGTGCATTAAAAATAGAAATACCAACAAAGCTTTATGTAAAGGTTATAGGAGAGTAGGGTAATAATTGAGGATTGCGGATTGAGGGAAAACACAATTATGCACACATGCATATAAAAAGCAGCAGGTGGTCTGAACGACATCGCCCTTGAATTTCTGTTGTGTTTCACTGGTATTTATGTTAAAGAAAGAGAAGTAAAGTTAGAAAGAAGGAAGGGGTATGAGGGAGAGAGAGAGAGAGGAAATGAAGCACCCATCGTGAAATTCGTGGCATAATTCTCACCACTGTAATGCACTGTAGTTTGTGTGTGCTTCACATTATAGTCTGTGGTTCATAAAATGATTGCAGCTGGAGATCCAACCTTTTTCATTGTGTAATGAATTATTGGGCTCATTAACCTCCCCCTGTCTATCCAATAGGACATTTAGCTACCCCTCTGGGGTCATTACCTAATGATAATGTCCATCTCTGAAGATTTTATTGCACAGGCTAAATGGCCTTCCCAGCCCATGCCTCTTGCTAACTACAAATATCTTGTTAGGCTGCTTCTAAAAGAGCATCTCCCTGAGACAACGGAGAGGTATGAGTCATATAACTTATGCAATATTGCAATATGTGCAATAAGCAATATGTGTCTTTCTGCTAGGTATAGTGCTCTCCACAGAGGGGACAAAGGCCTAAAAAACATCATAAAAACTACTTTGATTGCTTTGTAATTTTATTACTGTAGCATAATACCCGTATCCAAGGCAACCGTTTTTATTTTCTTTGTAATTAAAATGCATCACATGCTGCAGAAACTGACTCAATGTTCTGTTGTTTACATTTTAATTATTTTATATAGATATATTAATTTATTTTTGTATCCTTGCAATTTACTGAAAATCAAAGCAGTTGTGGAGAGGACCAAAGGAATATATATATATATATATATATATATATATATATATATATATATATATATATATATATATATATATATGGCTCAAGCTCCTCTCTTCCAGAAACCTGTAACCTGTGATACTTAAGTATTCCGTCTACATCTGGTGTTAATGCAAGTTAAACAAGAATTGGAGAAAGTGTGTTATGTTGCTTGGCACTTGGCACAATCTGACAACATCTGTCTGTGTCAGTTGTACAAATGCAGAAAGATTTGGTTATAGATTCAGTGGCCTTTTCACTGATGTGAAGGGAATTTGAAGATGTCAGCAAGGAAACAAACACAAAAAGTAAAAGTGTTTGACAGTTTGAGTTTCCTGATGCATGTGGCCATCTTTTCAGACTCTGCATTTACAATTTATGACCTGTTCATTTATTAGCTAATTAATCATGGTTGCTAATTAGCCAGAAGAGTTTTGAAAAAAAAAACACACAAGGCGACGGCTGTATATTTTGTTTTGCCCATCAGAGAACAGCAATTAGAAGGCCCTGAGTGTTAAACTTTCAAAGTAGGATAGGATGGCTGCAGTTATTTATTAAAATGCATAAACAATAAGGAAGGCTAAAAGCATATTTTTACATCCTTTTCCTCTCCAGCTTATAAATATTCCTTCTCAGCCCCTTTACACAGAGAGGTCCTGAACTTGTAACATAAAGAAACACAAATTCACCCAAAGGCAAATGAGGAGATCCATATTTCATAAGGCAGGGAAAGGGCACGCTGTCTTCAAAATGCATATTGATTCATAGCACTCTGTATTTTTAATAACTCTGGTGTACTTGTACATTACTTTGTCACCCCTCAGACCTGTGTATTGTGCTCTTTATTTTCCTCCCTCCACAGAGTGATTTATCTGCAGTTTTCCTTTCTTCACTTGTAATGATGTACAGATGTGCAGCTGGCGTGCTGCGTTCAAAACCAGGACAGAGGAATTGTTCTGTAAACCACGGGTCTAACTTGAATTACACTACACTATTGATATTTCAAATAGCTCCAGATATACTGCATTTAAGGAACAAGCTAAAGAGGAGAAATCAAGCTGTAGCTCGCAAAACAACAGGTTAAAGGGATAATGTGTGATTTGTTGTGAAAGGGTATGTGAATCGAGAATCACCTTTGTGCTCAATCTTCACAGCCAATATGTGGATTTATTTATTTACTATTTATTACTTTATCATTGTATACTACATTTGGGTTTAACATACTGTCTCTCACAATGAATGTATGTGCCTTTTATGCTGTGCACAAAGAACGAATGCAAAAAGAAATGGAAATTGTAGCCCAGACGTGATTGGTTTATGAATACAGAACATTTATGGAAACATAGCCAAAAAAAACAACAACAAAAAAACAGTTGTAGATTATCTCATGACTTCTGGCTTTTAAATACTTCAAATATTTATTTTTATTTATTTTTATTAAACCCTCCCATCACCCCCGAAACAATGTACAAAAAAGAACCTCATACATTTACTTTAAGCTAAATGCTTGGCAGGGCAAGAACAGGTTCACAGTATACAAAGACAGACAGGGAAAGTGTAGAGCACATATGTTTGTGCAACTTAGAATTCCCCATCAGCTTCAAAACTGCAGGATGAATAGCATGCAGGCAGCACGAACATCTGCTTACAAAATACATAAGGTCTAATAATGACTAAGAGGATCCTGCAGAAGTTACAAAATATAACTGGATATGCTTTATGTTATTATCTCAGTTAAGAGTATGTTTCTTGTAATGTGAGTGGAGCCTAGATTGGGGACTTCACTAGGCCCTTAGTTTCAACAGTATTGTACACAGTGATACAGTGTAACAGGTTCAATGAAATTGACTGCCTATAAGATTACATTAAGTGGAAGTTATCAGTTAACACTTTAACAGGGCGCATTATTTAATTAATAACCACAATGCAGAGTCTTACTTACAGTAACTGCTTTGAGATGAAATATTATGTACTTTGCATGTCATTTCCTTATATTTCCATATGCAGATGGTTTATGGTTTTTCAGGTATTGTTTCTATCAGTGAAGCCACATCAGATAAGAATTCACGCTAATTTGCTTAATCAGGATTTAGTGTTCTTACAATGGGAGGTTATCACCCTGATGAAAGTCTACAGTGCTACACCATTGAAAACCCACTGCAAAGTGCAGGAAAGACACGTTATGATAAATCATTGTAAACCAGGGATGTGCAGAGAGGGGTGGCTGGGGGGCATGAGCCACTGCCCCTTAGTTCCCTCCGAGCCCTCTTTGTCAGCACCGCCCCCCTCCCCCGGACCTCACTTCGCCAGCAGTTACAGTATAGTCAATGAGTCTGAGGGTAACATGAAATCTGCTGAGACAGAAAGCATGTTGTACATCTGAGAAGGAAACCCTGTGCTTATGATCTGGTCTTCAGCAGTGTTGGCGAAGTAGAGAGCTGTATTGTATAATCTACAGTTTTGTTTTTCCTTCTGCTGTTTTTCTCAGCACTGTTTATGAAACAGGTTGGATGTGACAAGAAGATTTAACGTAAGCAGGATGTCATGCACTACAATTAATGTAAAATATGAAAACGTCACTGTGGCAGTGTGACAATGACAGCCAGCGACTACCAGCCATCAACATTAACATAAAGATGTATTTAGAAATGTTTTCTTAGAAAGAAAAATAATAAAAGAAAATATATAATCTTATAATCTTTAAAGCACTTCACTGAAGCATAAAGATATTAGAGTGTGAGCCTGGGTCATGATGGAGAATTTGCATGGTAACTACTTTATTTTAATTATTTTACAATTGTGTGCTTAATTATCTCTCTTCTTTGTCAGTTTGAAAGATCTCCTTTCTCTGTTGTCAACTTTGCTTCTTTGTCCTGTTGTTGATACTGAAGTTGTTCTTCAGCAACTTCTGTCCCCTTAATAAAGATAAAAGAGTGACACAATTAAAATCCCTTTATGGGTATAGTCCCCAGATGTAGAAGGGGACTTGATGGGATTAGCTTTTTCAAGTAGTTGTAAAATTTAGCGAATGCATACATTTTTTTTCTATTTATTACACATGGCAAATAAATAATTGTAATCTTGCAAGTTGACACACAAAATAAAAAAATTAAATTAGAGTCCTGTAATAGAAAATTTTGGACTCCTGATAATAACATGAAATTGCTGATTGGATTTTGAAGTATATGTGGATAGTCTCAAGATGGCTTGCAGAAGAATTATTGATTTTTAAACGTTGACTGAACTGAAAAGGAGCGACGGCTTTTCTTATACACACACGAAACAGAAAATGAATTGCAACCCCCCAATTGTTTGACATGCTGTGTGAAAAAGCAAATTAACCAGAGAATTATGATTTATTTGTGTGGCACAAAAAAAAAAAAAAAAAACTTTTTCAAAGCGGCTCATTTGTAGAAATGCTTTTTCATGAATGCGTACATGAAAAAAAGTAATGATGGAAAGAATATATTTTTAATTTGAGAAGTGGATAAATACTAAAATAGTAATTAAAAAATAAATAAACAAGTTGATTCATTATGTCACTGTTTTTCATTGATTTAATTTGACTAAATTTGGAATCAACCACAGTTGTCTGCTAAATAACCATAGCTCTAACAGAAAGACAACTCAGTTACTCAGTGGATAACACCAGCGACCATTTTTAATCAGGATAATGATCTCTTATTGTTTTTCACTTGGCCCATTTTAAGTTACCTGTACAGAAGTCACAATCTCCTCCCTTTGTAGCTTCACATACCCTCTCGAACACCTTAACTGCAGAGGTGAACTCATTAAAGATGAAGAGGCAAGAAGGTGAAGAAAGCTTTTTATAAAACTTAATTATCATCCTTAAACGTTGTATTGCACTGCATAGTTGTTTGTGCCATTTTCTACCATAATTGCACCTTCAGAGTTTTCCTTTCATTGTCTTTGAATGCTCAAGGCCGCAGTGTAGATTTTACAGATATTTATAGACTTGCTCCCTAAGAGTTCTAGAACTCCTTTCCCTGTAACATTTTAATCTTGTTCACCTTTGTTCTGGGGGTTGGGGGGGATGACATGTTGAAGTTATCAGACATGAATCATCTCAAACCTGCTCAATGTTAAAACTCAGCTTGCAATTTATAGAGGAAAAAAACTTTTAAAATCTTTAAAAACGGGAGCGTTGCACCGGCTAACATTTAGGAAGCGCTTTTTGTCCCTTAGATGTGTTGAAAGCCACATCTTCGGCCTCCTCTTAATGGAATTTTGCAAGGAGGCCGATTGTTTTTTTTTCTCCTTTTTTTTTGCATGCTAATTGTTTCGCCTTTGCTCTTGCCTGATATTTTATGTGCTAATCAATAAACCGTTGCCTTTTCTCTGCTCCCTGTTCCCTTTTCCTTGCAGAAGGGTCTCGGTCTCAGTGTGCCATTCTGTCTTCTTCAAATATTTGAAGAAGACCATAAATAAGTAATGTAGGCGTCTTCCAAGTCTCCTTCGCGGCAGATTGCTCGCGAAAGCCAGCACTTACAGATCTGCCTCCTGAGAGTCTCGACAGAGTGTGCAGGCTCTTTGGGTTCCCTGGTGACCATCCCAGGACAACATCTGATTGGTCAGTCAGAATGCAATAGCTTGTGTTCCAGCAGATTATCTAACTCTTATGCATTCATTCACAAAGTCAAAAGGTTTTGGTTCTATTGAGTATGTCATTACAAAAATAGTCTGCTCTTCACAATGAAAACATTTTATTCAGACTTCACAGTCTTTCACTTATATCTCTTCCAAACAGTGCACTACCAGCTTTGATGGCATTGAGTACCTTAAGTATTAGTTACAGCATCTCTTTCATTAACTAGTGTACTGATTTCCATTGAGTCACATTGAGCTAACACCCTTAAACACAAGAACACTTAAGGGGAAAACAAATCAACCAAACTGAGACAGCTATTTCACAAAAGCAAGGGAGGATAGTTTTGGAATCATTCTCTGGCCATGGATTGGGAATACAGGAAGAGTCTGCTAGGATCACCTTCTCTTGCTGCAATAGTAATAACCCTGCTGTGAAGAAATGCACAAAAAAACCCACTTCTCTCATCATCTTATCAAATCTACTGCACCAGACCTTCTGACCATGGTTGCGTTTTCTGCCTTGTGACCAGCCATCTGGTGATATGAGCCTGTTGTTCCAATACCAGCCGTGACTTGCGTGCATCTGCTCAATAAGCCTAGTGCTCCTGTAAGAAAATGATAAAACCAATATTTACATGGGTCTGTTAACTGTGGGGTCATGACAGGCAGCTTCAGTCATGACCTTTTAGGTGTGACTTTAAAAGAGTTTGCATTGTGCTTAATGGGTTCTGTCACCATTGTGTCTCAATCAAAGGCTGATTGAAAACCTCTTGGATATGAACAGGAAGACCTTGCTGAAGAGAATCATGTGGGGAAAAAGTAACTAAATAGAAATTAAATAAAAATTTGCAGATTTGACTGTCATCCTCAGCTGAAATGGAACATTTCCCCAGGAAAGAAAACACCCACAGGTTTGGAAAGTTATTAATACTGGGACTTCAACCACGAACACGGTAGAAGGCATGAAAGTGAGATCTGTATCTGTCGGATCAATACCCTCTACAGCCAGCTGATACTGGGGAGTCTAAATCACTGCTGTTTAAAAAAATATCAGTTCACAAGTCTATTTTCATTGTCAGTGCGTGCGTGAGATTTGTGTTCTTGTGCTTGTTACATGCTTCAAAAGCCCTCAGCGCACATCGATGCCCAGCAAGAGATGACCCCTAAGGCAGGGCATCCATATGGGCAGCCATATAGACAGAGCATCAGAATTGCAAATGACAAACGCTATAATCTCAGTGAGAGCCTTTAATAAAAAAGCACGAAAGGTCAGTTAAGAGCCCTACAAAAAGGGGTAACATTTTCTGGGACGTGAAAGCATTCTCCGGTTTACATAAGCCATGGCATCTGTGTCTCATTTTATTCAATGGCAAATGATACACATCTGTTAGTGTAATCTTAAGAAGTATTTTAACCGGTCTGCCATTTGTATTCCCTGACCTGGCATGATATGTTAAAACTAGAACTTATACAGCCCACCTCCCTGATGGACTCTTAATTAGGACTATAATTCTTGTGACCCTGCCTCGGCCTGGTCAAAATCTAAATAATTGGGGCTGATTGTAGCACTGTCCTATTGTCTCTGTCAGCTTCAGGGTTTTTTCAGTTTTGTCCAGTGCTTTCAGTATAGTATCTCCTGGCTGTTTACAATATGGTTATTGCAATGTAAAACAAAGGAAAACAGAAGATAGGTGTGTTATAGGGGCTCCACTGGAAATATATGGACTAATTAAAACACTGTTTGAATTCATTTTCCTCCTGCCAGGGGGGCCAGTGCTGAATTTAGGAGAGGGATTAAAGCCGAAGTCAGGGTAAATTAAGAAGATTTAATGGATGCTGTTTTTAATTTTGTTGAGCTATGGGTTTTATAAGCTATATTTTTTTCCTTTTTGTAATTTTGCCCTAACGTGGCTCTGTGCTAGACAATGGCATCATAGCCCCATTCATACCATTCTGGAGTCGTAGCCATTAGTTTATCCATGTTTTTTCGTTTTTCCCTGCTAATTAACCTGGAGCCCCTTGGAAGAGTCTGTACAGAAGCAGGAAATGAGGACAGTGGTGATAAATGCAATAATCTACCTGAACACTGAATTACCCCGATCACTCTCACAGTTGAATACCCCTCGGGCTGTTTTGCACTGTGTGCTGCACTGTCCCATCTCTGGCATGGAGTCCCACACATAAGGTGAATTTATTTGGCCATGTCAGGGCCACCCCCGACACCCCTTCCCAAGCCCTTCACCCAGAGACATTTTTGGCTCCTGCTGCTACCATATTGGGTGCAGATGTGGCAGCTGAAAGTGACAGGTTTAAAAGGAGCTATTAGCACAGCTATGTTCAATCCGCACAGAGCACACTGCCCAGGCCGCCTACGTAGAAAGGGTTTGTGGTGAGAAATCAGCCGGGATTTCAATTTATCAAGCGCTGGTGATAAACCAATAAACAAACAAACAAACAATACATCCACTTGTCAATGTGACTGGGATTGAAAGTGACCCCTCAGGTTGAAATAAACACTTTTGGCTCTTTATTTTCCCCCAGACAGCTGGCATTATGCTTTCCTTACCTTTTGTCCTCCCTCCCCGGGGAAACTGCAAAACATATCTGTGAGGCAACACCTTGTTTTTATATTCTGTTTCCTGTGCACTTATGTTAGCAACACCTATTGCATTTTCAGCTCTCCACTAATGCATCTCACATTCATATCTCACTCCTGTAAGAAGGCACATTGTCTTTGAGATATAAGGTCTGGGGTGTATCTTATATATAAAATAGTGATTGTACCAGAATCCAACACTTGCTTGTATACACTGTAATTGTACAGGAAACAAATATAGGTAGATTTAAAAGGTAAAATGTCACAGGATTATTCTGTAGAACAGAAGTGTTATTAAGTATTTAAGAAGGTTGACTGTTCTGTTTCATTTACATATAGCTAGCATCCATATTAGGAAGGGAAAAACAAAACCTTAAACACATTTGAAGTCACTGATTATGTAAAATATAATAATGAAAGGCCTTAAATTCTTAGATCACGGTCACACTCGTTTTTTTAGCACTAAAACAGTGAACACTAGTTTGACCAAAGCTGGAACTTGGCACGTACGCTATACCGCAGGCTGAATAAAAGGATCTTATTTAAGTCATTCAGCAGTTTTTCAGTTTGGATGTGTAGGTGGGATGAATAGCTGCTCGCTGGGTTTACACAGCAGTGTAGCTGGCACTCCAAGGCTGCCTTTGTACTCCTGCTCAGTTTGGCAGGAATAAAGAGTCTCATTAGGACAGAAATAATTTCTGATAATTAGAAAGCACTGCTTGACACGAATCTCTACAGGTATACCTGGCTTGGTGGCCCTGACCTTAGGGAGATGACTGGAGAAGGACAGGGCACAAACCAACTACTGTCTACCAAACTCAGACATGCTCACTCTGTAAAAGTAGGGTTTCTGATGAGTCTGTGGAACATTTGAAGACAATTAAGAGTGTCCTTTTTATTATACGATAAGGAAACATTTTTACCACTGTTGAAACCAGCAAGAAAACATCACTCTGCACCTACTTATGCCAGTCGGCGTTTTCCTGGAGACATAAAACAAGTGTCTAATGGCAAAACCTGAAGACGACCAAACAAAAGTTTCTTGTCCTTCATGCACATTCTCTTTTCAAAGGCTTCTAATAGGAAAACGCCAAGATTAACTCAGTTGAACACCATGACTGATAACCTTTAATGGCAATTGAACTATTTTATTTGCGATACATCTGGTGAATACTGTATCTGTGAGAACACACCCATTTACTCGTGGTGTGTGTGGTCTGAGCCTCTGCTTCCAATAGCCCTGCTCCACATAGCCACACAACAGTACAGTGACAGTTCCGCTATGCCAAAGGAACGGTCCCCTGACGTGGGGGGAGTGTACACCAAGTTCAGATAGGTATCACGCCTCTGTAACAAGCTCATATCCTACATACATACTCACATATATTACCAAAAGTATGGAGGCAATGGACAATTTCTCTGCCAGTACAATTTTCCTCAAATACCCGTTACACCTTAACATCACATCAATGCTGGTATTGTACAGTACAGTTGAAAAGAATATCACATTATGTGCTTCCAAACATGGTGCTCTTAATAAAGAAATAATACAAAAAGCAAAGCAACCTTGTAGTGGAAGATGGTGTATGTAATTCCTTGCCAGTGGAATGAGGCCTGTCCCATTACTTTTCTTAATGTGGTCTGTAGATATGAAAGCCATCGATTGTAAGTTTTGGCCTTGTAAGTTTGTAGTCCGCTGTTGCAGTGATAATGAGTAAAATGTGCAGTATATCTAAGAATATGCTTGCACAGCACCTATTAGCCAGAGGAGTTTATTTAGCAGTACTGGCACACCATTTCTCTGCATTTCTAAACAAGTAATTTTTTTGGACTGAGTTTTTTGTTTTAATAAGTTTGCAGTAACACAGTCAATTTCATAAATGATGAGCTTCTCAGATGCAGCAAGAGCCCGCAGAATCCTATTTTATGCTTCTTCAGCAGACGCATTCAAATGTTTTCTCATAGAATAACTTATGAAGGTATCAGAATAAGTAGTCTTGATACCCTCAGCTGAATTATGCATCAGGTACAGCTGTCAAGATAGTAGTGCCTGTCACTAAGCGTCAGTCATTAAATCTGAAAAAAACTAACACAAAAATCCCCAACCTAAGATATGAATTTGCAAACAGCTTCAGTGCTTTTAGACCCCGATACTTAAAGGTCTCCCATCAGTTTTCTCCAAGAGACCTCAAACGTGATCGCTAATGTGTCAGCTGTCTTAGGAGATTGAAAATAACACGTTGCTGTGGACTGGCTCACTCTGGAGGTGAATTTTGAGGGATTCTGAAAGTATGTAAACAGCGATGTCTGAATCAGAACGCCTCAGACGTGCTTTCCAGAGGGAACCGGAATAGGTCACCCACACCGAATGTCAATCGCTCTGACTCGCTGGCAACCACCCTCCTTCAGAGATCAAATTCAACTTCTAGGAATAATAATGGATTCATGAAACGGGTTCCATTGGATTCATGGCTAGCAGGTATGCATAAGGCATGGTTTTTCATATCAGAAATACTATTCATCTACTGTCATCAGAAATCAGTCGGTAATTACATCTGGTTTTTCTGTCAGCATGTTTGAAGAGCCCTAGTTGAGATGTGCATTTTAAATGTATTGCTCCATCAACATTTATTATTATTATTATTATTATTATTATTATTATTATTATTATTATTATTATTATTATTATTATTATTATAAGGGATCCATGAGCTTCAGGATGTGATCCATGAGCTTCAGGATGTGATACAGAACATAAGCAGAAGGGAGGCCTTGTGTCTTATCAAGAGCTGATACATATTTAACTGTTCTTGGAAAAATTTCCTCAGATCTTTAACTTTGGTTGTGGGTTTCACGCCCTCACGGACGGAGCCTCTTTTGTGCCTTCATCCCCATACATGTGCAAAGTGCTTGCATGTATAAAGCTTTCAAGTGGAAAGAAATCTGGCAACCCTCCTGCATGGTGTCAGAGTCTGGTTGAAAAGGGGCAACATCTTCACTGAAGAGCCATGACCACCAATGGAGCTGTTTACAACCAAGCGGGAGCTTGACTTTCGCAGTCCCAGGCACAACGGATTGTGTGTGTGTGTGTGTGTGTGTGTTTCTGTCTGGTCTCTATACTCAGAAGGCAGGAAGAGAAGCTTTTAATTAGAGAGAGCGCGGAGTGCATGTCAGCAGCTTTAGAGATGGTACGGATTTAGCATATTTTGATGTGCCTGTGACCTTGAAAAGCTTAGAGGGTGAACGTGACAATAGCTCTGATGATAATCATTTATGGCCCAGACAATTATGGGGTTTGAATGTTGTTGACATGGAAAATGAGCATGAGATTAGTGTGTGTATGTATATATATACACTATTTATAAATATATTTTGTTCTTACCCCACACTCTTTACATGAAATTAATAATAAGGACAACATTATAAAACACCAAGCCTGACTTTCCTTACCCACATGACATTGTTATCCTAGATCCTAGTAAGAATGTGACCCACAGGAAGTTGTCTAAAAATGCAAAAGAAAGCGAAGGAAAAAAAAAACATAGAAGCATGGGATGCCCCTTATTTTTCCTATCTTCCTTCTCTCTCTCTGTCTGCCTCTTCTTTAATTGGAGGATTGGCAGTTATTCCTTTCAGTAATTGTTAGTTTTGCAATAATAACAGTCATTCAGCCTCCACTTTAATAATATCCCTCACTGTGTAGTTAGTTAGAGCTTGCAGCTGAAATGAAAGTCAAATGATCTGTTAAAGAACATCTCTGAATGCCTACATGTTTTTCTGAATGATGGTGTCCCTAACCACCCTTCACCTAATGCCACAGTCTGTAACTATGTACCGCAACAAAATATATTGTGGCCGTGTGTACTGAGGCTCACTGTGTGGTACTTTGACTTTGGTGAAGTTGAACAGTGGTCAAACAACCTTGGTCCTGCAGAGCCCCAATCCAGAGAGTCTTCTGGGTCAGTCTACATCAGCAGTGTCTAAACACATGGAACACATGTTAGTTATTGATCAAGGCAAACCTGTCACTTGTTCCATTAAGGCAACTTGGGTCCCTAAGGGCCGAAGAGTTTCTAAGTGTTTATTCCCACTGATCTCCAAGTGATTGAATTCGCTCAAAGACATTGCTTAATCGATCAGAAGGAGATGTTTCCAAGTCTTTATAAACTGATGATTTAAGGGTGACTGATAAAACCTGCTGTGTTGGCACTCTCCAGGCCCCAGAGTTGCAGCGCCTTGAAGTAAATTGACACCTATCAGTCTCCTGAAGGGGAGACGGGAGCCAGGGCTCTGCACTGCACAAGGCTGCTCGTGTAATTACAGCAATAATCCTGCAAAAAGTAAAGAAATCAATAGATACATACATACATTACAACGGTTGAAGAAAACCAATAAACGAAATGTATGTCATCACTAATTCGCAAGGAGAAAGATACAAACTTAAAAAGTCTTTATGTGCATCTCCTGTGAGAGTGAATTAGAAGCCCTGAAGTGAAAGGTGCTCTGTCTACATTAGGGGATGCTTCTCGGATGCTCGCTTTGTGATTGCATTCCTACTGTCGGGGAAACTTTATGTACAGTACATAGGCATTCAACCAGCTTCACTCGTCTTTTTTTTTTTTTTTGATCAATAAACTATTCTGGGATTCCGAATGCTCTGCGCTCTCAGCTTTTGCGCTACCTGTGCAGTAATGGCTTGGCTACGACAGCTTATTACTAAGCCATCAATATGGCTTCACTTTCACAATCTAGACCCAGATTAGATAGATAACAGCCACCAATTACTTTTCATGCCCTCCGGAGGTGCACATATAGCGAGGGGAAGAAAAATCGTCTGACTTTCAATTATCCTTCTTCATCACCAAAAAAAAAAATAGATGCAGTCATATATATTCAGGTAGCTGGATACTGCAGCAGACTCACTTCAATTGATACAGCAAAGTTCAGAAACTTTCACTTTTGCGCCTCCTTACTTTTCTGCAATAAAAGGGAGGGGATGGGAGGATGGTGGCAGAGAATGTGGTGGGGATGCATTTCAGCAGAGCTCTGTCTACGCACACTTGACTTAATATGCCCCCTCGTGTCCCACCCTGTTGATAGTCTACAGTGACATCTTATCATTGCTGGTGTCTGTGCTATTAAAGAGGTGAGGCTTCTCCAGGTGAAATACCTGAATAATGCTGGGAAAGGCAGAGCAGTATTAAGAAAATGGAAAAAAAAATTAAACAACTATCAAAACATGCATCAGACAGAGCTTTTATTATAGAAAGGTTTGGAAAGGTTTGATTATGAAATATAGCAGTGAGTCTGAGTGTTGTTTTTTTGAGTAGTGCAGTCTTGGAGAAAAAGGAGCCATGAGATGAGTCTCTTTGCTTTTAAAGAGAAACCCAATAGGTTCTTCACCGGGAAGCAACTATTACTGCAGGGTTTGATTCAAAAAATAGAAAAACAAAAATGAATGGTCCTACTACATTCATATTTTTTATCAGTATTGTTTAGTGTAATGTTTGCTGAAACCATATGCTGTGGAACTTTTGCACAGTGGCTTTATGTAATTGTAACCTTTATTTATATAAATAAAATACTATTGCTATTAGATAATAATAATATTATTAATAAACATCCAAAAAGTTCAGACTCTCTTAAAAAAAAAAAAATCTTGTCTTCTGATTCCAGTCCTTTTTTATTCAGAAATAGGTAGAGCAACTGTTGCTAACTTTACATTTTAAAGACAATTTATGTGGCCCAAATTCATATAATCTGGCTGGTATCAGGGCTTTTATTGTCTTATTTGTTGTCCTTCCTTCAAAATGTAATATCCTTTGATGTCAGCTTCAGTTGCTCTATCCATGTTTCGCCTTCTCTTTACTTTTTTAAGATATCAAAACGGGCAAAACAATAATAAATACCAGACATAAATCATATATGGACATTAACCTCTACTCCTTCTCAGTGCTTTTGCCAAGCGGTGCACCCACAGATCTAAGACATGTGCTGCTTTAGATGTAATTAAGGATTCCTCTTTTAGCCCGACAACAGGCTTCTCTCTGTAGCCCTAGAAGCCCAATGAAGTGTGTGTGTGTGTGCGCCAGTGCCTGGAGTGAGTGACCTATTGTACAGGGCAACAATGTCTAGGTCCATTGGAGGATAGCTGCTAAAAACAGTCAGAACATTGTGACATTATCCATTTGCCCTCTGCTGGTATCATGAGTCTTTGGCTCGGAGCACTTCCACCACAGTTAGTCAGTGCAAATGCCAGCCCTTCCTTGACTGGATTGTCATTGCATGGGCAATGTCCCGATGCCATGTAAATGACATGCAAATACATACTGGCTTTGGCCCTTCACAACATTGAAAGGATTATATTTCTCTAATGTATTTACCTATCAGTATATCCACAAGGAGAAACTTTATAGATTTCCAGTCATGATTATATATATATATATATATATATATATATATATATATATATATATATATATATATATATATATGTGTGTAATCTTTTCAGGCACATAAGGGATTTCTAACTTGTTTTACTATGTTTGAAAATGTCAGATATCACATAAACAGTTACATACGTGTTACTAAACTAATGTGCAACATTTTCCTTTTTTTTTTTTTCCTATCAATCTACATGTTATGAATTCAATGCAAGTTACCAATGAACATCATCATTTATCAATCAGAGAACAGAGCAAATTGTAAAGGCTAATTTATATTGATTGCTCTCGCGTTAGATCTTTCAACAGTATGTGACACATCCTAAATCCATTTGGTAACATCAGAGAGCGCGCACTGATTGTTTGTGACTTTTTAGGCACGACCTTCGCTGTTTTTGAGAACCAACTTTGGCTACCGACCATAGATTGTATGTGGACTGTGTCTGTGGACACGGCACTAGGTACCTGGCTTATGATCACCACCCTGACCTTGTGACTTGGGTGGGCAATTGAGTGGTGCAGAGCTTAGATCTTAGAGATTGTGTCACTGATGACTTTTCAAAAGCGTGATTGAGGAAATAGTTCTGAGAATTCAACAAATTGGATCCACTGTTTATTGCTGACCTCTCTCTATAAAGGGTGTGGTGTTAGTTGTCTGCTTGTCTGTTTAGTAGATAACATTTTTGACATCTTTGAGAGACATCAAGAAGTTTGCATCCAGTGTTTTGGAGAAGAAAAGTTCATTTACACTATGACACATGACACATCACAAATAAACTTTAAAATAAAGTGTTTATAATTTCATGAGATTTCTCACCTGAACTTGATACTTAACCTTTCACATTTTTTTATTTGTCTCTAGGTGTAAATTGCATTGGGACAGAGAGCTGTAGTGAAAGTCAAACATAAAAAAGTCATAAATCTCCCACCTGGCTGTTGAGCTGTTATTCCCATGAGATGTCCATAGCTGGATAGCATTGTCCTTCACTACTTCAGGCACTCAGCAGTCACTAATATTGCTGCTCCAATGGACAGTATAATGAATGCCCTTTGGTCATAACAGACTGCTCTACAATAATGCAATAGCCTTGTAATGTGTTCCCTGGGTGATTTTTTGGGGTAGGGATAGCAAACGTATAAATTAACATTTATACACCAATCTGTTATTACCACTGCAAGGGAAGTGCCTAAGCACTATTTGACTTATATTCTCTCTGCCTTACTTTCCTTTTGTTTCTCCTCTCTCTTGCTCTTCAATGACTTCCTATCACTGCCAGTATTAAGCTCATGACACTTGTCCTTTTCTACCATTTTCTTTACCCAGCTTCTCCTTCTTACAGCAGCTGCGTCTGTTGTCTCTTCCAGGAACTGTCTAGCTCTCTCTGTTTCTCTACTTCTGATTGATCAGTCATGCCTTCAACTGCCCGTGCTTTCTCCTTTGCTGCTACCAGGCTGCCTTTCCCTCTGTTAACTTTCTCATCTTAATCTCATATACCTTCATTGTATTCAATGGAATATGGAGTTTGTACAGTGCTGCTACTAGCCTTGTCACGTTGTGCGTTTATAAAACATTGTAGCAATAAAAATAATAATGAAGAAATAAAGGCAGAAGAATATAGTATACTCTCTGAGATCATTTACATTATACTTCATAACAGAGCCCAGGAGAGACTCGAGAGGGAAGAAAGGGAACTACTTCATAACAACATAATGTGTTTGATAAAGCATAGTATATTAATGTATAATAAGAATGTTGTTAAGCCTCAATTACAAGAGCCATATAGATACACAGATATAGATCAAATGTATACTGGTAAGAACATCTGAGTTGTACACTACTGTTAATCATTAGTATAGTCTAGGTATTACCAGGTTATTGACCCTGTTGTTATATGTTCCGGGGTGTTGCCATTTCATTTCATGCAACTGCACTGTAATTGTCTACAAATACGTGCACTTACCAGTCGAGTTTAGTGCAAGCAAACAAGCGACAGCCTTTGAGATTCCCCAGAGGGTGAAGAAGACTCAGCGCCGCCTTATTATAATCACATAGCATGATCCATATCAGTCTGTACCACAGATCCAGATGTGGCTTGATTAGCAATTAGCACAGAGAAGTTCCACATTTCAGGTTATTAACAGACACTTTTCTCCCATTATCTGTGCTTACTGCTGAGAAAGTGGCGTAGATTGGAAATGAAGGACGAGGAAGAGCATCCTAACTTGCGATTATCGCCTTTTTAAAAGCTTGTTGGTATTCAAAGACAGATTTGACAGTTTAAAATGCATTTCAATGGTGGAAAAAAGTGTAAATCCCAACTGTGATATACAATGGTCAACTGTGCAACACGGAATAAGATATAGCGAGGAGTTGGCATTGCATATTTGAGACAGGTTTTTTTGGAGAATGAAAACACACTTACTGCATTACAGTCTTCATCTTTTCAGCAAAGAGCAGGTGCAGTTACGAACAGCGTGAGATGGTTTTTATGATTTCACAAATCGCCAGTGCAATACATCATGTGAACAATACAGTGTGAGTGCCCAAAATGCAGTACAGAGAGGGGAGAGAGAAGAAACCATGTTCATTCAGAGGTGCCAGCATGAGTGAAATGTATAGCATGAGAACAGATACCAGATATCAGAATTTAGATTTATTCTGGCTGTATATTTTGAAGACAGCAACAATCATTGGCGTTGTCTTAGAGGTTGTCAAAGGTTTCATTAATATTGACATATTAAGGAATCTAGAAGGCAGTAGTAATAAAGGAAATTATTGTCCTGCTGAGGGAAGAGACCCACTTTTATGGCTACTGGACAGCACTAATTCAATTGAGAGAGACATAAGCCGCTTAATAAATGCTAAATATGTTCTCAAAAGTCGAAGCTTAAGTGTGTTTGTTTTAATTAGCTGAAATCCCCACCAACTTGCTTCTATATTAATAGTTAGGAGCTGGTTTTGTCAGCTAATGACCCACGGCTTACTGCGTTTCCTGTTATTTATTACTACTGTCAGAGCACTAAAGGAAATAGATAAAAAGACATGAACTGGGGCAATTAGTTAACAGCAAGAAAATAAACAAAACAGGGAAATGATTGTTTGGTTCCTCTAATCTTATTACTTTTCATTATTGTTATGTCTATGTATTTAATTCTTTGCTTCACTTTCATTTCAGGTTTAAAGTACGCGTAGCATTAAATGTCTTTCACAACTAAAGATAGAACCATTTTTATTGTCGTGTTGTTTTGGTGTGGTGACTCGTTCTAATTTGGGAGTTCAGGGAGTGCAGTTTTTCCATTGCCTTCAGTGTGAGAGGCAAGTGAAGAGGGTTCCCGAAATTGCTTTGCTGTATCAGTCAGAGTTAACATTCCCAGTGCTGAGTGGGTCCAATCCACCTGCATTACAGCTCTATAATCACAGTCAGTGCGGTTGGTTCTGGTCTTCCTACTGGGTTTGGGCTCGGTGTAAATGACTCTTGTCCACAGATCTTGGCTAGTTGACATTGCTTTGTGATTCGAAACTCTTGTTATGATTGTGTGGTGTGCCAAAAGTTCCTCCCTACCCACCATGGTCTGATCTCGCCACCTCCTCTTATGCAGGACATACTATCCTTACAATATAAGAAGCGAGTGCCATTTTGAGTCGGGTGGCCTCATCGAAGCATTCATTGTACACACTCACACGCACCACAGGCCGCTCTGACTAGCAGGGATCTCCATTCTTAATCTTTTGCGTTTAAGAGAAACTCAGTCTGGAGAGGCACAAGGCCACCCTGCTAGATTTTCCTGGGTCCTGGGTCAGCGAGGAGATGAATTGGGCCAAGTGCTTGATAGAAAGATGGTAACACGGGACCACATCAGTGATGGATGTGAGGATTATACTAGTCTCCCGTACTGGCCCAGATTCAATCTAAAAAACCTGATTGTCGATTGGACACACCACTTTTCCCATTAGTGAGGTTAGAGGCAGTGTCTTTATACACAAGAACACTCGAGTGGAATCCTCCAGCAATCTTCCAATCTCCCATTCAAAGGCCTGTCACCCATTAAACCCTCTCACCCTTCCCATTACAGTGTGACCGTTTTCAAAACAAGAGCCGACTTGATAATATGGCTTCTGATTCAGACTTTATGCCACTTTGACGGGAGTGTATATAAAGCTTGGACTGTTTCAAAGTTCACACCCCCCCATCTTAACTCAGTCAAACCAGCTGCAATCTTTAGAGTTTTCTTTAGGCTGATGTAATGTTCAACAAACTTGGAAAACACACCATTGATAAACAAATATTGATTAATGATCACTATCCATTAAACTAAATTATTATAATTGTTATTTATTGACAGGGTGACTTACAGGATACAAGAACAATACGAAGTTCAATACTACTGTACATCATTACAAATCAATCATAATACAATTGCAGAGTCAAGAATGACAGAGCCACTGAATAACATTGTTCAAAATTAAGGTTGTGAATATGTTCCACTACAAATGTAGGCAGTATGTTAATTACATGCAGTGTCACTGGCAGTGTCACTGTTGACTTCAGAGTAACATCACTAGTAGAGATTAGGTTATATAAAACTTAGGCCCCAGTATTTTTCAACTCAGTCATGTGCATCTGTCTCTCAATCTCTCTCCACGTGCCTCAATTCTATTTTCACATGCAGAAAAAAGCAGAAATCCTCCAAATGTAAACCGAAAGAAGCAGATCTGACTCTTTTGTACATCTCGAGGCAGGTTTAGATAGAGGATTCAACTGTACAGCTCCCACTTCCGAACACGTTTACTACCTGGCTTTTGTCCTGAAGGTCTCATTTTGTCTTTGTCTATGTGTGGAGGAAAGGTCAGGGACAATGACAACTAAGGGAACGCATTGATCGCTCACAAACAATCATTCTGGCTGAATGGTCCCCCAGCCGAAGCACACATGCATAGTGAAGGAGAAACTAAATTAGTCATCCTAAAGTTGGTAACAAGATTTCTGCTCACTGCCTGGGGCCTTGCATTTATATATATATATTAGTATTTTAACCTCGCAGTAAAAACTGAAGGTGAAGGGGAAAACTGTGTAGAAACTTTGTAATAAAATAATCCCGGTAGAAGCTTTGCTGTGCTAATAATGGCTCTTCAGTTCTGAGATTCCCATACAGAGGAGATGCTCCACAGTTTAAAACTGTTATTCTGAAATATGTTGTAAAGGTCAGATGGATTCATTATAAAACCCTTTCTCTCTATCTCTGTCTCTGTCTCTATCTCTCTCTCTGCTTTTTTAAAATAGTCTCTCCATCTGCTTTTCTCAAGTCATTGTAGAAATGGAGCGACTTTGGCGTGTTTAAAATGTCATTAATTAACAGCCTTCATTCAAAAATTGCTGTTCCCTAGGCAATGAGGATAAAATAAAGACTTTAAGTAAAGTGTGTATATAATATACAACCTATTCATTCCTTTCACTGGTATCACAAGCACCCATTTTAATTCTTATTCCGAAATGAGGTCTGGTGTATCATGTATTGTATAACAGGCGGTAGATAGCATAATCTGTGTTTCACAGAGTAGCTTGTTTAAACTTCATGTTGAATGAGCCTAGACAAGAAATAATAATCATTTCAAAATGTATTTCATTTTCCACTTTATTATACTTTTTTCCCATATATAAAGCCAAAGTAGATCTTATGCAATAACAACATGCTGAGAAACAATGCCATGTCAACCTTGTGAACAAATATTCAAAGGCATCTAAGAAGTTAATGTCAGAATGTGTTATTCAGTCATGATTTTTCCTCATCTGCCTAAAATAATGGCAAATGCCAAAGAATTAAAACAATGGCATGCAATTTTCGATATCTTGAAAAGTGCATAACAATGCTTTTCCGTGTTTGATTAGTTTTTTCCTCCCACTGTACGACTCAAATACAGAAGAATGGTCCCTTCTGCTGGATGGAAAAGGGGAATATAAAACAATTAAAAACGTACAGTAGACTCTGCATTTTGCCATGAATATACCAGCCAACAAGCCCGCAATGACTTAATTTCAGCCCAGATGTAATTTAGGGGGTTGGCATTGTATACAGGGCAGTCGGCAGGGAGCTCTTTTATTGTCTGAGTGACTGGGGGGGAAGAGACACAGACTGAGGTCCTTGCTGCTGTGCTTTGGAGATAAGACCAATGCGATCTTTCTTGACTAAAAACACATTAAGTCCTCACTTCAACTGATGTTCTGGTTACTTTGATGAGCCAATCGAAAGCCTATTGGTGCACAAGTCCCCCTCTACCCCCCCACCTGCCGTCCCTCTCTCTCGTAAAGCAGATTATCATTAGGAAGTTATATAATCTCGTCTGGATGATAATGCGCAGTTTTGAAGTGCAATATCCCATTATTGCTAGGCTGATAGAAGCCTAATTAGGAGCATAATGGATCAGCGGCACATCAGACAAGGCTAATTAAGCCTTCTTTTATGCAAGGATAATTGGGCTTTTAGTTCAGGCACTTGGAACACGGACCCTGATCTCACCCAGTATCTCCAGAGACACGGGTCCACAGGAAGATGCTGGAGGGGAGCTTTTACCCACTCCTTCACCTCTGACCTATTTTCTTCCTTGTTTATTCTCATATGTTACATTCATTATTGTGGTGGTATTGTCACCCAATGCTTTCTAAGAGGAGAAGTGCTACAGCTGGTTAATTGTAAAGGATTAGTAGCAGGGAGGTCTTAGTTCAAGTCCTAGCTGTGCCCCAGCCTTGCTGTGTGTCACCCCAGGGCAAATTACAAAACCCTTGCTCTCCATCCTTGGGAACAGTACCTAACTCTGAGATCTTGTAGTCAGTGCATCTGTAGCAGCTTTGGTTATAGACAGCGAACCCTAAAACCTAAATGACTAATTGTTATTATTGGTATGAATCGAATTACCCATACTGCACCTCTTGATTTTGATGCCAGTGTGCATATGAAGCGTAGTGTTGAGCAAGAATTGATGTTTAGTGGTTTAACCATGGCTGTCAGGCCTTCCCATGGCTGTGCCTGGCAGAGACTTCAGAAGAGGACCATACAGGGACAGGGGGACAGTCTCTGTGTTTGTCTGCTCTGCACCAAGTTGGATAGGTAGCTAGTAGTCTGTTAAAAAATATCCATATCAGTTCGTTAGCAGCAGACAAGAGAGACATTTTTTCCCTCACTCTAAAATGCTGAAATGCTGGCACTCAGATAAATAGGTAGGTCCAGCATTGCAATAATAATATTATGTCTAGGAATACGCCTCTCCCATTAAGTGTAGATATGTAATTTGTTCATGTGAATCTAATTGCAAGAAAGGTAACAGAAAAATAAATCTATATAAAAAAAGAAAGATTAACAACTTAGCAAAGGCCTTTGCATTTTTTAGGTGTTAGAGACATACAGATACTGTGTTGATTATGTATACCATTGCCAGTTGACTGAATCAATAATTAAGTAATCTCTAAAAAAAGATATGGATAAATCAGTAGTTTTCCTGAACAGTACTTATCGAAGGAAACTGATTTGCTGCATAACATTTGTTTTAGATGAAGGCTGTGAATACTTTCAACTACAACTGTGGGAAAAAAACCACAAGCAAACAAACAAACATATGTGTCCTACTGGAGTGAAAGGACGTTTCTGTGGTTCAGTCAGAGCTCCATCCCTATGAACAAAGTGGCAGCAGGAACAAAGGGAGGCTGATATCGCAGCCTCACAGGTGACATAATTAACCATAATGAACGAGGCTTCGGGAGAATCCACTCTGCAATAATCTGCCACTGTTTCTGGGGGGCTCGGAGGGGGGGGCTTGTTTGTTTGCAGAGTCCTTTTTTTGTGCCCTGGATCCATTGCTTAGACTCCTAGCCTGCCATTGTCCAGCAACGCTCTGAGCGCATGCCCTCATCCCCACAGTTTGACTCACCACATCAGCACGGTGCTGTAGGAGAGGTGACCCTTGCTGTCATATGGTTTATTGAAACATTACTTTTCACTGGAAATAACATAAGATTAACACCTAGGCAAGACTGATTGTGTGAACATGAAAAAAACAATTGCACAATAAACAACTGAAAATAAGCAAGTAGATCCATGACTGTCTGTGTGAATTGTAAACCTACACCCCTTCAAATAAACGTATGCTTTTGGTTCATAAAAGCTGTCTCATCTATGTGAAGGAAGCAGGCAGACCCAGAAATTATACACTGGATTATTTAGGAAGGGTGAGCCAAAACCAAAAGCAAAGGTTTATCTGCCAACTCAAGCCACACTCCGTAGTCGTCTTTCCCATCTGAAAATTATACAGGAGCAGTCCAATTCAATAGATCATCTTTCATGTATAATACAAAAAATGACATGTTTGAACAGCAATATACACTCACCTAAAGGATTATTAGGAACACCATACTAATACTGTGTTTGACCCCCTTTTGCCTTCAGAACTGCCTTAATTCTACGTGGCATTGATTCAACAAGGTGCTGAAAGCATTCTTTAGAAATGTTGGCCCATATTGATAGGATAGCATCTTGCAGTTGATGGAGATTTGTGGGATGCACATCCAGGGCATGAAGCTCCCGTTCCACCACATCCCAAAGATGCTCTATTGGGTTGAGATCTGGTGACTGTGGGGGCCAGTTTAGTACAGTGAACTCATTGTCATGTTCAAGAAACCAATTTGAAATGATTCGACCTTTGTGACATGGTGCATTATCCTGCTGGAAGTAGCCATCAGAGGATGGGTACATGGTGGTCATAAAGGGATGGACATGGTCAGAAACAATGCTCAGGTAGGCCGTGGCATTTAAACGATGCCCAATTGGCACTAAGGGGCCTAAAGTGTGCCAAGAAAACATCCCCCACACCATTACACCACCACCACCAGCCTGCACAGTGGTAACAAGGCATGATGGATCCATGTTCTCATTCTGTTTACGCCAAATTCTGACTCTACCATCTGAATGTCTCAACAGAAATCGAGACTCATCAGACCAGGCAACATTTTTCCTGTCTTCAACTGTCCAATTTTGGTGAGCTTGTGCAAATTGTAGCCTCTTTTTCCTATTTGTAGTGGAGATGAGTGGTACCCGGTGGGGTCCTCTGCTGTTGTAGCCCATCCGCCTCAAGGTTGTACGTGTTGTGGCTTCACAAATGCTTTGCTGCATACCTCGGTTGTAACGAGTGGTTATTTCAGTCAAAGTTGCTCTTCTATCAGCTTGAATCAGTCGGCCCATTCTCCTCTGACCTCTAGCATCAACAAGGCATTTTCGCCCACAGGACTGCCGCATACTGGATGTTTTTCCCTTTTCACACCATTCTTTGTAAACCCTAGAAATGGTTGTGCGTGAAAATCCCAGTAACTGAGCAGATTGTGAAATACTCAGACCGGCCCGTCTGGCACCAACAACCATGCCACGCTCAAAATTGCTTAAATCACCTCTTTCCCATTCAGACATTCAGTTTGGAGTTCAGGAGATTGTCTTGACCAGGACCACACCCCTAAATGCATTGAAGCAACTGCCATGTGATTGGTTGGTTAGATAATTGCATTAATGAGAAATTGAACAGGTGTTCCTAATAATCCTTTAGGTGAGTGTATACTATATTAACAAAACTAATAGGATAATCCTCCCTTCACTGGTAATGCAGGTCATGTGATATCTCCAGGTTGGTCAGAGTGCACTAGAAACTGCTGGGGACATCTTGCCCATGTATCGTCAGCAGGCACGTGCACAGATAGACCCCAGGTGGTGCTTGAGCCCCTGCCCTTTTTCCCTCAAAAAGGGCCTTTTATCCTGAGCACCCCCCCACCCCCAGAATGCACTTCGTCAGCATGCCCCCTCCCTCTGGACCACACTTCGCCAAGACAGGGTGCCCTTTTTTTGGATTGAGCCCCTGCCCCTCAAAAAATCTGTGCACGGTACTGATTGTCAGCACTCCTAATGGATAAAGCCTGGGCCTGCACCCAATTAAAAACACGGTGCACCGACAATCTTCTGACACCCATCTGATTCGCTAATGCGTATGCAATGCACCAAACTGGAAGTGTTGCAAACAAAAGCCGTTTTTGCTGTCTCTACACTCCTGGGGCCTTTTTTCTTGATTTCCAAAGCCTTTTAAGGCTAACCTTAGCCAAACACATTCACTCCAGGGATGGGAGAGGTGGTTGGGAATGCTAGCAGGTGGGCGGTAGCAGGCTGCAACCCAATTATCACCTGTGCCAGTACAATCTCACTTTCTGTGACCTTCACAGCATTAACACCTCCCGCCCTGCCACTCGGCCCTGTGTACCAGTTGTAGGGGGGGTGGGGGGTAGAGAAGTTGAGAATGTCAGTCATCACTTGAGCTTCCTTAAGGGATTAGAAGCTATGATTGGGAGGGGACGGGGAATGGGGGACTGGGGTTTACAGGCTTCGTCAGAGAAACACACAGGCCTCAGTCCCCTATTCTGGGCACTGTGCTCCTCAGTGAGTGATAGGAAGATGTGACTCATCTCAGAGCTTGTTTAATAAAGCTGGAATCACACCTCTGTGACCCCTGTCTGTTTCCCACTGCTGCACACCCAAGCTGTAATGATATTGCTTTGAAAAGATGCTGTTTTACCACTTACCTTTTTTTTGGGGGTGGGCACTCATATTTTACCCCTGTCTCTTGCATCTTGTTTCATTTGCCATGTTCCGCCCTAATAACATGGATGAATTGTTACTTTCGGATGGATTAATTAATTAATTAATTATTTGATTATGTATTTTTTTGGCATTTTGTCTCAGTCTCAGTCAGTCTCTTGGTGGAAATACAAAGCAAGTAATAGCAGAAAAGGAAATGGGGGTAAAAGCAGTGATGTGGTCTCATTTTGAATCATTTTAATAATCATAATACCAGTAACAACAACAATCAAAGCCTCATCACATTCATATTACTATACAACTACAGCTTAGAGGTTATATGTGCATATGAGTAAGTTGTATTGATGCATTGTAGATTCTTCAGAAACAAATCTCTAAACAGCCCAATTTCCAGTCTGGAATTATGGTTCTAATTTGAACGCTTCATTTATTTTCGAAGCACTTTGAAATTCATAATGTCCTTGATTTGCTCTACCAAGGAAAACATCCACCCCCACCCCACAGACACACACACCCCACCCTCCGATCACTTCAATAGACTCGGTGTCTTTTATCTGAAGCTCTTCGTTTCATTGGCACATCAAAACAATGCGGCTCAAAGCGAAGAGTCGCAAGTGAACTCCTGTCCTCCCACTCGCATTCATCTTCATCGGGCTGCAGTCATACGACTGAAAACAAACGGGGGAAATTAAAGTAGGTAGCCCTCGCACTGCATTTTCTCACCCCAAGAGTTGATGTATATTGTCATCAACCTGAAGCACACATTTAATTATAATTGTTTTGTGCATTTGGCATTCACAAACTGTTCCTGAGTAACACTCTTGCCTGTTGACACAAGAGTAGGCTTTGTAAAAATGACATTACAAAATACACTGAAACAGCAGGCAAATATCTAAAGCTGCTTTCTTGTCAGGTTCCTCAAACGATGCTCCCCTTAATTGGATTTGATCCATTCCAAATCTTTCTATATTCTATTTTTCTATTCCATTCTAGCATTTATTTTTTAACAAATTATTATTATAAACACGCACCTTCCATTTTAGGGTCTATGAAACTGGGTTGTGCCAACTGAAAATATTTCAGTCCGCTGGGGCTATACTACTTCCTGTTTCATTACTCTGTAAGATATGGAAATTGTTGGGAATTGTTTGTTGTCTCATTGTTTACATTTTACAGACAGTGAAAAACAAAAAGATTGACAGTCATACCTATATCACTTTTACGAATTAATAAGTGACACACATACACAGTGAATCCATGTCTTCATATACATACATATATGCAGGCCCCCAGAAGCCCTAGGAGGGTGAAACATGCAAGGGAAGCACCTGACCCACAGGATGCCCCTGAATGGCCAGCTCCTGCATAAAAGCAAGAGCCCAGCACAGTGGCAACCCCTCACGGTGTCTATGTATCATCTTTCACCTCATGCTGGAGGGTTGGGATGGCATTTATTTATAAACCACCCCCGTTATACAGAAAAACTTGTGCAGATTGTACTGGAATAATTACAATTTACCTTGTGAACACATTTGATTTTGAAAATCACACACTTAACATACATGACTGTGCATTAGTCTCTTCATTACAAACCAGTGCAGGGAGTGGGATGATTCAAGTGATGCAGATGTTGGATTGCACTGTGATCAAAGTGATCGCTGCAGGTTGCTGAATTCTTCCTCTCTGAATGTGGGATTGTTTACTTGCACAAACAAACTCCACTGTGCGTTAATCTCCTCTGTTGTTGGAAAGGGGAAAAGCATAACTCTTCACAGCTTTTCCCACAGCTGTGGACACGACAACATTTCATGTTGTCTACAGAAACTATAATCACTATCAAGGAATAAGACTGTGAAATGCTAACACACAGATCACTTGATAATACCAACTCAGGTTGCCATGGGGAAGACAAATCAGATGCTTTTGTAGTTTTTTCCACTTTGTTTCCGCAAAAAAAAAAGTTATGACATCACACACCCTGAAACCATGAAACATGCCGGCTTTTGACATCCACCATTATTTAGTGAGTTTTCAATGTTAGTGTTAAAAGTGGCTTATATAACAGAATTCAACTGGAAAAATGCCATGGATCTTACATAAACATGAACTGCAACACTTCAAGATGCACGAAGCCATAATTGTAGGAATCATGTTAGTTCCCCATGACTTTGAAATCAGACCGAAGTGTTGCGAGAGGTTGAGTTTGTGTTATTGTCATGGTTTCATATCTTTAATTAAGGTAACCACATAATTTTAACTAAGAAGCTCCTGGAATTTTTTTTTTTTTAATAACGCTGTGCCATAGTAAGCTTGTACTTTTTAAAAAGCCTATCATCAATGTTGCAGGTGCATTAAGCATTGGAAATCTTGGCAAACACAGGACTGAATCTGCTCTCCAAATAGATGTCCAATGGAAAAAATTCCCTGCACCCATTATTCATTTTAAACAATGGCTGAGCAAACACCCCTTGACTGAGATCCATTTGGCCGTGGTGTGCCTGCGGCTCCTTAAGAACCAGCGTTTTCTTTATCCAGTTCTGACATAATCTTCTAATGCCCTGCCAGCTTCTCTAAGAACCTTAACTGGGTTGGAAGGAGACAAACCTTTCTTTGGTCACTCTGGCAAATGACGGATGGTATTTGAAGTCCTTTACTTGCAGTTCTGGGATGCAACTATTTAAAGCTTTGTGTGAGAGAGCAAGTAAACACACCAAAACAGTGATTTATTATCCTTTTAAATACATGACAGTGTTTCCAACTACTGAGAGCTTTAGACTTAATTCAACTTTGCGATCTTTTTTGTCTCGTGCTCTGTACACACGATTCATCTTTTGATAGTATCCTTTCAATATTTTTTTTTTCTTTTAATGTATTTATTTTATTTGAACATACAGTAATCTTTCAAGAAGTGCAAGAGTTGCATTCCTAGAAAACTTCCCATAGGCGAGAAACAATCTTAATCATTTAGAATTATCATTGCTACCAGGCCAACTGAAACAAATTTTCAAGGCTCTTTAATGCAAATTCAAATAGAAGCCGGAGGTGAAGCACCCCAGCTTCCTCCCCAGAAATTCAAGCTGTCTCAATCTGCATTTAGCGCTCTACGCAGCATTTTGGGTAGAGAGACCGAAGATAAGGTGGCACTTCTGAACTTTTTTGATTGCTCAGGGATGCTCTCAAACATTTTCTTTGTTATTGTGGAGTAAGTTACACACCCTGTTGTTCATGGACATCATCAAGTCATCTACCAAGCAGAAAGTCTGGTCCCATCAGAATCAGCAACTCTGTCAACACCACATCGATTTCACTGGGTGGGCATCCAATGTGGCAAAAGACAGGGACTGGTGAGTGTGATTGGGTAAGACAGCTAAGTGCTGCTCAAGACAGCTGCCACCCGCCCTGCCAAGACTGTCTCAGGGTCACCTTGCTGGGCACAGCTGTAAATATGAACTGATCTGTGAAAACAGACAGTCATACATCATAAGAGACAATCTCTCAAGACAATAACTCTGTGTATTAACTTAGATAAGTGAGGAGACGAGCTTCTGTGATAAAAAGGCCGACAGGTTCTGAATTTGGAGAGCAGGTGGTTTAATCCTGACCTGGCTTATAGAGCTTCAAGCTGCCCAATTCTATTCACAGTTTATTTTATTTTTCCTGCACAGAAAAGGCTGAGATATTGTGCAAAGCTCACCCAGATCAATAGCAATACCATTGTACGCAATGTACTTTTGAACACCTTGAGAAATGTTTTGTTTGAAAAAGTAACAAAACACAAAACAAATATAAAATTCATTTTTGTTTTGCTTTGTTTTAAGATCTTCAGAATGGCCTGACACAGAATATACACATGCAAATAGGAAAGGAAGGTTTACAAATGAGAAGAGGCAATTTGGCCCAACTTGCTGGCGTGGCTTCTTGTAGCTCCTTGATCCAATGATGTCATCCAGACATTTCTTAAGGGAAGCCCAGGAAATCTATTACAGCAGTGAAGCTGGATAACTTGCTCAAAATACCCTCAATCCACAACAAAATTAACACTGTGGCGTGAAATCAGCTAAACCTTGGTGGCCAAAAATACTAAGCAAATCGACATCAACAGGCAGTAGATGTTGGGGAAATGGGAAAGGCCACAGACAATACACAATACCTTTTTCAAAGGTCTGCCACCTCAGTCCTGGTGGGTTTTTCTGTGATTTGTTCCAGCTGAGCTCTCCATTACTTAATGAAACCATATGTTGTATAATTGGAACCACTTTAACATTGTTTCTAGGATGTTAGCAATTTGGGATTTAAATAAACCTACACAACTGGCAGGCCTTCCAGTGGCCAACAAATATTTAAAACATGTGACCATCCAGGACACTCCTGTGTGTATCTCATATGTTTTATGATTGACTTACAGTTTATACAAGCCTAATGCAGGTCTCAAAATTGGATACTGTGGTTTCTTTAAAATACATTTTATTTGAAATAAAATGTTGAAAAAACTAAAACACAGTTGAGAATTTCACACTTCACAAAAATACCAAAAAAAAAAATTCTGTCTGGTTTGCGTATGCCGAACTTAAAATATTGCAGAAGACCTTCAGGCATGTGTGGATTGAAAACAGTCCAACTGGTCCTTTCTCTGTGCCAACTGTGCCCATATTTCACCCCGGTCTCAAACATTACTGTGAGTAAAGGGAAAATGTGTGCGCAGTTAGTATTACTCATTCTCTCTAGATCATGGGGAATTGCTTACTGGGCGTGAACATTTCCAGATGTTTGGAGGGCTGTTTTCACACCTCTGCGAACTGAAAGTTGAGAACACAGTGCTTATTGCTTTACTCAGTGTTTGTCTTTCCCTTTCAAAGGCTTTAATTATGTTTGTAATTAAAAAGAAAACAAAGATTTTTTATTTTTTTTAAGTTGATACTCTGAAAAGGTCTAACATGCTTCCTGCTGAATCATTTACCACACATTGATGAATATCTCTCTCTCTCTCTCTCTCTCTCTCTCTCTCTCTCTATATATATATATATATATATATATATATATATATATATATATATATGTTTCAAGATGTTTTTAAATTCAGACAACAGATGCTCTGTTTAAGTTATGGGGCAAGTTTCTATCCATTAGTAATGGATTGTACCTGAGGTCTTGTGCTTTATACAGGTTGCTTTATTATAAAGGGGCACCACAATATTATTGGAAAACAGCAAGTTAGGATGTAATTTTATGGTGAGCATTTAACAACACAATACCGTTTGTCATAAAGTTGGGAGGGGTAACACAGTGGTTTCAAGGACCATAAGCAAAAGCATTATACAGCTCTGTTGTCCAAATCTGTGCATTAAATATTGAAATGAAAACCCATCCTAGGGTGTGTAAACTGCACAAATCTAAATGTTTTATTTCTAAGCAAAAGCAAAATGGAAATATCAAGTTGAAGTTGAGGGTAATGGGACATCTCCCATTGAAACAGCAGCTGTGTTTGTTTTACTTTTATTATTTGTAAGTGTACCTTAGCTGTGAACAAAGACGCACCATGGGGGCTGGCTTTTGTGGTTTTCTTTTTTGGGTCACCTTGTTGGAAGACAATGATAAAGTTCAGCCCCACTGGGTCCTAAATGGATTCCAGCATAGCTGTCTGAGTGTAGGGCCTGAATACAACATCCCTGGCTGCTATGAATCACGAGCACCTGTCAGGGATGGGTGATACAGAGGCAACAGTGCCCTTATCCTTCAGTCCTGAGGGCAGAAATGTGTCTGCCTTGCTAAGCCTGGCAGGAGCGGGGACTTGAGCAATCCCTTTTGGCCTGTCATCGGCAGGAAACTCACTCTGCCTCCAGTCCTCAGGTGGCAGGAGCCTTGACTACTGTCTCAGGGCAAGGTGACCCCCCGATAGCATTTTTTGGCAGGGCACTTTTTTTTTTAGTCAAAATACGCAATGTAGATACAGCATTGATCCCCTGTATCAGTTCATCTCAGATTTCTGGCATTTGAATGGACAAAATACACATTTTACTGAATCTGTGTGTGTGTACGTGGCAAATTCTGTCAGTCTTGTCAGCAGTGGTTCAGTACATATAAGTAAAAAAATGTACATGTGAATGCATCTAAAAGTATTCCTCGTCTGCTGTATTTAACATTGCTGTTGGAGATTCAAGGCCTTAGTGCACCTGGGAGGAAAAGTAGCTCTAATGGGGTCAATGAGGATACATGATAGCCAAGTTTTAACGGATCGCTTTGCTCAAGTATAAAGGGGTCACTAAGAAGCAGTCATTCATTTAGCTGGTCATTTTATGCAGCGTGAATTACAAACACCAGGGTAACCAAAACTGCTGTTGTGCACTCACTCACAGTACAGCACGTCTCCTTGGCACACAGGCACACAGTGCAAGGCAGTTGAGTAATGTGCAATAGGTAGCCTGCAGTAAGTCATCGCACAGTAACATGTCCGATAACCGTTGGACCACCTAGCCAGTGACTTTGATATGACTGAGGTGAAACCTTATTTATTTCTGATCATCTGTTGATCCCAAAGCCACAGTTTTCCTTCAATGGGCACCCAGAGGTCAGAATCCAGCCACCTCTTCTGTACAAAGTGGCAGCTTTGAATGGAGCCAGTAGTTTCCTACCACTTTAACCCAATAATGTGTACCTTAAAAAAAAAAAAACATGTCTACCACTGACCCCACTGTTGCCGCATTCAGGCTTTTCACCATCAAGTGCTAATCCCCTTGTTAGGCACTCGCCGGCAGATTCATTTAAACTGCCTAATGACTAACAGTGTACTGCTCCCAGCTTGACTTTTACTGGCATGTAATTAGTAGGCAATGGAGATTTTGCGAGGTAGACCTGGGTGAGTGAAGTATTGCTCCAATTTGTTTTGTGTTCCTGCTGTTCCTCTGAATTAGGGGAAGTGGCAGGCTAGTTTACAGTAGCTAGTTGGCAAGGTGCTAATGACATTTGGTTCAAAGGCTGGGATCGGAGTTCTTTCCTGTTTCCATTATGTGCATTTAATCATCCCTCCCTTATTGGCCACTTAGCAATGAGAGCAGTGAACGTACACAAAAATAAAGGAAAAACAATATTATAGAGGGCTGGTCCTGAGCTTTGTGTGTCTACAGCAGGGTCCCTTGGGTTTATCAAGAGTGTATGAATCCCTCCCACTCAATTCACCTTGCTTGTGTTTATATGGTCTGAAGGTGAGTTAATAATTGTCCACCCCAAAGTTTATATCATCCAGGGATAAAACTGTAATGTAAACTCCTAGGGGGTTTTCTTCCCTGCTAATCTCTAACTTAATTAATTTTAAACATTTCTCATTCACTGAATGGGACCTTTACAAGTTTCATCACCTAAACATCTGATGATGTTAAGGACCTCACTTGTAGAGGGTCTACCATTGGGTTTCAGGTACTTAGAAATTCAAATATACCCAAGTCTCAGTTACCACTACAGTATTAATTTCCTTCCCAAATGTAAATCAATAAAAAAAATTAAAAGATTAAATCATCTCCCACTATCACTAATTGGAAGAATAGCTGCTATTAAAATGTATATATTGCCCCTAATTATCTATCTTTCAATGTCCACCAAACATCCAACTGTTTTTCTACACTTGACAAATTAATCAACAGATTGTATTGGAAAAATGAAAGTCCTACTCATTTGAAATCATGGGAAAATGCCCAAGCCTGGTTGGAATTACTTCCTTTCTATGCAGTTCCAATATATACAGAGATGGATTGACTCAAACAACACACATCATGTTTCCTGACTTACTATCGAACAACTGGAATGCAATGACCTCTCTCTCAAAGACCTAACCTGTTTAAGTGAATCTGTCAAGACTCGCAATTGCTTCAGTAAGCTTGTCATATACACAACTCTGACAGCCTGGTGAAAAGTTAATCAAATTTGGCAACCATAACTTACACCCTGAAAAGTATCCCCTATAGGATCTAGGATCTGCTAATTTACAACAACAAAGAAAGTTAACATTTCTGCATTGGAACCAAAAAAGGCATCAGATATTTACACCATATTTTAGAATAACTCCTGCTGGTAACTTTAAAGATGTAAAACAGAAATCTAACTTGCCTACCCCATGGTTATTTCCAATCCATACACTTATGAGGATCTTAAAAAATCTTCAACTTGCTATCTTCTCCATTACTAGAACAAGGATTAATTCAAACAAAAAACATCAACATAAACACGCTCCAAAATGGACAGACTGCTGTTCTCCCATGATAAGAATATTTCTAACCTTCTCAGAAGCTGAACAACAGACCTTCAACTTCCTACAGCTCACCAGTCATTTGTGCTCCTTTTCTCCTCCTCGCCTTTATTGTGCTGCAGTTGCTGATTACGTATTAAAATAAATGACAGGTACCTGGAAATCCCCACCCGCTGAAGAGTGGAAAAAAGCTGAAAAGGTCTAATTTTCAGTTACAAATGAAAGTTGACCTGAGGATGAAAACCAGTCCCACAACTGACTTTTTAATTTTTTTTTCTCAGGTTTCTTATATTTTATTATCGCCGATATTGAGTTTTGCTGCTGTTTGCACTCCTTTTCCTTGAAACGTTTATCCATTTGTATTGCAAATGTGCCTCTGCAATTGCAAGGCTGAGGCTTTGTTCTTCGAGACAAGGCGACAGTAATGATCTGGAATATTATTCATGGACTGGGGCCTGGCTACCTGCCTGCATTGGCCGTGACAGAGAGACTCCTTTTGTTTAATTTGCCGTCTCAATCTGTTCCGTCAAAAACGGCTCAGGGAGAACATTTTACAAACACACGTGCACACACAGAGCAGTCCAGCTGGTGTCTAAGGGGAGTTGAAGGGAACTTGATACTCTTTCAAACTTTCTTTACTATTTACCGATGTGGTAAAACATTTTGATTTACATTTATTCATTCTTGTGTATCTTTTTTTTTATCTTAAGAGTTTAAAACTTCCCAACTTGTTATTATTAAACTCTTACTATACCAGTTGAGAACAAATGTCATGTCTACAGGAGACAGCCTGGGAGTCTCCAAAGTAGATGCACACTTTGTTAGTACATGAGCCAAGAGATGAGATAGGAGTGCATGGAGCAGTATGGGTGCCACATCAATTGGCAAATTTGGCAAACCTCTTAAATATGAGGCCAACCCTGGTATCTTGTAGCAAATAATGTGATATTCAGCTAACATTAAACAAAATAAAAACACATTCCAATAGCTTGGCTGTGTAATCCAAAGTATATTTGGTGTGAACACTTTCAGAAGTCTATTATATTTCGATATTATATATTACAAAATCTTGGTTTCCTTGAAATGCAAATGCAAATATTTCCATAAATTAGTTTCTTAAATTAGGTATTGTGTATATAAGTATATAAAAATATTCATTTATTTAAACTTTAAAAAACATTTTTTTTAAATAAATGCAATCTCATATTCCAAAGGGAGGTAATACAGCAGAGGGGCAGTTCAGTGCAAGTTAGATTCAGCTTGCGTTATTATCTTCTCTATGGGAGCCAGACATTAGATGGGCAATAATACAGTGTGTGTAACAAGAGATAAAATTATAAAAGGAATGCTAATAACTGAGGCTTATTTTCATGTTTTTGTTTTTCAGAGTGTGCAACATAATATTGCAAAACTGGGGTGTTGCTTTTAACGATTGCCCTTAGATAAAACAATACATTAAAGTGAAATTAAAGAGGCGTGAAGCCAGGATATGTATACCAAACCCCATTGCCACTTATTATAATATATACAGTATGATGTAGCATGGTAATCAAATAGTATTGTTGTGTATATAAGTACTGTTTTTGTTTTATTGTCACTGGATTGTGTTTTACGAAACCCCAGAGAAAAACAAAACAAAACAGAAACGTAATATTCTTCCAGCATGACACTGGACAACCCCTTGAAATGCACTTGAATTGCATTTGTGTTTGCAACATTTCTTTGACCTGTTCAAGTCATGTTTTATGTGCACAATATATTTCTGCTATCACTTTAGTTACCAGTGTTGTTATTTTATTTATTATTTTTTAAACCGAGCGTAGGTCGGTGTAGCAGGTTCACGTGGACAATGTATGGAAGGGGGCCATACACTGATGTGAAATGAATGCAAAAAGTTAATTTGGAAAATGACCTCGAAAGCTGTTTTCATGCTTCCAATAACCGCAGCTGTACAGACCTTCCTTGGGTTGAATGACACTGACATTTGGAGATGCTGGGAGACATACGAGCTTGTTAACCCTGTTCAATTCAAAGTGCAGAAAAAACAACAACAGCTACACCTATTTACGAAGTCATTTTTTCATAACTTTACTCCTTCTCGGTGTTGCGTGCACATGCCACGGATTCCTCAGTGAACACCCACCAGCAGTTGTTACAATAGCTGTGGAAAACCTGGCACTCTGTACACTTGAAAACACTACAACTTCAGAACAAAATGACGACAGGGAACAAAAACATGGCATCAATCCCAGAGCTAATGCAGGCTGGAACAGCGCAGCCCCTGACTCTAATATGTTCTGACTTGTGAATTGTGAACAAGCAACAGTTAATCAACTGGAAAGAGGTTTTGCCTCAATTTGACGTTGCCACTGTAAGGCTAGACATGTACAAACAAAGTACATTGCAGAGGAACTGTGTTCGCGCACTGACATTCATTTGCCCAGTCTGATTTTAATATTTATAGGCCTGATTTAATCTCTTAGCATGAGGCACACAAAGGCTAGGTCGACCGAGTACAATATTGCTCAGATGATGAGAGAAGACTGTATACTTGTTGTGTTAATATGATCCTAGAATGTGGGATTAGGGTCAGAATAGAAAGAAAATGAAGCCTTAAACCATTTTACAGTTACATTTAACTCGGAGGCAATAGTGCCTGATATGAACAATTTCTAGGTCATTTTTTCGCCTTTGCTATTTAAGTTACATAGCAATCACTCATTATGCTTATGCCTCAAAAGTATAGAAAATGGCTATTATTCCCCACAAACTTTGCTTTTGTGACCAGGACAGTGATATTTTGAAATGTAACTATTTCCAATGAGAAAACAGGCAAATTTGTGTCTTTTCATTCGCATAAAGTCAGAAAATACAACATTTGAATCCAAATTAATATGTATTTATACTAAAGTAATACAAAAATGACTACAGAAGATTTAGAAGTGAGTAGTTTTTTGAGTTTATACTGTATTTACAAAAACTACTCCCTTCTTTATGTGAACAGCATTTTTTATGTAAAAAAAAAAGTTTTAATAGTAGTAGTAATAATATTAATAATGAAATGTAATTGAAATTCATCAAGGAACTCTAGAGTGGCATAACACGTATGTATAGAATATAACATAATAAAAATAAATTGCTAAAAGATCAAACAATTTATCAGTAGGTCCAGTAATGGAGTAGGCATGAATAGTGCAATCTGTACAACCACAAATGATACAGCGGTGCTTGGGCCTTCTGTTGTGGCCAGTGTAAAGTAGCACAGTACTGATGAACAATACAGGTTACAATGTGGACTTTAACAGGGGCAACATGCATAGCCACATGGTTAACAGGGCTTTGTTTGCTATCTCACTCATTGCAATCAGCAGTGCCATAGAGTGGATTCAATCGGGCGGTATTGAAGCATGAAGTACTGCTTGTGCCCTAGCTATTAATTATTTAATTCCTTCTTTAATTATGTCATCCAGAAACCCATCTACCTGTGCGGGAATTCTCTCATTCATTCAACCGTAGTTCCTGCGGCAGTGTGCGGATCAGTCTATGCTTTGAGTGTGGGGGTGAATCGATCACTCGCCAACTGACCTGTGGCTTGCAAGATTAAGAGCTGAACGAGCAGCTGTCAGTCCCACACTGGGCCAGAGAGGCTTAAGCCCCCTCGGAGTAGGTTCTCAATCGTGTTCCAATTAATACCCAGTCTCGACACGAAACCACTCGAGCACATATCTCTGACACCTTGTTACGACCTGCATTTCTGTCTGTTGGCCGGCTTCACCCTCTCCAGCTGGGTCAGTGAGTGACAATGCAAATTAACTTAATAAAAGCATTGCACACGTATTGTAACATAGTAACGCTCAATAAAGTATTAGTCAGTTGGGAGTTTGCAGGACTCCATGTGACAAATGGACACATTTCCAAACTATATAATTTCAATGTGGGCTGCGAAGGTGATGCAATTAAATAATGTGATGTACAGTACCAGTATCAGAGGCATAATAATTCAAATCCGAAACTCTCATAAGCTTACAATTGTTAGCTTATCACACACTCCCCTAAAGAGAGTGGGCCGCAGTGCGACACGCAGAGCAATTTCCAATTAAGCTGAATCAAAGTATTAAATTCAGCAGTGTATCATCATGCCGTCGAAGTAAAGCCACTGTTCCTATTAATTATAACTAAAATAACTCTCCTGCTACTAGCACTAATGACATTAATTTAATTTTCTTTTTTTTTTGTTGTTTGTTTGTTTTTGTTTGGCCAACAGGAATACTTGTTCAAAAATAACATGGAAGACCACCCACAAATAGGTTTGATGCGACATTATGATGCCATATTAAAATTACCCCCCTTCTTAATTCCAACATATTTTTGGAATCTACAGAAATGGACTCAACATGGGTTCACACCGGAACAGACAGAGCAGCAAATACCTTCATTATCAAGGTGTCACCTGCTCTTGAACAGGATTGCTAATGGCCTATTACTGCAGTGGCCATCAAACCTGCTCCACCTCTAATTGGTGGCCACCGTACTTAATGAAAGATATCTAATGCATGCCTTTGACCTTGCTCTTCAGACACTCTCAGCGCTGGTGATATTATACAGTGGGCAGGTTACAGAGCCTTTTTGAACTGACCACAGTAAATGCTATTAATCCACTTTGAATCTTGCCATCTAAGCGAGATTACCTTCTGTAATAAAAAATTCAAAACTTTGTAATTGTATGCAGAGTTTGGGCAGACACTATGTTGCAATTCCAGCATCCGCCATAGAACTGAAAGGGTTACCAATGACATCGACTGGATTAGTACGTGGATGAATTAAATATAGGTACCATGCAAGTGCCAGTGCTACTTCAGTTCAGAAGTATGTATAGTAGTTTTGTAGACTCTAGTACAGATAAAAACATGATCAAACTGTATTAAAGTGATTTTGTTTATTTCCGTTCCTACAATTGATACTGGAAGTTAATGGTACCCAATTAAATTTTAATTAAAGCCAATTTGGAATCCTACATCAGAAATTCAAGGCCACAGTGCAGATTTATGTTTCTGTTTCCAGTGATCTATTTGTCTTGGTTTAGAGAAGAGGAGGAGTAACATCAAGAGCCCCAACACAGCATCAAGAACATGAGAGCTGATGGGTTGTGAATTACATATATTACAAAAGCGTGTGTTTTGCATTTGGTCGTAGCCTAGTTCATTATGCAGAGCATAGCTACAAAATGCCTCTCACATTTCATTTTTAATTTCGGGCTGCAGCGTGTAGCAAAATTAAAAACGCGAAAGTAATTGGATTTTTTTCTTTGTACTCCCTCGCAGAAGGCAACACACACACCCCCCTCTCTCCTTCACACACATCCCCTAATTCTCAGAAATATTTGAAAGTGTGGCATGTGGGTGAGAATGGACAGTTTCAGGTGAAAAGCCTTTTTCTTTACCTGGCGTGGTTCATTTAAATCCATTCAACAAAAAAATAAATCTAACTTTCTGCTGTAATATAATTGGGGATTCATATTAATGCACAACTGCATTCCAAAATCATAAACATAAATAAAATTAAGCTGATATGGATGCCTATTGTCAAGGTAACCATTTCTAAGAAATTTCAGGTTGCTTATAACATTTATGCATTAATTCATCCATTGATTAATTTATTTACACTTGCTTCCTTCCTTATTTATTAATATATTAAATACACTTTTATTACCAATATATGCAAATGTGTAAATGCAGCTGTCAAATATAAAATATAAAAAATGCAGGTGATATGAATTTCAAAGGAGATTATATGAATTTTATGAGTTTGTTCGCCATTCTTGTTTGCTGTAAATTAACTGACATAGGCTTTAGGATTGTTGTAGTATTCTTATTTTACTTATTTTACCTGTTGAAGGTCAGACTACCCCGGTTATAGGATAGAGATTCTGTAAGCATTCTTTTACCAGCAGACTTTTACAGGAATCTTAAAAAAAGTGTACAGATTTCAGAGCAAGGGTATAACATGACCGAGCCTTAGAACACATATGTGCTGGTCTGAATGAGAACAAGGACTACCATTGAGCTGCCACTGAGACATTTGCTTTTGGGTTCATACTTGCTATGTCAGCAAAGGAATTGACAAAACAGACAAAATAGAAATGACAGCAGGTCTCAATTTATCTACCTGGGAGTACACTCATCCCTGGCCTTAATGACATGCTGTAATCCTTTTGATAGATGACCAGAGGAATATCACGCTCTTCCCCTTTGCAGTGCAGATTGCTAGTACAGACAAAGATGTTGGTGGTATCTTCTCAATTGACGGTTCATCCTACAGATATTCCATAGACTGGACATCTGGAATCTGAAGAGGCCCCGGAATGCTGTGAGGCCCTTTCTCCTTCCAGTGCTTATGGTACACACCCACCTTCATGACGAGGTGCATTATGGTCTTGGTGGGTGTGCCACATACTTCCATCAATGCTGGCAAATGCACTGTTATCCAAAATATCATTGTTAGTCCTCTTATTTTGTATAGAGTGATAAAAGTAAACAACTGTTCATTCCATGAAGCCTTTATACATATCATATACCTTTTTTATTGGAGTAGTATAGATGCAAGATTATGTTTGTAGACCCAGATAATTCATATTCCTACAACTACAGATGCACATATGTGGAAGTGTGTTCTGCTACCTAGCTTGAGACACAAAAACCTGTGGGGATAGATTAAATCCCTAAAGACTGGTTCCCACTTGCTTTTCTCATTCCTCGGCCCTGTATACAATGTAGTAGTTCTTGGTAATCTAAAGTGTAGCAGAACTTTGTAGCAGCGGTCTGTGTTGTGTGTACACGATGACACCTATAATAAAGCTAAATTCAATGCTATTCAGTTCAATTCACTGCAGTAAACAAAAATAATAATCTATTGTAAATATACAAATTCTTAGTGTGGTTATCCATATGCAGCATTGTCAATAACTTAGCATTAAACATATAAATACTGTAAAAATAAATACAGAAAATATCATAACTTTGATATTTTTGCCACTAGTTTATATACTACCACAAGTATAGTAAAACGTCTGTAAAAGCTGCTTTAAACCCAGGTGGAGCAACGCTGAAATGACGGTGACAATAGTGTTCTAACGGCAACTAGATATCATTTTTTCTCAGGTGTTTCTTACAGTGTAAATGGTGTATTTCCCAGTATATATGGTACAAAACTGCATTTGTAGACAGTTACCATGGAATGTTATTCAGGTTCTGCAGCTCTGGCTTTTAGAACCTTGTCCCTGGTTGTACTCCTGGAAAATGGCTTATTATGTGATTTCAGTTTTGCAGTTCATCCATTTCAATAAATAATTTCTGAAGTGTCCCTGAGTCCGTGGATCTCAGCCTCATTTTGAGAGGCTTGAAATGGGCTCTTGCCAGAAATAGTCCAGACAATGAGTAAATGAAACTGGTAATTTTGTTTTCTTTTACTCTCTCTCTCCCACACTCCTCTTTTCCCCCCATCTCTGATTGATACACCTATTTCATATAAAGATTTCACGTCTGAAAAACTCCAAATGGGCCCAGTCCCCCGACAGTCGAATCAATTTTTATAGACTTGAAACTCGCTGGGCTTGAAAATTGTTTGAATATCTCTGAAACACTACAGAAAGTATACTAATCCATCTGTTACAGTGTTTTTATGACACAAGAGGATCGAGCATTAATATTTCAGACATGGAGCCATCTTGAGTTTATAGCCTAGGACAAATTGTTGTGATCCTAAAAAGCCAAACTTGTAGTGCCATTTAACATTAAGCATGGAAAAATCACATCACATTAATTACAGAAAACTTGAGCATTTTAAGAACCAGCTGTAAAGTGGAACTACAGCAGTCCCTAAAAGGATTGGTTTATATGTATGCATGTGTAGTAGGAGTGTATCAGTAAAGTATCTGTAATTTTTTTTTCCTATTTTATAATTTTACTTACTTTGAACACTTAAAAGTATAACCCTCATCACAATCATGGCTACTGTAAATACCCTAAAGGAGAGCTCTTTTGTATTTTAGCAGTTGCTCAGTTTACATTCAATTAGATTCAGTGGTAGTGTGACTGTATGTACTAAGAAAAAGTACAAAATTTAATCCATTATGCCTGCAGTGGATTGATCAGGTGTAAATTTCAAAATTACATTTACCGTTCATAATTATAATTTCTTTATAATTAACGGGGGATAAACAGTGACTTTACCGTATTATTAACAGCAAACAAATAAAGACAACGAATGTGAATGTGTCATGGGCCTTTATTCAATGTATTAATCGCAATGCAACAGGACTCAATATGCCAATGTTGTACTTAATGCTTGATTAAATTGTTAATGTCTTTCCTTTTAAAGGCTGCTTTAAAAAATCCTGTCCCGTCTCAATGTGTCCCAGTGAAAGCGGAGCCATGCAGTCACACAACCACTGAACATAATTATGACCCGAGCTGCAGCGGGGAAGACAAATCCTGAGCTCTTGTAAATGTAGTAGAGCTCTCCTTTGGGGTATCGACAGAAGCCGTGATTGGGATGAAGGTAATACTTGTAAGTGTTCAAAGTTACTAAAATGGAACAGAAAAAACACAGATACTTTACTTATACTCTTCTATTAACACATGCGTACATATACACCCCTCATTTTATAGACTTTGCTAGTTCCCCTTTAATGGCATACCCCTGAATTATAAAGATGTTATCATTACCAACAAACAACTATGGTGCTGTTGATAAAACATACATTTGCCTACATGCATTGCATTGACTATTAGTTTAAACTCTTCCAGAAATTAGATTCTAACATAAAAGTTAGTTTAAAGGCTCATTACTTCACAATGTTCATTCTATGGTTATAAAATTACACAGTTGCTGCATTACTTTCTCCTCTCTCTTAAGTGCCAAAGAAAAGGACAATTGTAACACCTTTTGGATTAATTTAACTCAGCCTTCAGGGTCAGAACCATAGTTACGGCACATAAAGCTGGTTCTTCTACATACATCACTTCCACCCACAAAATGGGGGAGGGTGTTAGATTAAGTGTAAAATCACCTAGACCATATTCACCTCTTGTTCAGTATAATGAGTAAAACTTCAAACTGACAAGGCTGGTTTAATAACGTCACATTTGAAAATGTTACAGGTCTTTATTGTAGACTGCATAGTAAATTGGCAAGGTTACACTTTAGATCTTTCATTCTTACTTTTTTCTTTCTGTCTTTTCTTCCTTCATTTGTGAATTATTATCTATCTCTCAGATGCGTTTCCCGATTACAGGAATATCTACTGGGCAGTGTTTCATCATTAAAATGCATATATTAACACCAACTCTATTTTCTAATCATTATTAAGATTATGTTCAGTTTGATTGCCATATCGTGTTCTGGAGCTCAGCTTTTAGTAATCAATAATTAGTGATGGTAAGTTCCTGACATCTATACTAAGTGTCCATGTCACATCACTCCCAGTAGGAATCCACTTTAGCGCTGACTGCTTGTGTACTGCCTGCTGAGACTGCCATCACCCAGCCTCCTCTCATAGACTACCAGAAGCAGCTGTATGACCCATTTGACAGGGCAAACTTTATGATTCTTAATCGTGAAATGTTGAGCTTCAGAATGCAGAATAACATATCAAGTGGATATCGTTAAGATTTTTCGCTTGGTAAACGTTTGATGTAGTGTTGACAAATGTCCATTGAAAGAAAAACGTGTTCAATTCAGAAAAGAAAGGGTGGAAAAAAACAAGATTAATTCCTAGTGTATAATACACAGCTGTGCATTCCTAATGATTTAGGAATTAATGAACTTGGGTTTAGATCAACTACCATCATAGAGAATGTAATTAAAATAGCCCACTGTGCACAAAGAAATATTTTTTGTCGTGTTCGGGACACTGGGCTGCTTGTTGTTGCTAGTCTGTCAGATCCAGACAGCAGGTAGCGTTTACATTGTTAGGCTGCAATCCCGAGGCTGCCGAGTTCCTCTCAAATTGCCACTTTGTCTCCAGCAGCTTCTGATTTCTTTATTTATTTTATTTTATTTTCATTAACTTAATGAATGGCTCCAAAGCCCATGCAAATGATCACACGGTGGGTTTAAATTGAAATGAAATGAAAGGAGAAAAAACAGACGCCTCCGAGTTGAGAAGTGGAAACGCAGTAAACAACCTATCAGTTCACAGCCGGGCCTGAGTTATTTTTATAATTATGTGTGTTGTTGTTGTTATTCTTATAATCCATCCATTATCAATGATCACTTCATCTAGTAAAGGGGACAATCAATCGAGCATAACACAAATGATGCAAGTGAGTGTAAGTCATGGCTACTTTCATTACCGGCCTCCTGTTTGATAATTGTTTTGTCAAACCCTTATAGGATTGTGAGTGGCTCATATCTGCCCCTAAGCTATCTTTGTTCCTAGCTGAAGGGGAATGATGTGTGCTATTATGTAATGTGGTGTTGCTCCAGGGAACAGTTCAAAAGATTGGGGCTGCTGCCTGATCACAAAGGCTTGCTGATAGAAATACAGAAGCTGTTAATTTTATTATTAATGATGGGGCCCTGCATTTGCTACAGGGAACTGAAGACGTGGTGAATTGTCATTGCTATTCTATAGGGGATAAGGCGGGATTGTAACCATGTAACCTGATATTCTAAATTTGCTAAAGGATTTACTTAGGAGTAAGGACAGTACAAATGTTACTTAGGGTTACTGTACCATACTTACAGTTTACCGTCTCATTGTAAACTGTTGCTAAAGCCCCCATAAATTATCTGAATATTGACTGCAAAATGTAATAAACTGAACTCAAACTCCAGGTTCTACTCATGAGTACATCTTTACCAAGTTTGCTAGTTCGGCCTTCGTGATTCTGTATGGCACACAAATTAAATTAGACCCAGTCACCTCTGATATAAACATCAGCCAAATTAATCTGTTATACAAAAAAAATGGCATGGGAGGAGAAAAAAATGAAACTTTTTGCAGTTTGCTGAAGTGAACAAGAGACCCGTGCTCACAGATTTAGTTTTCTTCTGCTTTTTACTTCAGGATCCACAGGATCTTTCCCTAAGTGAACCCCATTCTCTCTCTGAGAAACCACATGTGATTGCTTGTGTGCGATAGACTGCACACTACCCAGCTGATTTCTGCACAACAGTGTAACTTCAACAAAATACATGCTTAGCTGTGCAAAAAATATATACTTTTCCAGCTGACCTAGTTATGAATACACAGGAGGGAATAATAAAAAAGTTATTTTACTATATATATATACACTCACCTAAAGGATTATTAGGAACACCATACTAATACTGTGTTTGACCCCCTTTCGCCTTCAGAACTGCCTTAATTCTACGTGGCATTGATTCAACAAGGTGCTGAAAGCATTCTTTAGAAATGTTGGCCCATATTGATAGGATAGCATCTTGCAGTTGATGGAGATTTGTGGGATGCACATCCAGGGCACGAAGCTCCCGTTCCACCACATCCCAAAGATGCTCTATTGGGTTGAGATCTGGTGACTGTGGGGGCCAGTTTAGTACAGTGAACTCATTGTCATGTTCAAGAAACCAATTTGAAATGATTCGACCTTTGTGACATGGTGCATTATCCTGCTGGAAGTAGCCATCAGAGGATGGGTACATGGTGGTCATAAAGGGATGGACATGGTCAGAAACAATGCTCAGGTAGGCCGTGGCATTTAAACGATGCCCAATTGGCACTAAGGGGCCTAAAGTGTGCCAAGAAAACATCCCCCACACCATTACACCACCACCACCAGCCTGCACAGTGGTAACCAGGCATGATGGATCCATGTTCTCATTCTGTTTACGCCAAATTCTGATTCTGAAATCGAGACTCATCAGACCAGGCAACATTTTTCCAGTCTTCAACTGTCCAATTTTGGTGAGCTTGTGCAAATTGTAGCCTCTTTTTCCTATTTGTAGTGGAGATGAGTGGTACCCGGTGGGGTCTTCTGCTGTTGTAGCCCATCCGCCTCAAGGTTGTACGTGTTGTGGCTTCACAAATGCTTTGCTGCATACCTCGGTTGTAACGAGTGCTTATTTCAGTCAAAGTTACTCTTCTATCAGCTTGAATCAGTCGGCCCATTCTCCTCTGACCTCTAGCATCAACAAGGCATTTTCGCCCACAGGACTGCCGCATACTGGATGTTTTTCCCTTTTCACACCATTCTTTGTAAACCCTAGAAATGGTTGTGCGTGAAAATCCCAGTAACTGAGCAGATTGTGAAATACTCAGACCGGCCCGTCTGGCACCAACAACCATGCCACGCTCAAAATTGCTTAAATCACCTTTCTTTCCCATTCAGACATTCAGTTTGGAGTTCAGGAGATTGTCTTGACCAGGACCACACCCCTAAATGCATTGAAGCAACTGCCATGTGATTGGTTGGTTAGATAATTGCATTAATGAGAAATTGAACAGGTGTTCCTAATAATCCTTTAGGTGAGTGTATATATATATATATATATATATATATATATATATATATATATATATATATATATACACTCACCTAAAGGATTATATATATATATACAGTACTGTGCAAGAGGTTTAGGCAGGTGTGAAAAAATGCTGTAAAGTAAGAATGCTTTCAAAAATAGACGTTCATAGATTATATTTATCAATTAACTAAATGCAAAGTGAGTGAACAGAAGAAAGAATCTACATCAAATCCATATTGATTTGGCACCCTTTGCCTTCAAAACAGCATCAATTCAAGCTCTTTTGAAGAAGCACAAAGAAACGGGCAATGTTGAGAACCGTAGATGCAGTGGTCAGCCAAGGAAACTTACTGCAGCAGATGAAAGACACAACATGCTTACTTCCCTTCACAATCGGAAGATGTCCAGCAGTGCCATCAGCACAGAATTGGCAGAAAACAGTGGGACCCTGGTACACCTATCTACTGTCCAGAGAAGTCTGGTCAGAAGTGGCCTTCATGGAAGACTTGCGGCCAAAAAGCCATACCTCTGACGTGGCAACCAGGCCAAGCGACTCAACTACGCATGAAAACACAGGAACTGGGGTGCAGAAAAATGACAGCATGTGCTCTGGACTGATGAGTCAATACTTGAAATATTTGGCTGTAGCAGAAGACAGTTTGTTCACCAAAGGGCTGGAGAGTGGTACACTAATGAGTGTCTGCAGGCAACAGTGAAGCATGGTGGAGGTTCCTTGCAAGTTTGGGGCTGCATTTCTGCAAACGGAGTTGGAGATTTGGTCAGAATTAATGGTCTCCTCAATGCTGGGAAGTACAGCAGAAGTACAACAGTACAGGCAGGCAGTACTTATCCATCATGCAATACCATCAGGGAGGCATCTGATTGGCCCCAAATGTATTCTGCAGGATGACAACGACCCCAAACATACAGCAAAAGTCATTAAGAACTATCTTCAGTGTAAAGAAGAACAAGGAGTCCTGGAAGTGATGGTATGGCCCCCACAGAGCCCTGATCTCAACATCATCGAGTCTGCCTGACTGTCATGAAGAGAGAGAAGCAACTGAGGCTGCCTAAATCCTCAGACGAACTGTGGTTAGTTCTCCAAGATGTTTGGGCCAACCTACCTGCCGAGTTCCTTTCAAAACTGTGTTCAAGTGTACCTAGAAGAATTGATGCTGTTTTGAAGGCAAAGGGTGGTCACACCAAATATTGATTTTATGTAGATTTTTCTTCTATTCACTCACTTTGCATTTATTTAATTGATAAATATAATCTATTAACGTCTATTTTTGAAAGTATACTTACTTTACAGTATTTTTTCACACCTGTCTAAAACTTTTGCATAGTACTGTATATATTATATATCTATTGCTGTATAGTTGTATTGCTGTTAATTGTAGTGATTGAACTAACTGTCAATTGTGACATAAACAATGCCTTAATGAAGTATAATGTTGATGGTTTGGTTTAAAGTGTATTTCCACAGTTTTGTTGAAGTGCTTTTTGTTTATTTAGCAAGAGTTCACAGCATATCGAATCTTAGACTGCTAACACAATTACTGGTATCTTGTTTTCAATCCAGTGTATAGTTCACCATACATTAAAAGTGATTTGTTCGCATCTTTGGTAAGCAAATTATTAAAAAATAAGAACAATTACAAAAATAAATAAATAAAAGCCTGGCCTATTAGCCTACTTCTACAATGAAGCAATCTTCTTACCCTGCATGAGTCCGTGATGTCTTTTTATTTATGAATGTTTAATACAATCACCAGTCTCCAATTGATGCCGGGGCTTCTTGAACTTATTTGGAGTAAACGCCAGGGGCGTTTAATTTCAGTTTTACTTAATATATATATATATATATATATATATATATATATATATATATATATATATATATATAGTTAAAGTGAGAAATAAATTCATAAAAACACATTTGATGGTGTTTTTTTAATAAATATAAGATATATATATTTACTAAAAACAAGAAAGATTTAGCAAAACTAAAAATAAAAGTTTGTATAAATATGTTGTGGAAGGTTATTTCAAATGTGTTAATGCATCTTTAAAAACTGTATTGATTTCCCTTTTCTTTATTTATAAAACATTGTCAAGTAACCCGGCGTTTATTAGAGAGCGGCTTTTGTTTTCATGATTATGCAAATCAACCCATCGACTATTGGAGGCCGGCTGCTATTTGAGACATGGCGAGGATTGGAAGTTTTATGGTATATGTAGTAACTCACTGGGAGGTGGGAAGAGTGTGACATATGAGCCCAGGGTTAGGATGGATGGCAGACCACACAAAGCACAGGATGCTCTGTTGTTTTATTGTCAAAGGAAAGTTTCAAAGCAAAATAAAATAACATAACAACCCAGCCCCTGGCACTCCCTACACTATTGTGTATTGGCTTTCCTCACAAACACTCAGGCTGCTAAGCCGCTCCCTGAGGAAACAAACAGGGCAAGAAAACTTGTGGTCAGAAAGGGAAAAAGGTCAGGGTCAAAATCCAAATCAGGTTCTCCAAACAGTCAGGGGTCACGCCAAACTATCCAATAATCACCCTCCAAAGGTTTTTCCACACAGCTCTTGCTTTCCTCTCTACCCTCTTTGCCTTCCACCCTCAGGTACTTTGTGCTGGTCAGTAGGAAGACCATGCCTCATATAGGGGGTGAGCTGACTGATTCCCAGCAGCTGTGTCTGATGGCTGGTCAGATGCTTGAATGATGCAGACATCATTGAAAGAGTGAAAATGTTAAAGGCAATGGGCTGGGCACATTGCAAGAAGAATTTGAAGACAACCACATACAAGATGGGAAAATGAATGTAGACTACATTGTACATTGAAACAAGTCTTGTTGAGCCTTCATCCAGCAGTGGATCAATTAAAGGCTGATGATGATGACAATATACAGCTCTGGAAAAAATTAAGATACCAATCCAAGTTCACAAATCAATGTTAAGTAGTCTCTTATTTTTTTCCAGAGCTGTATGTATATAAATAACACCTATGATTTCTAGGTCAGTTGAGATCTGTTGAGTGACTGATACTGGAGCTGGACTATTTATATTGCTATTTTTTGTTTTCTTTTTTTGTTGTTCTTTGTTTCATCTGCAAAGATGTCAAAGACCAGGGATCTTATGAGTCTTTTCATTCTGTGCTCAGTAGCTCAATGAAACACACAGACCACTCATCCCCTCTACGTTGGACCCCCCATGGTCACACTGCAAGTACACCGCTTATGCACAATGCAGCTATTAGAGCTCGGATGCAAATTACACCCCTCTCCACTGGCACCAAGTCTTAACTATGGAAATGCACAGCTCTAAAATCTGAAATTCTTGTATTATGATTGGCAAGTATGCACGTGGGGGCTATGATTTTGCACAAGTCATTTTCTCCTTCCTATCCTTGCATACCTGCTTTTTCTTTGTCTGCCTGCCTTCTGTATGAAATAACTTGCTTCTCACAGAGCTCTAACCTGAGGAGGTCAAGGACTAATATATATATATATAGTAGGGACCTCTTGTGTTTCTGCTGACCTGCCTACGGTTCTGATTGCCAGACAAGCTCAGTCCTAAGGAATCACCTTGAAGAATGCATTCGGAAGCTCTGACCCTACCTGAAATTGACTGTGGAATAACTGATGTCTCTTGAGCTGCATGTTGGCTCTAAGTGCCTAAAGGTCCTGAACCCCCTTAACTCCTGAATCTCAAGTGAGAGGAAAGGGTTGGGGGCGGCTTTAATGAGTCCTGGCTTGCGGCTATTGATTGGGTTGACGAAGGGACACCGCGCCTGTTCTTCAAAATTGCAGAACCTGATTGACTTGAGGTGAAATCTCCTAGGATTGTGGGCACCACCTTATCGAAAAGGGCAACCTATTTTAACAGGAAGCACCAGTCCTTTAAAATGTCAATTATTGCAGGCACACAGGGCAGACAGTCTTAACTCTTTTTCTGCTTTGTTTGTTTACATTTTTCAATCTGACGTGTTAAACCACATTTTCAATCTCTGTGATGCCATTCTGGTAGAAAGCCTTATTGACATCATAAGGTTTAATAATGGTGGGGAAAACAAAAGTGACTGATATGCAATGTATTTATTCAGTTTCATAAGGGGTAACAACTAAACTGGAGGCAAAGACAAGTGCCTTTATCAGAGCTGCAGAATAAAAGCAGTGCAGAGCAGTGCTCTAAAAAGAGGAAAGACAGAGATGGAAAGAGCAAATTGTCCATAAATACAAAACCTTTACAATAATCATAGCTCTAGGGATCACAAGTATTTTTTTAGCCCTGTCCATTACAGAGCCTAATCCGCTAAAAGACCCAATAATGGCCATTCAGAAGATTAGCCCGGCTGATGCCTGTTCTTGTGCTTCCAGGAGGTACCTCTCTTTCTCCTAATCTGCCCCCCACATTTTCCACTAGACTTTCTCACTTCAAATTACTGGCTTTCCCTTTTGCTTGATCCTGCTGCGCATTGATTTGCAGTACTCTGGGATAATTCTCCCACTACTTTCATAGGCATTACGGTGGACTTGCTTTCCACTTGCTGTACGGTGTCGGTCCTGTCATTGTACTGTGTGGCCTTTATTTGTGCAAACACCTCTCTTTCAATCATTGCGATGACTTTTGTGTATTAAAGTGCTGCTAATATGTCTATCATTGACACTGGGGTATTGTGCTTATACATACTTGGATTTGGAGTTAGGTTTTTTGGTTTTTCTTTTTTCCTTGTCTTTTTATGTATTTTTATGTATTCCCTTCTTTTGTTTATGCCTCTCATAAAAGCATCGCCATTTTGCACACATGAACATTTGCATATATAAGGTAGCTATCATACATATAATGCTTTTTGACGTGCATATAACACATACACATTAATATTCTTGTCATAGCTCAAGCGTGAATCCGGTTAAAGGATGCAATTCACAAAGGACAATTCACACATCTGTCATATGTCTGGTGATACATACCTTTTACTATGTTCCGCGCATGGTGTCAAAACATGATCTTAAAAAAGGAAGTTTATTTGTTTGGTATTTGTTTGTTTCTGTCTGTGCAAATGTATGCTGCCATATTTTTATATTCACAGATTGCGCCTGCAGTATTTAGTATTAATGTCTGTGATTTATTCTTTAGGATGGAAAAGAAAACTAGGAAAGAATACTGATTAAAAATAAATCAAACGATTTTACGAATATTGTGAGACAGACTTGGGGGAGATCAGTGTGAAAAAGGCTGTGGAAAAAAGCTAATTTGTGAAGACTGACTTTTGTAATTTCCCAGCGATACTCCTGGTTTCTCAAGCAGCGTAATATACATCGGTGTTACATGAATGACATATTTTTGGAAATCTGTGAATTTATACACTTGTGGCTTGTAATATGAGTTTTACAAGTGGGACAGCTTCCTAAAATTAATGAAGAAAAAACAACCAAATATGAACTGTCACTTATGTTGACAATGAATAATTCCATAATTTGCATACATTTATCTTGGTGTTTTCATTATTGTTATGATATTATGTAAGTTCAAGCAGAAGTCTTTTCTGAAGTAATCTGGGCTTGTGTGTTTTCATAGAGTTTGACAACCTGCTCTCTGAGGCAATAGATAATGCAGAGATTCAAATGTTGGCATATACAACTTATAAAACTGCAGAATAAATCTGAAGTCAGATAACCACACAGTGTAGCTCTTACATAAGGGAATGTTTGTAATTGAAAATTAATACAATATTGAACACACTTCAAAGGAATGTGTAATCTCAGTGCTTTCTGAGTATATTTATCTCTCCATTAATTTCACAATTATTCTCATTTGAACATCATGGGTGTGGGCTGGTATTACAAAAACCTAAACCAGTGTTTGCTCTTTCTAGTTTAGTTGCTTTAAAATTAGCATTCCTTTCATTTGGGTTGAAAACAAACCAAACAAAACCACCACCTAAAGTAATTCAAAAGTCAAATACTTGGAAACAAAGACACACAAACATTATATAGTAGTGAGATGTAATACTGTACAGGTATACTGAGCAGTATTTCCACACAAAAAGCACTGTATGTATCATACTTTTTGTTGTTGTTAATTCATTATTATTCAAATAATTTTAATATTTATAAAAAATCTAAATATATGCTGGAAGAGGTCTCATAGGTTTTTTTCCAGGCTTTTTGCCTGGAGTCTGTGTCATCCCTTTGAAAAAGTACCCCATCACACTCCAGAGTGTTTCATTAGGCATGATGTGAGCGGCCTCTTCCAAATGACATAACACAGACTCCTACCATAGACCACTGGGAGCAACTGGATGAGAGTGTTTGAGCCGTCAGAGACTTTATAATTCCTAATCATTCAAAGATGAGCTCCAGAATGAAATAAAGCAATCAAACTACATATACTCTTAAGACTAATAAAGTAACAGAATAGTTAATATTACTCTTCTTATTAAATACAGCTTGGTAGACCTTTAACAACCTTTTAAATGTACTGCTTATTTTTCAAACCTTCATTACAGTTTCAGTTTCCATCTCTCTCTCTCTCTCACACACACACACGCACACGCATACACACATACATACATGCGCACATGCACACACACATGCACACACACACACACACACTCTCTCTTTCTCCTCCAGCTCTCAAAATTCTTTCACCTTAACTGACCCACAAGTGGCCTCCTTCTAAACTGGTAACGCACAGCTGTTAGAATTACATAATTCTAAAAAGTTGTCTATTTATATGCAGTGCACTGCACAGGAAAATGGGAGAATGAAAACCCCAATGAAAGGTGCCAGGAACCACAAACAGTGAAGATACACAAACAACAGTAACTATTAAATTATAAGATTTGGGCTCTGGCCACAGTATTCTGTTTGAATTCCCCTGTAAGCCTGTCTTCGTTTAAAATGTGAACTTGCGTATTCATAACAGATAAAACACTGTACTGCAGGGATGATTGTGCCAGTCAGCCTTATAAAATCAGCTTTACAGCCTAGTTTAAACAACCCTTAAAGATAAATGTCAATCAGGGACAGCAGACATAAAAATGTGATATAATTATAGCTGGATTGAGTGTTTGATTCAGGCCCTGTCAACTGAAGTCAATCGCACACTGTCACAGCTCATGGGGAAGTGATGTAATGCTATTTTGTTTATAATATCAGATACAATTATCGAAAGGAGTTGGAAGGGGATTGATGTTCGTAATTGTTAGATGTGGCAGTTAGTTATAATATCTTGTTTGGAAATCACAATCACTTTTTCCCTTATCACCTGTATCACTTGTTAAGCACTAATATAGATACACAGATTTTAATGTGTATACAGTATGTATTAGATACAATTCAAAATTACTACTACTAATTCACCTAGGACTAGTACTACTTCTACTAATTATTATTATTATTATTGTTAATATTACTGTATTGGTTGAATAATAAAAGTCTGTCCAAAGGACTTGCAGAAGCTTGCGGTTTAAACCAGACTTCCCACACTGTCTCTGTGGCAGCGTGGTATAGGACACTGTGCAGAATATCTGTTTGATCTGGGAAGGTTTCTGTTTTGTGCAATGAGACTTCAGGAGACACTGACTCCTCAGGGTACGACTGCAATAGTACATGCATTGAGTATGATTTTGGGTTTTAAAGGAGAGTTAGATTGCTCCTCATAATTGATTGTTTTTATGGGATGCTTAACCACTCACAAATTAATCATATGGAATTAACTCATAAAAAAATTGTGTATTGTTATCTGAGGAAGAAATAATTAGTAGTTATTTTTTATTTCCTCCAAAGTTGCACGAAAGGGAGAATCAACCTGCTTATTGTCAATCCTTAACCTAGTGATTTCTCTCTTTAAGAAGACTTGCATGAGCCAGGGAGGGGGTGAGGGAACGGAGGGAGTGTGGGGGTGTTGCAAAAATAAATAGCCAGCCATCTAAATTCTTTGCGCTGCAGGCTAGCACTAAATAACACAGTAAACAAGGTACAGCACAGGACCAACATCCTGCGTGGACATTACAATTCCCCTGGTGCTGCATAATTTATCAAAGAGAAGGCAGTTTTATGGGGAGTGTTTGTGTACTGTGCATTGGAAAATGACCCAGGACCCCTTGAATTCAGTTCATAAGTAAGTGTGCCATCCATCAACGCGGTCCCTGTGGTCTTTGGGACACTACACTTACTAAAACAGAGAACGCAATGGCCAGGCCTCATACAAGCCGTGGCACTATATAACAGCACTGAGATCCCAGGGAGTTAACAGCAACTGTTGTAATACAAAGGCAGCACTAGGCAAAAGGTGTAAACACATAATGAAATGCTCTTTGGGTTTTTTCCCAATAGAGGTTAGTGAATCAGTTTTGACAGGAGGCATTTGACTGGGTGTTTTTATGCTTGGTGTTTGGTTCATTAAGCATTTTTTGGTGTGTATCTGTATATGTCCAGTATCATTATCAGTGACAAAAAAATTAAACGTATATTGACTATAATTCAATCATATGTGTATATATACAGTGTATAAACAATTTTGATGCATTTCAATCAGATTTGTTTACTTTGATTTACACAACCTACTCAACACTTTGAAGAGGCAAGATACTTTTTATTGTGAAACAGCTGTTAATGAAAAAAAAAAAAGGAAACATTTTGGTTAGAGAAGTATTCACCCCCATTGAGCTGATACTTGGTAGAACCACCTTTGGCAAACATTACAGCTGTGAGTCTTTTGGGGTAAGTCTCTACCAGGTTTGCACATCTGGATTTTGCAGTATTTGTCCATTCTTCTTGAGAAAACTGTTCAAGCTCTGTCAGGTTGAATGGGGATGGTTGGTAGACAGCAATCTTCAAATCTTTCCACATGTTCTCAATCAGATTCGTGTCTGGGCTTTGACTGGTCCACTCTAGGAAATTCACTTTCTTGTTTTTAAGCCACGCCAATGTCACTTTGGCTGTGTGCTTGGGGTCATTGTCCTGCTGAATGGTGAATCTCCATTCCAGACTTAGCCCCCGGAAGGGACACCTTCCCAGGCCCGGCTGCTGCAAAACATCCCCATAGCATGATGCTGCCACCAGGTGATGTGCTGTGTTGGGTTTGTGCCTTACATTTAGGCCATATAGTTAAATTTTCATCAGACCACAGAATTTGTGCAAAACAACAAACAACAAAATCTTTATGCAAATTCCAAGCAGGATTTTACAATGGGCTTTTTGCAGAAATGGCTTCCTTTTTGTCACTCTTCCATACAGGCCAGATTTTGTGGAGTATCTGACCTTTTTTGGTCACATGGGCAGTTTCTCCAATCTCAGCCATGGAACACTGTTGGTATTTTAGGGTTGTCATGGCCTCTTGGTGGCTTCTCTGACCAATTCACCTGGTTGCTCAGTTTCTGAAGACAGCCTGCTCTACGCAGATTCTGGGTGGTACCATATACCTTCCACTTCTCAATGATCAACTTCACTGTGCTTCAGTGGATATTCAATGCCTGTGAAATATTTTTATATCCCATATATATATATATATATATATATATATATATATATATATATATACACTCACCTAAAGGATTATTAGGAACACCTGTTCAATTTCTCATTAATGCAATTATCTAACCAACCAATCACATGGCAGTTGCTTCAATGCATTTAGGGGTGTGGTCCTGGTCAAGACAATCTCCTGAACTCCAAACTGAATGTCTGAATGGGAAAGAAAGGTGATTTAAGCAATTTTGAGCGTGGCATGGTTGTTGGTGCCAGACGGGCCGGTCTGAGTATTTCACAATCTGCTCAGTTACTGGGATTTTTGTAAACCATTTCTAGGGTTTACAAAGAATGATGTGAAAAGGGAAAAACATCCAGTATGCGGCAGTCCTGTGGGCGAAAATGCCTTGTTGATGCTAGAGGTCAGAGGAGAATGGGCCGACTGATTCAAGCTGATAGAAGAGCAACTTTGACTGAAATAACCACTCGTTACAACCGAGGTATGCAGCAAAGCATTTGTGAAGCCACAACACGTACAACCTTGAGGCGGATGGGCTACAACAGCAGAAGACCCCACCGGGTACCACTCATCTCCACTACAAATAGGAAAAAGAGGCTACAATTTGCACAAGCTCACCAAAATTGGACAGTTGAAGACTGGAAAAATGTTGCCTGGTCTGATGAGTCTCGATTTCTGTTGAGACATTCAGATGGTAGAGTCAGAATTTGGCGTAAACAGAATGAGAACATGGATCCATCATGCCTTGTTACCACTGTGCTGGCTGGTGGTGGTGGTGTAATGGTGTGGGGGATGTTTTCTTGGCACACTTTAGGCCCCTTAGTGCCAATTGGGCATCGTTTAAATGCCACGGCCTACCTGAGCATTGTTTCTGACCATGTCCATCCCTTTATGACCACCATGTACCCATCCTCTGATGGCTACTTCCAGCAGGATAATGCACCATGTCACAAAGGTCGAATCATTTCAAATTGGTTTCTTGAACATGACAATGAGTTCACTGTACTAAACTGGTCCCCACAGTCACCAGATCTCAACCCAATAGAGCATCTTTGGGATGTGGTGGAACGGGAGCTTCGTGCCCTGGATGTGCATCCCACAAATCTCCATCAACTGCAAGATGCTATCCTATCAATATGGGCCAACATTTCTAAAGAATGCTTTCAGCATCTTGTTGAATCAATGCCACGTAGAATTAAGGCAGTTCTGAAGGCGAAAGGGGGTCAAACACAGTATTAGTATGGTGTTCCTAATAATCCTTTAGGTGAGTGTATATATATATTAGTTGTTTTGAAAATGCCTTGGTCTTCATGGTAGTATCTTTGATTTGAATTCATTACCCAACTGTGAGACAGAGACAAGTGTATTTTATCTGAAATCATGTGAACCACTTTTATTGCACAAAGATGGACTCCATTCAACATTTTGTGTGAATTATGAAGGCAATTGTTTGCACCTGAGCTTATTTAGAACTGTCATAGCAAAGGGGGTGAATACTTTGTTAATGAAGACTTTTCTTGTTTTTGATTTTGATTGATTTGTCCCCCCTCCCCATTTTTTTCAAAGGTGAAAGTGTAAAGTAGGTTGTGTAAATCCCATTTAAACAAAATGTGAAATATATATTTATGTTTCTTTATATTTATTTTCTGTTAGCATGCATGGGCACTTGTTTGAGATACTACATGTCTCATTTTGCTTTAGTGGTGATTATTTTTCATTCTTTTTTGTCATTAATTTAGTTCATTTTCAATTAATTTTACTGAGATGGATTCTCACAGGAGCAATTCCCAACCACACTAGTATTTAGCACCTTTGCTTTTTAAGAATTTTCTATTACCATTAATCAATAGTCTATTTTCCTATTTGCTTCCTGGTATTTACACTATGGATGTAAATGTCCCTACAGGCTTGTTAAAATCCCTATATTATTCGGATGTGTGCACACACAACATTGCTGTTTAAATCATAAACCATGGATAGAGGGAGGGAGGGAGGAAAAGAGAGAGAGAAAAGTATACCTTGCAAGCATTATTTATTCCTTTTTAACTGAACTTCCCACACTCAGACCACATGTGCCACAGGATCTGGGTTCAGTCTGAGGGTGGGGCTGGGTTTGAGGTTTTGGGTGGGAGCTGAAATGACTGTGGATGCTGGGAGCTTGAAGATGGGCTCCAGCAGTATCTCTGAGCTGAAATCTGCAGAGTTAACCTCTGGTGAGAGTCAAGATACTTTTTTCCAAGAGCAGTATTCTTGAAATGTCGCATTTGTGAATGACCAATCTTATTCTCCCTTTCTAGCACTGCTATACAGTGACACAAAAACACAATGTGAGATACAGCACAGCTGATGTGGTGCCATATAGTGTCACTGCACCTACAGTATAGTGCTAGAAGGGGAGCTCCTCAGTTGTGCTATATGAAAGCGTTGCCTTTCATTTCTCATACTATATGTTTGGCACAAAACACTATTATAGGTGATGCAGTCCCTAATATTGGGCTTATCACCACAACTACACCCATGACGCCCGGTCTGTGCACTGCAGGGCCTGCGGTGTCTATTTTACAGTTGTTCAGGTCTGGGGTGAAAGAGGGACAGTCCTTTGCTAACAGTTACACAAGATTTGAACTTTGCTACAGTTTTAACCTTGCAATTGTAAATAGTTTAAGCTAACCTGAATCTTTGAGAGAATGTATATCCAGCGCCGTGTATTTCCCCTCTCTTGCTTCTCCTCCTCCCTTTCTCTTTCCCTCCCTCTCCTCCATCTGCTCTTCCCCTCTCCCTCTCTCTCCTGTCTTGCACTGCACAATAACAGGCCATTGCTCTTCAATTAGGCTAATCAGGCTCTTTTATTTTCATTAGTGGTCTCCCTTAAAATTGCCAGGAGCTATTTCCTGCTTGCTTACCAGCACACAGCCTTGTTTACTCTCTATGATCCTGGCAGCTTCGCCGGCGCGCTGTGGCTCATACACATTAGGCGAAATTGTATTACCTGCTAATTTCCCTGTGATGAAATAATTATGGGGAAAATGGCTCCTCGCTCCATTAGGTGTAGCCTCTGACAACATTTGCCGGTTCTTTCCAGGAGCAAATGTGCAGAACACAGGGAGACGGCCTGACAAAGGTAATATTTTTCATAAAAGCATTATAGGTTCCCCTCATGACACTTTGTGAAAGAGACTAAAATGATTACAGGGAATACTAAGATGATAGTTACGGGTTAACCAGTTCCCACTTACACTTTTATAAGTATGACTTGGATTACAGAATAAAATAGGATATATGTCTAATGTAAAGTTCCAAAAATAAAAGTTTTCTTTTTAATATTGTGTCAGATAAACAAATACTATACTATACTGTCACCTACAAGTACATCTGGAGCTAAACTTAATCTATGCTGACCACAATATTTAAAACTGAAATTACATTTCTCACAGTTATTGGCACAGTAATATGTAAGAGAGTGTTTAAGTCAAAGACCACAACTACCTCAATGTTTAAACTGTAGTTACCACAATAAATGGTATGGGACGGCAATCTCCGGTGGTATTTTGTCTCCTGGGTTAATCGAATCTACAGCCCCACTGCCAATTGAAAAACACAAACCCTATATTTGATGGTGGCTTTTAGTGTGCCAAAGCTTTTTCGTTTTTCTTGTGTGGAAAGCTGTCATAAGGCAGTGGGAATGCAATTTGAAATTGGCAAAGTGGGCTCAGATTTTGCTGTGATTATTTTAGTGTACTAGTGTGACTGACTCTAGCTGCTCTTCAAATTACTCCCTAATTACTTTCACTAATGTACATCCCATACATGGGACATCGTGACACATTTATCAGTAAATAGTAATTATTGTACATAACCGTGATAAAATGATGGTCAGTTGCTGGGGCAGACAATAAACGAATTTACTCAGGAATAAGGAGAAAAAATCATGACTAAACCAACTGCCATGGATGTAAATAACCTCTTTGGATGTAAAAGCTAACATGTAAAATCGCATAAGAGGTTCAAGGGAAGAAGTGATAAGGCAGCTGTACTTACTAAGAAGGAAATCCTGATATTGTATATAGTATTAACAGCTTTCCTGACTTAAATTCAATGCATACAGAAGCAGGGGCCCACACTGTTACCCTGTCTTGTATATGGTACACTATTATTGGAGCGGTACCCCACCCTGTTCCTGGGGAGAGACACGATTTGGGAAGGCTTTATGGGGTCTCTCTTAATCATTATACATGGAATATCTTAAACACGTGGCCGTTGTGACTAATTAAGCCCAATAATTGAATCAATTAGGTCTGTAGCAACAGAAGGCTGTCCAGGACCAGGGTTGGCCATCTCTGCGATTAATGGGTAAAGGTATTCCCTCACTAAGAAGCTTAGTGTTTTCTTGTCAAGCACAAAAGCTGCATTCTTTCCTGCTAGTGGTGTTGCATAGATTAGCGTGTGGGTGACAAGGTGTTCAGACAAGTGAGGAATGGCCCTCTGACCCCGGCCACGATCCAAACAACGCAGCCTCCATGCTGTGTCTGCGTCGGCAGCGTTCCCAAGCACCTTCCCTGGGATATCGAGCCCACGCTTAATCTCTCCGCTAAGGCCCCAGGCGACACCTCATGATCAATACATTAATATTGTCAGAGCCTATATAAATTGGCACAAAGGCTGTGGCTGCCGAGAAAGCCTGGGTTTTAAACTGCTAATCCTCTTCTCGGGTCTTTAGAAGCTTTTCTTTGCATGCAATGGGATACATAGAAATCAGGTCTGAACTCTAATCCACCTCCCCTGAAGGAAAATATCTATTTTCTTCAATACATGTTTTTGCTCTATTAGGTCTCATCCAAGTTTGTGGGGAATAACAGGTGAAAATGTATTAAGCACATTCATGTATATATGTAGATCTATATAGATATACATTAACATATTCATAATTTACTATGATAACTCAAACAGCTCATTACATTATTATTATAATTATTGCCATTTAGCTGACGCTCTTATCCAGGGCAACTTATATTTGTACCCATTTATACAGCTGGGGATTTTACTGGAGCAATCTAAGTGAAGTATCTTGTTCAAGGGTACAACAGCACTGCCCCACCCAGGATTTGAACACACAAACTTCCAGTCATGAGTCCAGAGCCCTAACCACTACTCAACAGTGCTGCCATAGATGACTGTAGGTGATGTGCAGGGTTTATGGGGGCTCCTGTGTTGGCCATTTCCTCCAGACTTACCAAAGCATGAATGGTGAGTCTTTCCCCCTGAAGCCCTACAATAATAATAATAAGAAGAATCAGCCTTTTTCAGCCTTTTAGGTTAACTGAATTCTTCCAGTTACACAAAAAGTCTGGTCTTTTTGATCGTCTTTCGCAATATAGAAAAAACATGTAAATACATTAAGTAGAACACTTTATGATCATTAATAATAATAATAATAATAATAATAATAATAATAATAATAATAATAATGCTTGTATGTTCTTTGTGGAAGTGTACCTAAATATGATTCTTTAGTTTTGAAATGTATATAAATTCCACATCCATCATTTGCATCACACTGCTTTTTCCCCCTGGTCAGAAATAGGGTTCGTTTATTTTGTTTTCCGTGTCATGAACAATGAGTTTTGTCCGGCCACTGTACCAGAGACCTGGCTCCTGATGCCCCGGCAGCGACATATCAGTTGTAATGAATCCTTGTACAATGCAGGTCCTTCAGTCTGAAAAGTGCAAAGCCTTCCCAATAGCTTCTCCATTGATCCACCCCCCCCCACATTGCCCTTTCAAAGCAGGTGAGAGGTGCTGAAGCCAACATTGAACAACACCAAACTCAGACTGCAAGATCAGCCTTTATACCTCAGAGGTGTAGTGAGAGCGCCGGCCACTGCGTTGTCGGCTGTGCAAGCCTGTCACATCGTGTACAGAGGCAGGAGGCGCAGACACGGTTAGCGAGATCAAGGATAAGGGCCTCTGTGCTTCTCTTGTCTGAGCTCAGTAGAGAGGAAGGCACACTTTGAAAGGTGGACTTTTTCTCTCTCTCTCGCTGACAAAGGCTCCCTGTTGATATGCTTTTGATTGTTGCATAACGCTGATTGGCCGGTCTGATAGAGTGTGCGCAAGAAGTCACCTCTCCACCGTAATTACTATTGCCACTCCGTGCTGCCTCTCATCGCATATTGTGAGATAAATTATTCAGCTGACAGTCTCAAGCAGGGGGACTGGAATGAAAGCACACCAGTTCTTTAACATTCAGTTAGAATATACTACTACTAAGAATAATAATAAATAACACTAACAAGACACTACAAGGGCTCATATAATTAAAAGGCATGTTAAAACACATTTATTACACAGCAGACAATTAAACATTATCAAAAGACCAGCACTTGAAACCATATGTGATTTAAGATGTGATCTGAACACAGAGACTTCAGTAGCATTTGCGGAAGAAGGGCCTTTTCACTAGTCAAATGCATCTTTCTTTTGGGAACAGGATACACTCCTTAGGAGGGCATACATTACTCTGAATGCAGGCCTCAAGGTAAACTGGAGCTTGGCCCTGGCAGGCCTAGTTTAACCCACGTTTTGAAGAAGACCAAGTGCCAGAATGTTGGGACAGCTAGGACTTGTGTGACGGTGGGGTTGATGTGTATCTAGTATAGACAATGTGAGATTTAGTTGAGGCTGCACATGCAAACCGAAAGCAGTAGCTAATGCCCCTCACATCTCCATCCGTTTTTTCCCCGCTTTTGATTCCTAATGAAAAAGGACCTGCTGCCGTCTCGTGGTTTACAGCTTGTGTGCACAGGAGAGAGAGGCCTATTCTACAGATCAGTGAGTTCACATAAATTCAGAGTCAAATTACCTGTGAAACAGCATGAGCCACAGTGTCCCATACACTCGAGCTGCATTCCCATACAGAAGGGTCTGCCTCTAGTGAATAAGACAGAAGGGTAAAGATCTGTTGTATTCGGTGTGAGTTTGTGGATTGAGAGAGATTGTGTATGTAATGCATTCAATCTACCCAAAAACTGGGAAATCTGAAGACCTGTGCTAGGTGGCTTCATAAGCCGAGTATTGCATTCAGTATGGAGCTGGACTAGAACGGATGGATGAAACTGGTGAAACCAATGTAAAAATCTTTGAACTTTTAAGGTGGGTGATTTTAAGGTGGGTGATTTTGGTTAAGTGAAAAAAACCGCAGTCCTCCAGGACAACAGCTGTGTAATACTGATTTAAACAGACCTGTGAAATGTGTTGGATTTTGGTCATCAGGGACTGGATTTGAAGGACTCCATTGTCAAGTATAGAACCTGGGCTGGATTTTTATCACCTTCAAGCGCCCAAGTCCAAATAAGTGACAAACCTGATGCCACTGCTTGACAAGTTCCTGCACACACTCTTGAGAACTCAGGAGAGAGATGTCAGTGGAACAGGTCCATGTTCAACATCAACATTATCGTATAGGCATTGTTGTATTTTTTTGGGCTAAACTACGGTGGGGCTAATCCATACAGTGGTGGGGCTCAAATCAACGTCTGAATTTCAATGTGAATACACACACAATGGAATAGCATACTTCCCAGTAGCTGGGAAGTAGCTGGGCAGTGGGGGGGGTGAGGGTGAAATACGGTGAGATCAGGGGGGTTTGTTGGAGTACCAGACCGCATTTTTGGATACGCATGCCAAAATTTGAAAACCGATGCTGGGTTAGATGATTGCACTGACTCGAGAGCAACAGACATGGACAGTCACAACTACTGAGTTTAGGCAATATTATTCGTGCTATTTCAACTCGTTCATGTCTGCTACAAACCCAACGCATTGTACATCACACGTCACACTGCTCACACACAGAGAAAGTAAGAGAGACAGACACAGAGACACACACAGAGAAAGTGAGAGAGAGAGACACAAAGACAGAGAGAGAGAGAGAGAGAGAGAGAGAGAGAGAGAGAGAGAGAGAAAGATACAGTAGTTATCCGAGCACAACAGGTGGCCGCCGAGTCCACACAAAACACGACAATGTCAGCACAGTTTCAGAATCAACCCTATTATTTAAAATATATTCAAACTCACCATTTACATTTTCAAAGGAGCACAATCCACCGGTTGTTGTGGTTGGATCCATAATAATGTTAGCAATGTTACAATTTCACAAATTACTTAGGTAGCTAGCGTTAGCTAACGTTAACTAATTTGGCTCAGACTATACTGCGTGCTAACGCTTGCCAATGTCATGCAGCAATGGCGCAGTGACGCAAATGGAACTGGCTGGCGCTTATTCTGCTCGGTGATATTCTTGGTTGTTGCATGGTGGGGCTAAGGTGGGGCTAACACAATTCTTGGTGGGGCTGTAGCCCAACCAAGCCATACACTGCCCTTCCCCCTGCGTATAGGTGTTGGCGCACTTGATCCAAGTCACCGCAATGCTGTAGTTTCTACAGGCAGGCCCCGAATTCAACCCGCCATCCAACCTGTAGGCCCAACCTCGAAGCATCTAAGCCAGGCCAGGCAGCTCAGAGGCATGACAAGAGCTTCATCTCAAAAAAGACTGTTTCCCAAAGCACTGTGTGTGTGTGCTTGTGTGCGTGTGTGTGTGGAGGGCGGGTGGGATTGGTGGGATTTATACATTCTCAAACCCCATGGGAGGTGCATCGCCATAACAGGCTCACGTACACAAATAACCCTGACACCGAGGTCCACATGAAGGCAGTGTCTCTGATATCTGTCAAAGGAGATCCTAATACCTGTGAAGCACCAGCTGAGGGAGCAGAAAGTCAAGATCTGGCTCTTTGTGAGTAGCGAGACCGGGGTCACCTCTCATCTCTGCCCCCACTACATAACACAACAAAAACCCAGGGACTACCTCTTTTGCTAAACATAGCCTTTGTGGGCCTTTGCTATTGTACCTGGAGCTCAGCGGTTTTGCAGGTTGGGCTTTTTTTTTTAAATGATTTCTCCATATAAGGTGGTGTCTGTGTTCCGCGAGGAGATTACAGCCACAGACTGCCACTAAACGAATTGCCATTCGGATAAGAGCTCGCTGCTCTCTCCATCCAATTCCCTTTATCTGTCTAATTTTATTGAGCAGTGCTCTCCGCGCTCCCCAGACAGCGCCTCACATGCATGCACTCTCCCCGGCCCCTGGCAATCTTGTTTGGATGGCCGGCGTTTGCAGCCCTCCCAGAAATAAATTAATTCAACAAGGATAGTCGCCACCGAAATGCGACAGCCGTCGTGGAAATAAATAAATAAACAGGAGATGCACACCTGATCAGCAATAGACTGATAATGAGAGAATACATGTCTTTTACCTCTCTGTCTTTCTCCCTCTCACACACACAAATTATACATATGGGCTATAGAAGATCAATTTTTCTGATTATAAGAATACATTTCTGTTCTTTGAAAATAATATATATAAAAAATACCCCCAAAAAATGAAATACATTTAAAGAAAATAGTGTCCAATTCAGAGGTTTGAGTTCTTCCTCAACCCAAGAGCCTCCCTGGGCCCCCCAGGGCATCAGTGCCTTTGAGCACACATAGATATAAAAAACAGTTGCTGACAGAAATTATTTTCACTGCTTGCTGTGTTCCTGCACACACTCTGCTGGTATCTTTGAACATATTATATGTCGAGACAAGAGCCCTTTAATTTCTCTCTCATGTGCCTATTCCCACCCCTTGTTTCTGAGCATCCTTCTCCTGACAGGCATTTGCAGTTCAGGATCAATCCTTTACTCACAGGCCAGGGATTGCTAAGGCTTTGAGTAACTCTCCTACAAAACTGTAAATTTACTGTGTTGTAGCCTTGTCATCCAAGTGCATTTACACGATCCCTCGTCTCAATTCATCCGGTAAGCTGCATATGGATCTGTTCGAGCCCCAAGCAAGACATGATTAATATATATAATTTTTTGGGGGTGAGGAAGATATGGTTGACGCATCGTAGGCATTTATGAAAGTGCTCTCAACAATGCCGAATGTGATAATTAGCCATGTTAGGAGTCAGGGAAAGGCCAATTTAATTATTTTCCATTATCTTGGAAGATGTTGCGTCGATGCCGACTGCTATAATCACGATCATTAGTTTTGTTCATTAGCGGTTATATTGTAGCGAGCTCGTTTCAAGGGCCGTCAGGGAGTTGATTTGGACAGGTGCCCAGATCAACAAAAAAGGATGCAGAGAATTGTGAAACTATTAAAGCACGCACGTACATCAGTTCAGAAATAAGAGATACACTTTGGGAAGAGGGGGGAAAGTGAAAATAAACCCTTCTAGTGTATCGTGTCCACAGTGCACATGGGCTGGACAGCACATTGACTCAATGTATAGACTGTATTTTAATGTGTATCTCTAACCTGGCCTGTACCTGATACTATTTAGACAAAGTAGTGCTATTATTGCAATGTAGTTTAAGAGCTCTTTAATTCTTCTCTTTGGAAAAAAAAAAAAATATTTCTCATGTGTTAAAATGATAAATGTAACCAAATGTTACCAAACACTAATCAGAAAAAAACTGATTGGTTGGGTAAAGCTACCTGTTTAGAATAAGTATTTTACCCTGAATAACTTTTTGTCCTTCTCTTTTTAAGTGTGCATCATCACTTAAAAGGCACCGTACAACTTCCAATAAACCCCCCACCACCATAAAAACAACACTGAACACAAATACAATTAATGACTTTCGATTACATTGTAATTAAGAAACTGCATTAGCTCAATCTGCTAAAAGCCATGCAAGATAAAAAGCAATACTTTTTTCCCCCAGATAAACTTAATTAATCTAACTTGTTACATATTGTGCATTTGTCAACATTAGTTCTTCCAGTTTGTGTGGGCGTTAAAAATGAAAGAAAGAAAAAATAGAATAAATGTGTTCTTTATATACCACTGTGGAGATGCACGTCATTAAAAGGCGAATGCAAGCATGTCGATATATGTACATACACCGATCAGCCATAACATTATGACCACTGACAGGTGAAGTGAATAACACTGATAATCTAGTTATCATGGCACCTGTCAGTGGGTGGGATATATTAGGCAGCAAGTGAACATTTTGTCCTCAAAGTTGATGTGTTAGAGGCAGGGAAAAGCGTAAGGATCTGAGCGACTTTGACAAGGGCCAAATTGTGATGGCTAGACAACTGGGTCAGAGCATCTCCAAAACTGCAGCTCTTGTGGGGTGTTCCCGGTCTGCAGTGGTCAGTACCTATCAAAAGTGGTCCAAGGAAGGAAAAGCGGTGAACCGGCAACAGGGTCATGGGCGGCCAAGGCTCACTGATGCACGTGGGGAGCGAAGGCTGGTCCGTGTGATCCGATCCAACAGACGAGCTGCTGTAGCTCAAATTGCTGAAAAAGTTAATGCTGGTTCTAATAGAAAGGTGTCAGAACACACAGTGCTTCGCAGTTTGTTTCGTATGGTGCTGCGTAGCTGCAGACCAGTCAGGGTGCCCATGCTGACCCCTGTCCACTGCCGAAAGTGCCTACAATGGGCACGTGAGCATCAGAACTGGACCACGGAGCAATGGAAGAAGGTGGCCTGGTCTGATGAATCACGAGTTCAAGGTGTTGACTAGGCCTCCAAATTCCCCAGATCTCAATCCAATCGAGCATCTGTGGGATGTGCTGGACAAACAAGTCCGATCCATGGAGGCCCCACCTCGCAACGTACAGGACTTAAAGGATCTGCTGCTAACGTCTTGGTGCACAGCACACCTTCAGAGGTCTAGTGGAGTCCATGCCTCGACGGGTCAGAGCTGTTTTGGTGGCAAAAGGGGGACCTACACAATGTATACGTATATATACGTACATACATATATATATATATGTATACGTATATACATATATATATATATATATGTTTACGTATATATATATATATAATATATTCAGTTTTAAATCAGGGCTTGTGATCATAATCATAATTAATAAATTAATTAATTTAGCTGATCCTTAAACACACATATGAGGTCATTGTGAAAAGGCCAACAGTTTCCTGGTTTCCTGCTCATATTCCGATATATGTCCCACTATGCAAATGCTGCTAGTGCTGATCACTCCCATCCCACTATCCCTTAGCCACTTTTCTTGCAGATACAGAATGCATTTTAACTACACGCATTAAACTGATTTCAGCCCTGATAGTCCAATTTGCTGATGTCAGCTCTTGCCTGGTGTAGTGATAGAAACCCAGATTAGAGACTGATATTCACATAAAAAGAATTACAAAAAAGGGCCAATTCATTTAAATGCTGCTGCACCAGCTTGGAGAGGGAGAAGAAGAAAAAAGAGCTATAACTACTTTAGTTCTTCACTAATTTCTGCAGCTGATCTTTGACCTTGCCTGCCTGCCCTTCAAAGCACTTCCAATGCTGGTATCAGAGACGTTGTCTGGTGTGATTTCAGTGTGGGCCACTCTCCAAAGCTGTTCTTATTGGCTATAACTGGCATTTGTATATGCAGCTTCAATGTATTAATTACAGCGAACATGCACCATTCAGTTTGATCACATGCTTAGGTAGCTGTATTGCGTTTTCGTATACATTTGGAAAAAATCCTCTTCTCCAAAATTTAAACTTATGCTTAAAACCATATGAAATGTAGTAGATAATTTTGCCTTAAGACTTACTTTTAGATTTGTTCAAGAGAAGGCGATTGGTCACATGGCTGGCAGCCATGTTGTGTTTCACAAAATATCTTCCATCCACCCCTTCTCTGGAACTGTTTGTCGGAAGTGAAACTTGGTATACATAAACATGGTCAATCCCCTAAGAAGTTTGTTTAGATCAAACTGATGCATTAAAAGACATTGCTTCCACTGACCAATGGAACTTTATCGTTGCCACTTGCATACGATCCTCTATCAATCTGTGAAATAATACAATACACTCACACACCACCTCAGATCAACTGATATAGTAACTGTAATCAGCTGAAAGCTGAAACCACTTCCATTGCTTATACAGTGAGGGAAAAAAGTATTTGATCCCCTGCTGATTTTGTACGTTTGCCCACTGACAAAGAAATGATCAGTCTATAATTTTAATGGTAGGTATATTTTAACAGTGAGAGACAGAATAACAACAAAAAAATCCAGAAAAACGCATTTCAAAAAAGTTATACATTGATTTGCATGTTAATGAGGGAAATAAGTATTTGATCCCCTATCAATCAGCAAGATTTCTGGCTCCCAGGTGTCTTTTATACAGGTGACGAGCTGAGATTAGGAGCAGTCTCTTAAAGGGAGTGCTCCTAATCTCAGCTCGTTACCTGTATAAAAGACACGTGTCCACAGAAGCAATCAATCAATCAGATTCCAAACTCTCCACCATGGCCAAGACCAAAGAGCTGTCCAAGGATGTCAGGGACAAGATTGTAGACCTACACAAGGCTGGAATGGCTACAAGACCATCGCCAAGCAGCTTGATGAGAAGGTGACAACAGTTGGTGCGATTATTCGCAAATGGAAGAAACACAAAATAACTGTCAGTCTCCCTCGGTCTGGGGCTCCATGCAAGATCTCACCTCGTGGAGTTTCAATGATCATGAGAACGGTGAGGAATCAGCCCAGAACTACACAGGCGGATCTTGTTAATGATCTCAAGGAAGCTGGGACCATAGTCACCAAGAAAACAATTGGTAACACACTACGCCGTGAAGGACTGAAATCCTGCAGCGCCTGCAAGGCCCCCTGCTCAAGAAAGCACATGTACAGGCCCGTCTGAAGTTTGCCAGTGAACATCTGAATGATTCAGAGGAGAACTGGGTGAAAGTGTTGTGGTCAGATGAGACCAAAATCGAGCTCTTTAGCATCAACTCAACTCGCCGTGTTTGGAGGAGGAGGAATGACCCCAAGAACACCATCCCCACCGTCAAACATGGAGGTGGAAACATTATGCTTTGGGGTGTTTTTCTGCTAAGGGGACAGGACAACTGCACCGCATCAAAGGGACAATGGACGGGGCCATATACCATCAAATCTTGGGTGAGAACCTCCTTCCCTCAGCCAGGGCATTGAAAATGGGTCGTGGATGGGTATTCCAGCATAACAATGACCTAAAACACACAGCCAAGGCAACAAAGGAGTGGCTCAAGAAGAAGCACATTAAGGTCCTGGAGTGGCCTAGCCAGTCTCCAGACCTTAATCCCATAGAAAATCTGTGGAGGGAGCTGAAGGTTCGAGTTGCCAAACGTCAGCCTCGAAACCTTAATGACTTGGAGAGGATCTGCAAAGAGGAGTGGGACAAAATCCCTCCCGAGATGTGTGCAAACCTGGTGGCCAACTACAAGAAACGTCTGACCTCTGTGATTGCCAACAAGGGTTTTGTCACCAAGTACTAAGTCAAAGGGGTCAAATACTTATTTCCCTCATTAACATGCAAATCAATGTATAACTTTTTTGAAATGCGTTTTTCTGGATTTTTTTGTTGTTATTCTGTCTCTCACTGTTAAAATACACCTACCATTAAAATTATAGACTGATCATTTCTTTGTCAGTGGGCAAACGTACAAAATCAGCAGGGGATCGAATACTTTTTTCCCCCATAGGTAGCCATACTGCATTTTTTTATTCATTTGGACATTTTTTTTAAATCATCTTCTTTGGAACCACTTGCAATAAGCTTGAGAAATGTAGTGCATAGCGTTGCCTTATGATCTACTTTTTGATTTGTTCCATGCAAGTCGTTTTGGTCACATCTTGTGGGTCATCTTGCATTTTTATAAAAGCCTACTTCTGCCGCCGTCCCTAGACCTTGTTTCCACAATATATTTGCACTTACTGCTCCAATGTCTATCATATGATACAATATAAATTTGGAACCAGCCAACTGATCCCTATTGCTATATGTTTGTGTAGCACTGTGCCATGCTTGCTAGGGAACCAATAATTGCTGCTTGCAGCTATATTTATAATAATAATAATAATAATAATAATAATAATAATAATAATAATTATTATTATTATTGCTTAATGTTTGTTATAGTGCTAAATAATGACAGCAGCTGTGTATATGCTTCAGAAAATGCTCAATTTCTCTTTCCATGGTATTAAACCTCCTTAAAGATGTGTTGTAAAAAGCTATACAAATCTATACTGTCTGCAGATTATATCACACACTCAACATAATATCATTCTGCTCCATATACCTGTATGAGTGAGTGTTTGTGCGTGTGTCTGTGTGTATGTGTGTGTCTGCGTCTGCGTGCGACATCTCATGCTCTTTGTTCTTCCTTTCCTCCACCCTTAAGCACTGTAGTCAATTAGCTGATTCGGGGAGATATTATCAGTCCCACGTTTCCTCTCCAACAATCACTGCAGCTTTAGTACTGTAAGCACTGAATATAACTAAGTCTCATGAAAGGGAAGTTCATCTGTAACAGCAGTGCAGTTCGTATTAAAGCACTGGGTACGCTGTGTCTATAACCCAGAGTGCAGCAGGCATTAACACACGGGAGGGGAATGAAAAGGGTCACGGGAAGCAGCTAGCTGTCAGCTCCAATTGTCCTCTCCCCTCTGGTGCACCACCAGGCTGTCTGAATAACACACTCCTCCATACATCTTGTGCCGCCCGCTCTGTCTTGCAGGAGGATGAATATGCTCCATTCGGGGTTACTGTATCCTTGATCTACCCTTAAACTCAGCGTTTTGTCGTTATAAAAGGATCATCGTCCCTCTCATTCTGTATCTTGTGGAGGAACTATTTTCAGGCTTCCTAAAAAAAAAAACAGGCCAGGTTATTCTGAGTTGTCAAATCTAAATACCGTGAGTGGATCTCCTGCATCTCGTACCTATTTTATGGGTTAGTGTTTGGATTAACATGTGTGACTGTTTACAATGTCTTTGTATCCAATTAGCAGTATACAATGATGAACGTGACCAGAAAGAGAGAGAGAGAGAGAGAGAGAGAGAGAGAGAGAGAGAGAGAGGTAACACTTTAGTAGTATTCATGATAGAATCTCCCAAAAGCATCTTTATTTTACTAATTGCATGCCATAAGGAGTTAGCAGCATACCAGTTAGTTAATGACACTTTATGAATGCTTTTAATTCTTTTAATTCATTCTTTCATTCCTTAAAATACTTTATAAATTGGATTTGGAGTTCTCAATCCACAATGTTACCATTAGACAGATAGAGAGATGGATCCATAGAATGATTGAAACACTTATGCCTTCTCTTTTTACACTCTGCAAACACACATGCTAACTCTGCTTACCTCCCAGTCAGCGGGGAAGTGCGTAAGTAAAGCGTGGGAGTGACACTCAAAGGTAAACGGGAGTTAAAACAATGCGGGTTTTCAGCAGTTAACATTTACACTGCTAATTGAGATGAAACAAGCATGTGGTTTGAGGGCAGGGTTTGCAAATATATACTGCAATGTACCATTAGATATTACAGATAGGTCAGTAAGAGATTAAAGTAAACATACCATATTCTGTTGTGTTGCTTGCTTTCTGGCCTGTGTTTAACACCCACACCCACTCACACTCACACTCTCTCTCTTCGTCTTGCCAGGTGAGACGCTAGGTTGCCTGCATGTAGCGTAGCATAGCTGCTTAGCTTTCCGACTCACACGCTGCCTGAACTGGGAATGGAGATGTCTGTATAGATGACAACCCTGCTCTTGGCATATCAAAGACCCACAGTTCAAAGAAGCATAGGTGGAAAAAGAGCTGCCGCAATCCATTTCAAACAACTGTCAAAAGCAATAGATGCTTAAAGAAAGGACAGCAGAAGGCATCATATCCCATTCAGGCTTCGAATAACGTATTTTTTTTAACTCATAAAGGTGAATGATACATCTACATTCTCAGGCCTGCTTTGTGCCCTTCTGACTCTTCGTCAAAGCTTTCATGATTTATTTGTGATATATTATTTTTCCCTGCAACCCCAGAAGCTCTCTAAATATAGATGTCTATCCTACCCCCCCTTATATCCATTAGCTTTGATTGTGGTCTCTTTTCATTTCAATAGAAAGTCATTCTCGAGTCTCATAGCCAGGGATTCGAGCTCTCCAAATGTTCTCAGACCAGACATTAACTAGATGCCACCAACTAATGGGTGTCTGAGTGTCTCTATAGAAATAAGACTATGGAGGTGTCAATACCAGTGATTAAACAAGATTTGCAGTTGTTTCAAACTGTTATCATACATGATGCTTTCAGTACAGTGCATTCAACAAGTGAACCCCATTCTACAGTGCTCATCTGTCACGTCTATTTAAACATGAAAAAGGTAAAGGGTGACAGTGCAGAATAATTACCCATAATGCTATAAGTTGACCTACACTTCCACTGACTCACCTGTCTGCCTATTAATTGATAATAATCTGTAGTTTTGTGGTTTCAAAATTGCATAGTATTAAGTCTTATAACCTATAGTCTATTTATAGCATGTGAACATCATGTACTGAAGTTTGAGGTCTTTTGTTTGTAACAAAAAATTAACAAGAAATATATGGTTATTTATATTTCTCTCTCTTTCTCTACTGTCAAAACACACAGGCAGTCACTGATTTGAGTCGTTATTTGTATTGAATCCTTGAAAAGCAAAATTAAGATGTGCCTGATTTAAGAGTTACAGGGCGTCCACAATATTTGTCCTTCATTCAATGCTTCACTGCATTGCCTATGATGTGATCTGATAATGTCCATTCACTCATGGTGAAAAAATGAGCGAGCAAGCGAGCGTGTGAGTGGAGCTAATAAAATATTAAGGGAACGAAGCCACTACAAGATTATATTTTTCTAGCTTCTGAGAAAATTCTATATCTGGGTTTACAAGAAAATTGAATTTTAGCCTGCTGCATTTGCACATAAAAAAAAAAAAAAAAAAAAAGAGAGAGAGAGAGAAAAAAAAAAAATTAAACCAGTTAAGATGCTTATATTACATGTGGCTGAAAGGTCCTGAACCACCTCTGGTCGGTGTGCAGTTTGGGCCCTGTTGGCCAGAAAGTGCTGGTGGGAATCTGAGTGGGGTTATTCCTCACAGGGCAGCACACAACTGTCTTGGGTCGGCTTGACACCATCCAGGGTTTCCTTGGCTAGTCCTACAGCAGCGACTCCTGTGGCTTATCAAGCGCCCGTGACCTCCAGGGTGTTCTCAGCGAGGTCCTCCCAGCAGTGCTCTAGCTCCGTTGTTGCACTGTGTTTGCGCTGTGGGACCCACCGTGTTAACAGAAGCCCGTCTGTGGCCTGAGAATTCATAGCTATAGTGCTGCTCACCTCTGGTTAAAGTGTCTTGGTTAAGATGATGTAAGAATGTACTTGTGCATTTGTTAGTAATAGTTGAATCTGCAAATCCCTTTTTCACAATGTGGACTTGTTAGAAACCGAAACCTGGATGGGTATAAGGTAGGATCAGTGCAGTCTTGGAACAAATATAGTAACTGTACTGCATCTCTGAGCTTCATCTCAATATGTGTGCAATACTCTAATCTGGCACTGACATCAGCACTCACCGTGTACTACTCTTCACAGATGGCTTTTAGATGTCTCACCCGGCATTTCTGTCCGATCTATCCGTGACAACGTCAGACAGGAAACTTGATAAAGAAAATCAAACGCTTTTGTCTGCCTGCACAAGGGGCTCACCTCTTGTATCGGTCTGTGTACGGTATGGTGTGACTCCTGTAACTGGAAAAAAAAACAGCCCCTTGATCACAGCATGATCCACTGTCTAGATGGTACAAAGATTATGTTTTATTCCTCATCTCCAGCTACTTCAAAGCTCTCCCTTAAATTCTGTGTCACCTCTAAAATATATTTAAACCCGTGTGCATCTGTCTACATCATTTGCTGCTATAATTGATTTCTGTGTCTGCATTTGTGTGCAAGTACAAAGCCATAAAGACGATCTCTCTGAATAAGAGTGAAATCCCCTTTCTTTTCTATTTCCATTGCTCCTTCACCTCTCTTCTCTTGTTTTACTGGGAAAGGAACATGTCAGACCCGTTTAATCCAAAAATTAATCTGGGTTAATCTGTTGGAAAAATAGCAAAGGCCGCACAAATTATATCTTTCACAAATGTCCCTAGTAGATTTTTCCTCCACTGATCTGGCTTTCTGATCCTCTTCTAGATGAGATTTTGCTACCCCCACATCCTAGCAGTGTACTCCAATACAGTACATCAGTACCCGCAGTTTACTGTACTAGCACTCTCTCCTAGCTGCAGCCTCAGGCAGAGAGAAGGCTAAATGTGAAACTGTAATGCTCCTTGAATGCTGCCTGATACCAGACCAGTCTGATTCCACTTGCTTTTGGAATATGCACATTTCCTAGAGCACGTACATGTAACCTGAACATCTCAAGACCTTAAATTAGTCAATCCTAAGCCCAACCTAAGTCGTGTTTTTTCAGTGACTTGCAAGTAGATAAATTATGTATCCTCCAGAGGCGTACGACACGCTCCCGCAGCCCCCGTGGTGCGGGGGGCCCACAGAGATGTAAGGGCCTCACCCAACATTTATTAAAAAAACATAAATAAATCAAGACAATAATAATATTAATTGCACTCTGATCCTGGGGGTGGAATCATGCTCTGATCTTTTGGGGGGCCACCATAAATTCCGGTACAGTATCCACTATATTCACAAAGGCTTTTGGCTTTTGACAGCCGAAAAATACAATTATGGGGATTCAGAAAGTAGGAAAACAATCTTGTAGTCCCACTCTTGGTCTTAATAGCAGTAGTATTCCTTCAGAAAGATGACAGGGGTAATATCGTGCCATTCCTCAGTGCAGTACAGTGCGTAGTACAGTGTGTAGTGCAGTCTGACAAGCTGGTATTGGCTGCAACCTCTTAATTCACTCTTCCAAATCATCCCAGTAGCATTCACTGGGATTGAGGTCAGGACTCAGGACCAGTCCACTGTGTTCCACTTCCAGCTTTGTGACAAAATACATGAGTGTCTTGGTGCTGTAGAAAGCCCTTTCAATACAATTTGATCATGGCTGGTTGACTGTTGTCCATCATATCTCAATATGGCAGTAAGAGTGTTCTGAAAACAGTATCCTCTACTTTGCACATTTGGTGCACGCCATTACCAGCAGCAGATGACTTGTGCTACTATGTTTGATGATGTAGTGTGTTTGTCAGTTCAAGAAACATTTTTCTTTGCATCTCTGACTGTGAGAAAATGAACAAAGGCAACTTCTGACAATAACACAGAATATAAACACATTTTCAGCCAGTTACCCTTGTGTATAATTCTTACATCCTTTTTTTTTAAGATCATCCAATTTATGAGATGCTACAGTGTTATGTAGGCGTCTGTAACTTCTAAAGTACTTGGGATCCTTTTTCCGCGAAGTAAGCAGCTTTTCATATTCGCCAGTAATTTCTGCCATTTGATTCAAACTAAGTGATGCCAAAGAATGCCAATGCCCTCTATCTGTTTGTATCTATTTAATGTGGACATATTCAGATGAATTGCTTTTGGAAGTGAGAGTGGGAGGCAGTCCGTGGGTGTCTGTGTCTTTTTTGTTTTGCAAGCTTACATGTTAATCTGACTGAACTTCATCCCATGTATTTGTCATAAAATGTAACAGCTGCTGTTGCCTTGGTGTACTTGTTTGTTCGGCTTTTGAATAGGTAAACATGTGAAATGATTCACCTTAGAGGACAGACAACATCCATTGGACAGCATTTTTCCAGTCAGTTCGAAAGCCTGACTCACTCCTGTCAAGGATGTCTGCTTGACAGCTTTTTATTTAAGTGAATGAAATCCTGTTTGTTTAATGACACGTTTCAGTAAAAGGAGTATAGTGGGATAGTATAGTGGGAGAAGCAATTTGAAGGCTGACTGTCTGAAACGACAACTCTCATCTACAAAAGGCTGATAGATCAGAAGAAAATCAGAAGCAGATTCTTCTTGGGCTGCATTTACTTTAATAAAATCTTCACTCAATTATGTATATGTGAGTATGTTATAATTTAAAACTTTATTTCATTATTCTACTTTACCATTCTTCTCCTTGTTATAAATCATGATTGCAGTTTGACTTCAGAAATGAGGAGGTCAAGAAGATACACATCGGCCATGTTGTAATGCTCAGAGTCTAGACGGTAAAGTAAATCGCTGAGTCTAGCAGGGTGGCTGGGCGCTGGATCAAGCTTGTTCTCTGGGAAGCACACAGCTTGGTGTGTTACACAACACTTGCTGGCAAGAGACAGACAGGAAGACTTGAAACCAACACACACTCGCACAAAGAGAGATTAATTATTGCAGAAAAGGAGCAGGTCAGATGAACGAGATGAAGCCCTAAAACATGACACAATTACTTTTTCACCTGTTAAGACTAACCTTATATTTATTATATTACGTGGCATTTGTAACCCACCTGTGCTTGAAATGTTCCACTGCTAAACTAAACAATGAGCATTTCAGGAGTGAAATTTCTCATCTTAGTATTGTTAACCCTTAAAGATGATTCAGGTCCATGAATTTGTATTTTGTTATTATGATCTAAATCCATATTTGAAAATCCCTTCCCCTTTATCAATGGCTTAACTGGTGCAGCCATCCTTATAGTTTATTTGTCATTTGCGTTGCCCACTCCAGGTGAAGAACATGCAATGGTTACTCTGAAAGGTAGCTCACTTGAATAAGCCTGTCAATGTATAGCGACAGCTTTAACAAACTTTCAGCGTCAAAGCTGTATTAAATTTCACATGGAGTGGCCCAGATGTGGAATGCAAAGTCTATTTGAATAAACAAGAAATAACCAGGTGTGAAATTGACCTTTTAGATGCGAGACTTGTTTTTCCTTTCCTTTTTCCCCCCTTGAAATTCTTTAAATCTTTCCTGTAGAGCACAAGGGGGTATTTTTCATGTCCCTGTAATGTAACAGCTGCTGTTGCTTGAGTGTACTCGACGGTGGGCACTTATATAGGTAAATGAGTTGCGTCACCTGCTTCCTTAAAGGATGGCCTTCACCTTGGGAGGGCAATTTTGGAGTTTAGTGAAAAGCTTGGTTGACTTGTGTCAAGGATGTCTACTTGACAGCGTTTTACTTAACGGACTGACAATGTTTTTTTAATGACACGTTTCAGTAAATGGGGTCGACCTGTATAGTGGGAGAAGCAGCTGGCAGCCTCTTTCAACAGGAGGAGTCTGATGTTTCAACAGAAAAAAGTCTGAGCCAAATACCAGATTCTTCTTCCACTTCTCCTTCATCATTTTTGTTGTCGTTCTTTAGCATTAAAAAAAAAAAAAAATCTTGAGAAGCCAGTCAGTGACACAGTACCTCTGCGTCTATATTGATCTTCCGCAGAAAGGTCACTGCAACCTATTACAGAATAACTTCCTGACTGATTTTCCTGGTCACACCTTAGGATATATGTAATTATTACAGTAGGAGATGGATTAACCATTAACCCTGCACCCCACCACAAAAATAAAATAGAAAAATATATATAAAAGAATGTTATAGTTGAGGCTGCACAACTTGCGGCCATTATGTGATATTATATAAACATAGCCCTCAGCTTTTTCTCTGTAAATTAATTAATTCTATTATCATTTTTTTATCATTTCATTTTTGGCATCATGGGAAGGCAGCAACTTTAGAAGATAGGCACAACATCCTATTAACAAGAGAAGATGTGATATCTCCTAATGAAGGTACTTAATCATTCATAAATCAAATTGCCATTTCATAATGCACAAAACCATTCAAATCCCTAAGATACTTTCCTGCTTTAATTGGGAAGAGTAGGAAAGGTGCTGTTTTTGTCCATTAGTCTGTTGGCAAGCCAGTTACACTTCGGCTTGGATTGATCTTTGAGGCACGGTTAAAGTCAAACCCAAGATGGAATTGATTCCGAGGCCACAGAAGAGACGCACCAGAGAGTGATGGAGTTGGATACACACAGCCGTCGCAGGTCTCCAGTTTGAGTGATTGTCTCAGCAGAAGTGCAATATGTTCCAACTGCTCCAAGTAGCAGTGCGCCGAGGGGTTCCTCTCAGAAAGATGCGTTTTTAAATTCCAGTTTAGACCGTATCCACAGCTGTGTGACGATACATCCCTGTGATTCGCCGTTTGCATGATAAATAAATGATGGCAAATCGTTCGACAGAGCTAACAGCAAGCGCATGGTGCTAATTAGCCACATTGCAGCTGCAAAGAAAATCACAGGTCGGGCTCACACGATAAGAGAAAGCTTTAACAATCTTTTGAATAATTGCCTGGCATGATATGATTGTTGGTGCCAACTGGTAGATGTTACCATGCGCAGTCGTAAATTGGGAGAGCAGAGCCACTTTCGGTAATGCATGAAATGCATTCACTCTGTCCACAGTAGCTGCCATCAAAATGCGCTCCATTTCCGCATTCATTCCTAAATATCTCCTGTATGAGTGAATCAGTTTCCATTGTGACATTTGGAATATCGGTGCTGACGGAGAATGCTATCTTATGAATTTTGTTTATTTATGCTTTCCCTCTCTCCCTCTTTCTTTTTCTCATTCTCTCAGTCTCGTCTTGATTCCAGCAAGGGTTCAGAGATCCGGACTGTAGCTCTGCTGCAGACTGTGCTCTTTTCATTCTGAGTGGGGAGAGCTACATGACTCTATCCAGGAAGCTGTAAATAGTCACAGATTGTAGTCCATCTCTGTTTTGTCTCAAGGGCCATGCAGTGTTTAAGGCCAAATAAGCATTTTTGTAAGGAAGCACTACCACTGTCTCCTACAGTGTTGTTGTTTTTTACCCTAGTTATCCTGGGTATGTCAAAATGTATGAAAGTATAGACACTCACTGGGAATCACCTGAAGCAATGTTCTCTGGGAGCAAGATGTTTACAGTACAGTTTTTTAAATTAATTATTATCACCATTAATTAAGACACATAAAACAAACTGACAAGCCAAACAAAACATTTTAATGACCTAAGAGTTAATATTTTTATACTTTTTCCTCTTAGGTTGTTATTACAGATTTGTTGTTGTTAGTCTACAATGGAAAAATCAATCGACATATTACAAAATAGGTCTTTGTGTTGATTTTTTCAAAATATTTAATAACTGAATAATGATGTAGAAAAATGCATTATTACAAGTAATTGTGCGCTATGTAATAATAATAATAACAACAATAATACATTAAAACATATAAACAACAATTCACATTTTCCCTTTTTAGTTAGGCCTTGATGTGGGTGGACCCGTGGAAAGCACCAATTATATTAACGACTGAATTACAAACCTATCGTAAATCAGCCGGATGCAGAGGCCCGGGGCTCTATTTAATTGCTATGAATTGCTTGAGCCAGACAATTTAACAGGCCAATTTTTCCTTGCTGGGTCAATGCCTTTGAGTGTGAGCATTAAGAACAAAGATGAGAGCCAGGCATGATCTGTCCTCCACAGGCAAGCGCTGCCACCACCACGCTTAGCAGGCTGGGGCGCACATGTAACTGAGGCCCCTGTCCCAAGCACACCCATGTAGGATCTCATGGAGGTGGTAAAGTGCAGTGTCATGTGCTTCCCAGCTGCATACACGCAGAGGAACATAAGGCAGAGGACACAGGAGAGGGGCCTATTCAGCACTCCTTGCTCATTTGGTTGCTGGTAGCTCTACAGCAGGTGGTTCAGCAATGTTGCTCTACGTATCATTATTTTTATTTGCTTCTCCACTGTGTCTAAAGCTAATAACATTTGGAGACACTTGGCTAGCATTTGCTTAATTGTACTCACAGCACAGGTGGCTCTTCTGATTATATTATTTGTATAACTTCCCTATAAGCGCGGTAGTGACAATATTGAAAACAGGCTCGCAATGCCAGAGAGCAGAATTTTCAGTGATTTTCCGCGATGCCAGAAACAGTCCCTGAGGCACGGGGCCTCACCAAGCTGTAGGGTTACCATGGCCACGGAGCATTCCCAGCAGTCCTGTATGAAGGGGTTGCCACAGTAACCAGAGCTTGGTGAGGCACCGTACAATTTGACCCGCAGCACCTTCTGTATCCCATAACTCTCTGTACAGTAGAGGCAGATGTGGATTTGAACTTGAACGTGGCAATTCTGTGGTTGTTGATTTTGCTGTATTTTGCTGTAATGTTCTTTTACATTTAAAAAAGGAATTCTGTACAGAACGACATTGTGAGTGAACTAAAACAGTGTGGGTTTTTGCTAAGGTCCGACGATGAGAGACATGTTTTTTTGGGCAGAATAAAACCTGTGCTGGACGTTTATAAGAAAGATGGGAAACGAACAAGGCAGTTTCAGGTGTCCTGGTATGGGGTACATACATCCCTGACCGGGGCACTGAGACCGACAAACTATACTGCTGGTCATGTTTGCTTCTGTCACCAAAATCTGTTTGGACAAGTGATGGTTACTGTGACTGGTCATGAAGTGTCACCTTGCACAGCTCATCACAGGAGCACATAACTAAGGAATGCGGTTTCCCTGAATAATGTTATTGCACATTTTAATGCGAATTGACCTTCACTACAAGGTAGGCATACTTTATTTTCTTCCTTTTGTAATGGAGGTATTTGCTCAATTTATTGCCACGGCATTGCACTTTGTTGTTGTTAAATTAATTCTGTGAGATTTAGGTTGTGTATTTATATTATCCATTCCATGTAACAAACAAATATAAACTGTAGGTACTATAATCTATATGTTGTTTTAGTCCCTATTTTCATCCCTTTTTTGTTTTTAAGCAAATCTGTAACCTTTGCTTAAAGTGCTCGTGTTTCATTTTTAAATTCATGCAGATATCATGGCTACTGTTTATACTTCATGTTGTTGTTATTATTATTATTATTATTATTATTATTATTATTATTATTATTATTATTATTACTGTGCAGTTAAATAACCTGAATTCAAAAGGAAAAGCTTGGAAAACCGCGATTTTAATGTGTTGATACTTGGCTGTAAAACACGTATTAAATGCAATAAACCTGTAGTATTTTTTAATTATTATTTTTGTATTATTTTTTTGATACGTACCTCACCTGTCAAAAAAGTCACCAGCTTCCACAGAGTCACAGTCTGATTCAGGTTTGCATTGTACGATTTTAGATGAAGCTCTGTCTTTGCAAATGTGGATCTATAATACAGTTGATTCCCATATTTCAAACTCCCAAAACAGACATATGTTTTTGCCTATGATCTACCCCAAGGGAAGTCAGAAATAATTGACTGTCTTAGTTAAAATTAATATAGTCTTAGCAGATTTGCTTTCAGTTTTGGTTTGATGGGGTTTTCCAAACAGAATGTTCAATTCAAAAGCCAATAAAAAGACAACCAAATATTTTAATAAACTTGACAAAGATTGATTCTAAAATAAAATTGATACAGACATATTTAAGGTTGCATAAAGCAAGAACACGGATGTTTTATGGAATCAATGAAGTATTTTGCTATTTATATTTAAACTTTAAGACTCTGCACATCCAACCTATTCCCACAGTCCCTCAAATACATATAAACATATAAGTTTAATGGAAGTCACATTGTATCACACACAAGTAGGCTTTTAAAATATACAGTCCATGTGGCATAAACAAATGTGAGAAGCAAATGGAAGAAGACTGCATGTTTTTTTTTTATTGAAAACAGGTGTTTTTTAGTCATGTGTAAAAAATTTGCAGCAACAAGAAAAATATTTGTTGGCAGTCTGAAGTATTTCACTTTGCAGAAATGTATTTATTGTAGAAATTAACCCTTTGGCAAGTAATATTCTAAATCACATGCAGGGCCCAGGAGAGTGAGTTTTGCTGTGTTCGTTTTGCTTTATTCTATAATTACATAACTTTTCTTCTTCTAAATTAATTTATTGCATACATGTCCGCACTCAAGGCTGAGTTACAGTTGTTGAGATATACTTAACCAATCATTGAAGTTAGCATTAGACTTAACAACATATGAGTAGATTTCTTTCCAATTGATTTGCTCCCACTCCCACTGTAACTTGGCTGAAAAGCAAACTGAGGGCATAATACACCTTGAGAGCTTGCAGTTTGTTTGGGTAAGAGTCAAGATTTTTTCAGCAATCCCATGGTAACCAGCCTTCAACCTTACTCTATCTGGAAATATCCATTCAATAGCTGCCAACTGTAACTCCAGCTAATGTTACATATAAAACACCAGAGACGAATTTGAAGAAAAACAAACATTTACTGATTACAATATTGTGTTTTTGTTGTTGTTTTTCTTCTTCTTGTCCTATTATTATAGTTATGACTGAAAAAAGAATCAACAATTGTCGACAATGATATATGACAATCACCATCGCACTAACTAGCTACTGTACCAATGTAAATTGGACAAATTTCTACTCTGTGGTCGTGTTCTATCCCTGATGGTACTATTATATTGTAATGTTCTCAGTTTGTCAGTTTATTTTATTTCTTTGGAAATGCCATTCATGAATGAATTGTCTTTTTGTGCATTTTGGCCAATAAAACAATACAGACACATGAGAGAGGTGTGACTTCCTGGGGACCAGTTGATATTGGACCCACTGGTGCAGCAGTAGGCTGTGGATAGATAAAAGTAAATACAATGCAAAAAAGTTATCCAGTGATCAACTAAGACCTCTGTTTAACCAGATAACCACAGACTATTGAGAACACTCTCATTTACAGAGTTTGTTGCTTGAATAGTGTGATAAGCTGCCTTTTGTTCTGCTTCTTGAAACCCAAAAAGCTTTTTACAATTTCAATGGCTATTTTGAAAATAGGTCTGCTTATCTGGTCTCCGGGTGCCCCGTCCTATATGAACTGGTACAATTCACAGAGCTTTGTTATGCTGTGTCTCTCTCTAGCAAATATAAGAATTGTATTTCTGTCTAGAGCCTAGTGGCCACAAATGACCAAATCAATCCATATTTCCCAGACCCTTTTGTGACTCTGATCTTAGGTGTATTTGGGCCTTTGATCAGATTACATTCCTACTGGCACAGTTTTACTATATGTGTAAGTTCCATTAAACCATTGAGATGGCAGAAAATGCTTAATTAGTGGAACTTATCTAGATGTGAATTGTATGTCTCATTGAGCTATGTGCTCCTCCAGGAGTTTGAAACTGTCCTTGGTTGCGAAGATGCAAACATAGAAGAACAGTTTTGCTCAGTCGAGCTCAGCTGCGGTGCGGAAGATAATTACTCACACACCCTGAGACACAGAGCAGGATGGCACCTCAATCTGCTAGGGAAAGAAATACTAACTTTGTCAATATTTTCAAAGGGTTTTATTGGAGGCAAAAATGCTTGCTCATTGACTTTAGACTACACCACCCTTCCCCCCATCTCATCTACAAAACACAATGTTGTATTCATTAAAACAAAGTCTGCACATTATTACAGATATGATCAAATTTGAGGTGCATCATTGGCATAATGAAGACATTTTCAAAGATGGCATTTTAGTCTCGCTGACCAATATCAGATATGTTTTTCAGAGATGCATGAGATGTGAGCTGAAAAAGCTTGATAAATTGGCAACAACATAGTACAAGCTGAAGCAATTTTCTCTTTAGCATACAGAACTGTACAGCTGCAGGGTGTTCAAAATGAACCTGCCCTGTGATTTTACTCCCCCATCAGACAGGTTTGATACAATACAAGGTCGAATGCAATGGTGTTTTAATGGCCCCTGGCACAGATGCACCAAGATGTTACATTTTTTTTAATTATGAATCACATATTAGAAACTAGCCAATCACAGAGGAGCATTCCCACATATTTCCATACCTCTTATCTTGTATATAAGTGTAATCCCGTGCAGAACATTATTAATATTTATAAATGATTCACTTACCAATGACCTCAGATTGCTAGTGGTGCAGTTTCACAGGGTGTACATTTTGTTTTTAATAGTTTTTAGATGGGGAGAAGGGGAGTTGATTGTTGTATTTAATTAAACTAATAGATTTTTTTTTCACTGTAAAGATATTGGTGTCCAATCTCCTTTGTGTGATTTATTGTGTGATTTATAATCAGTAAATTTCTGATGGAAAGAGTGTCTCTTATTGTATTATATATGTAATTCTGCTCAGCTTTGCTTCACTGTCCTCTCACTTTAACTGCACAAGATGACATCTTTTATACAGAAGGGACAAACCTTCACAAACCGTTAACTTATATTGTAGGGACTATACACATAAAATGGAAGAAAGAGGAGATTCCCACATGGAGTTGGTGTCAGGTGGGATTAATTATGTTGGTGTGAGAAGTGGGATTCATAATGATTTCTGCATCTTATTTCCTGGTATTTAAGTGGGTAATCCCTGGTATTTCCACCTAAAGCATAAAATAAAATAGAAAATGAAATCATTATTTCTTCAAAAGTAGCCCCCCCCATTATGTGTCCCTAGAAGCAGCATATCTCTCTAGCCTCTGCTTAAAATTGCAATTTCTCTGCCTCATCTATGTGCAAAGATGACCACAATTATATGGAACAAAAACCAAGAACGGCACTCTGCATCACAAAAAACCCTTTTGTTCTGAAGATTTCAAAGCACTTCATCACTACCTATTCCAAAGCACAAAACTATTCTCTGTCTGCAATTCATCCAACTACAGCACACATACAATGCGCTTGATCTATCAGCTATTAAACTCAGGGGAGTTTATTTGGAATGAAGGGAGTTTGCATGTAAAGACATAGATAAATTGTTTTGCCACATTCAAAATTACATGTTGAAAGAAAAGCGGGGGGATAACACTCTTTGTGTGGCTTTTATTCATGTCTTTAAAACCAGAAGGGATCTGACATCTAAAAGACAGCTTAGATTTTATCTTTGTTTTAGGGGTTCTCTCTCTCTTCTTCACAGTGGATTTTGAGCCTTTCATTTCTATTGATTCACGCAACCTTCACTTGTCTCTGTCTCTTAAACCCTGTTTGCTATCCTCATTTACTCTCCTAAGATTTCTGCTCTTAAAATATATAGTGTCCTCCACGCTAATTCATACCCTTGATAAATTGTAAAATAAAGATAATGTAACAGAAGAAATGCAAATGGCACAAATACATTAAAATAGGTAAATAGGTAAAACTAACAACACTGCACCTGAATGTCATGTTTCTCAAAAACACAAAACATTGAATTAATTATTATTATAATATCAGTATTAGTAGTAGTAAAAATAATACCTCAAAAGAAAACCCTGCAAAATTAATCCTGAATCAACGTTCTGTTTTGTTGAAGATAATAGGAAGCTTCTGGAACATTTATAGAAGCTTCCAAAGGTCACCTGTTTCCACAGGGTATAAAAGGAGGTTGCACACAGAAACAATCCATTAATAGCATTTATAGTCATGCTCAAAGTCTGAGAGTCAACAGTCAAATTGGGTGATGACTATTAAAATATTCCCAAAAAAATTGTACCTACCAGCCATCCTCTAGAAGTTACATTCTATTGGAACATTTGCTACCTTAAATTGGAAAATTGAGGTCAAATGGGTAAAGCACCCGGAATAAAACCACAGCTCAGATTCTGTACTGCTTTTCTTCATTACAGAACTAATTAAAAAATAAAAGTGCGTTGAGGGGGGAAAAGTTAAACTTACATGAAAAAGCATTTCTGAATACCTTCGTGGTCTCTCAGTTTGTTTTCTGAATGCGGTAATGGGTGTCCACAACAATGTGAGCTGTCACACTGGCACTGCCTTCTGCAGGGGATATCATCCTGAGAGATCTGTGCTATTCTGCACAGGAGGGCTCAGTTGAAATCAGGCACATATAATGCAAAGCATGACACCAAGTAGGGCCTCACATTTCAAGAGCTTGAGTGCACGTTGGGACACCAGAGCTTTTGCAGTTGAGGTTGTTTGCAGCACTTGAATGAATCCTGGATGCTTCCTTGTGGCCATGTTGATGTCTGTGTTTTAATCCAGGTACTTGATGGCAACTTTTAACTTGGCAAAAAGTTTTCATTAAATATTTAACATAAAATATGGCTGGTTATCCAAAATTCAAGTTAATGTTGAAGTTTCAGGTTTCTTCATCTTCTTCTTCGTCTTCATTATTATTATTATCAGAGGCAGAGATATACAGTCCCTGGAAGTTCCAGTTCTAGCTTTTACAAGCACTTTTAAATGTTCACTGTCTAAAACCCTGGACGAATTAAGTAAATAATTGAAGCAGTTGAGCATTTTAAGACTCCACAGGAATGAATGCTGGATGATCCCTCTGTTCTTGCAGACTTGGCACAATCTGATTAGATGGTAAATCGTGCAGGGCAGCAGCTTTATTTCTGATTCAGCAGCAGACATCGGATGGCATAGGTTGCATCCTGTTTAGCCAATGCACTTCAAAGCAAAAACACAGATTATGGTTAATGCTTTATCGAAAATCTTGCCTGCATATGACTCCAGTCATGAGATCTAACACTTTTTTTTTGTCTTCACAGTTTTAATCTCAAAAATGTCTTATGCAAAGAAATAGGCATTGAAATCCAGTAGAGTGACTACAGAGCAGCTGACAAGGACTTTAATCAGTTTTCTCACCATATGTTGTGTGATATTGGATTTCAATATAAACCGGATGTCAAATGGTTTAATTTTAAGGCTTTAGTCTAGTTAAACAAAACACAACAATTTAAAAATGTGTCAACCTCACCATATTAGCAACTGCTTTTTTATTTTATTTTAGGTAAGCTAGTGCTTTGATAAATAAATAGCAAATTACATATGGGCTACTGCATAATATAATGATAGCATTTAAAGGAAAACCACAAAAAATATAATTATTGTTTTAGTATATTCCAAATGTACAGAAGAAATTAGATTTACATCAATATTGAGTGGATATTTTTTTATCGTGCGAACACCGAACATTTACCACTTTCATTTTAATGGTAATGTCAAGGACTACTTCAAGCTCATCAATGAAGTATGGGCCAGCAGTGGCAAGTGCAAATTAACAGTAGATGCACTTAGGACACGAAATAGGAAGCCCTCCTTTATGTAAAGTGTTTCTGGTGTCTGGAAAAAACTACCCAGCCATGCAAATGTTGTGTAATTCTGTGATCCTGTACAAAGACAGGAAATTAGGATATTGATTGGGCACTAGAATCCAAACAATTAAGAAACATATAAGGGATTTATGACCTTCTTTTGTTTGTAACCTCTGTTATGTCTCTTTGTTTGACAACAGAAACACTCACCTCCATTTTCATTTATGTTGTTGTTTTTGTTGTTGTTATCTTAATTTCAATGTTAAGAGCACATACAAAAACAACAAAGATCAAAACAGAAGTACAACCATCTCACCTCTCCCCCATCCCAGCACATGGAGCAATAAATACATACATATATGCACAAATGAACGGAGGAAGGAATGTCGCCAATATAATGAATGTAGAGACAACCATCAGTGAATCACGTTTTATTTTAGATGCTGTCTGACCACAGAGCAATATCCTTCATTGAGAAAAGGTTGAATCAGTGAAGACTCCAAATTAAGTTCACTATTTAGCATCCTTGACAATATGTTGGCAGCTTTCTTTTAGAATGAAAAAAAACAGGGTATGTCCAAAATATGTATAAAAGTGCCAGGGGAGTGAATCCCATTCTGAATCTCCTGAAAGGGCCAAAGCTCTTTGACAAAGTTTATTTTATATGTACTGATGATCCAAATTCCATGAAGCCATGAAAGCGTTATCCCATACAACTTCCCACGAGACCTCATTGTTCGACACACTAATATTACGATTCCACCCAACACCATTAATAAGAGGACATTGTATTGTTTGTGGCCAAAGGAAGTCGATTGACTTGTTCCTTTTTACCCTTCAGCTCTTGACTAACCCCATACTGCAGAACACAAACGACAGGCTAAAAGATTGTATTGGAGTTCTCGCTTGAACTCTGAGGTTTCATAAATCAAACGTGTGAGTAGAAAACCCAATCATATTCTAGATGGGGGAGTATCTGTGTATGAAATCCAGTTACATTACAGAAAGGGATCTTTGGTTCCCGGTGGTTTTCCTTTGGGAGTGCTGTCAAAAAGCAGGCAATAAATGAAGTCTCCACCGGGAGGAGAACCAAAAAGTGAATTCTTGATTTGTTATTATTTTTTTTCATTTATGACTGACTCAAGGGATGGGTGCTGAATAACTCTCCCTCTCTGGGGTCCTGGTGGTAGAATGGTGACTAGCGATTTCACAGTGCCATGCATACCCAGAGGTAAACACGGCACATCTGTCAATGCTCCTGTTTGCAGAGCAACTTCCCTCCATGCCAACATTGCTTCAATCAGAGCCATTTATGCACAGCACTCCTGCCAACACTCAGAATAAACAACGCAGCTGCGGTGCTTCAGCACTGAGACAGACACCCGGAATCAGTGAGTTCAGCAATCACTGAAGACACCTAACATGTCGTCTTATAAAAATAAAAAGAGGGGCCACTGGAGAGTGTAGAAATGATGTGAAAGAGAAACAGAGAAGATGGGAAGAATAGGTTTTAGTTTTCAAACGCCTAATCTTAAATTAGGTGTTTCAAGCTTGCATGAAAAGGTGACAGCACTAGTGTCACTTCTGCATTTCTCAAGTTACTGTATGTACAATCATGTAAATTCAGTCATGGATTTATTCAAATCTCAAATCTCTACAGAGACAAGAGTAAAATGGCAAAGCACAGTCCTGCTCAGGACACTATGTCCGACACATGTCCTCATGCTAGAAGCACAAGCTGCGCAAAAGTTCATTTATACTGTGATTACTGTAAATTTGTTTGAAGCAGGTCCTCGTGTTTTTAAAGATTGACTTTCTGTTTTGTGTTCTGGCCAAGCATAAATACTAAATCACATTACAGGAATAGAAAACATAAACCATGCTTGCAGTGAACTGCTCTTAGAAAAAGCACAAACCTTTATCCTTGTGTAAAATGCACCATGGGAATACAGTGCCTTGAGCATCGACCTTAATAAATCACCCACCCCTTCAGTATATTGGGCACATCTGCTTCTTGTTTCTGTCTTGACAGTCTGTTCAACTGCATTAAGAAAGGGACTCGGGTCATCAGAGTGAATCCATGCTAATAAAAACCTGCTACAGAAACACAATTACATTATCTTATGCATACATGAATTAATAAGCAAAGGACTGGCTATAGGACCATTTATATAAATACAGATTGCTGAAATGTGAAAAGAAAAAAAACATCTTTGGCATTGCCTTTATTGTTGGGAGAGATGCCAAGTGCAGTTGTGCTTCAGTTGTTGTATTTGGGCTATAAATCTGAGTTCCTTTACAGGGAAGTCAACAAGTTATTTACATTATACAAACCGGATAGTCAGCGTGTGGTCCATTGCTATGTAACTGAGCAGCTTAATAGTCTTATATTCCTGGTCAACAGCAATTTTGAAGCTGATATATTTGGAGATCAATTGAAATCCTGTCCTGATACAGTGAGGAAAGAGATTTTGTTTTAAAATGTGTGATAGAATTGCTCTGCTGTGCATTACAGAGGGAATGAGATCTCCATACATCACAGGGAGACTGAATCATGTACAAACCTTTTTTTTTCTTTTTCCTTTCAAATTGACATGACTGAAGAAGTTAAGCATGAAGGTCTGGCTAATATGGCACTAAGTTAGAAAGTAAATGTTTGATGGTCTATAAAAAGTGTCTTTCTTAAGCTTCATTGTCATGAGTCTTGCCATGTTTTCTGTAATGCATTTAATACCAGCTCTCAAAATTCACTCTGCAAAACTCATCACCGGCACCACTTTGTCTGTCAATCAGCAGTCTGCTCCTTCCAATCAGCAATCTTTTTCCAGCACATCCGCAAACTTAATGGACACAATCTATGATTTTAAACTGTGAAACATAATTTACATTAAATCCAATTTAACAACAATCTGTGGGCGCGTGGTGGATAAGGTTCGATAAGTTCAAGTGTGCGTCTCTCATTTGACAGATGCTCTCTGTTTGCACCCCCCCTTCGCACACACATAAAGTACATCAGGAAAGAGTGGTAACAAGTTCAGATGACTGTAAATTGCATTGTGTCAAGAGTACTTGCACTTTCCAGTATATTTGCAAGTTGGTTTCCTGCAGTCTTGATTCACCAAAGCACCATCTATCTTTCTAATACAAACGTAAGATGCCTTTGCCCTATACAAATGATTAGATACAACTTCCTAAAATCCCTGCTGCTCACCTTTTCCCCCATTGATGAGACTTTCCACGCACTAGGGATCTGACATGTATTCGCAGCAACAGTCAAGATAATAAACCAGCTGGATGGAAATTTGAAAGGCTTGTTGTGGTTCGGTCCTGTATATTCCTACATGTCTTTTTCTGAACTTCAGAAAACCGTCGCCTATTCAAAGAGCAACACAGGAACTCCTCAGATGTTAAACTCCTTCTTATTAAGAGCTCAGCAAAGGTGGTCTGCATGGATGTCACATTTTCCGAGAGCGTTATTTTTCTTCTCTTTGGCGGGGCTTGAACAGACGGAGAGAGCATCTCCCATTCATAAATAATGAAGGTGCAAAGCAGTGGATGCTGTGTGAATCCACACTGCATTAAAAGCATTGCAGGAAGGCCCTTAAAAGCATTTTTAATATGTGTAAAGTGATAGGATTTACCCCCCAATTTGACTGTAATAGGTAACTGTTTTCTTGAGAGGGGGAATACGACAAAACAAGTAATCCAAGTGGACTTTGCTTTATGTATTTTAAAAGCAACCTTGTTTCTTTTCACCATGTACAAAACTATTACTAGTGTTAAGAAGTAGCAGAAAACTTTAATTTTTATGTTTTTAGAATGCAGCCTGTCTTCATTTCTCCCAATTTAAAGTTTTTAAATGGCGGCCTAAGGAACTCCGGGACAGACACATTATTACCACATGAAAAATGAGATGATGTTTAAACATTTTACCTGTGTCTGTTAGTGTTCTTCAGTGCAGAGGGTGTTTGATTACATTACACTTTCATTACAGTTGTAGTTAATGGTTGTGTCACAGTCTATTAACTGCATTCATCTTCACAGTGATATATAACAAGACATCATTGCACAGAACAAAGAAAAATGACTCTGGCTCTGCAGGATTGTGCTGCAATGTATACATTATTTTCTGCAGTTTAGCAAAGGAGGGGTGCATTTTATTTTCATATGAGCAGCATTTGCATTAGTGTAACAATGCTGGTAATGGAATTCAGTAATGTCTTGTGTTTGTCTATACAGTGTAATTATTTGTATGATGAGAATCAGTAATAGCACCACGAACGGAAATATCACAACTGTGGCACATAAATACAGAGACCTGAAGCTTTATATGTATCAGGGTGGAAATTGAGAAATTACAGTTTGGGCTGTGTGCCCCTGCAAATCAATCCACACACGGGGAAATTATAAGGAGTGTTTTCCCAGCTTGCCGGCGCTCATCCATTTGAAGACATTTTTCAGAGGCTCTTTCAGCTGCCATTGGTGTTTCACTTCATAATTTAACAACAGTCAAGACTGCATCCATAAACAGCTGAGCAGCTGTCTGCAGCCATATGAACAAAGTACCAGCAAAACCCCAGGAAACTGGAAACAAACTAGTGTGCGCTCAAAGAAATGAGTCGGGGCTCTTGTATTCAGTAGTCGGCAGTGTCAAGGAGAGCTGTACTGGCCTAAGCAGCTTTACAGTTGCAAATCAAACTGATGCATTCTGGGGTCGACTGGGACAATGTAAACTGTATGTAAATAGTGTTGGGGTGTCTCAGTTGCTTTGAATTTGACTGACAACACTGAGATCAAATTTTCAATCTTCAGTGATCAGGAGGCACATGAAACATTCAAAAGTAGCCACACAGATGGAGACCAGGAAAGCTATGAAACAAACCCATACAAGCTGACAGATAAGTGAGAGATAAACTGACAACGGAGAACCCAACCCTTTCTGTAGTTCAGTGGTACTGTTCTCTTTCTACTTGGAGTACTTGCATAGGGGAGAAAGGCAGCCAACCAAATTAACATCCAACAAGAGTTTCAGAACATGTTTTCCTCCCTGTAGTACATTTGAACGAAAGCAAGTGTGGAAGAGTTTGTTCAAGTATTTTCATTTGTATTTCTCCATGCTTGGAATTCATTACTGCTTTTTTGGAATTAGTCTGAACAGCTAAGAATGTTTTCCAGATTAGATGGGTCAACTGCAGTAAATTACTATTGCCTGAGCAATAAACAAGTGTGCGGTGTGTGGGGAGTAAGCATGCTGTAAATATAATTATAGATTACGATGCTCATTTGGATGTGTTCAGCAATCATTTTCACCTGTTTGATGTGACTGTCAGCCCATTACTACCTCCCACTACCAGAAAGAAAGTGTGATACCCCTGTTGTACTTAGACATGACATCCCTAACCGTTCAAAATCGGATACCCAGGGTTTCGGGGTGAAAGAAGCTGGAGACAGAATCTGAACCGTACCGCACACAGAGGGGAAAACCTGGCCAACTTCACATTTCATTACTGACACCAGCTGCAGAGTGAGGGCCACTGGGGATGACACTATATTGACATGTGCAGGGTAGAGAATAGGGAGAAGCATGTCACACAATATTTTAAGCCAAGTTAGTGCACATCAGTGTAAATCATTACGCTAAAGCAGTTTATTTACTTTAAAGCACATCTTGCAACAACAGCTGCTTCATCTAGTGCCTTCGTCAGGATTTTTTTCCTTTCCTTTTTTTCGTTGCTTTGTTTTATTCTACTTTGTTTTTAAGATTTCTCAGGATTAACAATTTCTCTGCTGTTTTCTGGGTGCATTACCTCATTCTCAGCTAAGAGCTGTTATGATCTCCAAAGATTAAAACACCTTGTGAGTTTTGCATTTGCTTGTGTTCCTTCATACTGTCCAGCGAGTCGTGATCAAATTGAATATTATTACTGACAGATGCTGCTTACTGTGCTTGGAGTTCCTCAGTACCAAGAGACTCATGTGCCATTTAAATCTGCTGTATATTCAAGAGATATCCACATGGTTACTCTTCTGGTAGAACAGTAGTGGGCAATCATGGTCCCGATGGGCTACATTTCATCTTTTTTTTTTTTCATCTCCATCTGAGCTCTCAATTACTTAATTGAATCATCGATTTGACCAATTAATCAAATAAGTGTCTTTTCCAGGTAGCATGCAGATGGAGATCTGAAGACACCTGAACAACCTGCAAGACCTTATGAGGATTGGCCCACCGCAGAGGTAGAGATTGTTGTCTAATATTCAAAGAGATGTTTTCCCTTAACTTGTGAATGCACATCCTGGTGGCTTCTGGATTAGGGTGGACTCCCCATCTAACCTAGTGGGGAAGCAAATGTTTAATTGAAGTAAGCAGTGGTTTTAGAAGTGAAGTCATGCTGGGGTAAACAGATTGATTTGGCTGACTGATATGTTGAATACTATCTTTTGCACTTGGTGAAAGTAGTTGTCCCTGTTTGTAGAAGTACACACCCAAGTATCTGTGGAAATAGTGTGTGTGGGCCCTTAGCTGAGTTAAATGTTTAGCCACATAGTATTTCATGAAAACATAATCCTGAACAACCACCCAAAACAATGTTTTTATCTATTTAAGATGAGCAAGCCCACCTCCCTGAAACTCCCAAAAGAGAATGACAAGATAGAGGAGTTTCAGGTGAGAAGGCTTACTCCTTCCTTGCATTAACATGTCTACCAGTAGAGAGGAGTTGGTATATTTATTAACAATTATAACCTGAGCTCCACAATGCAACATAACAAACAAGCACTACATTGTCTTAATACTGGTAGAGAAGTTTGGTTGATACTTATCTCTTCACGATCAGCTGATCAGCTGCCCTTTAAACTAAACTCATTTTCATCATGGCTTTCTACACAAGGGCTTTTCATGGTGGCTTTGGTCTCCCCAACATGTTACAGGCTTCTCTTCGAGAGAGGGATAGTACAGTAAGGAGATTTGGTTCTTGCTTTTCCCTAGCTGGGTGCCCTGACACTCTCTGCTCCTCATCTCAAACAGAGCTGACACACTGCCGGGCGTGCTTTTAAATATTTAACCCTCTGCTGGATTCCTGAGGACAATAAAGCTAATGCCAAGTGACAAATTAAATTTCTACATTCCTTGAGCAGTGGCTACTAACTTTATTCTGAAGAAGAGTCTGACCTCAGTAGAAAGACAAGGCGCACACTTCCAGCACCCTGGGCTGAAACGGTACTGTCCATGAATGGCACTCCCGTTGCAATTAACCGCTGTGGAAGCCAGTCAGCCTGCTTGAATGTATTGAGCTGAATTCTATGTGATAATGACTGTCGTGTGGACTTCTACAAGAAATGTGTTTAAAAAAGGCCAAACTTACTATATGGATATATAGGGATATATCTATATGAGCATGTATATGTAAATGTGCAGGGTTCTTCCAATTATAACACCGCATTTGAGGCTGTCAATGAACATGGGGGTGGCATTTCAAAGGGATTGGTATAGAGAGAGACAACTGCATATTATTCTTTGTTTTTCCTTTTTTGTCCAGCTTATGGGGCGCTATCTTGGTCGAAGCACTTCTGAAGTGTTTTGTAAAAAGATAAGGTCAGTTTCAGATTGCAGCTGGTGGAATACGAAGCTCTTCAAATCGTGTGCATTCAGCAGTCATGCAAAGATGATAGCATATAGCTGAGCCACCTGCTGAGACAATAACTATTAGCCTTGCAACAATCCACATTGCAGTCCAGGGCGATGTTATTCACTGCTCCTAGGTGCACGTTCACCTCTCGTATCTGAAGATTTCTTTTCATCACAACGCTGCAGATCCCGATGCATTTTCTCCTCAATCACACTCCACACAAGATCCCATCCTGCTGGGATTTACTGCTCCCCCCGCCTGCAACCGTCCCGACGCAGGCAGACAGATTTGTTCTTTCTTTTAACTGCATACTTATATATGTATAGTTTTGCTCTTCACTCTGCCACTGAGCAATAGGTTCCTGGGCACAGATAAAATAAAGAAGCAAATCAGTGTAAGCCAAAGACAGGAAAAGGGATGTTATCGAATCACGAGATATTCCAGTTCTGTATAGGAGTTGATACACCTGCTGTATAAAAAATAGCATAGGGGTGACACTACCATCAGTGATTTCAAGGGCCATAATCAATTGAATATTTTTCCCTGAGAGTTAAAAAAATAAAGCAGTCAAGATTATTTACCACACAACAAAAGTGGTCTTTTAAATATTGGAATATTGGAAAACAAAGCAAGGCCTCTTCCTCTTTTGGAAGCATTCTTATTTTGTTATGTTCCAAAACCTCCTTGCTCCTCCTTCCTGCTATTTGGGGCTAATGACCAACAGTTACTGCCTCTTAATTGTTTCTGAGGTTAGTTGCACGGCCGATGGAGCTTGCACCACGATCACCGGCCTGACAGGGAGTGTGGCCTTGATTATGGCAGTTGGAGCAATCTCCCAGAGCTTCATGTGAGACCCTCTGCTGTTTAATGACCAGGCAGAAGCAAGCCATTAGCCACCTTTCAACTGGCTGCCTCGTTAAATATTTTCTTTTGCAAATGGCTCCTCAGGTAAATGAAAGCCCATTAGAAGCCAGTGTCCTTTCTCTGAACTTCAGCCGACTGTATTAAATTGCAGACAAGGCCAGGCACCTGTTTGTAGTGCACCTGGCATCGGAATTGCGATGCTCTGTCCACTAAGTGTCTGCTAACTGTCCACTAAATGTCGCTGCGATCGTTACTCTCATTGTTGAGTGAACCAAGCCTAACAGCAAGCACATAATCCACCTTAGTGTTGGACCATCTACTTACCGTCGTGTTCTTCTAACTAGCTATCTACCTCTGGCTGTGCTTGCCAATTGTATTTTGAAATTTACATACACAACTCTCTGTCTGTCAGATATTTCATTTGATCATCTATCTCCCTGCATTTCTGTTTTTGTGACTGGGACAAGACTGGGAAGTCCAAGTGAGTTTCCACAGATTGTTAATGAACACAGATTATTTGACCTGGCAACTTATATATTTGTGGTGTTCAAATACATTTTGATGTGAATAGTGACAGGTAAGCTTTAACCAAATTGACATTTGGAAATAACTTGGAGGCCTAGACCAAATCAAAACTGTGCCTTACCTGAAAATCATAAGTTACAAGCTTGTACCATATTGTAATAATATTAGTAGTAGAAAGGGACAATAGGTAGGTAAAAAAATATATATTTAGTCTAGGCCAGATATGGATTAAAATGGCAGATTCATAATCCTGGTCCTTAGTAATCTAGCTTTTAATACAATTGACCTACATAATAGATATATCTGAATAATGTTTTAATACAACTTTTAAAACTGATTTCAGCTTTGAAACTATGGAGACTCGAATTATCTATAAAATATAATGTGTTGCCGACTCTGCAACTTTATAGGAGATGGAAGCATTGAAAAAAGTATATTTAAACAAAGTTTAAGAGCTCAGCTGGGACAAAAGTCTGAACACACTCCCATACCCAGGTTTTAGAAATCCTGGCAAACTTTGTATATTTCATCAAATATTTGTTGTGGTTGTCACATATAATATGCCATGATGGGTTTTTTAAATGAGTTATCCTACTTTTGAGTTCCATATTATTATTTTAGAAACTTCCTGAGTACAAAAGACAGAATTGGATCTGTTACATTCTTTGCATGGGAACACTACACAATTATACATATACTTCCACTATTTAAGCTTCAATTAAGTTTGGAAATGAATTCCTTCAATGATTGAACCTTCCTGAATGTTCAAATAAAGTTTACAGCAGTGATCAAGGGAATGCAGACAAGATACAATACGGGGAAAGAAAAAACACAACTTTGGCCATGGAACAAGAAGTGTACTGCAAACTCTTAATTTGTTTTCTCCATTATTGTCCTAGAGCCAAAGAAAAAGAAGACAAATCCATTTCAGCATGGATAATTAATCTTACAGATAGCACACTGTATTAAACATTACTTTTTGTAGGTGCTTCAGCATCCACATTTGAAAGCATTGGGTTTTTACTATCTGACTAATTGCAAATGTTTGAATGGCTAATTTAGCCGGCGAGTGTCTGCAGACCCGCAGACTGCTTTTTGGCAGCGGCTTGTCTTTGCTTCAGCTGCACTCCTGTCCGCCAGCACCAGAGGAGCAGCTCATTTGAATTCATTGCATTTTCCCTCAGAGATAACAGCAGCCTGTGTGCCGAGGATCTTGGGAATCACTGAATCTCCACATGCCTTGCCTGCTGCCCGGGACCGTAGAGAAAAACCTTCAGACCTGTCACTCTGGCCATGGTTAAATATCTGTGGAAGAAAAAATAAAGAAAAGAAGAAGTATAAATCTGTCTGTCTGGAAGTGATGTAGTTTCCGTTGTGAGAAAACATTGACTTCCCCTCCCCTTTTTTACATCTATATAGAGGAATTGTTTAAGCCCTGCCAGGTTTAATTTCCCATCTGCAATGTTTTCCCAACCATGGTGCAAATAACTTTTGACCTGTATTAGTGTTTTGTTTTAGTTTTTGACCTCCCTTGGTGTCTGAGCCTCAGACAGCAGAGTTGGGATTGGGGGTGGGGGGTGTAGTTTAAGTGTGTTGTGAGTATTGAATGAGAGCTGGACTTTGTGTTCTCTACCAGTGCTGTCAAATCACTGTAACAACTGATAAGATTGTAAAGCCTTACCTGTCAGCTCTGTGGAAAACATTGTGGCTCTGGCTTCCATTGTAAGTGACGTGAACTGCTACCTATCTAGTAGTGGTGTAATGGTGTAATGCTTTTTTGAATTTAGGTTTTTTCCCAGAAGAACATAATTCTCTGAACATGAATGACGGGACTGTGGTCTTAGTCTCAGTGTTCAATGCAATGCATACTCGAACAAGGCCCAGTACAAACAACATCTCGATTTCCAGCAGGTTGTGGGAAGACATGAATTTCAGCTTCTCACTATACATGATTGTGCCTGGAGCTGACAGGTCCACGTTGGAGTAGAGGTATGAAAGACAGAAATCCACACCTCTGCTAAGTCTTCGGCAAACCATTCTCAAGACAAGGATTCGGAAGCCCTTGGATGATCATACCACCTGAACCAGGTCAGACCAAATCCGAAGTCTTTCCTTTGAGGCTGGGTCATAGGCCCATCGGCTGGAAGACACTGGTCACTTCAGTTAAATACTATTATCCTGTAGAATTAGATGTCGAATGAAAATATGTTGGTGGGAGAAGTCATTTTAGGAAGAAAGTGCGTTTCCTTTACACTTTCCTCTCAGAATCCACTTGGTGAAGTTTTCTCCCACCCATTGTTTCCTTCATATGCAGAACTGTTGTCAATGTATTTAATGAGAAATACACAGATCAGCCATAACATTATGACCACTGACAGGTGAAGTGAATAACACTGATAATCTCATTATCATGGCACCTGTCAGTGGGTGGGATATATTAGGCAGCAAGTGAACATTTTGTCCTCAAAGTTGATGTGTTAGAAGCAGGGAAAATGGGCAAGCGTAAGGATCTGAGCGACTTTGACAAGGGCCAAATTGTGATGCCTCGCAACTTACAGGACTTAAAGGATCTGCTGCTAAAGTCTTGGTGCCAGATACCACAGCACACCTTCAGAGGTCTAGTGGAGTCCATGCCTCGACGGCTCGGGGCTGTTTTGGTGGCAAAAGGGGGACCTACACAATATTAGGCAGGTGGTCATAATGTTATGGCTGATCGGTCTTACTATAGTAATAGAACCAGTTATGCATTTGAGGCCTATATATGCCATTAGACAAACCCATGTGCCCACTTAGGCCTTTTCAACAGCCAATGATTAATCACTAATATGATGCTTACCCTCCATATAGACAGATCACTCTCTGGAAATGTATTAGCTAGAGCAAAGCCATCAGTCAGCACACTGATCCTCCCTCTCCCCGGTGTGTTGTTTTTTTCTTTGGTTCGGCATGTTGAACCTTCACCTGCTGATCGCTGCGCTGTTCTGCGAATCCGATGCCAATTTATTCATCAACATCTGTTGATTTGAAAATGGTGCTTTACTTTATTAGCTCTCTAATGGATAGCTAATGCTGTTTAATGGTGCAGCTGTGAAAAAGTGGCGATTCATTTTTCTTGTAAGACTTAATGAATGGAAATCTCAACAATCAACAGTGCTTTGTTTTGTTTTTTTCTTGCCCATCACAAAAGTTTGGATGAACATCAAACTCGTAAGATGAAAAGCAGATAGTGTTTCTCCCATGTCTGTGAGGCTGATTTACTGAAGAATTTTGTGGTACTGTCAGAAAATGCAGTCATTACAGTTTACACTCACCTAAAGGATTATTAGGAACACCTGTTCAATTTCTCATTAATGCAATTATCTAAACAACCAATCACATGGCAGTTGCTTCAATGCATTTAGGGGTGTGGTCCAGGTCAAGACAATCTCCTGAACTCCAAACTGAATGTCTGAATGGGAAAGAAAGGTGATTTAAGCAATTTTGAGCGTGGCATGGTTGTTGGTGCCAGACGGGCCGGTCTGAGTATTTCACAATCTGCTCAGTTACTGGGATTTTCACGCACAACCATTTCTAGGGTTTACAAAGAATGGTGTGAAAAGGGAAAAACATCCAGTATGCGGCAGTCCTGTGGGCGAAAATGCCTTGTTGATGCTAGAGGTCAGAGGAGAATGGGCCGACTGATTCAAGCTGATAGAAGAGCAACTTTGACTGAAATAACCACTCGTTACAACCGAGGTATGCAGCAAAGCATTTGTGAAGCCACAACACGTACAACCTTGAGGCGGATGGGCTACAACAGCAGAAGACCCCACCGGGTACCACTCATCTCCACTACAAATAGGAAAAAGAGGCTACAATTTGCACAAGCTCACCAAAATTGGACAGTTGAAGACTGGAAAAATGTTGCCTGGTCTGATGAGTCTCGATTTCTGTTGAGCCATTCAGATGGTAGAGTCAGAATTTGGCGTGAACAGAATGAGAACATGGATCCATCATGCCTTGTTACCACTGTGCAGGCTGGTGGTGGTGGTGTAATGGTGTGGGGGATGTTTTCTTGACAAACTTTAGGCCCCTTAGTGCCAATTGGGCATCGTTTAAATGCCACGGCCTACCTGAGCATTGTTTCTGACCATGTCCATCCCTTTATGACCACCATGTACCCATCCTCTGATGGCTACTTCCAGCAGGATAATGCACCATGTCACAAAGGTCGAATCATTTCAAATTGGTTTCTTGAACATGACAATGAGTTCACTGTACTAAACTGGCCCCCACAGTCACCAGATCTCAACCCAATAGAGCATCTTTGGGATGTGGTGGAACGGGAGCTTCGTGCCCTGGATGTGCATCCAACGAATCTCCATCAACTGCAAGATGCTATCCTATCAATATGGGCCAACATTTCTAAAGAATGCTTTCAGCACCTTGTTGAATCAATGCCACGTAGAATTAAGGCAGTTCTGAAGGCGAAAGGGGGTCAAACACAGTATTAGTATGGTGTTCCTAATAATCCTTTAGGTGAGTGTATATAGTCCATGTTAATGAATTATAATCTTAATGAGGGATTGTAAGATACTGTGCAAGAAGTAAACAATGGGATAAATTAATATATTATCAACAAGATGGTATAGAAAGGGGCATTCTCCTTCTCTCCAGAATTCTGCCCTGCTGAATTCCATATCTACAAAACAGCATGATTCTTTAGGCCGTCAATTATATTGTATTTTATTTCATAAAATGCATATTGAGAGATGACTCCTGCCTTAGCAAAATATTTGCTTTGCCAGCTTCAAGTGTCTCTCAAAAAGTGAGATATTCAGACGGGACCTGTAGGCCATATGCTCCATCTGTCTATTAGCAGTTATCACTAGCACTGGATACTTCACATGTGAGAAAACAGCCAATCACAGAGCAGTACTTCTTGAGCATGAATATCATCTTTTGCAGAGAATAATTAGTATACTATTAGTGCAGTTTCACAAGATGTACATTTGATTTTGATTTTAATAGTTTTGTTACATGTAACAAGGATGAAAACTCAACAATAGACCGCCTAATGTAGGTCAGTTACAGCGTATCCTGGATCAAACCATTTTTAAGCTGTAAAGATATTTTGACGCTACTCCTGATTTATAATAAGTTAATATGTTGTGTGAAGGCATGTCTCTTATTGTAAAAGACTTGTCATTTCGTGTAATAAGAGACATCATTCACATGACCTATTAACTTATATCACAAGCAATTTTCATTTGCTTTTTAGTTTTTGTTGTTCAAGTCTGTTGTTGTCCTTCAATTTGGTTACTACACTTGCTTTATCTTGCTATATCTCACTTTTTACTTAGGTGTTTAGCTTTGTTTAATTTGATGTGTTCGTTTTTTCTTTATTTCTCTACACTCTACTTCTGACAGTTCATTTTGGCATTTTAATCCAATGGTTATTTATAGCAGGATTAAGCTGTCTGCCACATAAATCAATAAATAAATAGATTACCTTTATGGGAGTATATCACTCACCCTGAGAAACAAATCAGTTTCCTGCATGCTTCTGCCTACACAAAACACCAGGCATTGAGCCCTGCCATTCCATAATTATATAAACATGATCATAGGCATAGGTTTAGGAGGGGATGCGTCCCCCCCAATGTTGTGAGAATGTTTAATAGTCCTCCCCAATAATGTGTGCCTGGCTCCATAGACATAGTGTGCACGTCCCCCCCAATTCTGAAACCAAACCTACGCAACTGTACATGATATAAACGTCGATTTCCAACACTAGCACTGTGATGCATCTGATCTGATTAAACATTGTGATGCATATCTGCAACGATCTTGGCATTTTCTAAAAAGTAATTTTGGTTTTGGAAAACATTGATGTCTCTAGGAATATTGTGCATTTAGCGCGTACCCAACATGCTGACTGAGGCTGAAGTGAAGAGTTTGTGATTAAAATGTAATATCCGACGTGGCTAATTAGCTTTTCATTCTTTTGGTAAGTGATGTACAGGTAGACTAGGTTCTCTTAGAAAACACAGAGACCTGACTCACTCAGAGACTCACTATCTCCCTCCTGGGTGTGCGCCCCAATTTTAAAAAGGCAGCGTGCATATGGTCAGATTAGAAATATCTGTCCCAATTATCAACACAATAGCAATAAGTCAACTTGAAAGGGATGTAAATAGTAGAAAAGCCCATTAGAAATGCAGGCCACAAAACTTTGGCTCCCGTCACACAGTCTCCCTGCAGCAGACACTTCAGAGAGGGAGAGAGAGAGAGAGAGAGATTAGGCAGCATACCACTCTGCACCTTCCAGACAGCTCTGCTTGTAACATCTTGTTGGATCAGTTGCTTTGCGGATATCCTGTCCAATGGGAGCATGAATTCTTTAATGCCGATTGCTGTTTCATTAAACATTGATTACAAGATGTTAAACATCCCCCAACAAAACACTGACATGGACTGTCTTGCAGTAGGGGAAGAATGAAGGCAATATATGGCTGTAGCTGTAGGTTTGACTTCTCTGTGCTGGATTCATTTTCGTTGCACCACTGCATCTCAATACACGTTTATACATGTGTACCGGTTCATGTACCAGTAAGAATGCCTGCTTGCAAATACACTTGTAGTCCTTGCATTCTTACTGTGCTTCCATGTGGCTGTCCTGTGGCATAGGCAGGTTCAATAGGTTTCTAAGTGATGTGATTTGCAACCGTGGCTAAGAGCGCTGTACCTGCACTAGGCCCTGCTATTGTGTCTGGCATCGGGGACATGCATTGTCATTCCAATGCTGTCACTCATAAATCCATTGCAGAAGCTCTTGAAATCAGAAGATGATCAGAAATGGCCTGCCAGGCAGGTGATACATCATCGCTAGCCATGGCGTGAAGAGCTGTGGCTGTGTGTTCGGTGTCTTGCTGTATTTGTCAACACTGCACACTATCTGGCTTTTAAAGAGGCAGGCAGGCAGGCAGGTGCAATGCATTCATGTCCACCGCAGCTTGAACTGCGGACACCATCACAGCCACTTGCGGAGAATTTGGAGCATTCACAGTCCAAATTCTGCACCAGGATTTCAGTCACGGGGGTTGAGGTTTGAACTAAGGGGAGTCCTAGGGGACTTTAAGCAAAAATAAAAGTTTAATGGATTTTAATTTTCTCTGATATGGTTTAATAGAATATTTGCAAAAGGGCAGGTAACCATTTGTCTGTGATTACATATTGCCTCCCAAAGAAGAAATGAATTAAGCTGACTATCTAAAGTTGCCTGCTATGTCCATTGACCCTTACCCTAGATACTGGTAGTGAATTCAAGTGTTCCTTCGATGCATTCCTGTGCAGAATTACCAAATGAAGACTTAAAGCCAGCTGAATAAGTGAACCCTGGAAATAACTAATTTCAGCAAAGAGGTGCTGATAACTAATAAGTGCTTCCAAAAATGAGTTTTTATCCTTGGCCCACAAAGTGATAAGGTATCATAAAAGTATAAATATCCCTGGGCATGGCAGTGCATGTTAATGTGTTGGCCTTAGAGGAATGCATGCTAAGTATCTGAACCTAAAGTAAAATCACATCAATGCAGTTCTACTCAGCTTAGATAATACTTATTAAGAGTGTGAAATGTCCAAATAAAAGCCAGAAGCTTCAGCAGATGCTACTGTCCTCAGTCAAAGTAATTGTCTGATCATTTAAAAATACTGACATGCTCATGAAACAGCATTAACAAATTTTGCCATTACACTCATAGCGATGCTGGGTCAGAATTAGTGTGCACCAGTGTTTGGGGAATGACAGATTAATTGAGCACTTTAATTAAACATTAATAGAATTATATTGTTTGTTATTTGGGTAGAATACATTTTTTATACTTTTCTGAAACAAATTCTGCAGTTTGATTTTACCCTGATTTTATACCACTGAAGTGGATCCCAATTTTCTAAATCAACAAGATCATTTCAACTAATGGGCTTAGCAGGTAGAGGTAGATGTAGTGCACAATACGCCTTGACCAGAGTGAAAAAACACACTTTGAGTTTCATGCCCCACATAATGTAAAGCAGATCAGGCTCCACTGTCTGACACTGTTAAAAATACAATGGGACTCCCATTCCTTGTCCTGGAGTTCATCAGCTGATCCATTTCAGTAAAAAAAAACTGATAGGAGTCAGGAGTGAAGACCTGAGCACACTGCCATCCTCCAGGACCTTGACTGTGCACGCATTAGGGAGTAATGCATGCATAAGTGAGATGAAGGACTGATGTTTGCATATTCTGTGTGTGCCCAGAGTTACATCAAGGAACCCTACCTGGTGTAGCATTATGTTGGGTGTATTTTGACAAGAGCATTTTAGCTCTGAGCTGAAGCACTGATCTAAAGAAGACCTCTCCCCCCCAAAGTTATCAGATTTCCTTAACTCATCAGCTGGGAACTGGTTTACATCAAAAGTGACAGTCTTGGGTGGATGGCACCGAGAATAGATCAAATAGTTTGGAATCCTGCTGTGAGATGTCTGGGGAAGGGGGCCTGTAGGTAAAAAAAACTCTTTGAAATGGACGAGAGCTGAAATCCAGACACAGAGCTACGAACCCGGGCCAACCGGCATTTCCAAAAGATGGCGTGGATTGACATTAGTCATAAATCAATCCCCCCTCCAATAGGACACTGGGGGCTGAAACCGAAATCCAATCTCACAAACTCAAGAACCAATCACCTATTGATCTGACAGACTATAAAGAACAGCGCACAGTCTCTCTTTCTCTCTCTCTCACCTGAACCAGAAACTCGCTGCCACAGCTCAACCTGTAGCTCTGTTGCCCGAACCGGAACCAGAAAACAACCAAGTCTTTGCCGACAACAAAAGAGTTAAACTGGGAGAAGGAGATTGAGCCGTACGAAGAATTCTTTTAAAGGACTTTATTAAATAAAGAACTTTACACACTGCGCTGCCCGCCTGTGCCCACCTGATCAGTGGAGTTTTACAGCTGGACAATTGACTAAGTCGATTGAATGCGAAAGTGTCAATCATTTACATAGCTATTTGAGTCTTAAGAAACTTGACCCTTGGAACGAACAGGGCCCTGCTTTCCTCAAAGACTTTGTCTTCAAATAAGTACGGTGAGAGACCCTGCTTGCCAAGAAGATTTTGTGCACAACCTTGGAGCCTTCAAACCAGTGGAAAATCTGTTTGGAAAAGACTCTACATTCGCCAAACCCCAAGTTCCAGGTGCATCGACTGAGTGGAAGTTCTTGGACAAAGCCGAACCGGACTGCCTTTGTTCCAAACCACACGGACCTCGTGCCGTGTGCTGTTATCTGAGCCCGAAGCCCGAGGCCTCTCTGCGACGAAGTTCAGATAAGTTTAACAGTTTGGAGTTCATCATTTATGACATTTGAGAAATCAATTAATGATTCATAACTCTAGAATGTGTAATATCATTTAGTTTTCTTAAATATAAATGTGTGTTGCATTAAACTGTTTTGTTGATAATTTTAGAAATAAAATCTGTCAACGCTGAGAAATATCTTCTCATTCCTGTTTAACTGTTTAGTCTGAAATTGACACAACTTAATAGACACCAGATTATAGGTGGCCCTGCCTATCCTTAATCATTGAATAATAATCAGTTAAGGGAAATTGTGGTAACAAGTAATGATAGGATCTTTCTCGGCACCTAAACGTAAATGAGACTGATATATATATAACGAGATATTACCTGACATAAATACTAACCTGCGTAGTTATTGAATGTCTGACTAACAATACTAATGAGAGACTCACCTTCATCTTACTAACCGGTATTGTAGTCAATGTGTTTATAACCTTTTTTGTTTAACGATTTGTGTTATCATATGTAATCCCATGGTCTTTGATTTGGTCACGGAAGTGATTTGTCTTTGATTTGTTGATCTAGAGTTGAATTTGTATTAGTTTTCCCTTTTGTATAATTAGTGTAGTGCTACATTTAGTCTTTGTTTTTGAATAAATTTGACAATTTATATCTTTTGAATTGGTGTCTGCGTCCAATTATTACAGAAATTGAGTTCTACAAGATTCCAGGATTCTTGATAAGGTGATACTATAAATTCACTTCTTTAATTTAAATTTATAAGTGTACCTTATGCTACACTGGCATTCCAGGTACACATGCTCTCATGATGCCAGGTCTGTCACCTTCTCAGAAAGGCACTTGCGCAGATTTGGTTTCCTGTGATGAGACCATTTTCAAGACAGTACCTTTAGTGTTTACATTTCCACAACGCTATGAAAGTGATGTAAAGAGAAGCTTATATATTTGCCACAGACTCTGTTGTCACTTCAGTGGACACTGTCAAGGTTTTGTTTTTAAATCAGTTACAAACCAAATCACAGTGGGCTGAAGCGAAGAAATATAATTCAATATAGTTCAATATCACTGTTTTCAAATAGTGAGGATGAAGAAGGAGCTTTATTATTTCTTCCTCTTCCTCTGTTTCATAAGCACCAAATTTCACACTTAAAAGTAACGCTGGAACGTAAACTGGGAATTATAACTGCATAATACAATTCATTATATCTTTGTGAATCATTTGTGCATTTTGCAATCCAGACAGAACATCAGTTTTTCACCAGACTTCAAACAGCCTAATTTCACTGAAAACATCTAGAGAATATATATTTTTTTACATTTTATTTTTATTTTTTTATTTTTTTTATTTCTCACAATTTTGCTTTGTTGTGCACAGCTAAATATTTTAATTGTAGCCAGGGGCTCTTTTCATTATTAAACTCTATAGCTACTTCTAATAAATCAGATTTATTAGTTCATTAACCACATACTGTCACTGACTGTCACAGACAGTATGTCTGTCACTAACTCATAAGAAATAATCTTCACTGTGTATCGGCAGATATGTCTTTGAATTACAAGTGTTTGGAACTGTGACTGAGGCGACATGTAGTTATTAATTTAGAGGGTTGATGAAACAGGCTGATTGGATATTAATTGTCCCACTGAAACAAAAAAAAATGTGGCTTTCAATTCAAATGTGTGAGATCACCTTTTCTTCCATTTTCCATACAATTATTATAATGTGTGCAATGTTAAAGTAAGTAATTCATCAACCTTGAGATTTTATGGTGTCTTAATTTCATGTCTGTTCTGGAGCTTTGGAGTTGCACTCATTGCTTGTGTTTCAAATTAACTACCCATCCATATGGCAGAGATTTGCGTTGCATTTCAGCCTTTTCTGGTATGTAAATACTAAGGGGATTTCAATATTAAGCTCATTATTGCAGCTGACATCACCTTACCTTGTCTACAAGGGAAGCCAAAGCAATGAACCCAGAAAGAGGAGAGAGATGTATAACATCATACCTCATAAAGAATCTCCAAGGAATATGGGGGCACAATAGGTGCAGAGTAGGTGACACAACAGACTTGTGGCTTCCAATAACCCCCTGATACCTTCATCAAAGATCCTCTATCTAAAATTATCTTTGCCTTCATCTTATATGGATACCTACATTGAAACACATTCTTCTGGATTTAGTTCCAGCTTGAGATTAAAATTAAATTAAATTAAAATTATTACACAAAGAAACCCCTACAGCAGGTATTGCCAAGAAAGTAGTGTGGACTTGTGGATAGGACTCTGAATACTGTAGCCAATCATTGGTATAGATCGTGTGCAACATTGCTGACTAGGTTATACAAGCCCAGTTACTCAGTGGGGAAAGAGATTGTTATAGCCGTACTATGCCACTTGGGGGATTGCACTCCCATAATTAGTTCAAAGAAAACTCCCCAAATGTTTATAAACCCAGCACACTACTGGCATGAAACAAAAAAGGCAGGTTTTAAAAACATGTTTATTTATCACTTCCAAAACTAGCGATTAAACAGCATTTTCATTGATTTCACAGTCAGGTACTTCAATCCGGTAAAAATGTTTCAAAGTCATTAACTCGCACACGCCGAGTTCCTCCAAACCCACCAGTTTGTTTCAGTTCGTGTCGATAACAATAAAAACTTCACAAGCACTGCACTCAGCTTGTGTACAGATACACAACTCTCGAGGTTAGTAATGTTGTGAGATCTCTGCTGCTTGACTTGCAACTGCAGGAGCAATTTTATCTAAACACGACAGTGAGTTTACTTGGCTGGCATCCACGTTATCAGAGCTGTTCGGTTGGAATTGGGTGTGAGAAGTCTACGAGCTACAGTAGTGTTGATGCCAATATTGGAACCGTTATCTCACCTGTTATCTGTAGACTTCTCTTAACACGGCAATAAAATAAGGGGAGACCATTACTATCTATAAATGTACTGCTTTCTGAGTGTTTTGCATTTCCTGCACTAATACAACCAGGTCTAATATGCTCATACCGTCCTAGGTAGGAACATGATTTGGCTGTATTGCAGAATGAACTCCCATCAGTGACAGTGAGGTAAGCAGATAGGGATTGTGGAAACTGATGTAAGACAACTCAAGGTTGCTAGTGCAGTCACTTTTCTCACTGGCTCATAAGCATCGTGCAGAGCATTAGATTACTTTTTTGGACATAATATTGAGGTTTACAATATATGTAGTTTAGTTGTTTCGGATTGCTGCCATTCCTCACCCACAGTGCAGACTATGATGCAACTGTTGGTCTCTGCTGTCCCGATGCTCCCGTGCAGCTCACAGCAGGGGAGTAATGTCTGGGCTCTGAGATTGGCCATCACATGTTTTCTTTTTTATCGTCTATGATACAGTCCCAGTTCAGTGACATATGTGCTGGCCAAAGTTCAAGCCCCACACCATCAAAGTCTATCAATACAGGCATCACACTGTTGTATGTAGTATAATGACACATTATTATTATTATTATTATTATTATTATTATTATTATTATTATTATTATTATTATTATTATTATTATTATTATTGTTTATCCTGGGCGACTTGGTTTACATCCTGTCAGTAGTTCCTTTAAAAACACAGAGCACATAATATTTTGAACGCAAATTACTGCTAGAGGGAGTCTTGTCTCATTACTTTTAGAAAGTCATTAATTGAAAAAAAAAAGTGTGGATTGCATGAAATTTGAATCTTGTTACATTTGATGACTTTTTGAGTCTTCGTAAAGATAACTGACCATTTCAGGACATGCACACAAGATATAACCCGTAAAGATGGAAGAAAATTGCAATGTACATTAAACCCATGTAACAACACAGAAGCCATTAAATTCCAATTTTTCTATTTCAGGATCAGAGAGGCTTTTGCAATTAAGAGATCGCTTAATTAATTACCTTTAAGCTTCACTGCACTTGCAAAAAGATTGCTAGAAGTGTTACCCCTTTTTTGTTGTTGTTTTTCATTATCATCATATTCAGCCAGGCTCCCTTTCCGTACTTAACTATAAAATGTCTCTATAGATGTTCAAGTCTAGCGACAGATAAAAGCAGTTTTCACGTGTTCCACTGACAGAGCATACATATGAAAAGAAAAAATGTAATTAAAGAAAACCTAATTAGAAGGGACTGCATTCAATAACAGAATCATCATTACTGGAGCACACTTGGATACAAAACAAAATGATGATTACAATACATACATATAAAATATAAAATGAGTCCTTGGCTGAGATAGGCCCAACTGTTCACAATTCTGTAAAAAACTTTTTTTTTTTTGAGACGAGAGCAGGGTACCTTTAAAAGAGCTCATACAGACTGCACACCGTGAATATATAAGTGGATCTCCTTGCCAACAGAATGAAAAGTTCAAGGTGACCTCACATCCATTCTTACATCATGACAGGGTCTGATAGAGACATTCACCGTGAAAATTGTTTGGATTTGTAATTATTATTATAGACTGGTTCTGTGCAAAGCTAAGCTGTCCATATGTTGAGACATCTCCATTCTGCTTGTTTCTCTGATTGGTGGAAATCTCCAGTTCAAAAACTTGATGTGACTTTTGTCGGATTTGCAACTTGCTACCCTCTGGTTTCTTATCTACAGTATGGAAGTGGGGAAATTTTTAACACCAAGATGCCTACCAGAAAATGTTCTAACTTTTTCATGCTAGTATTTAGCACAATGATCGACAATAAACAAAATGGTAATTTCAACAATGTCTCACTACAGCACAACATTTTCTCCTATTTTCGTGGATGGAAAGTTGATGTTATCTGTGCAATTTCATAAATTAGCTATTTTGTTATGAATTAACTACAAATCATACCAGATAATGCATCTTGTAGGCCATTCTTGCATTTTGTTACCAATTGAATTATTCCCTTAAAGCAAATCCCATGAAGTGAATCAGACTGAGATGGATTTACGCAGGCCAGTCATTATGGTGAAGGGATTATCACTAAGAGATTCTTGGTTCGAGCCCTGGTTCTGTCACTGACGTATTGCATCTTACCTTGAGTAGTACATCATTGAGGTCGCTTTACTCTGTCCTTCAAGAAATGTGACTCTGTATCAGCTGCTGTTGTTGCATAAATCACATCACTGTCTCTGTCAGTTATTTTGGATTGAAGTGTTGCCTTAATTACTAATTATTATTCAAATTACATTAATACCAAGTCACAAAGCTTGCTCATATCTCACTACAGTCATATCCGGTATTCAATTCAATCCATAATTGAGATGATCATTAACCATGAAAAATTATTTATTCAAATTCATATTAATTAAATCTCTATGTCTGGCAAAGTGTGTTGAAGTTTTTTGTATTATTATTATTATTAATATAAATACACTGTAAACTACTAGGCTTATTACTGTGGTTTGATACTTTTTTCTCACAGATAACATCCTGTTTCTTCCTTGGAATCAGAATACTACTACTATTATTAATTTCCCTTGCTTTAGTATGCATTTCACATTCAAATCACAAAATAAGACAAACTGAGAACTCTTGGGCTTTTCAGTTTTTTTTTATACCCTCAGGTCTTCACCTACTGGGCTTAAGGGAAACTGTATCATTGGGACATTTTGCCCCCAAAATTGAGATCAACGCAATAAATCTAACTTTTGCAATCTATTTCACAATTTTGCATAAAATACCATAAAATACTTAAAGCCTTCATAAATGTTGGGTTTAACAAGGTAACTGCATAGCCAATTGTTAAACCTGCATGCTGCTGGTAATTTACATGCTAATAGATGGAATATAAGATGATCCACATAACACAGGGTCTGTAATAATAAAGACCTATTACTAGCTGCCTTTAATGCATGGTGTTATGAGATAGCCTTTTGCTTTTTTGACCTTCTACATACAAATGACTGTGGATGGACAAATGGAAATCCAGGGTGACTGTGTATGATTTGATTTTTCACCTTGGCTAACCAGATAGATACTTGACTCCCCTCACCTTAGAGCTCAAGTGCAGAATTTCATTCTTTGGAAGAATAAAAAAATGACTGCCTGTCTACTGAATACTAAGGTTTTAGATTAATTCAAAACACATTTCTGGGAGATTAGGCATGTTTGTGGGATATTGGTGTGGATGCTAAAATGCATGTTTTGACCTGCATCCTTTCTGGTATTCTGTGCCACACGCACTAACTGGTTGGAAATCAAGTGAAGGATTGATTTTGTAACGCTAGAGAAAGGGAACAATTTAAGCTCTCTAGCTAAACAATGATAACAAATGAAACCTCAGATAATCAGTCAAAAATACAAAAAAAATCGGATGATTTGCTTTGCATTGAATCAGGGTAAATACTCTGGTCTCTTCCTTTTTTTGTTCCATTGCATGACTAACCCTCAATTATTGAAGTGATCTTCAGCAGCAGAGTCAATTAAGTAATTAAGAGTAAATTATGTAATTATAGGTACTGCTTGGATCACAGTCCTGCAATGGTATGAACCTGGATTGCAACATCAGTCAACTTAAAATAAAACAAATATATATATGTATGTATATATATATATGTATATGTATATGTATATATATATATATATATATATATATATATATATATATGTGTGTTTATATGTATATGTATATGTGTATATATATATACCGATCAGCCATAACATTATGACCACCTGCCTAATATTGTGTAGGTCCGCCTTTTGCCATCAAAACAGCCCTGACCCGTAGAGGCGTGGACTCCACTAGACCTCTGAAGGTGTGCTGTGGTATCTGGCACCAAGATGTTTGTAAGCAGATCCTTTAAGTCCTGTAAGTTGTGAGGTGGGGCCTCCATGGATCGGACTTGTGTGTCCAGCACATCCCACAGATGCTCGATTGGATTGAGATCTGGGGTATTTGGAGGCCAAGTCAACACCTTGATCTCGTGATTCATCAGACCAGGCCACCTTCTTTCATTGCTCCGTGGTCCAGTTCTGATTCTCACATGCCCATTGTAGGCACTTTCGGCAGTGGACAGGGGTCAGCATGGGCACCCTGACTGGTCTGCAGCTACGCAGACCCATACGCAACAAACTGCGATGCACTGTGTGTTCTGACACCTTTCTATCAGAACCAGCATTCACTTTTTCAGCAATTTGAGCTACAGTAGCTCGTCTGTTGGATCGGACCACACGGGCCAGCCTTCGCTCCCCACGTGCATCAATGAGCCTTGGCCGCCCATGACCCTGTCGCCGGTTCACCGCTTTTCCTTCCTTGGACCACTTTTGATAGGTACTGACCACTGCAGACCGGGAACACCCCACAAGAGCTGCAGTTTTGGAGATGTTCTGACCCAGTCGTCTAGCCATCACAATTTGGCCCTTGTCAAAGTCGCTCAGATCCTTACGCTTGCCCATTTTTCCTGCTTCTAACACATCAACTTTGAGGACAAAATGTTCACTTGCTGCCTAATATATCCCACCCACTGACAGGTGCCATGATAACGAGATTATCAGTGTTATTCACTTCACCTGTCAGTGGTCATAATGTTATGGCTGATCGGTGTATAGATATAATACAAATCACTCGATCTTCGCAATTCTACATGCATCGAAGCGCCCAGTAGAATAATTTTTTATACAATCGAGGCGAGTAAGGGCCGCCCCTGTAGCTCCCGGAAACAGGGTCATACAAATATATGTAGTTGTTTTAATAAACTGTAATACAGTATTGAACAGTGTTCATTTAAACACTTTCTGTTTAAAGTTTTCTATTTTCTGTGAAGCATATGTTTTCTGTCGTCATTTTCTGTTTGTTTTTCATCGTCTTGTATATTTTCCATGCTATAGCAGCTGTACAGTATTTCTTTCTCTTCATTTAGTAGAGGTAAAGGATTACAATACAGACATGCTCTGATCCTTTCTATGTAGATCTCTGTCTTTTGTTTGGAAATCAAGATTTGCAGGATTGTGGTTGGGGGGAGCTGTTGCTGGGCATTCTAGTTGATTACAAGGCAAACAATTCCTTAGTTATACTTATGATATTGATTCGCTGGAGGAAAAAAAAAAACATATCTGCAATAATCTGTGTGTGTGTGGTTTTCTTTTTAAAGGGAGAAAGTAAGCATGGAATAGAGGGCAAACTACAGTTGCAATCATTCTTTTACACTTGCATTTCAAAATAGGTGCAATGTACAATATAACAATCCAGTAATTCTTTTTTTTTTTTTTTTATGTGGAAGGCCTATTTTTGACTTCATAATAAAAAAATATTGCAATTTAGAATGAGCCATTTCATATTTAAAGTGTGGAAAATATATATTTTTTTATTAACATCCAGTGTGACAGCTTGATTTCTGTACCTTTCTCTAGCCTTCGGCACTTACTGGCTAAAAAGGAACATGTTCAAGTAAAATAATCCTAATTACTTACCTTTTCTAACCATTACCACATTTGGGCCATATCAGCTAACAGCTGTTGTGACTACTGATTAAGAACTGAAATATTTTTTCCAGGCAGGCCCGGGGAGGTGGCATGTTTCTGAGGTCATACGTTCAACTCACATTGAAACGCAAAGCAAATTACCTGAGTAATTAGAACCTTGTTCTTTAAAATAAGGTTCCTGGTGGATTTCCAGACTTGGCTTGAATTTGTCTTGAAAATAGGTGAAATATGTATCAACAACTGTGGAGGTGTCTGCAATATAATTATCACACGCTTAGAATGTATGGGCTTATCACTGCTCAAAATGCAAGGCTACATAACTACATTGCATAGCTGAAAGGGATTTGAAAAAGAAGCCCTGGATGATCAGCTTTCACCTTTTTGTGACAGTAATCAATGCGCACCGAAATGCAAATTCTGTTGTGCTTTAAACTGTAAAACAAGACTGCAGGTGGTTTGGATGTTATGAACCATGACAAGTTTGAGGAGCTTGTTGTTGTTTCACAGTAGTATTTGAAATGACTAGCATGCACCGTTTGAGGAAAGCTGATCCCTTCTGCTCCTCTGTCTACTCTTGGAAGTTGGAAATCCAAAACTTCAGACTCTTTCAGGAACAAACTAACGTCTGTAATGTGAGCTGACCTCCTTTGTAGTACTCAACATGGGCTGTCGGCACACCTGCTAAAAGTGGGATCTAGTGAACTGCCTGGGACCCTATATTCCCACTTGGTGGATGGTGGTTGTTGGTGGCTTAAACAAGTATGGCCAAGTAAGCAGATATTTTCCTCTATGTGGTGGAATAGGCCTCTTTAGAAGTAAGGGTGAACCTAGATCCAATCTTGCACACTTATGTAAGACTGATTGAGGTTGACCTTGAGGTCTGAGAGTAAAGTGTACTGCTCTTGTCATGTGACCACACTGCCTTGAACATAACACACCTCCTGATTGGATTATTTCACAAGGCTAAATTATTAAAATGCAGCAGAGCTCGCAAAGTCCTTTGTCTTCCCTAACTACTCCATTTGTCCAGTACACCATTGAAATGGAAAAGATGTGTATCTTTTTTTCTATAAAAAAAGAGAAAAGCTTGCAGCGCCGGAGTGAGTTGCTTGTTACTGGAAGGCTACGTGCTGTTCTTAAACAGATTTATGAAGAGAGAAGAAAGGACCCAGGACTCACAATACATTACAAACTTCCCTGTTGTGATCTTCACAGCATTGTGCTTTGCAAGATCTATTGTGCAGACAGCATATATTAAAGAAATACATAAAAAAGGCAGGTGACCAATTTAGCAGCTTTGTTTTCTGGAAAAAAAAATGAAATAAGTCAATTTGCCATTATAAAGGAAGTGGCATTTTGTATTAACATCCCACATGGCAAATTGCTCAGCATTCATGTGCATTACTATTACTAGACCTTACAAGATGTGTTTAAGCCTAGTTCTGTAAGTTAATCCCACAGAGCCCACACAACAAGCTTATTAACGCTTGCTGGGTGACCTCAAATCTTTAAAATGGGCATTGAATACAGTGGTTCTACACAGCTAGGCCTTCCCCTGCAATTATTCTCCCACACCTATCTCTTTCATTACAACATCAGGCCATAGAGTCTGGCTCTAACAATGATGCCCTTTTGATGGTAGTTTGTCAGGGTTTATGGATTTGCTCAGATAGTCTCTAGAAATCACATTAAACTTGACTAATAAGGGAGTAACTTGTTCAGCTGAGACCATGGCTTGAGTGGAAACACCAGAACTACGAAAGAACCCTGTATTTGTCCAGGGCTATGGCTAGGGCTCCTAGGGCTTGGACTCTCATATGTTTATTAGTCTGGCTAAACGTTGGGAATATTATCTTTGAATACTAATACTCCATTTCCTTACTAGTCCCCAGGCCTCCCAGATAATTGGTTGTCTGGCTCTGTCTCCTGTTACCAGTCAGGCTTTGACATCATAAACCAGTCTTATTTGGCAAGTTATAGAAATAGCAGGAGTACAATATGTACTAAAAGCTACCCTGGATAGAATGCTCTCGTCCACAAGAAAACAAAACACGACTCCTATAATAACCCAGAAAATGTTTCTTGTACTCACTGAGTGCATCTTTACTTCATTACATGTCTCTCCCTGAAGGGGAAGTGGCTTTTCTAAGAAAGGTACAAAAATAAGAGAAGGCCCGAGGAAAGCAATACTGCTTTTGTTAGGAAATGTACAAGGTAGTTACATACACATACACAAACACGCATACCCCTGCACACGCACCGGCAGTCAAGAAGATCAGGTCTCTGAGTTTTTGCTAGGATACAGCTAACGAGGGGAAGAATCTGAATGCACTACTGATTTGAATGGAACTGCTTTAGAAACTATAAAAATAAGCAAGATTGCTGGTATTTATTTCCTGTAAAGATTTATCAGAGTGCCCCCTTTATGAGCAATCATCTCTGGACTCCAGCCTCATATTAAAAAGAACAAAAACAAGGAAAAGATCATCTTTGGGGGTTTCAATCAGTCTGTCTCCTCTCTTTCTGCTGATTGTGGTTTGCATTGCACTATACAAGACACTGATTATTATTATTTTTTTTAAATTGGGCAATTTCCCTCCCAGAATCCTGGCAAAGGGTTATGATGGAGCCCTGATAAGTCACTCCTTTTTGCCCTTTTTGGTAGGCTGGACCCGAATTTCCGAGGTGCCTTTCTGGCCTTGCTTTGAAAGCTTTCTGACGAAGATGCAGATGAACGCAGGGTGAGGTTCAGTAAAGGTGAGGTGAGGGGCCAGTAAAAACACAACCACTGTTATATTTCACTTTGAAATCGATATTCATCTGTTGCATTCACTAATGGTTTAAGTATACTTTTCCATTCTTTGGGAGGATTTGAGTTAAATAGCTTTATAATTTGGGCTGACAGTGTGGATATAGCCTGTGAAAAAGAAAATATGTTTTTATTGCTGTCTCTGTAGCCTAATGCATTCGATTCCATTAGAAGTGGAGCAAGCTGACCTTCTATTCTTTTCCACATGAGACATCCATTTAAACTCAAGCTGTTTGCATCACCCCAGGACTCCATCTTAGCCCAGTGCCTGTTTTTCCCAGATTTATCATGCATGGAGGCCCTTTGCTGAAAGCCATAGAGCTGTCTTGAGCTGCAGCTCTGAACAGCGATTATAACACATTATTGACGGGCAGCTGTCACATGGGACTCTCAACAAAAAAATTAAAAACAAAAAGATACAAAACAGCTCAATGAATAGAAATTGTGGTTTGACTGTAGATGACTCAAAGGGCTCTGGCCGATGTTTGCTCACCCAAATGCTGGGTCTTCGTGGGATTTCAGGTACAGGACCTGGAATGAATATTTTATCCTGCTGACCCATAAACTGTACTAAAGGAGCAGCAGATCCAGTTACAAACCTCAAATACAGTACATTACAATGCACTTAGATTATGTATTCTTTACTTCCATTTCTTTGTTCTTCTGGGCCCTCGTCTCAGGAGTGACCTTGCCTGAGAGTAGCCAGTCCACTGGAAAATAAAAAATAAAATGAAAAAGGCAGATCAGAGTGTTCGTGTCAGTCTCTGCCTTGGGGGCAGCTGGCTGACTTCAGTGGCATCTGGGTAAAAGTGGGTGAATGTCTGGGTCAGACTCAGATGTGATGTGAAAAGGCTTTTGAAGTGTGTAAAATCACTCATTGCTATTTGTTTTCAATTGGTGCAATTTATGAGCTGAATCAATGGAAACTTCTTACATTAAACTTTATTGCAGTGGTGTTATTGAATTGTATGTCACTAATTATAATAGGGATTTATGGCACTCTATGATTGGTTTACCAGCAAGTATTTGTTTTCCACTTCTAGTTATTAAATTAAGGTTCCCCTTTTTTTCTGTTTGATCATACAACATTACATGTGACTGTGTATTGTGTATGAGATCATTCTGGCAGCTTTACCAAGCAGAATATGTTTAGACATGGTTTTATAAGGGCTCATATACTAACAGATGTGTAGGGAATGTATTATTTAATGAAAACCATGTGGCAGCTAGGCTCCATTTATAATGAAGCAGGTTTCAAACACCTTTGGAACAGGTGTCGCTAAAATCCTGGGCCACATGTGACAAACTGTGCCAACATCATGATATCTTTTCTCGATGAGGAAAGGTAATGTGCTGGCTTTGCTCCCTGGAAACACAATCTCGTAAAACTGGTTCATACAATTAATTGGTCATCCTTACAGTTGCTATCTGAGATACTTGTATGATGGACCTGTTTCCGTGTGTTCACCTTAGTATCTGTAATTTCGAAGATCTTAGCCCCTAAAATCGCCCTGATTATGACAAGTTTTCAATTCAATTAAGTTAAAAACAGAAATGGATAAAAGTGAAAAAAAAAAAAAATCAAGAAGCGCAATAGCCTTGGGACACATCATGGAATTATACTGACTTAAGTGACAAGCGGAAGCGCGTAGATAGGTGAAACGATGACCTGTTTGATATTAACTGAAAGTGGCACCTGTCTCCACTTTCATTTCCCTGAGCCATGCTCGGTGCATCAGGAAAGGAATCAGGAGCATCAAGTATTCACAGGTCATTGACTGTGATTGATGTGCTTTTACAGTATGTGTTAGATCTTCCCAGTAATGTAATGCCTTTGTTTTTCTTCCTGGAATGCATTAATGCTTTCTCTTCAGGTAGATTGTGACTTCTGAAGCTCACATCCTAAAAAAATGGGTACTAAGTGGATATGGTATGGTAATTCAATAAAAGGTGTGTGCGTGATTTAAAAAAATAAATATGTTTCAGGACATAGGAATAACTTACTAAACTGAATCTGATTTCTTTTTTTTTGCATTAATGCATGAGTGTTTGTGAAGAACATTTTTCTTAAATAAAAATAAATATTCCTGGTATAAAATGCAGAGAGGGATATAAGTAATCTGATGGTGGAATATCTCCCAGCGAGTTGCCAATTTCCAGGCCCAACAGATAAGTGCTTCTTAATAGATTATGATTTAAAATGTGGTGATTGCTTACTGTAACACAATGAATTGTGAGTGCCAATTAATGTACATTTAATAATGGAATTAGCCTAATTACCAAAAATAAAATCAATCGCTAATGGAATTAGTTGTCCTGGATGTCTTCATTACACAAATTTAATTACTTATGCTGATGAGGACCTTTTGTAGTAACAGTTTCTGTATGTTTCTGCAACGGACTAAGTAACTAAATTTTCTGTAATTGTTCGGCAATTCTCTTCACTCATTTTCATTTGTATTCAGTATCGCTGGGATTAAGGATTGATTTGTTTAACTTTTTGTCTCGAATACAGAGATCACATTCTGATTTGTACCTTAAAAAACATCCTTCCTGCTGAATTGAACTACTTATTATTCTTATTATTAGGAATGAAAATACAATACTGAAACATCCTGTAGGCCACTCATAAATGTTTCATTTTATCTCCATGTATTAACAAGTCTTACCTCTAGTTCTTGCAAGCCATTTCAGACTATGGCTGGGATTAAATCAAAACTTTGACCCACCCGCTAATAGCAAACTAAAAACCTCTACATCATAGCGGTTATATTTCTGATTAAAAGAAAGTGGCATGTAACTACAAATGAGGCCGCAACTGAGTACAGTTCTGTAGTTTTCTATTAACGGGTGGGTTAATCCGGCCCTATGTCAGTCGGCAAGATTTAGCTGTGCATAGATTGATGTCTCATTTTATTTTATTTATTTCATTGTATCTTTGCAACCGAGTCCTTTCTGCTTAGTTAATGTGATAACCCATCATGAGGGGCTTTCCGTTGAAATAAGAGCCTGTGTACAAACCAAAAGAATGCCCTTCCAAGTACTTAAATTGATTTTTAAAGCTTGCTGGTGCAATTGATACAGCCCCTTGGATATATGACTAATAGCAACCCAACTTCAGGATTCTTTTTTTTTTCTTCTTTTCTCCCCATCATCGATTTTGTTCTCATATGAATGCAGTGCTTTAACCCCCCTGTATTAAGCCAGGGATTGAGTGTTTCCTCGGAATGCACCCTGCTCTTTTTTATTTTTTTGGAGTCTAAATATCAATTTTTGCAACCCCCACACTCTGTCTGAAAGACACTAAGAGACACGCACACTGCACATGCACACAAACACAAGCTAGAACTTCCCAGCATGCACTTGCTTTCACAAACTCTGCCTGATGCCGAAGCTTCAATTAAAGTAAAAGTGAAAAAGTTGACCGTGATTTCGATTTGAAGTGATGTATTTACATAATAAGAATGTCAGACACCGTTGACTCCGCATCCAGGCCAGCTTCCTGATAGACTGTTATGACAGCGTTGATCGATTTCCTCTCTGATATCCTATACTGTGGCTTATTGATCTGACAAACCTATTGTTATGCAATGGTACTACCTCAAGTCCCTCGACAGAAACTCCTGAAATCTATTTCTTAAACATCTTTCTATACCTAAATATTTCTGTGATATGTAGCCTGCACCACTAATATGTGCCAAATCTAAAACATCGGGTCTGTAAGATTTTGCTTTATTAGAAACTCCATATGCACACATAATCTGCAATGCAGTGATTGAATGTTCACACTTCTAATCTGCTATAAAGTCCATGTATTCTTATTGATTGCAGGCCACAAAGGCTGACTTAATTTTGTAATTCTTCAACCTAGGTTTATAGCTTGGGAAAATGCTATGCTTCAAATAAATCAATACAATAAGGAAGAGATGTACATCTAATACATTGATGAATAAAGACCAAAATTCTCTCAGAACCATGATTGTCACTCCTGGTAGTTATTGTGCTCTTGCCTAGGTGGTTTTGAATGTATACCATTAGCTTTGCCCAGTGGAGAAAATGTACCAGTAATGTTGACACAATGTCTGGGATAAATTAGACTCCCAACGTGCATATTGTGCATTGCCCTGTTGCAGGAGAGTCGCGCTGTCCAGTTGTGTTGATTTGGACAAAGAGGAAGCATATTTCTCTGCTGCATATTTAATGGGCATAATTTTTGTTGTGCATATTTTAATCCCTGAAGGCCAGCTGCATTGTAAACGCCAAACTAAAATTCTCCAGCATATTGCACACTAAAAATAAGCAATTAAGAAAGTTGATGAATTGCTGCTATTTTATGATTCATACCTTGACCTTTTCGGTTAATATGGGCTACGTTGCGTTGCTTTGTCTGCCCGCTGAATGCCTGCATCTGGGGGATTCTGCAATTTACAGCACTTCTAAATGTGTTTTAATCCCTGGCATCTCTCCGTGTTCATGTGTGTCATAATAATTAATGCAAATCAGCTGATTAATGGGTCCAGATTCTCTTAAGTGCATAGTACTTCATAATTCAGTTTTTTCCCCCTTCTCCTAGTTTATTTTCTCATTTGAACTTCAAAAAGTAACACGTATTTTGCAGCTTGCCGAACTGTAGTGGTTTGCACTATGTTGCTTTGCAAAAATAATATTTTTAGAGCAACCCAGTGTCCTCTGTTTTTGAAATCTGTTCACCTTCTATTTGATAAGCAATTTTTCGGTGCAGTATATATATATGCAGTGGTCACTGTTTTTTTTTTTTATCAGGAGAGGGTGTTTGCAGCATGCTAACCTGAAATGACCCATCCTGTTCTGTGGGAGGGGGAGGCAGGCAACCGACAACTAACACAATCTAAATAATACATTTATAAAAGATTACGAAAGTGTAATTTGATAAAAGTTCTGTATTTGGAGGGTCACTCATTTTTCCATTGGAGAGGGCATTTCAGCGCACTGACCGGAGATGACCCATGCCATTCCGTGGGATGGGGGTGGGCAATAGTTAAGTAATGCAGTTTCAATATCAACTATAAATCCATAGCCTAAAGCTTTAATATGTAAATTAAAGCATTGTACATTAAAGTTCTGTGTGAGGGTCACTCATTTTTGGGCACGCTAACTGGAGCTGACCAGAAATTACCCATTCTGCTCACAGGGGGTGGGGAGCAACAGTTAATTAACACAATTTACATAATAACAATACATTAATAACCACAAGCTACAATTTGTAAATTAATGCATTGAATGTTATGTTTCAGTAGTTGGAGGGTCACTCATTTTTCCGTGGCAGCAGGCATTATGCCACACTGACCAGAAAAGACCCATTCCGCTCTGTGGGACTGGGGGGGCAACAATTAGCTAATGCAATTTAAATAATAGCAATAGATTAATAACCATCAGCTAAAATATTTCAATGAATGCACTATACATTCCGAGTATTTCAAAAGGCACACCGCAAAGTCATCAAAATTCACTCTGGAATTAGGCTCTGTCACATTGCCCCTTCCCCCTGCTCTTTCTGATTGAGATTAATGACCTTGGCATTTCAAATTAAATACAACAATGCATCAAATAAAGGGAAGACATAGAGTAATCATACATATGTTTGGTATTGTCGGCATCTATTTATTTAATTTTATCTTATTTTATTTATTTATGATAGTGGACATGGCTTTGTAAATGTATATAGTTGAAAATATGGATTGGCCTTAGATAGCAAATCTTAATCCTTTAAACCCTTGCAAGGCAGAGGTAAGGATTTATATTGAAGATGATTTAAATGGGAGAATGTGTCACAGCGTATTCATTGATGTATTGAAAGCTTTATTGTGACTTTGTTTCCAGGTGTATTTATATATTTCTAATACTTCTTGGATTACTTGAATTTGATCCGTATTATATCAACTTCTCAATGCTGCTTGTTCTCTTGGTTGGGTGAAGTCCAAGGTGTCTTGAAGGCGATGTGCTATGCTTCTGTAAATACTTTGTTTGGGCCTATTGTTCTTCAGATCTTATTTGTCTTCTTTCCATGCTCTTGTATGTTTCATTGTTGGGCCTTCATCATTTTTCAGGGCAATGATTTGATTCTTTCCTATTTGGAGACATTGTTGTGCATTTTTGATGTTCCTATTATTTTCAATGTTTTCTTTAATTTATTGTTAAACATTCTTATATGTTCAGTAATTTGTGTCCTTACTGTTTTGCAAAATTCTGTGTAATTTTGATTTGGGGTCTTGACTGTATTTTAGATGTAGAGAATATGAGCTTCCTCTGTGCCTGGACTTTATTGACTACAGAAAAGTATTTGATTCAGTCTATTCAAATTCAGTCATCAGTGTTCTAAGAAAGTAAAACATTGAACCTGCATAAATCATCTTAAATATATCAACAACAAGGATACATACAAAAATCTGACTCCACCAAGACACTTGTAAGATCAAGATCTGCAAAGGAGTTTGTCAAGGAGACAGAATCTCTCAAAAACTCTTTACAGTAACACTTGAAGTGTTCAAGACTTTGGACTGGAAAAAAGGAATCAAGATACACTGAGCTTATTTTAACAACTTACGATTTGCCGATGACATTGCCATCTTTGTAAAAACCCAAAAAGAATAAAGCTTAAGAATATACTTATATATATATATATATATATATATATATGTGTGTGTATATATTATTAACTCAGTTCACAAGTGTAGTATGCTCTTAAGGAATTTAGTTTGAAAACACAAAAACACAGAGAGTATATTGCATACACGATTTCTTAAGATGTCACTTGACTGGAGCAATCACAAGCCTCAAATAACAAAGGAAATAATGCTGGGTCTCTCATCTGGTGAAGGTCACTGTCTGGAGTGCAGGATGTATGTTATACCCAGGTTTGTGTTGCTTTCCAGTCCCAGATGTTATTGCTGGCTTTGTCCTGGAGTTCGCAGGGGGAGTCACCTATTATGAGGAGGCAGAAGTTGCCTGGGGCTTCAGATTGGTAGCAGTTCCGGCTGCATCAAGTCTTCCAATTGGTGTAGTCACTGAGCTGTGTATATGCTGAACCTGCATTGCAGAGAACTGAGGATGGCTTTGAAAACCTGTTGGGCTTTGTCTCTCCACTCCTGAAAAAGTATGGAGTCTAAATTCAGTAATTGCCAGTTCCTAATTTGGGATGAAAAAGGATTCATATAATTGAAGATTCAAAAAATAAATAAAGTACAAATGCTGCTTTGGTCTGTGTGACCTTGACTTGAACTATTGACCTCTTAATCACATGACTGCTTTGCTCCTGCCTGAGAAGCCTACCTCTTCTATCTAGTTGACATTGGTATGTGTACAGTGTTTTCTCCTCTTTTTTTCTCCATTGCACTTCTCATAGCTATAGTAAAGATTTGTTTTGCTTTATTTTTTAATTCCTGAAAATCCCCAGAGATCAGGATGATGAAAACTGCTGGGGAAATGTCAAGTGTTGTTTATGTCAATAACTAGCTGCAAAGGAGGCCAGATGCCCCAGTGAATTCTTAACCTCATCAAAATGTAATGAGCTTACTATTGCTGCATGGTATCAGCTGGGGGGGAAAAAAATTGCACCAGACACAGTTTCACTTGAGCAAGTCAGTGTAAACACTGCTTTAGGATGCAACAAGTTAAATTTACTTTCTACACGGCAAGTACTCTGCCTTGAAGCTTGTCTTTTGAGTTCCCCCAGTGAGAGAATGCACCACAGGGGGTGTTCATTTTAAAAACCCAGTTCCTTTCTAATCTCAGTGCAGTGACACACAGGCGCTTTGCAGTGGGGAAAAAGTTGGGTTATCAATGCACAAACTGACAATTTAGTTTTTGGAAGCATTGGATTTTGAGAGTTGTCAAAAATAGTATGCTTCTCAGACATTATATTTACAAAAATGCAAACAAAAGGACACTACATTGCAGATAATCATGGATCAAGCCTCCTCTTCCAGTGATGGATTGTAACAGATGTTGTACGCCAAGCAGAGGTTGTCTTTTTATTACATATCCCGCTAGTTTCCATTGTAATATTGTGGACAATACTGTTTTGCTAGTATTGAAGATCTTTGAAAGGAAGGCCCTGTACATCAACTCACACAACAATGCATTATTTCACCAATCTGGCAGTGTAACAAAGTGGTTCAAGGACACAAATATTGACATTTCTTTGCCTGCTTAGACTACCAATGTCAATCTTTTAGAACTCTGGGATCAAGTGGAGTAGCTACTCAGAAAGAGGCCGTAGAGTCCACCATCTCTCAATGGACTTGTTAACTTCATTGTGGTCAAGGGTTGGCACCTTGCTTTTAAATTGCATTGTGTACAGCTGAACATCAGCATTTGCAATATGTTTTGTAAAATACTGTGTACTGACATCACTGTTGTTTTTTTTTTTTTTTACCTTGTAAACTTGCTTTTGCATAAGTTATGGGTCAAGGGTTTTCCTGACACTAACATTCCCATTAATGTATTTGTATTTAATTTATGATCTAAAGCCTGATCCCTGTACTTTTGTGTGTGGTATGATTCTGGGGCATTATGTTCATGCTGTCTGAGCAGTAATAGTTTTAAGCTGAGCATGTATGGATAGAGAACGAGAATGTTTCTTTATTGGCAAGAGTGGCTGTGGCTGCAGGCTATTCCATTGACTGCCTTCTCCCATTTGGATGTCTCTGGCCCACACTAGGGAGCAGTACATTGTGAGAAATAAATTAGAATGACAGCCAGTACCATAAGTCACAGGGGACAGTGTCCTGTATCTATGCCAGGTAACGAAACAGGAATTACATCATGTAACAGCGCTTGTGTCTGGTTCCATGGGTATCAGGCTGGCTGCTCAAAGGAAATATGCTGCGCGTCGTTCCTTATCCCCAAAATAATTGGCATGTTTGTTCTTCTACATTTACCCTGATAAGAGCTACCAGATGTCTTGAATCAAAGACTCCCAAGCTGACTGAGACATGCAGCCGGTACCAGCTGAAGCCTAATTAACCACTAGTAACAAATCTAGCCCACTCCTTTTGATTTCCTTGATATTGAGATAGCTGTGAGAAAGACTTCAATATTCGGTCAATATGCTTCAACGGCATGTTAATGATGATAGTATTGTTGTCGATGACTATCCGCGGCGGGGGGAGAAAACAAACGATCCTCCAGTGTTTAAAATGCCCCACAATGTCAAAGTCTGGTTATCTTTTTTTTACTTTTTATTCAACTTTCATTCACTACAAGGTTTAAAATCCGTATTCAAAACCTTCCAACCCTGAAATTGTGTTCAGATGCTGAAGTTGCTGATAAGAGGCTGGCTCTGTGATGAAACAGGGGTGCTTCATTTGAACTCTATTCCCAATCGAGGCCCAGTGAGAGCTGATTGAGGTTTTTCAGGGGCAAAACAAAAGCGCATTACCAACGCCATCAACATTAACACCATCAACATCTAAAATTATCACCTATCTAGCTGCACCTAAAAGTGCAACCTTACTCTCTTCTACCTCTTATTGAAAGCTTTGCCCAAAGATGACTTTCAGATTGCCAAGTGCTTGTTTGAGGAGCAAGCAGAGTAGTGGGACAGATGGCAAGAGATCTCACAAAGGGTTCCAAAATGATATATGAACACTTAGTCATAACACACCATGAGCATTTTATTCCTCCTGAAACAATTCAAAGGGAGCTCTCATCCTTGTTAACATTTAGCAGCGGCCGTAATTAGCTCACTTGCTTTAAAAGTTGTCAAGTCTTTGCAGATAAATACTGGGCTGCAGGGCACACCAGGACTGATTGATTTGCTAATGTGTCCTGTACGGAGGGCTCCGATTAATTTGCTAATATTGTTTGAGGATGTGAAATTCATGCCATCAACTTGTCAAGGGTTAGCATGCTGTTGCTATTCTCCCCCCCCACCCCCCACCCGACTCACTTCCACCCTCTCCGAATTAATAAATTAATTAGGGGCACTAATACACAACATTAGCTGAGCGATTTAAGCTTCCTCATTAAGCTTTTCCCTTTACTTGTACAAAACTCGAGACTTGAATGAGGAACACTTTCCCGCCAGCTAATTCTTAATTGCCTTGGCTTCCATGAGTCAAGCACTGTCCCCTATATTTATGTAAATTGCATGAAAAGAGCCTGCCATACAAACCAAGCCAGGCATGCTACAGAAGGGCGGCACGGAAGGGAAGGAGTTGCTCATACCTGAGTGATGTGGAAATTGTGCCATATCATTGAATAATTGCCTTTATAGTCACAATGCCTTTGGGAAGAATATATAACAGTGTGCGATGTCTTGAGGGGTTGGTAGGGAAGGGAGGGGGTGCCGACATGCCTTGTGTTCAATAAGACGCGTATTTAAGGAGCTGTATGCAATTTCTTCTCAAATAATATAAATCTCCATGAATTCTTTAAAATCTGGGGGGAAATAAATGGGTTTTGAAAGTGTGAGAGGTAGATAATGTATTCCAACAAAACGCAAACCCCTCTGGGAAAATGTCTAAGAAACCAAAGAGCACCAAAGCACCAACAAAACTGGAAAAAGAAAACACACACACACACACACACACACACACACACACACACACACACACAAAAACAGCTTGGAACATTTAACTAACATGGATTTTAGCTGAAAACTCACACAGATTGGCCACAAGTGGGTGAGATATAAACTCTGATCTGAACTCTGACTTTTTAAACACAGAGGTCGTACAGAAATAGGCCCCCAGCAATATATTTCTACATTATCCCCTGATAAGATGAACTGATGAAAACTGAAGCATTTTATGTTCATAGCGTCATTAACACAAATCCATCGGCGTTCATTGTTATCTGTGCGTGGGAGACCAGGGTGAAATGAACTTAGATGGTGATGTTGCCAAACTGCAGACAGAATTTAAGAAAAAACATAAATCTACAGGAGTTCAAGAGACTGAGTGTCTTAACTGCTTTTACCAGTGAAGGCTTCACTGGGAATGCAGGCAGGGAGCTTTACTGGTTCAAATCTCAGCCCTTGTTTTATGACCCTGCCCACTGCACACTCCTCCCCCATTTATTTTAACATACAATTTTAATTAAAATAATGAACAATTGGTGATTCCACATTGAGAGAGTACAATACAAATAAGTATGTTTAAAAAAAATAAACACAAAAAAAAACAGGCATGTCAAAGACTTGTACTAAACGTCTAAAACATTTTGACATGCATAAGGCTTTAGTTTGGTGTTGCAGTATTTAAAATAGATTTAATTACTGTTCGATTATTCAATGCAAGCTACATGAATTTTATTTTCTTGAAGCTTCTGTATTAAATCGTATTACGCCCCCATACAAAAAACATGTTACAGAACTTCTCCTGTGTTGGAAGCTTACTGATTGTTTCAAGCGTAAGTCAGAAGTGCTGAAAATATCACTCCATCCATCATGTATTAGAACACCCTTGCATTAAGCCATTGCTATCAGCTTTAATGCATTAAAACTCATAATTTGAGATGGATCCAGATTTCTCTCTCTGACCTTGAGATATGATTCAGCCGTCGAGGACTGTGAGGTCTTGCAGGCGGCTGGAATTCCAGTCTCCGCTCTGTGATCCGACCACAAATGAGAATCGAATCGTAAGGAGTAAATGGGACGGCTATGATTGAAATCTGTGACACGGAGGCACTCGCCATTTACACCTGTTAAATCCCTCTGCTTCCCTTCATCTCCCCGTCAGCCTGCAAACCATCAAACGCGATCATTTATTTATTTATTTATTTATTTATTTATTGAGCACTGTAATGCAGACGTCCACATCTCTCTATATGCAAAAGTATCAGTGGTTTTCAATAAAACATCAAATTAAATATTCTTGAAAATAACAATTCTGGATGAGAAGACCTGCACTTGTAGTGGAGAGAGAAATCCATTAGTGGAAAAATGTTCCATCAGTACAGTGCATTTAAGACTTTGATGGTAAAATCATCTTAGTGAATGTAAATTATCTATCTATCTATCGACTATCGACTGTTGCTGTCTGCCGCTGTGATTGTTGGGAGTGAGTGTGGAGGTGCAGGTGTGCATGTTTGCTGCTGCCTGGTTTGTTTGTGGTTTTTCTCCTTTACTTTTTCCTTTCTTTCTTTCTTTCTGAATGTGTTTTTGACAGTTTTGTAAAAGGTTTTTCTGAGGAGTTTCCCCATGCTGAGCTGACTCCTGCAGTCAGCGAAGCGATCGGGATGTCTGGGGCTGGGTCGGGGAGGGGGGGAATCTGAGTTTTTCATTCGAGACTTTAACACGTCGGCATGGCGTTAAAGTGACCTCTGATGAGTTTTTGCCGCTGGAGGAGTGTGTTCTGGCGATCCGGCAAGTTGTCGGTTGTGAAAATATAAAGTCGGCAGCTGGTATGATCGGGTCTGTTGTGCTGTTTCTGAGCAGCATTGAGTTAGTCTCGCGTATCGTTGAGACCGGTATAGTGATCGGTGGTGTTTTGATCAATGTTACCCCCCTAGCCGCTCCGGCCAGGAGAGTTACTTTGTCTAATGTTCCTCCTTTTCTGTCAAACGACCTATTAGAGAGGGAACTGGCGAGACATGGGCAGATAATGTCGGGCTTGAAACGTATACCGCTTGGGTGTAAGTCACAGCAGTTGAAACATGTTGTTTCATTCAGAAGGCAGGTATTTATGATTTTGAATAACATAAAACACAAAAACATTGTGCTTAAGTTCAAGGTTGATGGCAATGATTATGTTGTCTTTGTCACATCTGATTCTATGAAGTGCTTCAACTGCAGTAATGAAGGCCACACTGTTAGGCATTGCCCTGAGAAGGATCAGGATGAGGGTGCTGGTCCCAGTCGACGGGGAAACTCGGGGGCAGGGAACCGGGGAGCCCAAGCAGGCCAGGTCGGGGAGTGGTGAGCAGCCCGACCGCCCTACTAGCGGAACAGCCGAGGAGGCAGAGGTGGCGAGAAGAGGGGCTGCGGGGGAGGCTGTTGAAGAGAGTGAGGGTCTGGAGGTCCAGGTACAGGAGAGTGTGGGCGGTGAGAGGACTTCTGACCGCGGCGGTAACGTGCCGACTGTGGAGGTCCCAAGTGTTAGCGGTGTGTCAGCTAATGTTTGTGGAGCATCAGACAGTACGGATAACAGCCGTTTAACTGGACTGGATGGCAGTATACAGCAGCAGGACGGGGCATCAGGTAGTGGAGTGGGGGTGAGCAGCGAGAGGGCTGGTGACCAGACTGAAAAGATGGAGACTGTGAAGACAACACTGAGCAGTGTGTGGGACACGGGAATGGAAGTGGGGACAGATCCTGATCAGGACGGCAGGGTTTTTAAAGTGCCTGGGAAGAAACGCACTCGCAAATCTGTGGACGGTGCTTCTGCTAAAAAACGGAGTCAAGCTCCTGAGCCGGATGAGGCAATGTATTCCCAGCCGGGCTTAGATCCCCGTACGCCGTGGAGTGTGCAGGCTGTGGCGGCAGTGGGTGACGGCTCGGAGTCTGACAGTGAGGGGGAGGGCAGTCTCACCGACTCCTCCATCGCCTCGGAAGCCTCTGACGTACAGAGAGTCCGAGGCGGTTACAGCGCGCAGCTTATTAAGGAATTTCTTGATGAAACAAAGGGTAGGAGACGGATTAGTGTTGAAGGCTATTTCCCTGATGTAAGTCTGTTTCTGAGCTCGGTGCGGTCTCTGAAAAGCACTGGTGTTGGTCAAGAGCTGTTCTGTACGCAAGAGTTTGTTCGTTTAAAGAATATCTCCAGCAAACTCCGTAAAGGGTTGAAAACGAAAAAAGACTCCAATGTATAGTAACACTGGTGTTTGCTTTCTTATTGCGGTCACCTGTTTTTTTGCGTCTCTGTTTTTGTTTTCTTCTTCCTCTTTCTTATCAATGTATAATAATTTACATATTGGGAGCTTAAATATTAATGGTGGTAGGAATGCTGTAAAGAGAGCCACGGTTCTCTCTTATATCATTCAGAAAGGCCTGGGTGTTACTTTTTTACAGGAGACCCACATAGACAGTGTGAATCAAGTAGATTGGGAGAAGGAGTGGGCAGGAGACTTCATCTTTAGTAATGGGACTAATGTCAGTGCAGGGGTGGCGGTTTTGTTTAGTAGAGGGTTTTTGCCCTCTACTGTCATTCTGAACGAGGTGGTCAAAGGACGTTTGATGAGCGTTCGGGCAGTGGTGGAAAAACACGCTTTTCATTTTATAAACGTTTATGCACCCACTGAGGGAAGATAGAGAGTGTGTTTCCTCCAAGTGTTGGAAACACTGCTTTTGGAGTGCACACCTGAGGAGACGGTGGTTATAGGGGGGGATTTTAATTGTACAGTTGATCCTCTGAAGGATAGGAATCATTTAAAACCTCATCCTCAGTCCAGCAAAGAGCTTTTAAGGATTATTAAACGTTTTCAATTGGCTGATGTTTGGAAAGATTTTAACAACACCAGACAGTATACTTGGACGAAGATCACAGAGAAGGATGTCTCTCTGGCTAGATTGGATCGCTTTTATACCTTTCAGTACAATGTAAATATTTTAAAAGCTGGTTTTATCACCCCTAGTGGTTTTTCAGATCACAGTTTGGTAACAGCAACTGTGATGTTTCCATCAGTAAAGCCACATAGCTCCCATTGGCATTTCAATGCAGTTCTGGGTGCTGACATGCACTTTAGGAGAGTATTTACCTTCTTTTGGGAGAGGTGGAGGGTGCAGAAATCCGGTTTCTCTTCTGTACGGCAATGGTGGGATGTGGGGAAAGTACAGATTCGGGCTTTTTGTCAGCAGTACACCATGAATGTCACCAGAGGCTTAACTGAAGCCATGAAAGTTTTAGAGGTGGAGATTCTGGAGCTCCAGAGAGCCGTAGACTCCTGCCCAACGGCTGGACTGATTGAGAGTCTACAGAAGAAAAGGAGGGGATTGTCGGATCTGTTGGGAATGAAAGTACAGGGAGCCCTGGTGAGGGCACGTTTTCAGAGTTGTGCGGAGATGGATGCTCCCACTCATAATTTTTTCGGGCTAGAGAAAAAGAGGGCACAGAGTAAGCTGATGCACTGCTTGATGACCTCAGCAGGACAGGAGCTGTGCGAGCCTGGGGACATTCGCAGGCTGGCTGTGGAGTTCTACAGGGACTTGTTCATGGCGGAGGCCATGGAGGAGACGTCGGATTCCCAGCGCTTCCTTGAGGACCTCCTGCAGGTTTCAGAGGAGGGAGCCAGGCGACTTGAGCAGCATCTGAGTGAGGAGGAGATCACTGACGCTTTGCAGGGCCTGAACACTGGCAAGGCTCCTGGGATTGATGGCTTGTCAGTGGAGTTCTACAAACTGTTCTGGTCCTTGTTGAAGGCAGATCTGTGTGAGGTGTTGGAGGAGAGTCTGCAAAGGAAAGAACTGCCTCTGAGTTGCCGAAGGGCTGTGATCTCGCTGCTCCCCAAAAAAGGGGACCTCTGCAGCATAAGGAACTGGAGACCTGTGTCGCTACTCTGTACCGATTAAAAGATCATCTCGAAAGCTCTAGCTAATCGCTTAAAGACTGTCATGAGCAAGGTGGTGCATCCAGATCAGACGTACTGTATACCTAACAGGTCCATTTTTGACAATGTTTTTTTGATTCGGGACATTATGGCAGCCTCTAAACTTTTTGGTTTTAAAACTGGTATCGTGTCGTTGGATCAAGAGAAAGCTTTTGATAGAGTAGATCACTTGTATTTGTGGAAGGTTCTGGATGCATTTGGGTTTAGTGTCGGATTTATTGAGAAAATCCAGCTGCTTTATGGTGATATTTTTGGTGTACTGAAGATAAATGGCATTTTAAGTGCCCCATTTTCTGTACGGCGGGGCATTCGGCAAGGCTGCCCTCTCTGGCATGCTGTACTCCTTGGCTATAGAGCCCCTGGTGAATGAGTTACGGAGAGTACTGACAGGGGTGACTTTTCCTCAGTGTCCAGATATGTCCTTCAAAGTCACTGCATATGCTGATGACATAGCAGTGCTTGTGGTTGGAGACGGGGATGTGCAGCAGCTTGAGGCATGCCAGAGAAAGTATGAGAGGCTCTCCAGTGCAAAAATCAACTGGGCGAAAAGCAATGCAGTGCTAGTGGGTGACTGGAATGGCTGTGCTATGCCATACCTGCCAGCAGGACTGCGGTGGGACAGGGGGGGTTTCCAGTACTTGGGAGTGTTTTTGGGTGATGACGCCACCACTCAGAAGAATTGGGAAGGGCTGGTGGAGAAATTTAAAGCCAGGTTGCAGCGATGGCGGTGGTTACTTCCTCAACTGTCATATAGGGGCAGGGCACTTGTAGTTAATAACCTGGTTGCCTCAAGTGTATGGAACAGGTTTATTGTTTTAGAACCTCCTGAGGTTTTGATTAAGCAGCTTCAGTCCATTTTGTTGGATTTTTTTTGGGACGGGCTGCACTGGATCAGACAATGTGTGCTGTATCTGCCTTTGGCAGAGGGGGGGCAGGGTCTGATCGACATTGCCAGTAGGACTGCGGCCTTTCGTCTGAAGGCACTTCAGAGGCTGCTGTACTCTTCAGAGGACCTGCCCTGGGCACAGCTTGCTCTGGGTTTCCTGCGACAGGTGGGGGAGTTAGGTTTTGGAAAGAGTATTTTTCTCATAGAAATGCATTGCCTTAAGGTGACCCAGTTGCCCCTGTACTACTGCAGTCTCCTGAAGGCCTGGAGCTTGTTCAGAATTGTCGGCAGAGATACTGAGAGGTTCAGTTTCTATGGTGTACTGGAGGAGCCCCTGATTCTGAATCCCTTTTTCCAAACACAGCTAGTGGAGAGGTCACATTTCACTAGTGTGTTAGTCAGGGCTGGAGTGGTGAAAGTCGGGCACTTGTTGGACTTGAGTCATTTTAGGTGGAAGGAGCCTGAGCTTTTGGCTGCAGAGCTGGGCGTTAACTCTGTGCGTGTAGTGGAGCGGTTTCTAAATCAGGTCCGTAATGCTCTGCCAACAGAGGGGCTGGTTTTGGTGGAGAGAATGCTTAGGCAAAGGAGGGCCCCACAGCCTGACTCTGAGTTCCCCTTGTTAACAGTATCCCCAGCATTCAGTCAGCACACTGAGGTGCCGGGTCATTTACTGAAGGTTGAGAATGTTACTGAGCTTTCTCTATTTACTGTGGATGGGAAGCAGGTGTACAAGGCCTGCGTGAAGGTTCGTCACCAGCAGCAGCTCCAGCAGTTACCTGATACGCACTGGCGAGAGCAGTTAGGGGTGGGGGAGGAGTTTGAACCGGCTTGGCGTACTTTGTACAAACCTCCACTGCAAAAAAGGTCGGGGGATCTGCAGTGGAGGATCCTGCATTCCATCATTGCCATTAACTCTTTTCTGACCATCATTAAGCCTGGGGTTACGGACAATTGTCCTTTCTGTTCTCAGAGGGAGACTGTTTTACACTGCTTTTTTTTCTGTGCCAGACTGAGGCCACTGTTTATGCTAATGAAGATGCTGATTGAGGGTCTGGGTTTGCCGTTTACTGAAGCAAGTTTTATTTTTGGTTTTAAATACCAAAAGACGAGGCAAAGCATTTTTCAGCTGAGCAATTTTATTTTTGGACAGGCCAAGTTTGCCATTTTAAAAAGCAGGAAGAACAAAGTCAATGGTTTTATCGCTCAGGATCCTGTGCATATTTTCAAACATCTAGTGGTGTCTAAAATCAGGGTAGATTTTCAGTTCTACAGCGCTATGCAGGATTTGGACAGCTTTGAGCTACTGTGGTGTGTAAACAAAGTGGAGGGGGGTGTTTTAGTGTTGTTTATATGATGATTTCATGGTTGGTTTGCTGTTTTATGTGCTTTTAATGTATAAGACTGCTGTTTTTATACGTTTGCTTGTAGTAGTTGGTGGAATGTGGGTGGGGTGGGGTGGGGGATGGCAGGGGATGGGAGGGTTTGGGGTTGTTGCAGTGCTAATGATTTAGTGGATAGGTCTACAATGTTATTGTTATGCTGAAATTATGAATGAAGTTCTAATTTAACTAAAACCTATATCTCTATCAACCTGAGGGGGTGGGGGCATTTTTATTCTTGAAAATGTTGTGTTGGTTGCTGTGATATGTGCTTTTATGTATAAGATTGCAGGTTTTATACTTTTGCTTGTAGTAGTTGGTGGGGTGGGGGATGGGAGGGTATGGGGTTTTTCCTGTGTTTCTGTTTTTATGTGCTATACTGTATAAGATTGCGGGTTTTATACTTTTGCTTGTAGTAGTTGGTGGAATGTGGGTGGGGTGGGGGATGGGAGGGTTTGGGGTTGTTGCTGTGTTAATGATTTAGTGGATTGCTGTACAGTGTTTTTGATTATTTCAACTTGTAAATAAAGTGCTTATTAAAACCTAAACCTATCTATCTATCTATCTATCTATCTATCTATCTATCTATCTATACTGAACACAAAATATAAATGCAACATGTAAAGTGTTGTTCCCATGTTTCATGGGCTGAAATGAAAGATCCCTGAAATTTTCCATATGCAAGTTTGTTTACATCCCTGTTAGTGAGATTTCTTCTTTGCCAATATAATCCATCCACCTGACAGGTGTGACATATCAAGAAGCTGATTAAACAGCATGATCATTACACAGGTGCACCTTGTGCTGGGGACAGTAAAAGGCCGCTGTAAAATATGCAGTTTTGTCACACAACATGGCATTGTCTCAAGTTTTGAGGGAGTGTGCAATTGGCAATTAACTGCAGGACTGGTCACCAGAGCTGTTGCCAGATAATTCAATATTAATTTCTCTAGCATAAGCTGCCTCCAACATTGTTTTAGAGAATTTAGCAGTACGTCCAACTATCCTCTGAACCACAGACCACATTTAGCCTCGCCAGCCCAGGACCTCCACATCTGGCTTCTTCACCTGCAGCATCGTCTGAGACCAGCCACCCAGACAGCTGATGAAACAATAGTTTGAACAACCGAAGAATTTTGGCACAAACTGTCAGAAACCCCCTCAGGGAAGCTCGTGTCACCAGGGTCTTGACCGGACCTGGACATTCCTGCAGTCAGCAGGTCAATTGCATGCCCCCTTAACACTTGAGACTTGAAAACCATAGATTAGGGCATAATGAATCTATTTCAATTGACAGATTTCCTTATATGAACTAACTCTGTAAAATCTTTGAAACTGTTGCTGCATTTATATTTTTTTCAGTGTTTATAATGTTAATTTTAGAAACCATTACTAAGATGCAACATGTATTATTATTATTATTATTATTATTATTATTATTATTATTATTATTATTATTATTATTATTCAAATTTGATTTACAGATGTTGCAAATGCATGTCTTTAACAATGGGTACAGCAAATGACCAGACCGGGCACAGTAACACAGAGAGGAACCTGTGAATTACAACCCTGATTTTCTACAGTAGCATTCGAGGTAATGAAGCCCAGAGGCAGTGAAGAGTTGCATTAGTAAAGTGCCACACAGTGCAATTTCCACTAAAAGTCCTCTGATTGCGTTGATATGGTGTCCGAGGCAGAAAAGCCACACCATGTCCCATCTCTTAATGGACGTCTTATTGAGCCTTAATGCAGTGCGAGTGCTCGCTCCCTGGAGGTGAGTGCTGTGAAGGTCAATAAAGCGTTTTTGTCTCTCGACCTTTTCACCTCGGCTTTCCCTATCTTCCGCAAAATGTCTCGTCGAAGAGGGCAGCAAACTGCCAAATTGTCTCGAGTGGTGTCTCCAGCAATTATGCACAAATTCTTTTAAATGAGACCAGACACTTGCGCTCTGGCGGGCAGGTGGGGGGGTGTAAACAAATATGACTTTAAATATCAGTTAGCCTAAAGGAAACTATGAAGGGCTGGATGGAGGGAGAAATGTGGAGAGCTGTGCGTTTGAGAAGGAGGGGCACATACTGAAAAAAGTGTTGCATTTCTATGTCATTTACTGTATTTTTAAGTGTTTTGAGATAACTAATTAAATCCCTTCTTGAGTTTGATTTTCAATTTCAAAGTGAGAGAAATTAAGAATCAGCAATAAAGATAATCTGAAACAGAACTGGAGGAGATGGCAGTTAAGTGTTGCAGAGAAGGAATAAAAAGTGAGAGAGGGGGAGAGGACACAGGGGGGCACTGTTTTTTTTTGTGGTCTTTGCCTCTTTCCTAGAGGCATCCCAATCCATTTCCTGATGACACTGATGGGACCTATGGGCCACAGAGCAGCCTGCAGGGAGAGTCATTAAAGCACTGGCTTTGACACCAACTTGGCACAGCGGAAGGGCGCCAGGCTCAGGGCAGCATCCCTGTCAGGCCAACTGCTCCTCACAGCCCTGATGTGTCCAGCTGTACTAGTGGGATAGAGACAGGAAAAATGACAGAAAATATGAAATATATAAAAGGCAATTTGATCTATAATTAGCCATGCTCTTCACTTCACACTGACCCAAAGAACACAGCACTGGCAATAATGTCCATAAGATAAATGTCTTTGATGATGATGATTAAATACTACTAATAATAATGATGCTCTTATTTACTTTAGTGATGCCTTCAACTATGATTATATTATAATGTTTCAATAAGTTTACATTAATACACTATGGGCCTATGAAGTCAAGGCACTTGTTTGGCCCTACACAGTTCTGTTCTTTACAGCTTTACTCGACTTGAAAGCATTCTTACACTATCAGGGTTATGGCCTGATTCCTTATTATGTGGGTAGATGCACCATGAATTTCCATGGGTGTTGGCAGTACACTATGATCCATAATAACAAAACATATCAAAACATAACTTTTCCAAAGCATGCACTTCTGGTGCAGTTCCATTACCAGTGTGAGAGGCCTGCCCTGTTACCTTTCGTAATATAGCAAATACGAGATAAACTATTTAAAGCTACAGACATAAGATACAAACATGATGACATAAAGTGAAAGGCGAATGTTTAGTTTTTTGGGTTTGTTTTGCATTTTTGTTTTGTTTGTTCTTTGTTTTTGCCATTTTATGACCTGGTGATGACAAATGCTTTCTATTTCAAAATCTCAGGTTACCAATTAAATTGCATCCTAGGTGAAGCTGTAGGGATTGAGTCATGTATGTATAAGAATGGGTGGACATTGTGGACACAAAAAACAACACAAATTGCAGGCCCACATATTCCATGTAATCAAGGAATAATTGAGTAATTATGTCAAAGATGGATGGATGTAAAACATTTAAAATGTGAGCATTTATTACTAGAGGAATAAAATGAATGAAGTCAGAGAAGGAAGCAGGTGGTAGATATTTTACTAGCATTCAGAATGCCATTTTGCAACAATATGCATCCATGTGATCCAGACCACACAGAAATACTAGTATTAGATGTGTACTTTGGAGATTTAGCACTAGTTTTGAGATTTCATATTAACTGGGACTTGGGATTCCAACATCTTTGATCTACCACACCATTGAGTGAAAGCTTCTATTATCTGCTATTACCTTGCTTATTAATAAAGAAAATTATAGCACAGAATCCAACCATGTATTATTTAGTACTAGTTAAAATACATACCAATAACACATATTGGAAAGGGACTGCTTTTTGACAGACATCACACAAACTCTCCTTGCCTGTGAAGATACTACTGCAAACTCGATTACTAGTTGCTGCCATTGCTTTGTTCACACGAGTCCCCACCACTCCAGCAGCTCAATATAACCCAGCCCCAGTCATTCCACTGAGGTCATGACTGCTACCCACACTGACCCGAAACCTGTCTATCATGTCGTCTATCAGGCCGGCAGCACAAAGCCAGGGTCAGTCAGAAATTCGCTGTGTGTCCACCTCCATCCTGACCTGCAGACAAGAGCAAACTTCCATTTGCTAGGCAATTATGTGAAATTACATCTAGGAGCACAACAAGGCCAGAGCTGGGGTAAACAAGAAATGTCAGCATACACACCAGCAACACAGAGTTTTAGCCTTCAAGCAATGAAGCATACTATATTACTGCCCACACTGGGGGGGCAAACTAACTTGGTACATTAGAGTTTGCTTGGTTTTTGTAAAAAGCACTACGATCGCCCTATTAAGAGATCATGTACTACCAGGATGCCGGAACTTTTACGGTCAGGGCCATCTACGTCGGCCAGCAAGTGAACCGTCATGTGTAAGGTGTCTCACTTGACGTTTGGGCTTATGACGGTGATGTAAACCCTCTCTGAGCTTCATAGAGTGTACACCTTCCCCCTAAGTCAGGGCACTGGTGTTTCGGCGTAGTGGTTTGGTTGCTCTGCTGTTGAGGCTGTGTCGAACAGAGAGCTCATAGGCAGGCCTGAAATGATGGAGCAGGGCGTCTGTCACATCTGTCTACAGTGCATCAAAGGAGAATAGCATTGAAACATGACCCTACTCAGAGGCCCTGACTAACCTCTAGCCTATTCTTATTTTTATATATTTATTAGCAGTCTCCCTTATCCAGGGTGACTTACAGTTTACACAAGAGCATTATAAACGTGTAGTAACACAATCAGTACATAATACATTATAAAGCATTACAAAAGTGATGTAATGCCCCTCTGGGATTAACTGGAACACCGAATCGGAAGGAGACAGCAGACATCAACTTCTCTCCATGCACTAAGAACTGCACAGCTGGAAGGCATGCAAGAGCATGCCTCCAGCCTTCTAGGGTGGCCCTAATCCTTTTTAAATACATGATATCTTGTATTTTGCCTTGTATCCCAATACTCTTTGTGAGCCACAGGCCAAATCAACAACAAGGCTTCACAAAAGGCTTTAAGACTCCCTAATTGAACTAATTTGGCTGAGGTAACTACTTTTATAGATGTATTATTTTTAATGTTGTTAATTTGTCATTCATTTCTTTTCTCAATGGGAGTGTAATATAAGTTTGTTTTCGCCTCAGCCAAAATGGGTTGCAGATTTCACACAGATGATGAATCAAGTCCTTAATGTGCTTAAAACAACAGCAGTGAATAATGAGATAATTGACAAATGCAGTCATTCCCTTTTCTTGTTTATTTTTATATCTTCAAAAAATCAAACAACATGATGTTGTAAGGAGGTTTCTTTCATCTGGTCTAAACTTTTGTTGGACTGTGTTGTAAATTAAACTATATTAGCGACTGGGGCCTTCCTACAACAATTACTATAGCATTTGATTTAAGAACATGGCGCTTAATCATGTACCTGCCCCCATCTAACCACACCAAGCTTGTTTTATTTTTGTGTAGTGGTAATGAGTTTGTAATGAAGTCTTGAGGACATGGTTTCAACCCCTCACTAAAGGGCTCTCAGAAGTAACCGCACAAATTCCAACTATTACCCTCAAGTTTGATGGCTTATGGATAGAATGTGATCTGTTTCCCCGTTATTCACATACAAATGCATACTGACACAGTGCTATCTGCACTGTTAGCTATTGTTCCTGCTCTAGTCATCAGTCTAGCTTTGTAAGAAAATTTGAATTGGTTACTTCCACTGAGCTTATCTTTTTGACGAGATATGTGCGCAGTGATTGAGGTGAGATGGAAGAAAAATAAAAAGTCCACACTCCAAAGCCAAGGCACTCGGGCATCTATGACAGTAACTTGACAATTTACTAACTATCCTGCTGGTGGCAGGAAGTGCTGCAGTGGACACCTGGCTTCATATAGAATTACTCTCTATTAACAATGATTTTGCACAAGGCTTTCTACAATGTAGCCATTATCACATGTGCACTGAACACCACCATGACGCTGCCCTCAGTGCTCCTTATTTCAGGGTTTTTGGGTTATAGTTACAGGCAATGCTTTACAGTATTCAACTGGCAATTTAATTACACATATTGATGTCTTTTCCTTTATGGAGGAGAGATTTTTGACCCGTGCACGCACACACAAATATAGATATATCAGATGGTCCTTATGGATAATAAAGTTTTGAACATCTGCCCCATAGTCTTCCAGGAACATTATGTACTGGTTATTTTGTTCTAAATCACCATGGATCTGTTAGATAAGATCAGTGCATGAATGGCCACTGTGTGTTGAGCTGTTGGTGTGTTTAAGTATTGAAATAGGATTTGTAATTTTGTATTTATTTATTTGTTTTTAGAACAAGCCTCCCTTGGGTTAATCTCCTGTCAAACTCCCAATGTAAGCACTGTAACAGCAAGCTGCATTAGGTGTAAGAAAGTAATAAGCAGTCAGTAGACTTACAGTGCTTCAGTCTACAGATAAAGTAAAAAAAAATATTTTGAATAGAATGTAACTAAAGCCAGGCGATCTGATCCTGCACAACAATCACATTCTACAGGAGAAACTTTGCACATTCGTACTGAATTTAAAAGTCATCAAAGTATTCCTGCTTCTACCTGTGCCAATAATATGTATCTGTATTACATCGTTTACATCTGCAATAGGATAACATTGGACTGTTGTCTACTGTATCTACCCCTCCTGTCTACTTAAGTTAAAAAAATGACCTTATTTGGCTCTAACCTTTTCTTGTTGAGAGGATTAAAGTTAAATCAATATGAAATGGTGGCATATTAGCAGACAATAGCATGCTGGTAATAAATATATGATTGTTTGCCAGTGATACTTACAAATTCCTCATCACTTATAATGATGTTCAATAGTGTTGACTACAGCAGGTAACTGGCCTTTTCTCAGGGAAATTCCAATAGCACCGGTGTGAGCGAATGTGCAACATGTCCACAGATCCGGTTATTTCAATATTGCCTGCGTCTTTGCTCTTATTTCCTGAAGAGTGGGGTTTGACAACTCTTTAGCAATTTGTTGAAGACAACATTGTGTATCAAAGTGGGCTGTATCAGATTATGCAAATTCTTGCTAAATTAGTTTTCATAGGGGGGAGAAAAAGAAAATAAGATTGATTACAGAAAACAGTATTTACATACTGAGTGATTTAGCTGAAATCTCAATTGCTAATTCTCAACGCATGCTGATAGCAAGAGGGTCTTGTTTGCCAACATTATGCACAGCAAATTGAAATGGAAACAGTGGAGGACAGGGTGCAACCCTTATTAAGCGCAGACTCCTGCATGGCTGTTTTCTGAGCTTCTCTGCAGAAAAAAAGCTGAAATGAAAATGTCTTGTGAGTAATGCTCTGACCATTATATTCACTTATGGGGATTGCATGCTGTGCATGCTCTTCCAATATAGAAATGCACTGGCTTTCGCAGACTGTAGCGGGGAAACCATATCCTCCTTTTTGCAAGAGACACTGTTCCAAGTGACTTTTTCCCAGGTTCCAGCATGTCTTTGCCCTGCTTTTAACCTTTTTTCTTCCCTTGTCATGTTTTACACTTTTGTTCTTTAATAAGGACCATTCTTAGATTGTATGCAGCCTTTGCATATTCCCAGGTTACAATTAGCGGCTAAAGTAGAACCATCTGTCTGTAATGTATTGTACAGACCACAAGTAACTGTCTATATTCCAGTGACAAAGAAAGTCAAGCCAATTATTTGAATTATTATTATTTATTTTTTTTCCTGGAAATCAGCTGAAACAACTGCAATAGCTTTCCAAAATTCCTTATTTCACCAGTAAGAATTAATAAAATGCCTCATAATGAAGGCAAACCCCAAAGGAAGAACTCTTGTCAAAGGTCTGGGGCTGGTTGCATAAGCATAGACTGAGTCTTTGTGTTAGTATAATTATAAGTCATACTAATGATAGACAGTATAAAACAGTCTTTCGTTAGACTGGTCTTACGTAGTCAATCACGCAATGCATTCTGGGAATATTTAGGCACTTCTACGCTTCTCTAACACAGCAACAATCCCAGTTAACAGAAATGTGGTGCTATTTATTGAAATATAATGCAGATAAATGTATACTTTTGACCACATTTTCTGAAACTTCGAAATGTTTAAAATAGTCAAGTATGAAGTATGAAGTAATATGCTGATTTAAGAGGAAACATCTGCATACTAAACACAGCGCAGAGTTAATTTATTATTAATATTATTATTATTATTATTATTTATTCCTTGCCAGATGCCCTTATCCAGGGCGACTTACAAGATACAACAGCTAAATACAGCACAGAATTACAAATCATAATGCAAATTAGAGTTTAAAACTTATGCAGGTAAACTATAGAGTTGGTTATTGAAGTCTGTGGGAAGGAGTCTCGATGTTAGTGTTGATTGCCGTGTGCGGGACAGCAGGGTGTGTGTGAGCCAGCGGGAGCAGTGTTTTCAGGTCCTCTATGTAATTTCACCCAAAACTGGTCCTAAAAATCCTCCAAATCACATATTGTCCCCCCAAAATTATAAACAAAGTGTGTTTGTGGGGGAATTGTTAAAGTGAAATCCTTGTGTACGGGGGTGGGTGGGTGCTGGTGAAGTGTTTTCAGCTTCACAGGACAGTGTCCCCAGTGAAACAAGTGCAAATCAACTGTGCAGATCCCTAAATTCCCCCAGGTTAAAACAATTATCCCCCAGGATTTCCCCCATACAAACATTGCCCCCAAATTTCCCACCAGACACATACAAATCCCCCAATCTGGCAACAGTGGGCGGGAAGCTCTACCTGTCAGCATCAGTGACTTTGTCGGTTTCAACTGAAAGACAGACTTACATTCTAAGTTAGCCTGTGGGTGAGGAGGCTAGCTTTTCAGGCTAAGTCTAAGTCAGTCAGTCTTGCATAGACTAGTCAAACTGTCAAATTAAGACCAGTCTAATGGTTTAGACCCGTCTAATATAGTTTTATGCAACCAGCCCCAGCTGTCATTGAAATATGACTATATTGTCTTGAGAGATCTGGGATAATTCTTTAGAATCTAATCGGACACCAAACTGTCAGTACATTTGTGTGTTAATTCTTTTCAGACCGTATCCAACTGAAAATCATTTGCATGGTTTGCGAGTGTTGTGGTGGTTCAAAATTTCACATTTTATATTTCTTAGCTGTGAGTGCATCTGTATTGAATGTTAAAAATGATATCCAGACTCAAATATCAAAATTCAAAACAACTAATGACATTCCGGATTCCAAAAAACGTTCCCAGCAGGCAAAATACATTAGAAACAAAGTTTTTTCAACGTCATATTTCAAAATTGAATATACATTGAAAATTGATTGGATGGAATTGACGTGGAATTTTCAATGGTGAATCAACGTTGATGATTCAACGTTGGATCAACTTGGAATAATCTACGTTGATTCAAGGTTAGATAGGCAACGTTGAAATTTCATTGAAAATTGGTTGTATTTGCAAATATGACGTTGAAACAATGTTGTTTCTAATGCAATCTAATGTTAATCTGGGGGGAGAAGAAAAGAAAACTAAAATACAATTTCTTAGTGATAACTATACAAAAACAGTAGAGGTAAAAACATTGTACAACTTCAGGATGAACCTAGAATGAAAACTGCAAACATCGTTTTTTTGGCTGAAATTACTTTATTTTCATGTGTTAGAAGAAAGACAGTACCCTGCACATATTGTGTAGAAAATAGCACAAAATGTGTCATAATACTATTAACACATTATTTGTGTAGAATTTCTACACTGTATATTAAACCTGAAAAACAGATTTTAAAAATGCTATCAATCTTTTTAAAACTAGTTCCATGCAAGTTATGGTTAGAGAGCACTTTTATACACACCCGCAGTTTTTCCAATATGTTTTATACAGGTCTCCAGTTGAATTAAAGTTAAACTATGCACCGACATTTTTCAAATTTCAAATATCATCAACGGTCACTGATAAAATATTTTAATTGTAGTTACTATTTTGATAATACATTTGATTAATGCACACATAATACAGTTTTGTTATCCTGCACTGAAATATTGTGTTGTAAAACTAGCAGTTTTAAATTAATGAAACTCACAAATATTTTTCCTTTAGAGGAATGTGCTTAAATTCTAATTATATACCTTCATCATTTTCTATAGTATATAGCAGTTAAACATTTAAGCAGCAAAGACACTTTCAATAGCCTACACAATATATATATATATATATATATATATATATATATATATATATATATATATATATATATATATATATATATATATAATATACTCTTACTTGAGAAAACCTTCCTCCATACAGCCGGCTTCAGTTAAAATGCAGGCTCTTCCCAGGTGTTCAAGTTTAGAGTCTTTCCCGCTTTCATCTGATTGGCTGATTACTTGACCCTTTCCGACTCTGATTAATCAGCTAAGCGGTTTGTCATAGAGTACCATTATATATGCACACACACACCTATACATATACATGTATGTGTATTTATGTATGTATATTAACGGATATATATGTCTGCTGTATATATATATTAAGGGAAATTTTGCGAATTTTTTACCGTGTCACTCAAAAAAAGTACCGTCTGGGGAAATAATTTTGTTTGAGAGGATATTGTGTTTGTTATCTGGGGTCTGTTTGACTGTTTTGACTGTCACAACGTCTATTCAACCTGAAAGCAACGTATATTTCGACGTTGATGAATCGTTGCCAAAACCACGTTGAATAGCAGTTGTATTCTTGTTGATCCACGTCGCAACTAGATTTCAACCACGAAACAACGTGGAAATGACGTCGAGTGCTGCTTCACTCTAGTGAAGGTAACCTCCCATACTGAACTAACATATCTTTTTAATATATCACAGAAATTCGTGATCCTTATATGTTTCATATACCACAATTGGGACCTTTTCGTGTACATTTAAAATATATGAGATGCATTTTACATATAGTTTAGTCTGTAATCCATAAATGTATTTTATAGGTTATATAGTATATAGCTGTAGTAATATATGTTGAGGTTAATGTCTACAATTTTGTTTAAAATTAATATATGGATTTCAGATGTGCAAAATATTTCATATATATCTATACTACTTCTTCTACTACTACTACTACTAATAATAATGATAATAAAAATAAATACATTAAGGTTGTGGATAGTTGTTTGTACAGACGTGGTTTCAAGTTAATGTTTTAAACAAGTACAAACTGAGGTCCACAGAGCTCGATGTGGTCAATGTCAGTTAGCTCTATGTTGAGCAAGACCATGTATGTTTTCAGGCCAAATTTTAATGAGGTCTTTTGTGTACAATTAAAAAGAAAGTTTTGTGTACAAGTTCAGTGCTTTGTGCTCCTTTAAGTGCGTGACACACAAGGAAGTACAGAAGGTGAAAGACTGAAAGACCTTTGGAGAAATGGAAAGAATGGAAACTGGCAGGGATTTGCAGGGTTGTGTACATTTACCCAGGTAGCTAGAATGGTTTATTTATGTACAGTAGATAGTATACATTTGTTTGTAAATGTATTGGTCAGTTTGGTGGTGTAATTAAAGTAGAAGTAACTTGAGTGTGGATGTGCATTCCATTTAAGTCAATTTAACTTACGTTTAACTTCAGCCGGTTTGATTTTGGTTTTCCATAATGTTACATAATTGCTTCCTATGAGTTCAAGGTAGAAACATATTTAGTTCAGCACGGGCGCCCAATAAAGTTGTAACTAAATACTATATACTATACTAAATAATTGTTTTACTTCCTTATCTTGGATGAAACTACAGAATCAACAATGCAAGTTTTGCTTTGAAAGATGAAGGCAAGTTGAATCTGCCTCATTCATACCTCCTCAATTCACTCTAACTGACATGCTTGTGGACAGGCTCACCTTCGGAGTCTAAGGCTGCTTGGCAGGTTGTGCTCATGGCCTTCTTTGGTACTGCAATGTATCTGACCCGATATAAGTGTGTGTGTGTGAACAAGTCAATTTTTGTGATTTTTGTCATCTGTGGTTCTAAAGCCATTACTACATAAAGCCATTCTCCTCTAGATGCAAGGTGTAATTGAGTTATGAATTAGGTCTTTTGTTTAAGTTTTTCTTCTGACTTGGGCATATCTATGTCTAAAAATGGAGGTCTTAAACTCTTAGGTAGCAGTCCACATCTAGAAAGCCATCTCAGCGCATTTCAAACACAAAAGAGCGGAGGATGAATCATTTACGCCAGCACTTCAAAAAAAGAGAAATCGAGAACTCTTCAAATCTCTGCGCTTTGTCTGCCTGTCCCGGAGACCCGTGTTACCGGAAGTGCTGTCAGTTCAGTTGCCATTCAGTATTTCATCTGCCCCTCTTTGTCTCTTAATTATTTATTTTCCTTCCAAGAGCGCAGTCAGGCAACCCACTGGTCTTGTCAAGTGCCTGTCTTTGAAGGATGGCTGTGAGGAGAGGCTTGACTCCTTGATATAATGCTGGTGCCGGAGCTAGCAGTTTCTGAGGGGCCAGGTGGCAGGTCCTAAACATGGTAACAAAAGGAGCGTGACATGGGAGCTGCCAAAAGACCCGAGTGGCAGAAGAAGAAACCTCTCTCTCGACAAGCTTTTCTTTAGCGCTCTTGACAGTGATAAATCATTTTGTGTGGCAGGTGCTATATATATATATATATATATGTGTGTGTGTATGTGTGTGTGTGGGTTGGCTTATGTGGTTTACGAGGACTTTTTTTTAGGTTACAAACTGGTAATTACAAGGTTATTATGCAAAAATGGTGGTTTATGAGGACGTTGCCAATGTCCCCATAATTCAAAACACTTAAAAAACATACTAAATTATGTTTTTTTGAAAATGTAAAAATGCAGAAAGTTTTTTATGGGGGTTAGGTTTAGGGTTAGGGTTAGGGGATAGAATCTATAGTTTGTACAGTATAAAAGTCATTATGTCTATGGAGAGTCCTCATAATGATAGCGGCACCAACATGTGTGTGTCTGTGTGTGTGTGTGTGTGTGTGTGTGTGTGTGTGTGTTGGGGTTTTTATAGTACAAAGTCTATAGCAGGGAACACTCTTTCACTAGCATTTGTTTGGAACCAAACCGTTTCACCTACACTTGAGTCTGGGTGCAGGCTGACTAGTGATGCCTATTGCACAATGAATAAGCTGCACCTATTCTTTCAGTACCGGTCACTCACTCCTGATCTGATATAGAGCTCTTCGCAAAATGATTCCAATAAGTGCCTCCCCTCCAGGCAAGCAGAGCACCAATCTAATATGTGGATTAATTCTACGCCAACGCTGGTGCAATTATAAGATCACCCGAGCCAGAGCACAGAGTACAGTTTCAATGTTATGCGGCCGTACCTAAGTGGTCCATTCATGCCGGGGAGTTTCATATTAAAATCCCGTGTTTGACCCGGTGTAGGCTGCCGCAACAATGCAACTTCCAGGAAACTGATTGGCGCACTCCAGGTATTTAACTTCGGAACAGGTTGATCGATTTGGTGCTTGCATATGACTGATGCACCGTGCAGTTTTAATAATGATCTGTCTTAAAATGTCCTCCATACCGTGATTTTTCTGGGACACAGTTGTTATATAAAGCGTGTGTACATTACCGCATTGTTTGGATGCCTTTGCAGTATGATCAGCATTCACCATTTATTTTTCTTTTCTTTTTTTCCTAGCCTTTGGCACTGTATATAAATGCATTCTATAGTAGTTCCTCAAATTATTATTTTTGCTCCATGCAGACTGTAAACACTACATGAATAGGCTATCCCCTGTGTTGCCTGGCTCTCATGTGAAAAGTAAATGTACCACTTTCACATAATTCTTTGCCTAGAGACACAGTTTAATTTGCAGTAAGAAAGCATGCTTCCTCATGGCCTGTGATAAATCCACGTGTCCCCTTTTATTTATGCACACTAGTATTTGATCTTATGTCAAATTTTTATTATAATAATAATAAACTTTGAAATCCAGGTTTGGAAAGGGCAGATTCTTGTTGATCAGAGACTGTGATTTTTCTTATGATATGAATGTGTATAATGGCACACTTTATTCTAGTCATTACAGTGGCAGTTTTACAGGACTTCAAAGGCTATAGTTTTTAATAATAATTTTTAATTATTATTTTAATTGTTCGCGTCTTGGAGTAAGTACCGTGTTGCAGTTCCTTTATAGTTCTTGATGTTGGTTAAATGTGGCAGCCAGCATGTCTTAGTCACGTTTTCTTCAAGAGCGTAATTGTTATTTATTTATTTTTCGTCTCTGCAAGATCTCTGTGGAAATCCTCTGGAAATGAAGACGGGATGCTGTTAGCATGAGTATCATCTGTGGGTTTGCACGAGTGTGTGGACAGTATAGAGAAAGTGGTGTTATGCTGTTGTTGTTCTTCCTATTTATAGGTCCAAATGTCTTGAGAATTAAAAAAAATAATAATAATAATAAACCAGTGAGATGCAATTTTTTACAAGGTGTACTGAAAGCTAATCTAGGAGCTGGATGTGCTAACCTTAACTTTGGCTTGTTATTTTAAGTAACTCATGAAGTGATTAAAACTCTGAAATATATTATTTTTTGTGAAATGTTAGTGTCAGTCGAAAGAGACGTTTTGGGGTTTTAAAGGATATGGAGTGTGTGATGTTGTGATGATAACCCCTCAAGTTAAATGATCATTTCTGATGGGGAATTAGTATGCTTTAAATAATGTCATTCTTTTTCATTGACACTTTGCCCAAACACCTTCATTTATTCTGGTGCTAATGACTGAGTCTACTGCATCTCCTATCACAGTGCAGATGCTGTTTCCAGATCATAATTAACATGCTGCAGAATATTTTTAAAAATGTATGTCATTCCAGACTGACTTCCTACTACTTTGCCATCAAAACTGTCTATCACTGTCTAATTAGGTTTTCATTGGAAAGCTGCATACTGCTTCACGTTAAGTAACTGACAAGGCAATTTCAAGTCGATTAGATTCAGAGGGAAGGGGAGGGAAAAGAGAAAGAAAGAACACACTAATAAGTTTTATCAAGGCGTGAGGAGGAGGAAAAGGCGGGGAGGGTGATCATCAGACCTGCATAACTGTCACACAAGTGTTTGAGAATCAATAAATCATTGGCACCTGTTCTTTGGTTTTTAATTATAAGAAACGTACAGTGTCTTAGTGCAATCTGATGATCTTACTGAAAGGTAATGAGGTTATTTGTTCTAACATAACCTGACATCTTGATGAATTCTACAATCATCCCCGATGACAAAGGAGAGATAAAGACTGGGTCTCACTATTAAGCTGCACACTAATATGGTACATCGACACACACATCTGGAAGCGTGCGTGCACACCCACACACACACACACAAGTTTTTAACAACAGTGGGCAAAAAAGTATTAAATAAGCCTTTTCATTTTCCTACAAATCAGAGTATATACAGTATAAATATGTGCCATGGTATATGTATGCCTTCCTGCTGAGTTCTCAGTATCCACTTTGTATATAATGAAAGTCACATTTGCTAACTTCAAACAATAAAAAATGTCTTCTTTTATCACGCTTTCCAGTCCTTAGATGACCCACCCAGTTCCATTTAAATTAAACAGGAAATGTAACTTTACCTTTGTGTTATTCACTTTGCTTTTAAAATGCTGGGTGCAAATAGGATTTTGGCAAGATGGGCATGGTTAGCGTGGCAAATTAGCTGATAGGCAATGCTTTCCTCAAACCTTGTCTCATGAGAGGAATTTTAGGTGGGACAGCAGTTGAAGTTAAAACCAAAATGAGAAACCAAAATGGCACAAATAAATCTACAGAAGAGCTGCCTTTTTTTCGCCTGAACTGAAAAGTCTCTTAAAAGATTTGATTTCCTGTTCACACAGCTCAGTCATGGTAGAGATGTGCAAAGTACAGGAATAAGTTCGAAGCTATGATCTTCTAGCCTTAGGGCTTGTGTCAGACACACTTAAAATAAGCAACAGCAAAACCGCTCTTCTGCGAGGGCTCCTTTCCTTCAAAATGAGATGAGAATGCCACAAAAGACTGAATTATCAGAGCTGGAGCTCCTTCATCAGGGATGAACACTTGTTTCACTGGGGCTTAGAGGTTGGGTTAATAATTAGTCTGAATCCCTTGGGGAGGGAGTCTCGATTTGTACAGCAGGAAGATCTGCGATGCCTCCCCTATCTATCAGGGGTAGGTAATAGGAGAACAATGAGAATGTTTCAGTTCTGCACAGAAAATAAATAAATAAATAAATAAATAAACAGAATCAAGCGTCAGGTTGAATTGTGCGGAAAGAAACAGCTGGCATCTCTCTTTCGCTGTGGGGAATTTTTTCTTCTTTGTGTTCATCTCCAAATTTGTATTCTCCCCCCTTCACTCTCCTGCCAGTGAAAGAAGCCCCAAACAAACAGGACTTCAAAGAGAGAAGAGTGGCTAAAGGTAATTTGCTGTGCTTTCCAATTCTCAGAGCAGGTTCTGTAGCAATTATTTCTGTGCTACAGAGAGAAGGTTGCAGTGTCATTAGGCTACAGTGAGTCTGTGGGAGCCAGTACTGATTGGACGTTAAGGAGGATGACCTCACCCTCCCCCCTTCCCCCAACCCCTTCCCTTCCTGTTTTAGCCCGTGCTTCACTTACCAGTTAACTGTGACTCACAGCTTTTAAATTTTAATGTCTAATCTTGTACTGCCATTCCTGCTCTCTGTATCGAAACAGGGAGCACGACAAGAAAGCGATTAATGATTGGCAAAAAGGCCACCAAGAAAACGCCGCTCTACCACAAAACTAAAAAGGAGCAAAGAAGCTGGACAAGCAACACAACACAAGGAAAAGCAAGCCCTGTCTCTTGGAACGCAAGTTTGAAAGAGACTTTTCAACAGCTATTAAAATCCACTTCAAAGCCAGGGACCATGTTCGTAAAATTGAAATGAAGCTGTACTTCGAGACAGGAAAGGCACAACCTTTTTCCTCAGACTGACCAATTCTCACATAACCTGCAAGCATCTCCCTGTCCTGCATTACCCTCACCATTTGAAACCTGTGCTATCTAACAAAGCCTCACCATCAACCGTGATATTGATGCACTTCTCCAACATTATGAATGCCTTAACTCAATAATCAACCCTAATCTCCTTGCTTTAACACATTCCATGTCTATTATGTTTTTTTCTTTATGACCTGAGATAGGTAGATTTTTTTTATGTGCTTATCTGATTATGCTTTATCTGATTAACCTGATCCATGTTAACAGCTTATATCTGTGCTTATTGTGTTGGCTGCAGTAGCTATGGCACAGGAGAGGGAAATTCACTGACTTTTAATTCTGTTTTAAGAGACATGGTGGCTTCGCTTTAACCTCTTGGTAACACTGAACCCAGGGCCAATAAACACTGAGCATACCGCATAGACTCTAGGCCTCAATCATTTGATTTTGATACTGTACTTACATAAGAGAACATTAAAAAAAGAATTATAAAAATAAGTCCAAAGTATAATTTTAACCCAACTCTGTACCTCTGTGGCAAACAATAAGCCGTCCACTTGGCTCTTTTGAAAATGGTCTTTGAAATCTTTCCTTCAGTTAAAAATAAACAAATACATAAATAAATAATTCCAGAATTGTCAAAAGTGGACAAAGCCTGGGACCCACCACAGTCTCCGTGTCTCACAGTAATTCATTCTTCCTAAATGTCTCCAGCTGAAACCACAGCACACTCTCATTATACTTTCAGTTAGATCCTCTTGCGAAAGCTTGGGCATTAGGACTTACTCAATTATGGCTGGTCGGAAAACTCAGACCCAGCAGTTTATTGCACCGAGCCACTGTGACAGCGCTCAGCAGTACTTTTTTGTTCTTTACCGATGATGGTTAATTTGACTGGCCTTGAGCTTCCCATAGCACAAGAGGTCATCTTCGCTAGTTTCCCAACTCTGTTTGCAGCACTCAACTCCTTATATCACTCTGCATCCTCTGAATGATGAGTTTTATGGTGGAATCTGTTGTTGCTTTCTTTTTTCTCTTCATGCTGAGGTACGAAGGTCAAAGTGAAGTCCATGATAAGTTCACTTTGAGACACCACAAGGATCTCGCCGTGGTGAGACAATCACATCACAGTGGCCTTCTTCATCTGTAGTCTTTCCATAGTTAGTTAGATTTCCTAACTGGGAATCAAGAAGGATAATTTAGGAATGTTGCTTGCTAATGATGAGACACTGTGTCAGCTTCATCAGGGAGCATAATCCTGCATGTCTTATGGGTCTGCTAAAATTGTCAAGAGCATTAGACCAATATAGACAATATAGGGAAGAAAACAAATCTACGGCAAAGTTAACAACTAAAAGTTAATCAATGCTGTATATTCCTAAACCATCTGTGATGACCAAAGGCATGTGGCTTTTAAGTTATAGATTCTAGAGGTCAGTTTACAAACAACCTGTTGCATGTCAGTTTGTGTGCGGCTCTTTCACATGCCTAATCCAGTTATGACATTCAGAGCAAAGGCTTCCCTTCACACTGAGGTGTTTTAATTGCTCCCCCCGGAATTTCTAAGGCTCTTTCTTCTTCCTTACACAGAGTAATTAAAATTCTGACAGAGGTATTTTCTTTGGCTCTGTGCCTAGTTTCCAGAGATGCATCACTCTCTTGCAGAGTGGTGTTTCATCTGATCGCTCCCAGTGAACGGCCGTGTCTTGTCGCCTTGGGTTTTGAGTGTTTCCTTTCACAAACAGATGGTGCTTGTGCTTTGGAAGTGAGACCTCACTGGAATCCAAGCTACTGGGAGAAGTTTTACTGATGTCGCTACAGAAGGTTTATGAAGGGATGATTAAACCGAGGTCCCATTCCCTTCGATGGACAGTGAAAGGGCACTCTGTCAAATGGGTGACCTTTCGTTCATCCTCCTCCTTTATTCTTAGAGACAGACTCATCTGGGCATGTATTGAGTCACAAATGCCGAGACCTTTGTCTAAATATGATTTGTGCTGTAGAATGTGTAACCATTCTGTTGCTGTCTTCTGCCATGATGAAACAACTGTAATTATAATGATGATGGTGATGATGATAATATTAATAGTCATATTTACAAATTAGTTTCATATTCCTTAAAAAAAAAAGGTTTGGGGGTTTTAGGAGATCTGGTCCAGTTTTCACCATTTTTAAAATCATATTTGTAACCCGTATACCTTTGCATCCTATGTTGATGTTCTACATTTTGTGTTAAAATAATCTGAATATCTGATGTCTGGCAAAATCATGTAAGAGTTCAGATTATAATCTTGTGTGGCAAGGATGCTATGGCCTCCATAAACATGTTCCCCCCCCCCCCCCCCCCGGGCCACCCCACCCCCCCCGGCCACCCCACCCCCCCCAGACATATTTAAACTAGGTTTACATAAACAGTACACATCTGAATTAACTTAAAAACATATATGGTGTAACCTAAGTTACCATGAAAGCAACCTCATTCACGTCTACCCAGTGTTATTTATTCTGGATGCAATCACGTTGAATTTGCACTTGATAAGGACAGCCTATCCCCATCTCTTTAGCCAAAGCCATTATTGGGGAATTATCCTGGGGAAATCATGAGCAAATATGTGCGCTCGCAATTTTGTCCGTTAACATTAACACCAGGCTTAATTATAATATTATTTTTTTTCATACAAAATGATGGAAGATAACGTGAAGAAGAAAAAACTTTTTAAACGCATCATTAAGCAGGAATCCCTATAAATAAGCCAATGTAGAGCGCACCCTTCCCCCGTCACAGAAAATAAAAATAAAAACGTGAAACAGATTTTCTTCAGTGTAGGCTTACAATTACTTATCACATTAAGCGTTAGTTGTCTTCTCAAAGTGCACTGGCTCGCAAAATTAGAATCCTTATCTGAACGTTACAGCCACTCCACTATATTTCCCAATAAAATGTGCAAATTACATAGGATGATGCCTATACAGGAAAATAACAGACATGCATGATGCCACCGGGACGTCTGTTCCAATATTAATCGCCGGGATATTTCTCATGCCACTTTTCTAATGGATGTGGGGAATGTTACTAGTCATTTAATTATTTTCTTGTTTGATCTTTCTTTTAGCTCCTGCATAATGGTGTAGCAGACGAGCAATGCTTTCTCTACTAGATTTTCCTTGCAAAGATTCATCTTTTTTTTCTGTAATTTTTTTAATGCATTAAATGTATGCATGAAATCTATACAAGAGCAAATCCCAGAGAACAATGTATCAACATGCTCTTTTCCATTACCTCTATATGATATGATATTGATGTGCCCTTTTACCAGCTTATGTTGTCTCCACAAACTAAACAGGAAATCTTTACGGCAGCTGTATTAAGGGTTGTTTACCAAAGTTACCAGCCAATGCAAAGTCCATATGTAGAGTCGCTGCTGGCATTACCGTTTATATTGCAACATGATAAATTATGTTCAAGACATTGTTATACCAGAGTAGGTTTGTTACGCAGATTAAGGGTAGATCTGCTTTAAATGCAGTCTTCATAGAATGTAGAGATGCTGATTTATGAAAAAAATGCAGTGGTTTCTTAATGTATAAGAGCTGTATATATATCACCCTCCGCACATATCGATCCACTGCTGGATGAAGGCCTCCCCAAGATATTTCCACTTGTTTTTTCCATGTCATGCCTGCAAAGATTATGATTTAATCTTTTATGTGGACTTCTTCAAGGTTTTTTTCATTACTTAGGTTCCATTTGATTGCTTTATTTGTCCATATTTGATCTGTTCTTCTTGCAATGTGTCCAGACAATTGTCATTTTAAAATCTTCATTCATATTTATATAGTGATGCTGTGGGGTGCTGACCAGGGAGGTGTCAGAGCAAATATCAGAGCAGTCTCTTACCATACTGCCCAGCACAGAATCACTATATATATACACCAATCAGCCATAATATTATGACCACTGACAGGTGAAGTGAATAACACTGATAATCTCGTTATCATGGCACCTGTCAGTGGGTGGGATATATTAGGCAGCAAGTGAACATTTTGTCCTCAAAGTTGATGTGTTAGAGGCAGGGAAAAGCGTAAGGATCTGAGCGACTTTGACAAGGGCCAAATTGTGATTGCTAGATGACTGGGTCAGAGCATCTCCAAAACTGCAGCTCTTGTGGGGTGTTCCCGGTCTGCAGTGGTCAGTACCTATCAAAAGTGGTCCAAGGAAGGAAAAGCGGTGAACCGGCGACAGGGTCATGGGCAGCCAAGGCTCATTGATGCACGTGGGGAGCGAAGTCTGGCCCATGTGGTCCGATCCAACAGACGAGCTACTGTAGCTCAAATTGCTGAAAAAGTGAATGCTGGTTCTGATAGAAAGGTGTCAGAACACACAGTGCATTGCAGTTTGTTTCGTATGGGGCTGCGTAGCCACAGACCAGTCAGGGTGCCCATGCTGACCCCTGTCCACTGACGAAAGCGCCTACAATGGGCACGTGAGCATCAGAACTGGACCACGGAGCAATGGAAGAAGGTGGCCTGGTCTGATGAATCACGAGTTCAAGGTGTTGACTTGGCCTCCAAATTCCCCAGATCTCAATTCAATCGAGCATCTGTAGGATGTGCTGGACAAACAAGTCCGATCCATGGAGGACCCACCTCGCAACTTACAGGACTAAAAGGATCTGCTGCTAACGTCTTGGTGCCAGATACCACAGCACACCTTCAGAGGTCTAGTGGAGTCCACGCATCGATGGGTCAGGGCTGTTTTGGCGGCAAAAGGGGGACCTACACAATATTAGGCAGGTGGTCATAATGTTATGGCTGATCGGTGTGTGTATATATATATATATATATATATATATATATATATATATATATATATATATATACAGCTTCAAGGCATGAAAGACCCATTTGTGTTGTGTAAGCAAAAGGAGTAAAAATAAAATAATGCAACTCTCAAGCAATCTGGGTCATGAATCTTTAAAATTAGATACTGTTATCTGGTTTTGTTAGCTGCAGATTCCCTTGCTTTGATCCATATTTAGTGCATTTTCACTTCTGGTCCAGGTACAGTACTGTGTAAAAGTTTTAGGCAGGTGTCAAAAAATGCTGTAAAGTAAGAATGCTTTCAAAAATAGACATGTTCATAGATTATATTTATCAATTAACTAAATGCAAAGTGATTGAACAGAAGAAAAATCTACATGTGACCACCCTTTGCCTTCAAAACAGCATAAATTCTTCTAGGTACACTTGCACAAAGTCCGGGATTTTGTAGGCATATAGTCAGGTGTATGATTAAACAGTTATACCAAACATGTGCTAATGATCATCAATTCAATATGTAGGTTGAAACACAATCATTCACTGAAACAGAAACAGCTGTGTAGGAGGAATAAAACTGGGTGAGGAACAGCCAAACTCAGCTAACAAGGTGAGGTTGCTGAAGACAGTTGACTGTCAAAAGTCATACACCATGGCAAGACTGAGCACAGCAACAAGACACAAGGTAGTTATACTGCATCAGCAAGGTCTCTCCCAGGCAGAAATTTCAAGACAGACAGGGGTTTCCAATCTCTTTTGAAGAAGCACAAAGAAACGGGCAACGTTGAGGACCGTAGACGCAGTGGTCGGCCAAGGAAACTTACTGCAGCAGATGAAAGACACATCATGCTTACTTCCCTTCGCAATCAGAAGATGTCCAGCAGTGCCATCAGCTCAGAATTGGCAGAAAACAATGGGACCCTGTTACACCCATCTACTGTCCGGAGAAGTCTGGTCAGAAGTGGCCTTCACGGAAGACTTGCGGCCAAAAAGCCATACCTCCGACATAGAAACAAAGCCAAGTGACTCAACTATGCACGAAAACACAGGAACTGGGGTGCAGAAAAATGACAGCAGGTGCTCTGGACTGATGAGTCAAAATTTGAAATATTTGGCTGCAGCAGAAGGCAGTTTGTTCGCCAAAGGGCTGGAGAGCGGTACATGAATAAGTGTCTGCAGGCAACAGTGAATCATGGTGGAGGTTCCTTGCAAGTTTGGGGCTGCATTTCTGCAAATGGAGTTGGGGATTTGATCAGAATGAATGGTCTCCTCAATACTGAAAAGTACAGGCAGATACATATCCATCATGCAGTACCATCAGGGAGGCATCTGATTGGTCCCGAATTTATTCTGCAGCATGACAACGACCCCAAACAGACAGCGAAAGCCATTAAGAACTATCTTCAGCGTAAAGAAGAACAAGGAGTCCTGGAAGTGATGGTATGGCCCCCACAGAGCCCTGATCTCAACATCATCAAGTCTGTCTGGGATTACATGAAGAGAGAAGCAACTGAGGCTGCCTAAATCCACAGAAGAACTGTGGTTAGTTCTCCAAGATGTTTGGGCCAACCTACCTGCCGAGTACCTGCAAAAACTGTGTGCAAGTGTACCTAGAAGAATTGATGCTGTTTTGAAGGCAATGGGTGGTCACACCAAATATGGATATGATGTAGATTTTTCTTCTGTTCATTCACTTAGCATTTAGTTGATAAATATAAGCTATTAACGTCTATTTTTGAAAGCATTCTTACTTTACAGCATTTTTTCACACCTGCCTAAAACTTTTGCACAGTACTATACCTTTTACAATAGGACATGCTTGATACATAGATCTCAGAACCGCCTGCAGGACAGGAGAAAAAGAAAGCAGCCAAAATGTGTCTGTTTTTTCCCTTCCTTCTTTCCTTGGCAAACTTCAGCAAATTAACAAAATCACATATGAACAATTAAGCAGCAGTATTGAAAAAAACAGCCCTTTGGCACAGAATAATAATAGAAAGGAAAGTTCTAGAAAAACTGCAAACAAGTAATCAAGTTGTCAAGGAGTAAATACACACCATATACACACACACACACACACACACTTGATAAAAGCAATTTATGAATATTAAAAAGTTACATCATTCATATTATTAATTTTGGTAATAATTGCTGTTTCTCATAAGATCAAATCCTCTGGCATTTACAAAGTGTATGTGATGTGGATACGTGTAATTTAATTTACTTACAGCCAGTGGGGAAAAAACAAAACAGAAAAACCCTAAACGGAAGCCGATTCACTTAGCAGATGTGGATTTCACATTCTTTCCTTCATGTGTTTTGAACTTTCATATTATTAAGAAGAGAAATCAGTGCAATACATACATAGCTGTAGAAGGAACTGAATGAGCACGATACAGTTCTGAAAATGGGCTGAAATGGTATAAATACACATACATTGTCAGGGTCCAGGGCAAAATAATATCTTTGGATAGACACACATTTACATTCAACTGTATGTATTTATTGATGGAGATTTGTGGAATGCACATCCAGGGCACGAAGCTCCCGTTCCACCACATCCCAAAGATGCTCTATTGGGTTGAGATCTGGTGACTGTGGGGGCCAGTTTAGTACAGTGAACTCATTGTCATGTTCAAGAAACCAATTTGAAATGATTCGACCTTTGTGACATGGTGCATTATCCTGCTGGAAGTAGCCATCAGAGGATGGGTACATGGTGGTCATAAAGGGATGGACATGGTCAGAAACAATGCTCAGGTAGGCCGTGGCATTTAAACGATGCCCAATTGGCACTAAGGGGCCAGTATGTTTTTCCCTTTTCACACCATTCTTTGTAAACCCTAGAAATGGTTGTGCGTGAAAATCCCAGTAACTGAGCAGATTGTGAAATACTCAGACCGGCCCGTCTGGCACCAACAACCATGCCACGCTCAAAATTGCTTAAATCACCTTTCTTTCCCATTCAGACATTCAGTTTGGAGTTCAGGAGATTGTCTTGACCAGGACCACACCCCTAAATGCATTGAAGCAACTGCCATGTGATTGGTTGGTTAGATAATTGCATTAATGAGAAATTGAACAGGTGTTCCTAATAATCCTTTAGGTGAGTGTATATATATATATATAGATAGATAGATAGATAGATAGATGACATACAGTTAGGTCCATAAATATTTGGACAGTGACACAATTGTCATAATTTTGGCTCTGTACACCACAACAATGGGTTTGATAACAATCAAGACATGCTTTAAGTGTAGACTTTCATCTTTAATTTGAGGGTAGTGACAGTAGTTACGTACAAATTTGGTGAATGGTGTAGGAATTACATTCATTTTTATATGTGGTCCCCCCAATTTTAGGGGCTCAAAAGTATTTGGACAAACTAACATAATCATGAATTCAATTGTGAGTTTCAATACTTGGTTGCAAATCCTTTGTCCCCAAGATGCTGGGTTTCTTCCCTGGTGATGCTCTGCCAGGCCTGTACTGCAGCTGTCTTTAGTTCCTGCTTGTTCTTGGGGTGTTTAGCCTTCAGTTTAGCCTTAGAAATCAAAACAAACCAATCAGAGAGATAACACAATCATTAGGTGTGGCCAAATAAACTATTTGGTACATTCTTAAAAAGAAAGAATGCACTGGTGAGCTCAGGAACACCAAAAGTCCCAGAAGACCACGGAAAACAACTGTGGTGGATGACAGAAGAATTATTTCCCTGCTGAAGAAAAACCCCTTCACAACAGTTGGCCAGATCAAGAACACCCTCCAGGAGGTAGGCATATCTGTGTCAAAGTCAACAATTAAGAATACTGACTATAATCTTTAAAAAATATATGCAATGCCTCTACCTACTTAGGAAATTAGCTTTGGGGTGAGTCAGAATATTCTAGACATGGTATATAAATCCCTGATTGAGAGTGTATTGTCCTTTAACATCATTGCCTGGTAAGGGAACCTTAGCCAGAAAAATTGGTGTAAGCTCACCAGAGTGGTAAACATTGCTAGAAAAATAGTGCAGAGGTCACAATGTCAGTTAGGAGATCTATATGCACTGAGAACTAGGAAGAAGGCCCAGAGTATTCTGGATGATGACTCGCATCCCTTGTTCTCAGAGTTTGAGATGTTACCTTCAGGATGGCGATATAGGGTGCCCAACCACAAATGTATACAGGAAATCTTTTATTCCCACTGCAATTAGCTTTCTTTAGCTCAAGATGATCTTAAATAGTATTTTAGACTGTATTTTTATATATAATGTACTTATTATTATTATTATTATTATTATTATTATTATTATTATTTATTTCTTAGCAGACGCCCTTATGCGGGGCAACTTACAAAATATAAGCACAATACAAAGTGCAAAGATACAGTGCAGTTCAAGGTATAACACATGTTACAAATTTCAATTTACAGAAGTCTATACAATATATGAACTTTTACATACTGGATTGTAAAAGCCGAGTGCAGACAAGATGTTAGGTCACAGTCAAGGGCCAAGGGGAACTGAGCATAGGGGTACTAGGAGTACTGGTAATGCTAAGCAAGTTGTATGATAAAACGTTGTAAAGTGCAATCTTACAGGAGAATGAATGACTAAATTACAAGTGTAGTAGTAGTTGCAGGCAGGCAGGCAGGCCGGCTGGCCAGGAGGGAGTTGCAGTAGTCCAGGCAGGAGAGGACCAGGGACTGGACGAGCAGCTGAGTTGAGCAGTTGGTGAGGAAGGGTCGGATATGTTGCTCAAGAAGAATCTGCAGGTGCGTGTCAGCGTGGTGATGTGCTGAGTGTAGGAGAGCGCAGGATTGAGGGTGACTCCTAGGTTCTTAGCAGAAAAGGAGGGAAAGAGTGTCGTAGATTCCAAGGGGATTGAAATGGAGAGGTCGGCAGAAGGTGAGAAAGAGGGAGGAAAAGAGGAGATCAGATTTGGAGGTAGAGATAGCAGACAAGCAGGAAGAGATGTGAGAGGGAATGAAAGTGTTGGATGATGGAAAAGACAGGAAGATCTGGGCATCATCTGCGTAAAAATGGTAAGAGAAACCATGGGATGCGATGAGGGGGCCCAGGGAGCGAGTGTAGAGAGAGAACAGGAGGGGGCCCAGGACGGAGCCTTGGGGTACGCCTGTGAGGAGAGGTTGAGGGGTGGATGGGGAACCTCGCCATGTCACATGGTAGGTCCGGTCGCTGAGGTAGGAGGAGAACCAGGTGAGAGTAGTCCCAGAGATTCCAAGGTCAGCGAGGCAGGAGAGGAGGATGGAGTGATCAACAGTGTCAAATGCTGCAGAAAGATTGAGGAGGATGAGGACTGAGGAGAGGGAGGCTGCCCAAGCACAGCTGAGGGAGTTAGTGACAACCAGAAGAGCCGTCTCAGTGGAGTGAGCTGTGCGGAAGCACAGTATGTATTGTATGTATTGATCTATATGTGGATGGATTATATTTTGTTGTGTTTTTCATCGAGTGAGACCAAAGACAAATTTCCACCTTGTGTGGACAATAAAGTATAAGTAGTAAGTGAGACGACTTCACCAGAGTAAATACGGAAGGTTTACCACAAGATGTAAACAGGAAACAGGAAGACCAGATCAGAGTTTGCCAAAAAACATCTAAAGAACCCTGTACATTTCTGGAACAACATCCTATGGACAGATGAGACAAAGATCAACTTGTACCAGAATGATGGGAAGAAAAGAGTATGGAGAAGGGAAGGAACTGCTCATGATCCGAAGCATACCACCTCATCTGTGAAGCATGTTATGGCATGGGCATGTATGGCTGCCAATGGAACTGGTTCCCTTGCAATTATTTATGATGTGACTGTTGACAAAAGCAGCTGGATTAATTCTGAAGTGTTTAGGGCTATATTATCTGCTCAGATTCAGCCAAATGCTTCAAAACTCATTGAACGGCACTTCTCAGTGCAGATGGACATTGACTCGAAGCATACTGCGAAAGCAACCCAAGACTTTTTTAAGGCGCAGAAGTGGAATGTTCTGCAATGATCAAGTCAATCACCTGTCCTGTTCACTTGCTGAAGGCAATACTGAAGGCAAAACGCCCCAAGAACAAGCAGGAACTAAAGACAGCTGCAGTGCAGGCCTGGCAGAGCATCACCAGGGAAGAAACCCAGCATCTGGTGATGTCTATGGGTTCTAGACTTCAGGCAGTCATTGACTGCAAAGGATTTACAACCAGGGGCCTTTCTAGACGTCATGTTTTAGGGGGGCTTCGAAACGGTGTTCAGGATCAGGAGGGTGTGTGCTGACGGTGTTTTTTTCCGGTGTCAGAGCAGGGGTGGGGGGAGGGTTGCTGACAGTGTTTTGCAGAGTTAATTCTTCATTCTTGGATTCTTTGGTTGTATTATTTTTAGGGGGGCTGAGAGAAAATACAAGGGGCGGCTGATGGTGTTTTGCCGGACTGTTTGACCACACCATTACTTCATAATCGTATTATTTTTAGGCCTAAATGGGGTCTAGCGATACCCCTGTTTACAACCAAGTATTGAAACTCACAATTGAATTCATGATTATGTTAGTTTGTCCAAATACTTTTGAGCCCCTAAAATTGGGGGGACCACAAATAAAAATGTGTGTAATTCCTACACCTTTCACACAATTAGTATGTAACTACCCTCAAATTAAAGATGAAAGTCTACACTTAAAGCACATCTTGATTGTTTGATTTCAAATCCATTGTGGTGGCATAAAAAGCCAAAATGATGACAATTGTGTCACTGTCCAATTATTTATGGACCTAACTGTACATTGTTGATGGTTAAAGCAGACATGCTATATAGTAGATTAGCTGCCCTTGGAGAGCCTGTAAAAATTGAATCTTGTACCTTCACACCATATCACACAAAGCCAGTCAGACAGTCTAATATGTCTTTAAGATCTAACAATATCCATTAAGCACCTGTCCAATGGCCCAAAGCAAAGCCACCCCCCCTTCTGTTCTTACTGTTACTGAACTCGGCTACATCTCTTAGTGAAACAGGAGCATTGCTTTATTACAAAATATCGCCACCACAGAGTTGCAAGAAAAAAATATATATAAATCTATTTGGTTCTCAGATATACGCTGAGGGATTTCCAGACAAATGGAAAGATCAGCATAGTCAATCCCCTGGTTATTTCAAAAATCCACATCAGAAAGGTCAGCTGGGATCAAGTTAATGTCTTTCCCTCTCATTTCATTCGATTTGCTGTCTCGCCATTCTGATCCTTCTCAAATAAGTGATACAAACTGATAAGTAAACCTGGAATGTGTTCTAGAGGAACTGGGACAGACTGTGATTTCTGGAGATTGTTTGATATTTCTTTTCTGCCATTGCTGCATTGTGAAAATGGATAGAAAGTCGTATCATTTTGGGGGAGGAAAAGGCTCTCACAGATTACGAGGGTTCTGCGTCTAAGTGTGAAAAAAAGAATGCATTTCAAGTTTTACATAAATGGTCGACAAAAAAAACGTATATGGCTACAGAATTAAATGACGTATTGAGTTTATCGATCTGTGCAGAAATAACTATAATTCATATCACAATTTCATTACAATTCTATTTAGAGCTACCGTCTTGTGATTGTTACACTAAAATGAGTCGTGAACACCAATGATGGCTTTTGAATCTTAAATATGCATCTATAATAAACATAGGAATTCATATTGTAAAATAGTATTATTAAGAAGACCAGTGAAATAAAATGATGTTGGACTGAACACAAATATGCATTTTACAGTAACAAAATAGTCAAAATAGTCAAAATAGTCTTTGCACTTTTTGGAAGGCATTAGCATGTTATAATCTGGCCCTGAATATGATTTAAACAATAATGCCAAGGAATAATGATTGTCTTTTCTGTAACGCAATCTCAATTTTCGGGTGTCTGAACATGAAGAATTATATACAGACAGATAGATGTGCGTCTGTGCTTCTGGAACATGATAAAAGGTGGAGTACAAACATTGCAATTAAACCTTCCACAGTATTTTGCATAACAGTAAGATCCCTTGGCCTGTTAGAATTTCTTGTAGTAGTATTTATGGTACTTATTACATACTTATTACAACTTCTATACTGACATTATAGTTGGAGCTTCAAGGGTGTGTCATGGGGGGTGAAGAGAACACTAGTCTCATTGTTATTTTTGAAATGCATTATTCAAGGAAAGGGGAAATCTGTAGGTTATGTTTATAATAACCGAGGGAAGTTCAAAAGACCTTATACATTAGATTTGTCAAATTGGTCCCAATCGATTGGTTATCTAGCAACTGGAGGTTTTGGGGGGAACAAAAGACATGATGCAATCTTTTATTCTGAGATGAGCAGAGCTGCCCACTCCAAACTTAATGGATCACTCAGCCTAGCATTTGGAAAGCAGGCGCAACACTGACATTTTCTCGATTACGTTCGATTACGTGAGCACAAGCCAGCCACCTCTCAGAAGGCGCCCTTTGTTAGCTTTCCTCATGGCTTGGTACGTTGCGTTTCCTGAGCAGTAACATTAATGTGAGACACACAGGATGCATGTAAAAGCACTGGACAATTTAGCACCACAGTCAGAGCTCCACTTTGCTTTGTGTTTTGTCTGATGGGCAGAACCACTTCAGACTCACAACAGAGCCTTACTGTGCTGTAGCAGTGGGGAGTGCATTTGTGTTTATAGCTGGAGGAGGATTGTTTAAGTGTGCGTGTGCCTGTCTTCCAGCAAGCAGAAGCAACGCAATGTTCGTGTGAGCGTTTGCATTTTATACTCATTTGTATTACTTATAATATCTTGGACTAGGGCTTATTATTCTTTTGAATCTTGTATGTCTATGGAATTCTTTCTCCAAGGGCTGTTTTTTCTTGTTGTATCTGTTCTCACTCTAAACCCTTGATAAAAAATAAAGTCCACTGGGGATTTATTAAATTAGGTGTTGGAATTTTAAAGCTGGCCTACAACTACAAAGAGATGGCATTGAATACTTAGGAAAAGAATAGAGGGTCTTTGCGAAGCAGCCAACTGCTAGCATTGTCACATTTTCTGTCCCAATATTAGAGCTATGTGTAAAATAGTATGCACTTTATGGTGTGATACAGCAAGTAGATCTCCTGATCTTTACCTTGCAAATGTTCTGACACAAATGTGCAATCTTTAAAAATGTGCTGTGTAGGACAATTTACTACTGTTGCTGATATAGAGGGCTTCCTATTAACATAACCATTTTAATGGAGCTGAGGGTTGAATTTCAGTACAGCCGGGGACAGTTCTTATTTTAAAATTTCTGTGTATGTCATGAAAACAGAAAAGTGTCTGATGCCTCAGTAAAACAAATCCTCACATATATGATATTTAGTTACCTTGTAGCTGTTAAAATAATAATACATATATAAAGAGTTATTCAATTCCACATTAATTTATACTTGACTATTTTCTTTCTAAAATTAATTTAGAGTTCAGAGTTTGACAGACTATTGTTAAAGGGGGTTAACTTTGATTTGGCTCAGGGCAACGGCAGCCCACAGCAGCGGTGTCCTGATGTTCCCTCAGAGAGCACTGTCACTTGTGCTATTCTGCTGTACAACCAGGCAGTTGTTTGTCCCCCCCACCACTTCAGGTTTTAAATGTGTTCTATTTTTATAAACTGCATGGCATGGTTTCTCAGTGGTGGAAAGGGGCCTTGAATAATTTAGCTGGAGAGTTTGTGAGGGATGATTTTATTCACCTGGTCCTCGCAAAAGCCCCCATAAACCACACATAAAAATGCTCACTCACCCCCAACACAAAGACTAAAACCCTCTCGAATTAAATACCCAGCCCAGCTTTCATCAGAGATGTGATCAGAGATTAGGACTTTTACAGAGAGGGTAAGGGCAAGACAGTTCACAATGCAGTTCATGTTTGTATGTCCCTCATCCATGTACATATATACTAAAATTAAACAAATATTAAGAAAGATTAAGAATGATTTTTTTAACGTCTAGCATTTATGTACTGTATCTCATAGAGGAGGAATGCACTAAATACCATGACTAACTCAACAGATAGGGTACGTTCTTCAAGGGTGTTCTATGCTCTAATAAATATTTCATGCGGACTTGCATTTCTCATTCCTGAGCCGCTCAAAATAAATATTACATTCTAAACTAAACATTCTAACAATCCCTTTTCGCTGTGCTTCACTTGTGTTATGCATTATGTAAAGAGAAAAATGGTGTTAGCTCTTTAGTTTTCCATGCAACTGAAAGATTTGTGATGTACCATGTTTGCAGTGACATCTAACTTCATAAACTCTTCAAATGTGTCACGTTTTGGGTCTATTTTTCCATTTAACTGTCACAACTGGCACTATGTTTGCAATGTATGTATTGTGATGAAACACTTGTATGAGATATTGTTGTAGCACTAGAGAATTCCTTTGCCCCTTAGGAGAGATCGAATTAGTTTAAATCTTGATAGAAAAAAATTAGGCTGGTTTTATTAATCCAATAACAATGCAGAATGACATTAATTAAGAACATGAAATCAAGCTTTTATATAAATAAAGCATCATTTACAATTGTATACTTATGCAATAATTTAATAAGAGGCCGTATTTAAGAGTCCAATACCCTTTGGTGGCTCTTGAAAATCACCTCCACAGTCCTGGCATTGGGACATAGCGGCAGGTGCAAACAAACAAGCTGAGCACAATACAAATATAATCATAGTAATGACAATAATAATGTTATTCTTTTTTGGTTGTTGTTTGGGTGTTCTTCAACCTTGGCACATATATATCCCACACATTTCTCAAGGTAAAGCTCAGGATTTTCCCTGAGGTGCGGGTGTGTGTGTGTAAGGGCAGGGTCAATCACTCCCATGCTTATAACAGCTTTTAAAATGTAAACAGCAGTGGGGATCTAACTTGGTTCTCATGAGATTTCAGCAGCCAAGATCCAAGATCCCCTTTACTTGCTGTAGTCTCATGGTACTCCCCAGCATAAAGGGCAACCCAAAGACAACACACACAATAACACACACACAACAGAGAGACACTCTGTGGGACATTAAGAGTCATCCTTTCCTAAAATAGTAGGCAGAACACAGACATTTAATTATCCTCTCCAATATATCACTGTGAATTGAGTAATTGTGCATTAGTACTGCTGCTTTGTCACCCTGAATCAGAACTCCACATTGACAATTTTCTGAAAGTCACTGCATGAGAAAAACGATGATGGCTTTTCCATTTCAGGAGTTCAGACAACCCCGATAGACATATTCATAGGACTTATATTGTCCTAGACTCTCTTGACTCGGGGAACAATGACCTAGCCATGAGGACGAGGACATCAGAGCAAAGGTGGTGTGTTGGGTGGAGGAACGATGCAAAGCCATTGAATGCAGGGAAAGTTGCATTTGCCAGATACTTATGTTTCATAAAACAGTCAGCCACGAGATTGGGGCTGTCTTCCTCCAGAACTACAGTTTAAAACTCATTCTGTAGTGTGACAGATATCCTTGTTGACAAGATGTAATAATAATAATAATAATAATAATAATAATAATAATAATAATTATAATAATGAATAAATATATAAAACAACATTATAAAATGTAGATATCAAGCCTTTAATGTGACTTTTACACAGAGGGCCAGTGTGTGCTGTTCACTAGTGCACAGTTATAACTGCCTTATTAACAAAAGGCAAAAGTGTCGTCACTACAGCTAAGATTGAGCTCCATAAAATATTCAGAACACAGAGCCACACAAGCTCTTTAAGTAGAATTTATTCTGAAAGCTCTTATGAAGTGAAATAGCAGAAAAAAATCCCAATTTCTTTCATGCCAGAAAATATGTGGCTCCCTGTCAATTTGACGTTCAATTCCTGAAATATGAACTCTCCTTTTTTCTCTCTTCTTTTTTTTTTCTTTTCTTCTTCGCCCCTGCCATTTGCGCGGCGATGCAAACCCGCTGTCAGCGAGGACTGACTGAAGCGCCCAAGTTTTTCTGTGGAGTTGAGCAAGAGGCAAACTTCATCATATTAACATCATTAACAATATGGAATGCTAAAGTATAAGGTGTGTAATGCAATATATATGATAATAAGTCTGCTGGGAGCATGAGTATTTAATAATCCCAACACCGTCTCGGGAGTCCGCGTTCACTGTTTAATTGTAAAAAATGTTTCTTCTTCTCAAGGGAGAAATTGTTGACTCCATGCCCCCTCCACCCCCACCCGCCAACATTTCCTACACATTATATTTTCATTTAGAAAGACAATTTAGGTCATCCTTAATGGGAAAACACGTGTATAGCCCTTCAGAATAAATACACTTCAGTCCTGTGCGTATTAATCGTGGGAGAGCATTTCTCTCTGGAGTTACACATTAGATATTTGAATGTACTGTTTAGCCAGTGTCAAAGAAATGCTCAATATTGCGCCACTCGCATGGCTTTACTGGTAGAGATAATGGGTTTCTGGCAGGACAGAGACTTGATTTGGTCAACCACGCGGACGAAATGTAATTAATTTCAGTGTGAAATTGAGGGGAGAAAGGGCATGTATCCCATCCCATTAGTTTAGCAGAGATGTGCTGTGGAGTAATATCCCACCAGACTGGGCCTTGTTAATATTCTGTATCCTGGATGGTTGAGTCAGTTTTTATATACTTACGTTTACTTATTTAGTTAGCAATCTATTCCACCCACCTCCCCCCTCCACTACAGTCAGTGAATTGAATTTGTATTGATTCTAATTTCTGTACCCTAAAAATATTGTTGAAATACATACATGTTTACATATTGAATGCAAATAAAAGTAAAAAAATAGTGTTATCCTTACAAACAGTATAGAATATTATTTTAGGCTAGTTATCTCTTTATTACTACTACTACTACTACTACTACTACTACTACTACTACTACTACAAAGAACAACAACAATGTCATTGTTGTTTTGGTTATAGTGCCAGTCATTTCATTGCTGGTTTATTTATGAAGATGTAGGTGAAAAAGTTACTCTGCAAATATCTCTCATGAAATTCATTAAAGGAAGTAATTGTTTTTGTTGGACCTCCATCATTCGCTTCAAGAACAGATGTTAATAGCTTGAACTTAATGTCTCTGGAATGCAACTGCTTTCTCTAAGCCCCTGATCAGTGATCAACCTGCTCTGCCAAAAGCCATTAAAAAATCCTGCACCTGCAGCTGAACCCTAACAAACATGTATTATGACCAGGATTGTTTTGTCACTTGATTAGACGTTCACAGCATGCAAGCAAGTAGACTGCTATTCAGATTATATTCACTATAACTATTTCCCAGTCAGAGTTGTACATCAATATTCAAAGAATGCAGGTTCTTCTCATATATGGATACGTATCCATAATGTTGAGGATTACAGGCATCTGGGCATTTAGAGGCTCTCTGTAGAGTGTGTGGTTTAAATCATATGTATGCATGATCTTAAGGCATATGGGCTTCTTTTACAGAAAAGCTAAGAAGCTAGGCACATCAGAAACCACGATTATAAATGCGTAATCAAATCATGACAATAAAATAGTTTTGAGGCCCAAACTCAAAAAAAGATAATCAGTGCTTTCAGGAGGTGATTTGGATTTTTATCATTTCAAACACAACACATGATGAAATGGCCCAGACCGAGCCACTGAATTTGCAACTTGGACTTGGATTTTTCCTCCACATAATGCAAGCAGAACATCTGTAAGAGGGGGTGGGGTGGGGATTAAAAGCTTAGCTCCCGAACCTTGCTCTAGAAAAATACCCACAGATGATCTAATTTAGACAGAGTACAGTGTAACTGCGATTTAGCAATTTACTATTTAGCCCTGTTATGTGACCCTCTTTTGATGTTTCCATATCATGTACGTCAAATCTGATTTGACTTGATCCCCTTTCCAATCAAAGTTTACCGTTTGCAACTGGTATGTGTGTTTGCACTTCACAGTAATTTAATCAAATTTGGATATACAGCCTCTCGATTTAAAGTTTAGCGACAGCATTCTGAAGGACAAAACTGGCAATCCCTATATTTACAATTATAGACGGGTATAATGTAGTATATTGCTAAGAATTATTATAAGTAGTATACATTATAGCAGTAGCAGTAGTGGTATAGAAACACCACTAAGATTGTATTTCCTATTTCAAAAGCCCGTTCATACTGTAGCAGTTATATATATAATTGAAAGATTGTTTCAAAATCTGATGTAAATATCCCTTTCTGTATTTCCAACCACAGCCAAGCAATTTTAAGACTTCACCCATTCCCCAAAGAAAACACAGTGCATGGACAAGAAACTCTTAAGAGACTTGTAGACCTTTTATTATATACAAACTGAGAGCTTTTCTTCGGTGTGTTGATAATCAGAAGGAACTCCAGTCTATATATAGATTAACGTCCATCCGTACAACAGCAGATGTCTGCAAATGCTGTCTTTTCTCCTTGTGTAGCCTCTGGGTTCAAACAGGCTTTAAAAGTCAGAGGTTATGCTGCTGCTCACGCGTCTATTTGAGGCACTGGACTGAAGGAAAAGTACACTGTGTTACTTGACAATTGACCAAAAGAGTCTTTCCTATGGATTTACTTTAACTTTTACATTATATATATAATTTTTAACCTGCAGCAAATATACGGTAGACAGAACAACAATTATTATTATTTTATTTATTTATTTATTTATTTTTTTCTTGGCAGACGCCCTTATCCAGGGCGACTTACAACATAAGTGTAAACAAAGCCTTGAAACCTAACTTTCTCCAGTTCCTGGAATCCACAGTTTCACAGTTGAAACTCAGATCATGTACATTGTCAGTATAAATTAAAATAAAGGGTTTTTACAGGATTAAATAATAATAAAAAGGGAAAGAGAGAGAGTGGGGGAAAGAAAACACAACTTTGACCTTAATCCTAAAAGCTCATTAAATTACGTATATTTTCATACCCTGATGAAGCACTGCCATGATCCTTTTCATTAGAATTTGTAATAAGGAGACCTTTAAACCTATATTAGCCAACTTATTAATACAGGGGGCGGATAGTATCCTCATTCACTTCACGAGGCAATCCTGTGCAGAATAGGGAGATGAAATGCTAAATAGGTAACTTACAGTGTTTTTTAATTAGTCTCTCCGGCTTCTTCACGCTAAAGGCTCTGATTCCATTATTAGAACGTGCTCCAGGCACTGACCTTTGCATTCGCTGGGCCTTTTGAGAAGTTAATTACGAAGAACAAAATCAAGGCACGCCAGATGAGAAGAGCCGTAGACAGACTGAAGTTTTCTTACTTTGTGTAACACCTTTGAGCAATTAGCTTTCTACGTCTTCTACGCAACGTGACGGGCTTCCAGCCTGGGCCAGGGCTGCACTCCAGCAACCAACACAGGAGGATAATTACAGCATCAGGCAGTTGTTAATGAACATCTCGGGCATAAACCCTCAGAGATCTTACACTCGAATGGGGTGTGTGAGTGATTTGTCACATGGTTTTGTATTTGCTTTCCCCTCACTGAAGCAAGGTACTGAATCTCTTCTGTTTTCCCAAAGCCACTGGACTCTGTGTGGTCTCTGTGGCCAGGCTGGCTTTGTGATCAACATTAAAAGTGGAAAGGGTTGTGGTTGTGGTTGTTGCCATTGCTGGTTTTATCTCCGATTGCGTTTGTGATGCAGTTGTGTTTAATTAATACCTTTCATTTTTGCATTCTTGAACCATCAGGAGAGGTCATGAGTGACAACCCCTTTGCTGTTTGCATTTGATTTAATTTCACTTACAGAGGAATAGGATTACTCTGGGGAGTACGATACTGGTGGGGCAATGGGGGGGATGGGGGTACGGGTCAGGTGCATGATGTCACTGTGATGCTAATCTCTGGAGTTCCACTGCAGAACCAGCTGCTTAGTTGTGACATGAGTGGGAACTGCCTCCCTCTGCCAGAAACAGGTGTCATATTTTCACTTTATTAACAACTTTTCATGTGACTTCTTCTAAAATATCAAGGAGCTGCAGAATACCTCACACTAGTGATGTCTTGAGTCAGTGGTGTTTCCTAGAGAGAAATATTCGAGGGGCTGGTCTGAGCTATCCAACCCTCCCTTCCAAAATAATAATAAATAAATAAAATACATAGAACAAACTTGCACTTTTTGCATTAAAAGCCTTCAGTATCACTTCAACAGTCATAGTAACAAGCATTTTGGATAATGAAAAATTGTATTCTTACCAAAAACAGTGTTATATGATACATTAACAAGACACATTTCGTAATATGCATGCCTACCTACATACCCTTCGATACTCTGCGAAGCAAACAGGTTGATCACTAAATTGTTGAAATGGGAAATTTTGTAGATTCGTTATTTTTGGATAGATGGTACAGCATTGCATTAAGTCTTGACTGATGGTACTGCAAAGACATAATTTGATAAGTTTCAGTGTAATGAGACACCTCTTGGATTCTGATGAAAAATTCAGAAAAACCTGAAAGGTTTGTGAAAAACGCTGTGAACATTCTGTGAACATTCTTGCTGTAAGATGATATTTAGCTGATGGGCATGGCAGTGTACAAATTCTGAAAGTGGATTGCTTTCTTTTAGTTTTGCTTACACATCATTAAAGCACCACCCATTATAGCTGCACCACATGTATGAGTGACATGTGTCTCTTTTCATTTGTAAGGCTCTCATTTTTGCTTCCAAAGAGTTGCTAGTCCTTCTGCAGTACCTTCCTGCAATACTGCAATAAATCTCTCCACTGCAGATCCCCGGATTACATATCTTGAGCACAATCACTAGCTGACTGACACATGACATGTCGGAAAATGTGTCCACATGTACTGCTACAAATCTGGCATCTGCAACGTCAGCTGCTGTTTCACTTGCATACAAGGCTATCATGCAATCAAGCAGTTAATCTCATATGGGATTCAACATATTTATTGATAGTAGCATTTGTAAGGTGGTCTCCCAATTGTCTGATTCATGACAAACACTCCTTGCATTTAAAGAAGACTTCATCTCATTGTGACCTCTTAGTGCTAACTCATGACTTCTACAAAACTTGATACAATCTATTATCCATGGGAGAACGTGTTTATTTTTTAGCTCATTGTATCTCTGAACCAGAAGATGGTAACCTTCATGAATCTGAGGAGCAATATTAGGTTATTAAATAAAATATTATTATTCTCAGTTTATCAAAATTCCTAAAGTCAAATGGACTTCCATCATGTTTCCTAATCTTCTCTGACAAGCTGTTTTAAACACCAATTTTTGGGTCAATGCTGTGTCCCCTCTAACGAACATGCAAGAGAAACCAAACAATCGATTTTGCTTCACTCATTGTATGCCAGTCATTCCTGTCATACCAGGATGCATTGAAACTTCCATTTTGTCTTGCGCCACTTGGTCTGATTTCAACACCTTGTGGCTGATGAGTCCCCAACTCCAACTCCTCTCCAATTGACACAGAAGGAAATTGAGTGAATTGTCAATATAGTACATTGTAGTCACTATCTGTAGTCGCACGAAAAATCGCTATTTAAAATGTCCATCCTCTCTTGAGATCGTTCAGATTAGGAACCCTTCAGGCTCTGCGCAAACTATACATAATATATACCAGAGCTCACAGTATTAACAATAGCAATGTATTGAGAGCTGAACAAAGCCAAAGTCTGACAAAGCTTAGCCCTTTACGGTTCTGATTGGGTAGCAGACCACCCCAAACAAGTGGGCCATGTTGCCCTCATTAATCCATTACATTAACCCAAGAAGATAAATAATAGTTATTTATTAACTCAATTAAAGTTTAATACAGACACCGTTTTCATTAAAGGTAGGGTATGCAATCTTTTCCAGAATTTTTTTTTGTTATACTGGTTGAAAGTCTCTTCACATCCTGATAGCAATCAATACTTTAAGTGGTCTAAATATATATATCTTCTGTGGAAGGGACAGGACTAAAAAAGGATCGACCAATCATTGCATTCGGTCCGAATGTAATGATAGGATGTCCTTCCTGTCTGTCAATCTATATTTGCATACTGCCGCGCAACTTGTTCGCGCAGACAATCACACGTCATCAGCGCGGGAACCTTGACGCTGTGCAAAGCGAGCGCGAGAATGGAAGGCGAGCCGCAGCTACTATTTTTCAAAACATAATAACCGTATATAAGATGTTTATGTTCGTTATTATTGTAATGTCTGACCTGTGAATGAGACGTGCGGTTCTGAAACTGTTGCGATCGATTCCACCCGCACGTCTCTCCTCCTGGCGCTGAGACTCGGCTCTGTGTGTGTGCGCATGTGTGATAGAGGGGGCGTGGCTTTGGAGACGCCTCTGAAGCGAGGGCGGCTCTATCTTTCAAAACAAGCTGCTGACTGCTGGCCTCTCAGGATTGCAGACCCGAGCTTTAATGCATTTGTGCCATACTTATAACAGGGAGCCCTTAGTCCCACTAGCCCAAATAGACAGGCTGCCTCTATTGAATTTTCAACCATACACACACACACACACACACACACTAAACACCAATACCACACTGACCAGGTTTGTAATGACTACATTGTTACGACTGTCTGACCCATTACTGTTAATCCCTGCTCCCTTCTGATATTTGTTCAACAAATATTACAGGGAACCCCCATCCAGTTTCTCATATTTCCTTATTTTTATTTTCTCATAGCTTATAAAAATATTATGCACCTGGCTTTGAAAATCTGTGATCAAGGGATTGTGTGAATCAATGCTTATAATTATATAAAAAAAGTTTATTCCTTGGACATTGAGAAATTAAATGATCATTCAGCATTGAGGTTTATAGACGCATTGTTTTCTTGGATAGAAACACCAAGATTAGATCTTTGAGCACCACCTGGTTCTAGAATTATAATTCATCCACCGCAGTTTGGTGAGAAAAGGCATCTTCAGAAGATTGCCTTCACAGAGATGGAAAATGATTGCTGAGCTAGCAAATATCTGACGGGATTAGGGTAATACATTGTATCTGTCATGTGGATGGAGATAATATTAGTTGCGACATATAAGACATGTAAAAAGAGAAATCCAATAACATATTTCCACTTATAATAATAATAATAATAATAAGAAGAAGAAGAAGAAGAAGAAGAAGAAGAAGAAGAAGAAGAAGAAGAAGAAGAAGAAGACTTTTGATTTTCAACTCGTAGCCTAGTGCTCCTAGAGAGAAACTCATCAGTTTTTCATTGCAGTTGAATACATGATTGACTCATCTAAATCAACTTTTGTTTTCGGCAAAGAGGGCTAGGTATATTATGTTGCATAATATATCATTACATATTGCTACAGCTGCTTTAAGTAGCCTAACTGCTTTTTCCCCCTTCCATTGATTATATGCTGAGACCACCCTATACGACCAGTGTAATTAATTTTACGATTTCATATCGCAGTAACCAGGGGAGAGCATCCCAGTCCCTATCCTTAGCTGGTCTTATCATCTCTGTAGCTTTGATGTTACGGTTACATCATTAATCGTGGTATTTGCTGCTTACGTATTCCTTTTTTGTTTCTTTTCCTTTGGCAGCCTGTTACGCAACTCCGTCCATATAATTTTGTGGTATGTTCATTCTTTTAGACAAATTGAGTAGTCTCTTTTACCCCTCTCTCTCTCTCTCTCTCTCTCAGAGAAAAATGAATGCCAATGTCTCAAGCAGAAAGTTGATGCCGAATACACTTTCTACACTGAGGCAATACCATATTTCCCAATGCGGGAACAACTTGCTGTAGCGATGAGGAAATGAAGGCCGTCTTGTCATGACCTTTAACTGTATTTAATAACCGTACTAAAATAAAAGCCCCATATTTCTTCACAGAGTGAGCACCCTGCCTCCCCTTTTATCCATATTCCTATAGCAAGCCGTATATCAATTTATATTGTAATGGCTAATATTTTCATCTTATCAAGTTGCTTGCAGAAAACAATTCATGCTGCTCGGTGCCCTGGGAGGTTGCCTGTGCCAGCTTTAAATGTGTTTTGCTGCAGGATTTACGAGCACTTTGCATTGGGAAACCAGGTATTTATGTATATTGCTTGCAGTAATCAACATGAGTAGAGAGATAACAACAGGGTAAAATATTGTTTTCAGTGTGTGCATGAGACACTGCTTATTCGGGAGGTGCAGCAATACATCTGACAATATGGAATTATCCTGGTTGGCCTGGCTTGGTATTGCGTGAGCAAACTTAGCTCTGCTTCTGCAGTTACGTCAGTTAAGTGGAGCCCCTGTTCTCCATTTATTTATTTTCGTAATTTGTGTGGAATTCTTCTGGTGTTTAAATTATCATTTAATAAAAAACGTCATAAAAAAAATCTGCAAAAATAGGTGTACATCATTCCTTGGTGCACTCTGCAGGAAATAGAATTCTCACATTCAATGGAAAGGCTAAGAATCAGCCTTTACATTTGCTTTACATTTTCCATAAATCCTCAGCATTGTAAAGTTTATTTTAATAGATTTGCTTGAATTGGCGGTATACACACACACACACACAAACATATATATAGTAAAGTTGTCTTTTAAATTAAATGTTTAGTTTAGTTTGGAATCACCAATTATGCTAATGCATCTTGGCCCATCAACACATCCCCCACCCCTATACTTGGGGAAGGTGAGGAAGTACAACTGGGCTCCTCCAATTCCAGCCAGCCTTGACCCACCCATCATTTTACACACTACAGGCAATACAGCCCACACAGGATGTTCAGCACAGATTGGAGGAGAGGCACGTCCCCCACAGCAGAACTGTAAACCTGCAGATTCCCAGGTAGCTTGCAGGGGATACTCATTAACTGGCCAATCGTGCGCCGCCACAGAGTACTCATATATATATATATATATATATATATATATATATATATATATATATATATATATATATATATATATATATATCTATAGTGACACCATGCGGGTTTGGATGTGGTGTCAGGGCTTGGAAGGTGATGGGTAGAAATCACACCGACATAAACCGTGAAAGAAAACCTCCTGTTTAGTCTAACTACACATGTAACAGGTCCCTTACTACACATAAACTAATCAAACCAAGTGTCATGTTTTCACCAGTTCGCCACCAGAGGTCGTCATCACCTGAGTACTTAACCCTGTCTTTCACATTCCCCAGCACCATGATTCATTATCCTATTAACATTCCTCAACACCCATGTGCACCTGTCCTATTCTCCTCCTCTTCCCATTGGTCTAGCACTCAGCCTCTGCTACCTGGTTCCCCCTGCCCAGTCTATATATATACCCCTTTGTTCCTCATAGACTCTGTGAAGTCTTCTAATCTCTTTGAGCTGCATTACTTAGCGTTTCTATCTTCTGCCAGTTTATTCGTGTTTTGACCCTTGCCTCCCTTTTTGACCTGTCTTTTGGTTTTCCTGCCCTACTACTTGTGCCTATGATCTGACCTTTTGCTTGTGACCTTGACTACGTTTCCTGGATCTCCTTCTTGACCCCTTGCCTGTTCCTGACCACGCCTTCGTTCCTCTGTGCAACGGCACTTGGGTTCACTCCTCTAGTCCACGTTCCGTTGTTACACCAAGAAACAGACAAACAATCAAAGTTCATATTCCAAAATCGTGCTCAAAATTCAAATCCAAAGTTCAATACCGTCTCAATACCACTCTCGTTCTCCTCTGCTCACCAGCCTTATTCCAGCAGGCAGCTTTGAAAATGTATCTGTGGCTGCTCTACAGTATTCTGTTTTCCCTGCATGTTGTCCTGGTCATTGTTAGCAGTATATAATGGACTAATACAGCAGTGAGAGATTTGAAACTTCAGAACGGACTAAGAAACATGAAACACAAGAATAAACTGAAAAGGGGATGCAGCCCTTTTAAAGGCTGGTCCAATTTCTTATCAATTTATAAACTGACATATCCTTCTCATTGTTGTGAAAATACATATAAATTGGAGTAGGCTATTTTTAGTTTATCCCGTGCCTTTTTTGTTGGGGACACTTGTATAATATGATAAAGGAAATCCATCTTTAAAGTACGTAGGCAACTGCAGTGTTTTGTTACTACTAGCTGCAATGGTCTCAACTAGGCTATTTACTATCTATTCTCTTACAGCCTACAATTCAGTCACAAGTGCCTGATTTCTATTTAGTTTCAAGTCATTATTCAAATAACAAATTCAAAGTGGGCGTGGTTAGTGATTCAGGTACCACCCCACCAGTATTAATAGTCATGAGCCGCAACTGTATGTATGTATGTATGTGTATATATATATATATATATATATATATATATATATATATATATATATATACACTCACCTAAAGGATTATTAGGAACACCATACTAATACTGTGTTTGACCCCCTTTCGCCTTCAGAACTGCCTTAATTCTACGTGGCATTGATTCAACAAGGTGCTGAAAGCATTCTTTAGAAATGTTGGCCCATATTGATAGGATAGCATCTTGCAGTTGATGGAGATTTGTGGGATGCACATCCAGGGCACGAAGCTCCCGTTCCACCACATCCCAAAGATGCTCTATTGGGTTGAGATCTGGTGACTGTGGGGGCCAGTTTAGTACAGTGAACTCATTGTCCTGTTCAAGAAACCAATTTGAAATGATTCGACCTTTGTGACATGGTGCATTATCCTGCTGGAAGTAGCCATCAGAGGATGGGTACATGGTGGTCATAAAGGGATGGACATGGTCAGAAACAATGCTCAGGTAGGCCGTGGCATTTAAACGATGCCCAATTGGCACTAAGGGGCCTAAAGTGTGCCAAGAAAACATCCCCCACACCATTACACCACCACCACCAGCCTGCACAGTGGTAACAAGGCATGATGGATCCATGTTCTCATTCTGTTTACGTCAAATTCTGACTCTGCCATCTGAATGTCTCAACAGAAATCGAGACTCATCAGACCAGGCAACATTTTTCCAGTCTTCAACTGTCCAATTTTGGTGAGCTTGTGCAAATTGTAGCCTCTTTTTCCTATTTGTAGTGGAGATGAGTGGTACCCGGTGGGGTCTTCTGCTGTTGTAGCCCATCCGCCTCAAGGTTGTACGTGTTGTGGCTTCACAAATGCTTTGCTGCATACCTCGGTTGTAACGAGTGCTTATTTCAGTCAAAGTTGCTCTTCTATCAGCTTGAATCAGTCGGCCCATTCTCCTCTGACCTCTAGCATCAACAAGGCATTTTCGCCCACAGGACTGCCGCATACTGGATGTTTTTCCCTTTTCACACCATTCTTTGTAAACCCTAGAAATGGTTGTGCGTGAAAATCCCAGTAACTGAGCAGATTGTGAAATACTCAGACCGGCCCGTCTGGCACCAACAACCATGCCACGCTCAAAATTGCTTAAATCACCTTTCTTTCCCATTCAGACATTCAGTTTGGAGTTCAGGAGATTGTCTTGACCAGGACCACACCCCTAAATGCATTGAAGCAACTGCCATGTGATTGGTTGGTTAGATAATTGCATTAATGAGAAATTGAACAGGTGTTCCTAATAATCCTTTAGGTGAGTGTATATATATATGTATATATATATATATATATATAAAGCAGGTACATCTCAAGGTTAGATCTGAGTTATGTCAGTGTTGTAATATGGTTACAGCTGAAGCCTTGCCACATGTCTTGTATCAGGCTGCACATCATAGTAAAATTTTGTAAAAAAAAAAAAAAAAACATCTGAAAACACAGCAACACAGTCCCTTCCTCTCACATGCCTGCTTTTAAAACCTTGGACTCCAATACAATTGACCCTGCTGTATTTGGCAAGCCAAGAGAAATAAAAGGTTATTGGTAGATCAGGATCTCTACATTTTTAAATCTGAAAAAAGCAACATGATTTTCATTTTAAGGTGTCTCTTTGTTCTCACGTGCTATGTGCCAAATGTAATGTTTTTGTAAGATGGAGTGGCTTTAAAACATTGCCCTTTTAATCGAGTGGCTAAGAACATTAACGCTTGCAATCCTGCCCTTTCATATTAGATGTCCAATATAATCAAACCTAATCAAACCTGGCCTAATCAAACCGATATCTGCTATAGCTCCAGCTTGCCCTCTGATGTCAGAGGTGAGGAAAATGGAAGGCGGGGGGAAAGAAATACACCCTACATCCTAGAATCTTTATTTAAAGTACACCTTATTAAGCTGTAGTAATAAAACAGGGACGTTGAACAGTCTCATTCTCAGAATCAATCTACTATCCATATATCTACAGTCCAATTCCTGGAGAGCCTCAGTCATTGATGTTTTAATCAGTGGTTTTACAGTAAATTAATCTAGTCTTCATGTTAATCTCGACTATTTAAAACAATGATCAGTTGAACTGAGTCATGCAGGGTATAGTGGGAATAAAATGCAGAAGACCCTGTGGCTTAGGGTCAGGGCTAGAGACCCCTGGTTGAGTTAATGGATAAAGTGTGTTGAAGAAATGCACTTACTTTTATGTGGGATGTAACCATTGCTGCATTAGAGCACACAATCAGCCATAGTCACACAAACATGTGACAGGCCTAGGAGCAATTAGCCGGCATATTCTGAGCTGTCAACATCACTTCCTTAAAAGCGTTAAAACAATTGACACAATGCCTAATGAAAGATCTGTAGCTAATATAAGCTCTGCCCAGAGACATTTTCTTCTTTGTTAGCAGTGAAGTTTTGAAAAGAGCTTTGTACACTTGCCATCAAAAGAATATGGCAAGGGTTTCTTTGCTATTTATTTTTTGTATTATTATTGTGCAGCGTGCTGCTTCATTTTGATATGTCTCACTTTATTTATTTATTTTAATCTGCCTTACTGAAATCTTTCTCATGGATGCCAGAGAACTATCAAGGAGGATTGACAGCCCAAGGAAGAAGTTGCTTTTAAAAAGATATTTTCCTCATTTGTTCCGACCAAGACAGTTTTCTAATCCCTCTTCTCGGCTGCAACTTTTAATGTTTGAAGATTGAGTTACTTTTGAACCTCGCAGAAATACATTGATGTAAATATTCAGGGAAGGGAATAGGAAAGTATAAGACCAATAAAATACTGTGTTTTGATGCAAATATTTTTCAAGGATGGAACCTGGAACTGTGGTCCTAGAGTGGGGCTATTTTAATTGAACCAGATTGCTAGTCTAACCCAGTGAGGCATAAAACCTGAAAAATTTAGAAATGAGTAAAGTTGTCTTTTAAATTAAATGTTCTGTTTATTTTGGAATCACCAATTATGCTAATGCATTTTGGCCCATCAACACAACCCCACCCCTATACTTGGGGAAGATGAGGAAGTACAACTGGGCTCCTCCAATTCCAGCCAGCCTTGAGCCACCCATCATTTTACACACTACAGGCAATACAGCCCACACAGGATGTTCAGCACAGATTGGAGGAGAGGCACGTCCCCCACAGCAGAACTGTAAACCTGCAGGTTCCCAGGTAGCTTGCAGGGGATACTCATTAACTGGCCAATTGTGTGCCGCCACAGAGTACTCCCAGTCACAATTGGCAAATTACATGAGCTGGGATAGAACCAGCAACCCACAGCTCACAGGGGGTCTGTCTGATTTTGTGGGGTCTACGAAGATGATTTAATGCAATGCTTTCACAAGTTGGGAGCATTTCTAAACTCTCTAAGTCTCTAAACCAGCTGACTTTGAAATTAGTTAACTTGGATCACCAATCAATAAGGTGTACATGTCTCTCTCCAACAGCCAGGAATTCATCCCGAGAAATAAAATAAAATCCACTTTTCTTCTTATTGCATTGTTCTTGTTCTTACACCTGTGATGACAGCGCATTTGATTTAGATCCTGGTGGCAACTTTCTCTGGAATGCTATCTACATTAATGAGCACACGTATGTAAATTCATTGCCTTTTTAATTTTTTTTTACTTATGCTTTTCTTGTTATTGTTGTTTTACATTTTCTTCCTGTTCTTCAAAGCAAAGGGTGCACAGCACTTTCCCAGTTGAAAGTATGCTCACAAAGACACCACATGAAGTACAGAACAGTTTGTGCTCGGAGTGCAAAACTGTACCAGCCGTCGGAGAGAATCACAAATGAGAGCTTTTCTGTATTTTCAAATGAGCAGCTAACATATGCTGCTTCCTTTAGCGCTTTAGCTCCAGCTACAGTTTAGGCGACGCAGATTTTTTTAAGCTGTTACCTTATTATGCTAATGAGTAAACTTTGTCTTGCTGCCTTAGAAAGAAGCAAGAACAACACAGCTGCCAACAATTGATCCTTCATATTCAGGAACCAGGAGACAAAATAAAGCCATGACATGAGAGCCAGAAGCCATCTTTAAATTATTAATTTGAGAAAAAGATGGAACTAGGCCAAAGACGAAACAAAAACTAGACAAAACAATATCTCGGTTGCCATGATTACTGGGCCAGTTCTCCATTTTAGGACTGTGACTATTAACTGTTATTCTCAGGAGCAGAATGAAACTACATTTTTACAGGTATGCACATGGCAGAGCACTAAAACAGGAACACGGTTTATTTCTGAAGAATAGTGATGAATGGCAGAAATAGAAAAGTTTGCCAAAGAAAAATCAAACTTGTTTCTTGAAGTAGGTGAGAACAAGCCGTGCAAATCTTTGGGTCTTGAAATGTTCCCTAAAATTGTGGCCAGACTCTATAAATTAAAATCTTCCCATAACAGACACCTGAAAATATGTGGTGATTTAATTTTGACAAATTGTGTATATTTTCTGTTAGAGAGTACAGGCATAGACTGAACCTGAAAGGTAATAGTCTATTTTTGTTCCAATCAGACTTATCCTAATAATATGGAGAGTATCAAAATATAAGCATGGACAAAATGCAGTAAGCCAATGTTTCTTTGTAGTTCGTATATGTATTATAACGTGTATTACATCTGTTATTACTATGCAAAGTGAGAATATTTTCTGCAAGGTGACTCATCCAGGGGCTCTTACACCCATGTGTCTCGTTTTAATCACTTTCACTGAGCTAGGATATGCCCTCCTTTATGGACATATTTTATTACAAGGTCGGGACTCTGCTTCATTGGTTGAGAGGATACATATATATATATATATATATATATATATATATATATATATATATATATATATATACACTCACCTAAAGGATTATTAGGAACACCATACTAATACTGTGTTTGACCCCCTTTCGCCTTCAGAACTGCCTTAATTCTACGTGGCATTGATTCAACAAGGTGCTGAAAGCATTCTTTAGAAATGTTGGCCCATATTGATAGGATAGCATCTTGCAGTTGATGGAGATTTGTGGGATGCACATCCAGGGCACGAAGCTCCCGTTCCACCACATCCCAAAGATGCTCTATTGGGTTGAGATCTGGTGACTGTGGGGGCCAGTTTAGTACAGTGAACTCATTGTCCTGTTCAAGAAACCAATTTGAAATGATTCGACCTTTGTGACATGGTGCATTATCCTGCTGGAAGTAGCCATCAGAGGATGGGTACATGGTGGTCATAAAGGGATGGACATGGTCAGAAACAATGCTCAGGTAGGCCGTGGCATTTAAACGATGCCCAATTGGCACTAAGGGGCCTAAAGTGTGCCAAGAAAACATCCCCCACACCATTACACCACCACCACCAGCCTGCACAGTGGTAACAAGGCATGATGGATCCATGTTCTCATTCTGTTTACGTCAAATTCTGACTCTGCCATCTGAATGTCTCAACAGAAATCGAGACTCATCAGACCAGGCAACATTTTTCCAGTCTTCAACTGTCCAATTTTGCTGAGCTTGTGCAAATTGTAGCCTCTTTTTCCTATTTGTAGTGGAGATGAGTGGTACCCGGTGGGGTCTTCTGCTGTTGTAGCCCATCCGCCTCAAGGTTGTACGTGTTGTGGCTTCACAAATGCTTTGCTGCATACCTCGGTTGTAACGAGTGCTTATTTCAGTCAAAGTTGCTCTTCTATCAGCTTGAATCAGTCGGCCCATTCTCCTCTGACCTCTAGCATCAACAAGGCATTTTCGCCCACAGGACTGCCGCATACTGGATGTTTTTCCCTTTTCACACCATTCTTTGTAAACCCTAGAAATGGTTGTGCGTGAAAATCCCAGTAACTGAGCAGATTGTGAAATACTCAGACCGGCCCGTCTGGCACCAACAACCATGCCACGCTCAAAATTGCTTAAATCACCTTTCTTTCCCATTCAGACATTCAGTTTGGAGTTCAGGAGATTGTCTTGACCAGGACCACACCCCTAAATGCATTGAAGCAACTGCCATTTGATTGGTTGATTAGAATATATATATATATATTATTTATTATAGTTCTTGATGATGGACAGTGCAATAAAGAAAAGGCCAACTGACAGAGCTGGGTGTTGAGTCCAGGGATGAATCTCTCATAAGCCACTGTCTTGAGTGCAGTTTCTTAAAATGTCTATTTGACGATGGCAATCTGATCCAATAGCCTCTCTGCACTTGCCAAATTTAAATAAAGAGCATGCAGCTGGGAAGTTCTAATGACCCACTTTTCTCCTAAACTCAAGAGTAAGAGGACTGGCATTGCAAAGCCTCACAGAAAACAGCAGTTCACTTTAATTTGTGTTGAGCACTGGAGATGCCAGATCTGGTTTTATAATGTTAGAATGAGGTTGTTTCTCCTTAACATTTGAGCTAAAAGTATTTCTTAATTCCCTCATGGCTTTTGGACAAGCTGCAGGTTAGAGTTAAAAAAATAATAAGTTTTAGACATACTCATACCACTGTGATCCTGCCTTCCTTTTAATCTTGCAGCAGCTATTTATTTATTTTTAATTATTATAGCTTGAAAATAGGAAAGATTTAAGTCCCCTTGAGTAACAAAATCAGTTGGATTAAAATAAAATGTTAAGTGCAAAATCTTAACAAGGTTAATTTAACAGACCCTACTGGTATATTTGCTTTAAATTCCATATAGGTTTTATAGAACCTTTTGTTGTGATATGAAGAAAGAGCCAATTTAAAGAGAATAGCCAAGTTAATTTTCACTTCAAAAAAGAAACAGAAAAATCAACTTCTGGCTGCTTTACATATTGAACGATACTCCGGGCAGAACACACTGCTTTGTGAGAGAAATGTTCTGAGCATGTTGAGCATGGCGCTGGTGGCAAAATCTGCCCTCAGGGCTTCATCACTTGAGATTTGAATCAGTCAGAAGGACTCTTCTCAGAAGAAGTACACTGACATTCCTCTGAAACAGAAGATTGCTGCTTCCTTATTGAAAGGCATCGACTATCTAACCTGCCATGGATTTAGAACTGCTGGAAATGAAAGATTTTGGCATCGCTTTGGTGTTTTGCTCCTGTCTGAACCACAGAGGCGCAGGATAAAATAACTGTGGCTAAACTGTGGAAAGGGGAACCAATGTTTACCCAACATGTTCACAATGATATGCAGATAAAAAACAAAAGCCCTCAAACAAATACAGCCAACTGCATCTTTGCTGGGCAATGTTTTAGAAATAAGCCTAAACGAAACTGTGTGTGTGTGTTTGTGTATGTGTGTGATGTTCTAGAGAGAAGGGTTACAGTTTCTGTGGGATGAGCAAGGATGTAGTGATCATGCCAAACAGATGCTTTTATACAGTCTGGAGTTTATAATTCAGAAAAAAAGCAACTCTTTCCTCAGTGGCATAAATTCTCATTCCCTAAACTAGGTTTGTGTTCCTTCACAAGACAATATCTTACAAGCATTTACTCTGGGGAAAGCCATTTTGGTTCATTACGGGAAATGTGTTGTTCAGAGACAGTGTTAATGGTTTATGCATATGGGAATAGCGGACAAGTTCTGTTATGATTTAGTGTCATGTGTATTTTATGGAAATGATGCAGGGGTATGGTGTGTATCTGCAGTTTTTTTCTTTTTCGTTTTATGTTGGCTGGTCTACAGTTAAAACAGTGACAGGCTCTAGTAATTAATAAGCATGGAAACGGCAGAACCTTGCCCAATACTGATCCAGAAGACTCGCTGGCTTCATGACGGGCTTCAGGCAACTGGTCTTCAGCCTGGCTCTCTGCGAGTCATTGTGTTCAGACAACTCCAACACAGTAACAAGTACAGTCTCTTCTAATGGGTTAATGTGTGCGCCAGAGGCAATGAGTATCTGATCGCAAGTGCCTCCAAGAACCTCCAGACAGATTTAAGTGCAGTAGCTTCACAAAAAAAAAATCGCAGAATTATGTACAGAACAGCTCGCATGAAAAAAAAAAAAACTACCCCCCCTGCCAAAAAAAAGTATATATATATTCAGCAGATCTAGGCTTTCACAAAAGCTTAGACAGCAAAGTTCTAGTTAAAAAATGTGCCAAATTGCAAAACAAATGTCAAAGGTACAATCTCCCTCAGGTAACATCACCCCCCCACCTCCTCGTCAACCCAGAAAAAAGGATTAATTACTAGAACTATAATATTTCTCTTTAATTAAATTTTACCAAGGATATGTAATCGTCAGGTCTTTGTAGGCTTAGTTAAAGGAAATCTTTCTTCTCTAGTTCACAAAGTGTGTGGAATAACTATGGCTTTCTCTATGCTACTATGCTATTGCAACGGGGCAAAACATTGCTGTTTGATTGTAAATGCCAGGATATTGTCCCTGTTCTTGGTAATCTGATACATTGTCATTGTCATTGTTATTAGCACTTACTCTAACCCTTTCTCAGTTTTTGATTAAATGCAGCATTGGTCTTTTCCCAGAATATCCCAGAGCAGTATTTATCATTGTTATAAAACGACAACATTTGCGGTGGGCTAAGAAATAGGAAATAAAGGGGCAGTTTGTCTTCAGAAGCTTTTCCATCTTTGAAACTGATTTTCTGCATCCTGTAGTGAATTTGCACTTATAGACTGGAGGAGACTACGTCCCAATCTCTTTAACTTGCAGCCCAAGTCATGTCAATGCTGTTTTGACAACTTTTGTTTTATTCTGTTAGAAAATCAACGCCGTGAAAAGACTTCATGTAAGATGTGTATTATACAGACTTTACTGGCTAAAATGTTTTTGCTTTGATGTAGAGCTTTAAAGCCTAACTCTACACATCGACATCTAATCATCTCTGTATTTCTCAGAATTCGCTTGGTTCCGCCCAGTGTTTCTCAGTATCTTGTCCTTCCCTTACGCTAATCAACTCTGCTTTTTGCAGCTAAGAGAGTGTCTGCATGTTTTTTTAATAGCCACAACACCAAACAATCCATGTGATCTGATATTTTACATAACTGACAGACCATGAATCCATACCTAGCCTATAAAGGCGCCACAGGGGAGGAAGGAAAAATCAATATGTTTTTAACTGCCACCTACCTGTCTATATAGGATGCTGAAGTGTCTAGCTATGTGGGAAAGGTGGAGGAGTAGTACGGAAAATAGCTCTTATATTGACCTGCACAGAAATTCAATAGTGAAGTAGGCAGAGAAGAAGAAAAAAACATTGAGCTAGCAGATCAGATAACCCTGTCACTTACAGAGCGAGATTCACCCTCAATGAGGTGGCAGCCGAAGCTTCAATAACAGAGGCTGTGAACCATTCATAAAACCACTGATCATACAGGCTACAGTGGCTGAGATTCATCAGTTTCGGTTTAACTGGGTGGCAGAAATGAGATGAAGTTTTCTCTGCAGGTTTTCTCTCTTGATAGATGTGGTGAGTAAGGGGGGGGTGGTCTGTGGACGGGGGGGGGGGGGTGCAGAGGGGAGAGAAAGCTTATTTTCAAAATGATTGGGTCTCAGTGTCATTATTGCTTTGGATAATAACTGATTGATCGGGAGGACGAGCGCCAGACTCTTGAACCACCTGTGATGAATCGCCCGTGTTTTCTTCCCGCAGCTTCGGTTTCGTTCACACCCCTTCCTTGCTTATTCTCTCACTTACATGTTTGCAAATTACTCTTCCCAGTCTCTGAATGTAGCCTGCGTTACAGTTCCACTGTAGCAAATAACCTTCTGCAACCAAAATTAAATTGTGTTGCCTGCAATTTATTCCATCCAGTTTGCTTGTGAATTCCAGGTTGCACCCTTAATGAACACTGATTGCACCATCCTCGATTACAGTGCTCATCATGAATATTCATAGAGAAATGTTACATTTTGTAATGATAATTGCCTTCTGTTCTTATAAAGTATGGGCACAAATTAACTGATGTACATACATCTAAGTGTACAAGGCACACCGTATGCAACACCCTAAAAAATCTCTCTGCGTATGACCACGTCTTGATTTAATCCTTTCATGGACTCGACACCATTGCCATGCAGACTCTTCCTTGGGTGTATTGCGATCAAGTGGCGAAAAATAAACTTTCTCCCTCTGCATTGATTGTCACAGACTAAAATGTCATTCATTCATTAAAAAACAGAACAGAACAGAACATGAAGAAAAGTTTGAATTTGTAGTTTTCATTTGGTGAATGTCATGATTTCATTCCACAAGTTTGCATTTTTTGTTTAATCTGTTCCCCTCCCACTTGATCCTTTGCACCTGCTTAGATGATCACAGCAAAGTAGGAGGTGGTAATGCAGGGGCCTGCCAAACACACGCCAGAGCACTTTTTCCCTCCACACTGTGAAAGCTACAGAGGATCTGATGCATCACACATAGGGTTTGTACTTACTTGCGTCAAATTGGAGGACTGTTACTAATTAAGGTAAACCACAAAAAGTGAATGGAGTTATAAATACAGGACCATCTCATGAAGAACAGGGCTTAGAGACAGAGCCAGAGTGGTGAAACCATTCGACAGGACAGGAGATGAAAGTTCAAACCTTTTACCCAAAAGATCCACCTCCGATATCTTTTCCCAAGCTTCATGCGTACAGATGAATACGCACTGTATTAGACTAAGTGCTGGTGATGTGGGGATATGCACCCAAGGAAATTAGCATCATCTCTCTCTGCCTGTGCACATGCACTTCCAGCCCTGCAATTTTTCTGTCACTGGCAGTGAAGGAGATGACAGGCTCAGCATTACACCCTGTATAATTATTCGAGTTGCACGGGTAGAATAGCTGGCAGAGCTCTGAACACAAATGCCTTGCATGAGACAGCGCTGGCAATTTAGGGTCAACTAGACAGTGATAGGAGCAGCTCCGAGTGTTCATTAAAAAAGGTCAGAAGCTACAGAGACACAGCCTTGAATCTTGTCAGAGAGCAGAAAGGGCAAGTGACTCATTACATGTCACAGCCCATTCGCTAACAAGTTCACACCTTTTCTCCTAAAATTACATTTAAAAACAACGGATGTTATTATGCATTTGTCCCCTGCATGGCTGTTTGTGTGATATTATAAGCAGCGGGTGATATTCGGTGGATTTGATGGACCGAAGGTGATCTACCATTTTGTCGTTTTGTTTTTGATCAAAGCAGGTGTTGTCAGCTTCCCCCAGGTCCAGTAAATCCTGATGGTTTTAGGGGTGCACAATGTGCAATGTTTGCTGTGCCATTTGTTTATGTATGAAACATGTTGCCTTTAGCTAAGTGTCCGTGATGCAGGGCATTTGCTCCAAATAATCCACATCATCCTACTATTGCTCCTTGCTCCCGACTATTGATTAATATTATATCTGTACTTTTTCTTTCACTTTAAATTGCCTTCATCGTAGCTGCACCTGTACTATTGGTAATTGTGTCTGCTTTGATCCCACTTTCATGTAGCTCTGATGTTATTAACACATTTCTGCTTTTACCCCTCAATAGAATCGTGCTCAGTTCTTTACTTGCTCGTATTACATTTTACTCCAGATAGGGCTGACATTGTATCTTGTATTTCCTTGCTCATACAATATTATATTTCTGGAAATGTGTACATTTTGTGACAACTGTTAGTCACCCCAGGTAAGGTGGGCTCCTAGGAAAGAAAACCAGAATACATACTGTATGCTCATGCATAATACTGTGAGCTCCATAGCGTTATCATTGCTGTCTGTGCTGTGGGCTGGCAGTGGGAAAAGAAATGAGTAGCCGAACAGTATATATTTCAGAGGTTGCCGCTGTACACCTGTGATATATAGCTGTCAGATCAACTGTCACAAGTTGCGATTCCAAACTCCATGTATATAAATTGTGTGCAAGTCTACAAAGGGAGAAAATGATGTGTAATTTCAAATCTGAAAAAAAATTAGATTAATGTGAATTTATAAATATATATTTACAGTGAGGGAAAAAAGTATTTGATCCCCTGCTGATTTTGTACGTTTGCCCACTGACAAAGAAATGATCAGTCTATTATTTTAATGGTAGGTGTATTTTAACAGTGAGAGACAGAATAACAACAAAAAAATCAAGAAAAACGCATTTCAAAAAAGTTATAAATTGATTTGCATGTTAAAGAGGGAAATAAGTATTTGACCCCTTCGACTTAGTACTTGGTAGCAAAACCCTTGTTGGCAATCACAGAGGTCAGACGTTTCTTGTAGTTGGCCACCAGGTTTGCACACATCTCAGGAGGGATTTTGTCCCACTCCTCTTTGCAGATCCTCTCCAAGTCATTAAGGTTTCGAGGCTGACGTTTGGCAACTCGAACCTTCAGCTCCCTCCACAGATTTTCTATGGGATTAAGGTCTGGAGACTGGCTAGGCCACTCCAGGACCTTAATGTGCTTCTTCTTGAGCCACTCCTTTGTTGCCTTGGCTGTGTGTTTTGGGTCATTGTCATGCTGGAATACCCATCCACGACCCATTTTCAATGCCCTGGCTGAGGGAAGGAGGTTCTCATCCAAGATTTGACAGTAGGTGGCCCCGTCCATCGTCCATTAGATGCGGTGCAGTTGTCCGGTCCCCTTAGCAGAAAAACACCCCCAAAGCATAATGTTTCCACCTCCATGTTTGACGGTGGGGATGGTGTTCTTGGGGTCATTCCTCCTCCTCCAAACACGGCGAGTTGAGTTGATGCCAAAGAGCTTGATTTTGGTCTCATCTGACCACAACACTTTCACCCAGTTCTCCTCTGAATCATTCAGATGTTCATTGGCAAACTTCAGACGGGCCTGTACATGTGCTTTCTTGAGCAGGGGGACCTTGTGGGCGCTGCAGGATTTCAGTCCTTCACGGCATAGTGTGTTACCAATTGTTTTCTTGGTGACTATGGTACCAGCTGCCTTGAGATCATTAACAAGATCCTCCCGTGTAGTTCTGGGCTGATTCCTCACCGTTCTCATGATTATTGAAACTCCACGAGGTGAGATCTTGCATGGAGCCCCAGACCGAGGGAGACTGACAGTTATTTTGTGTTTCTTCCATTTGCGAATAATCGCAAACAACTGTTGTCACCTTCTCACCAAGCTGCTTGGCGATGGTCTTGTAGCCCATTCCAGCCTTGTGTAGGTCTACAATCTTGTCCCTGACATCCTTGGACAGCTCTTTGGTCTTGGCCATGGTGGAGAGTTTGGAATCTGATTGATTGATTGCTTCTGTGGACAGGTGTCTTTTATACAGGTAACGAGCTGAGATTAGGAGCACTCCCTTTAAGAGAGTGCTCCTAATCTGAGCTCGTTATCTGTATAAAAGACACCTGGGAGCCAGAAATCTTGCTGATTGATAGGGGATCAAATACTTATTTCCCTCATTAACATGCAAATCAATGTATAACTTTTTTTAAATGCGTTTTTCTGGATTTTTTTGTTGTTATTCTGTCTCTCACTGTTAAAATACACCTACCATTAAAATTATAGACTGATCATTTCTTTGTCAGTTGGCAAACGTACACAATCAGCAGGGGATCAAATACTTTTTTCCCTCACTGTATATATATATATACAGCATTTTATTTTTTCTGTTGAAAATCAGGTCTCTCCAATTTGGAGGTTCGGGGGGTTTCTTTCTGAGACTGTATTGCTTCCAGTAGGTTTCAAACAAGTATTTTTCCACTTTCTCATCCCAAGCACAGCAAATGAGCCAAAATCTGATATGTGTTGAATGTAGCTAATCTGCAGAGAAGTGCCTAAGGGAATCCAAAAGTTTAATAAAAAAAACACTGGCTACAAAATCTCACACACACTCACACACACACAATTCAAACTAATTGTCACTATAGAGAACAGAGTCAAGGTTTACTTCTCACACATCCCCGCATGGTCTATATCACTTGCAGGAAATAATTTAGTTTTCTGTCAACAGCAGACCTTCAACTCATAATGCACTGACTCATATTGCTACTGCAAGTGCTGAAGATTTCTTGGAATCACAGTTATGATGATTTCTCATTGACGCACTGCAAGCTGCTTTTGTGTGTACCCTCGACCGCCCCCCCACCTACCCCCTGGTTCTTTCACTCACAGGCTCAAATGACCAGCATCTGAATGCGAATGTGTTTAGTGTAAGTAATAAACAGGCATCCACACCGGTAGGCCTTGAATATAGGCCATGCTCCAACCCCCCTCAGCATTTTCTGTCATATATTAATTTGTGAACTTTTGACCCCTGCATTTTGATTCACTATTGTTTAAGAAGCCCTGAAAATATCCTCAGAAAGCAATGGTGCAAACTGATGAGAATTATCCCCTTAATAGCATCTCCTGCTGTGAGCTGGAAGATGGGCTGCGATCCTTTGCTTAATATGGAGTGAGTTAATAGGGTTCATGCTTGTTTCCATCTCCTCATGGCACCACCACCTCAAATTCTTCTCTCTTTTTTTTTGCTTAATGAGCATAAATTAAAGGTCGTAAAGTGAAATGATACAGTGTGCATCCATTTCGGATTCTGTCCAGATAGCAGTACCGCATGGTGTGAAACACTGGATAAGAGATGCAGAATTAAGAATGCTGCTCATCTGTTCTCTCTGCCCCTATGGGAGCCAAGAGTGTGAATGTGGAACCGAATGCAGTGGATCACAGACGCTACATACAGTGTGGATTGAATAAATGTGAAAGATCAAGTCAAGATATAACATATGATTGATTAGTGGAATAATAAGCAAAACATCTTTTCCATTATTTTCCAAGCTGAGAAGAAAACAAAACATTTTTTTTTCTTTTTATTGGTGAATTAATTATCTTATTTTCCACAGTGGCATCCAGGGTCAATTGAAATCAATAGTGTTTGAAGGTAGACAGTAAACACATCACCTTCTGCACAGCCTTCTCTCTCCCAACCAGAGGGGATGTAGAGGGGATGGTGAATTTAGGTTAGCAAAAGGCAATACCATTGAAACAAATAAAAGGTTAATAAACAGGCTACATTGTGCAACATCTTGCCTGTGAGGTCAATCGCCCCACTTGGCTTTAAACTGCTCAGTGGAGAGGGCAACCATATTAATGATTCTCTTCCTTTAAAATGTTGTAAAACAATCCTTAGATTTCCACATTTAATTCTCCTTTGTTGTTAATAATACTGAAACTCCTCCTGGGTAATAACATTGTGGCTTTGTGCGTTGCCTCCAGCGCTCCTGCATAGAGAGGGCTCTCCTTCCTTAAGTCAAACACGCTTCCGCCCTGCAGTTGCCCTCTAACACCCCCCTGCACAACCGAGGCACCACTGCAATTTCTACCATCAAGATAGTTCATGGAAATCATGATGGAACTGCAAAACATGTTAGCCATGGTTCTGAAACCTTTGGTCCAATCTGGACCCTCATCCCTGGCAGCTCCATCTTCTGTGGACCCCTCCCTACTGACCCTACTCACACTATCCATGGGTTCCACTGAGTAAGTGCTCAACTTACCTTGCCTCAAAGAGGGGAACAACAGATTTGCTGTGTGCTGCAAAAGAACCAGTCCCCATCATTTAAATGATCCCAGCAGGATGCATGGCCTAAAATCTCCATGGTGACCAGATGCTTATTGTAAACACTGTAATTCAATAAGCATGATCTGTTGTATAAGCCAATTATAAAGTATATTTAGGTGGAAAAAATAGATTAAATTAAAGTTCACTTGTACCAAAAATATTGGAACAACAAATAACATTAACATTAACAAAGTCTTTCATGTTATATTGAATAGGTTTCCCACCCAAGGCCTAATGACAATTTTAATGTAATTTTAAGGTGGCCGGGGGAATGTTCTGCCATTCTTCCTGCCTTCTAGTGCTTTGTAGAAAAATTGTCTTTTCAACACAAAATGTCTCCAGCACTGCCTGCCTACTCTGCCTGGCGTATCTCAACACACACTGGTGGCCATGATGCCCTTCACAATATAAACACAGGAGTACACAAACTCTGTCATGTTCCCTTTACCTTGTACCATCTTACCTGTGCTATTTCCTGACTGTCAGGCCAAGTCCCCCCATCCTAGTTTTGCTTTTTCCTTGCTGTATAGGCTTTCCACTTAAAAGCACCGATTTGGTGGGTCCCAACCAGTGGAAGAAGCAATTTTAGAGCGCTGTGAGCATTTCAAATGCAGGGTAACTATGGAAACGCTGGGAAACTCTCTCGGCCCAACTCAGACAGAGAGCCTGGAGTAATGACCTGAGCTGCACTGTGAGCCTCAGTAAGACAGTAGAAATGACTCGATTCACAGTGTGTGATTTCGAGGAGGGTGGCATTGCGAGATGGAGAGAATATGCCTGCCTCTGCTCTGGCACACATCTGATTTTTAAGTAAACATCTGAAACCAGAGGAGCTAGTTCACGGCTGGCTGGCCCATTCCTGGCAGTTTGATCTGGACTCTCTTAAACGATAGGGAGGCTTTGATCTGTGTAATACCTGGGGTCACACTCCTCAATGACAGGTTAAATAAGTGGTTTCCCTCCACTGGAGGTAGAAATGAATCGAACTTGGCAGGCTTTTTCCGGAAGTCGTCCACCTCCCTCTGATCCTTAAGGCAGAGGCAGACAGGGACCTGGACTTATCGGTAAGAAGGAATGATTAGGAGATTTTTCTCCTCAGATTGTCAGGCATGATGGCTTAAGTAGCCCACCCCCAGAAGTGGCAAGGTGGGGAAAGCATGTGATATTTGCAGTGTGAAATGTAAAGCCTGACTTGTATATTGTTCCCTGTGCAGTGGGTTTGATGCGAGGCTGAACAGCCCTGTATTCCGGGGCGGAAAACATGGAGGTCGAGCGGGCCTAGCTGGTTTATATTGGAGAAATGCTTCCGATGAACATGGTGGCAACTTGTGAATGAGTGTTTACATTGTGTTGTGTTTCTGAAACAATCACAGTGACTGTAAGTAAGTAAGGCATTGGTGTACAGTTGTGTCTGCACAGGGGGAAATGTATATATACGTCCACTAAACAACGTAAACAAAAGCATATGGAAACCCGAAAGTATACTAGGCTGCATTCTGGGACAAATTAGACTGGAAGTGGATGTATTAATTGTGAAGGTGCAGCAAAATCAGCAGCAAAAATATGAACTTGTTAATTTGGCTATATGGGTTGATGTAACTTGGACAAACAGTGTAATTTCAGAATTCACACAAGCATTAGCCAGGTTCAATATCTTTTTAGAAAATTAGTTTAAACAAACTTTGCTTTTGGTGCAGAGCTCAGCAAATTGGGCCCTTGGTGTCCGTGCCAGGCTGAGGATGAGCAGTTATGTCATTATCCTCAATTAGAAACCTTGCTGAACTGAAAACCACTGCAGAAGGGGTTGTTTCTCTCACCCCAGTTCTCTCACAGAAGGTGCTTGCTGAACCCTGCAGGTGTAGCTGGCTGAACACAGAGTCTGAAATGTAGCCTATACGCTTCTTTATAGAAGCTGGTCACATTCATCATACTATTGGCTCCAGACTTAAAGATATGAAGCTACAAATGTGGATGATGGTTTCAAATGAGATTAATCCCTTCTCTGTGTTTGTGTGGGGGTGTGTTTGTACAGTATATAAAACAATTCCAATGTTCTCTGACCTTTTTTGTAACATATTGTAAATTATTGGCCTATTTTTGTTAAGTTGAAAAAGTGTTTTGGTTGTTTAATGTTCAAGAAAAAAAGGGAAAATGTTGAACCAATTTTAGGAGTTTCTCGATTTGTAAAAGTTGTTTTTACCCGTGTGGTTATAAATACAGTTTACAAATAAAAGTTCACCAGCATGGGGTCTACACCAAAGTGTTAGACCCATTGGTACTCCTTCACACTCAGCCTGTGGATGAGCAGCAGTTCCTTCCTCGTGCTGGGTGGACTAGGGGGGCGGCCCTGGCCAGGCTGGAGGGTCTCCATTTGGGTCTTCAAGTCAGGAATGAGGGCAGCTGGAACCACCTGGAACGACACACAGGGCTGATACAAAGACACACCTGCGATACCACTGATCAACACTGCCCATCTTTTACTTGCCCCACTGTACCTCTGCAGTGGAGTCACAAGGGCCACAGGAAGCAGAGTCTCCAGCCTCCTCTGGGGCTGCAGTGCCAGGATAGCCCTGTGGGTTTGCCTTCTGGCTGCAACCCCCTTCCCCATGGCCTTGGTGCTCCTCTGTGGGAGCACAGAGGCCATGGGGCAGTATCACTTAGATGAGCCATCTCAATGACCAGGTGTCTGTAATATTAACAATAGGGAACAAAACGTTATTTTGCATGGGATTGTGTGATACAATAGATTCACCACATGTGTCTGTGTATCATTAATGGTAACCTGTTAAAAGTGGTTTACGAGAGCAAATGGTTAATAAGCACATTTGATGTGCTCAGTGGCGACGGTATATAAAGTAACGTGTTTTCTAAGTCTAAGGGCAGAGGGCAGAAAAAAGCTTTTTAAAAAGAAAACAATTTAGAATATAAAGATAAATTAAAGGGTTAAAGTGTTTGATTGGAATAAAAACTAGAAGCCACAGGAGTCCCCCAGGGTCAGTAGCCTGATGATTTGTATAAACCAACTGAAGATGGACCAGGATATTGGAAAGAGGCCTGTCATTGTGCAGTCCTGATGAATCATATTTTGTTCTTGTGTGTGTTTGATTAGGGCCCAGGACGAAACGCATGCTGTCTCTCTTTAGATGAATCCGTAACAGATATTGTTATTACGCACATTACATCATGTGCAAAACTGATTACCACCCAAATTCCCTGCGTTACAATAGGAGGGGAAGACATTATCGCTCCACAAACATTTTATTGAGGCTGAAAGTTGTTTCCCTCCTGCCAGTAATTATAGCTGCATGATTTGTTAGTTTAATACAAAAGTGCGAAATTGGCAAAGATGCCATCTGGCAGAGAGAAGATTTATACAGCATGCAACATATTTTCTTCGTCTTTTAGTTTGCAGATAATTTCTGATGTAGCTTTTAATATTCTAGATCTATGAGCACGATACTGTGTCATGAAAGAGCATGTTCATCAGAAACTAGTTGTGCTATGTTCTGTGTGTTGGATGTAGTCTCAGGGAGCTCCTGTATTTTATTTTCACCTTCACTGATTAACTGATTAATTATGAATTATGAAGTTTGATTAAGCAAGTTTGCTGTACATAATATAATTATTGTATGCAGGGTGTTGTAAAATAAAAAATAAAAATCTGTTTTCTTTTATTTGCCAGTTATAACACACGTTTCTATTTTACGCCTTCCTCTGTTGCAGAACATGCCATACAGCAATGCAATGAGAGAGATAATACATTAAAAGTTATGCAATGCAAGTTTTTGTTGTTGTTGTGTAGCCGTGACGAGGAAATAAAATTACTTTTCAAAGAATTGCAGAGACATGTCCAGGCTTTATAATAATCAGCGTAATAGCATGATTGTTAAACCAAAAAGCTGTAACAGATTTAAAACAGCATAATACTGGTAGGGTTTTGCTTATTTAGTAACCTTTCAGATGCCTGTTACCTACTTTATTGACTGCTGTATTTGACTAAGCACCAAGCCTGCTCTAATGCAGGACTTATGCTGTTTGCATGTCTCCATTTTTCATGTACCTGTAAGGAGCTGTAAAATATTTAAAAGGTATTTCATTCCTGCCAGGGTTATGCAGGCATTAATCAAGGTTAAAGACATTATCTATCTGACACCAAGGGTAGGTAGCACAGAGAAGACAACATTTGATCTTATAAAGCTTTTAGAAAGAAATCTGACCTTTCCCATGATTGATTATGCAGATAACTGGCAGCGAAAAAGGATTTTAACCCTTTTGGGCATTTAGATCTATGGGTCTTAAAGTGGCATTTGTAGTAGTAACCAGCTTACGATGTAACTTTTTACGAGTTCACTTTTATTCACCATTTGCTATTGTCCCATTGCCAGTTGGCTTTTTACATGATGGTAAAATAAATCTCCATATTTTATTTGCATTGCCTCTAAGCTGTATGTATGGTAAGTCTTTAAACTTAGCATAAATTAAATGTTTAACTGAATTCAGATTTTCATCACGATTGAATGTAAATTTATTTTTGCCTTTGCGGGTCTGCTGTTTTCAACTGTTGCCATATTGTTCACTTCCCAGTCACGTAGTGCATATGGAAGTAAGCATTACCCTGATCAATACATAGGGGTTGCCTGCAAACAGTTTCTTCCCGTCTTTAACAGCTTTCTCACATGTTTGCCCCCTAGAGGCTCTTTGTGGTATGATATGGACTCTTGCTTGCATGCTTATAAAGAAAGGTTATATCACTACCTCACAATATAATTGATACAGGACTGTTTGCTGGGCAATTGAGGTTGCTATACGTTTAATATCTGTCCAACAATAAATAAGCTATGAAAATAATAAAAAATATACTTTATTGACATCTACTGCGTTTAGAATATCAGCAACAGAGAGAGCAAAATACATTGGTGCAATTTAATTCCCTGAAGTTGCCTTAAACCCTGGCATTCTGCATAACATGTGTGTCCGACTGTCACTCACAGGTGAGGTAACAAGATGTACAGTACCAGAGATTATTAACCTGTCCTTTTCAATATCCTTTTACATTTTGTAACATTTTATAAGTGGATGTGCTGAAATATTTCGATTCCCCAGTGAAAGGAGATTTTTACTATATGAAAAGCACAGTATATCCGGCAAAAATGTCTTAAAAGAAGGAGGAACAGCTGTTTATAAAGCTGTTTATAAAGGTATTTATAAACAAAATGCACAGTATAGTGTCTGCTAATAGCTATACCACATGTAGGTATTGTCACACAGGATTTTATTATAACAAATAAATAGCATGTAATATCTATGTAAAGATATTTAAATCTATGCTACTCTGATGGAGAATTAAACCAAGCCACCATTCATTCATGCATTCTTATTCTTTCTGTCTTTCTTTCTTTCTTTCTTTCTTTCTTTCTTTCTTTCTTTCTTTCTTTCTTCCTTCTTCATAGGGAATGGTGTTCTCCATAAAGTCATGTTCCCCTCCAGGCAATGTCTCACTTATAGGCTATTTCAATCACATATTCTCCTGGGCTCTGAGATGTAAATGCAAAAGTCGAAAGGGTAATGGAATTAGAGTTTACAGTCTCTCTTTAACAGAGTCTGTAAAATAGCTTATTTGTAATCAGATCTGTCACCACCCCCCCCCCACCACCCCAAAAAAAAGTCTCTGATACGAATATATAAACAGCAATTGTTTCACGTAGCAGCATTGTAGGCACTAGGATGATAAACTAATTTTGCTAATCCACTTGGCAATTGTCAATTATAACACCATGTTCACCGTGTTTGCATAGCTCTGAAGAATAAAAAAAAAGACAAGTGCAGTTACTGTTTATCACTGAGGAGCTTCAACTGAGCAATCCAGTTTTAATTCTGCCTCTCTGCTTTACAGTCTATAAACTGTTATCACCTCCATAGCATTCCTGTGCCCTGACCTTTTTATTTCACGTGGGGTGTCTAGATGCAGAATATCACACAATTTTCATTCACTACCTGAATATCACCTTAACACCTTAATGTATCACTGTTGTACATTTCAACATTTAAATTATTTTAAGTTCATAATAGAGTTTCTGTCACAGGAGTTGCTTTATCCGGTATATTATAACACTGGTTGCCCGTTCTTATATTCTGATGCACAGTCCCCACCCTGTTCCTTAATTTTTTTCCTTAATAGCTGCCCCTCTAAAAGACAGGCAGTAAAACATTTTCAGCACTGATGACCATCTGTAGTTGAGACTTGGAAGTTACAAGATGTTTGATGATGAGCAGATTTCTTGACCTGTTTTCACTGAGCTTGCCTGCGGTTTAGACCCCTTGCCTCCGTGTGGGGCGCTCATGGTGTTTGGGAATCACCCAATCACACAGCTATGGTTGTAACTTTGCTGTTTTGTTTGTGTGTTTTTGTTTAACTGAACAGCCTGGCATTAATCAAATGAGCGTGGGCACCGAAAAAAATGTAAAGCAGTTTGAAAAGAGGCTTGCAAAGAGGATGAAGCAGATTTTAAGTCCTCTCTGCCTGGGGACTCTGGTTGCAATCTCTCTCCCTCCCTCCCTTCCTCTCCCTCTCTCTCTCTCTCTCTCTCTCTCTCTCTCTCAGTCACAAAAAACACTTATTGTAATTGTTGACTTATGATCTCTGTATTTGATAGAAGGCTATAGTGGACAAATGAGATTTATTGTGTGTGTGTCAGGTGCAGTGTCTTCATAAATTGCTGCAGCTTCTTTAATTTTCAGTTGGATTATTATAATGGGAAAAGCTGATCCTGAACTGCATTTTATTTTATTAATATTATTCTTAGCAAAAAATTATACATTATATGAATACAATTTTATTAACAAACAAGACAAAATAAATAACATGCTCTGGTTATGCTGAATGCACTTTAATATTCATTGTATTGCATGCATCAAGGCCATATATATATATATATATATATATATGCTAACATGAGATATATACAATGCCAGATGCACAGGTGTTTGATGGTGTAATGCAGCTACAGAAGTCTTTAGCTAGTACTTTGCAGCAGCTATTAGTAGCAACTGTTGAACTGAAATGCTGTAGGTTAGAGTATGACACAGTAATATTGGTACATTATTTGATTTGGGCAGCTTCATAACCCAGAAGAATCGGACAAGCTTCCATCTACTGTTAAACTTTCCTGTGTGAGTAATAGCACAGTATTAATCTGTCTGTTTCAAAAAATATATATTGGTCATTAATGCAGTGGCTATATCTAAATAAAGGCATTACAGTGTAATTTTGTCTGGTGTCTCGATACCATTGCTAATATTGCTAACATTTTGAGAGGGCTGCTGAATGTTCTCAGTCCTAAACCAAAAGGTGAGTGGCTGTGCTGAAAAAGTGCGGGAATGACCGAGTGCTTCATGAAATCTAAACATATGATACGCTCAGTTATGCCACACCTATGACAGAAGCACCGCAACAGCCTCCCTGAATATAGTGTAACAACAAGCCAGCTATTTCCCCAGAGGCTTTCACCTCCCATCGCATCAGCAAAAGACAAAATCTACCTTTGAAAGATATTCAACTCAGGGAAAACGTATTCCTCCTCACAAGTTTGCGAAATGCTCTGATCAATACAGCTTTCATTAGCTACTCAAATCGGAGCAGTAAGTACACATCAAGGAAATCATCTTTGAGCCGAAACAGCGGAGCCTGCCAAGCGAAGTTTGGCAACTTGAAGAGATTATGAAAACCGGGATGGATTACAAACTCAGGTCAGAACTGGGGCCAGAGGGAGCAAATTGGTTCTCAAAGGCAATTAGTGGACACAGCAGAGAAGGGCTTTGTGGATTCGAATCAGAGACACAGCTCTACAACATCTCTACAATGATAGAGACCTTGAAATGGGATGAATTTTACATGTCAGGGTAGCTTAAGGCCACAGCTAGTGCACTCACAAAATAATCCATTGAACATTCAAAGACTGTTCAAAATTCATGTTTTGTTCCACTTTTAACTTCCATTTTCAGACATAGGTGTGAATTTCCATGTGTTAATAACATCCGGGTTCTCTAGCACTCTCTCTGTCAACCCCATGGAGAAAGCCTCATTAAAATATGCTGCTGATTAAAGATTACTCTGGCTTTAAAGTGGCTCCCAGTTGACACAGAGCTGTGCAGCAGAGCCAGGGAAAGCATTGATTTGCAATATTGAAACATCAGCCTGCATTTACATTGGATGTTTCAAAATAAATCAGGTCAGAAATCAAAAGATCTGAATGTTTATCAATATGCTTGACATCAGATTCACTTGGAATATTTAAGGAAGGTCAAATAAACTATTTGTCATGTGGAGATTTTGAAAATTAAATCTGTTCTACAGCTGCAAATACAGAAAGGTTGTATTACTACGATTAACATAATAATTATAATGGTAGTGACGCAATAGAATTATGATCTTGAAATGATAGGGGTTTTTTGTGCATTCTTTTTTCTTTTTAATGTCTTTTAACTGTGTAGCTTTCTTTCTTTTAACGGTTATCTTGCTATTCCCAAAATGAAAAGTCAGCAAAACGGTAATGTTTCCAGTGGTTTCACTTTGAATGTATAAGTGTCAATCAAAGCAGGATGACTTATTACAATGGACACCAGACTTGACAGGCTGGAAATGAGCCAATTAAGGCACTGCGGGCTGTGCTCTGTGAGGGTTAAAGTCTGAGTTCATTATTGTCTCTCATTGCAGGCGCGATGCTTTTCCCGCTCAAGGCAGCAACTGAAATTCTCTGAATTTCACTCTTCGCACTTCTGTTTGCTTTCCAGTGTCATAAGCTCTGCATTTTTATATGTATTTTTTTTTGGCACAGGAAACACGTGTGGCCTTCCTGTGTGTGTGTGTGTGTGTGTGTGTGTGGCAGTAGGTGTGCTTTTGTTGCCTACAAGAAACGCTTTCACTCCCGTAGCCCTAGCCTGAAGTCACCTCCTCTCACAGTGTCTTAGTACTTAGCCCCTTAAAAAACAAGTCTCCTCCAGCCACAAGAAAGAGATGTGCAACAATGAGAGTGAGAACCACTCTTTGTCATTCATATCTATGCCCCAGGCTTAAGAAATTGAAGTAGCTCCATTCGGTGTGCTGCGGTGCTCCCGGTTTAATGCTTATCATTAATAATAAGCTGCAGTCAGGGCTTAGAGGATATTCAAGGTGCTTTCTACAGATCCCTCGGCAGTCAGTGGATCTTTTGAAAAATGCAACAAGAGTTTTAGAAACATGTCAATGTGTAAATGTTTGCAGCACCTCTAGGAGAATACAGAGTGGTTATCTCTGGAGTTCAATGTATGTATTAAAGTATTAAAGGCAGATCCCTCCGAATGGACCAACCTTATAAAGTCTCCGTAAAAGGAACACCTGCTTGAGAGTGGAGACAAGATCTGATGTCTATGACACATGTAGTTTTACTCTCCCTCATAACTGGTGCCTGGGCATGGGGGGGGCGGTGTTGGGGTGGGAAGGGGTGTGTTATACTGCAGTACTAGATTGTCAGACACTACTGTAAGCCCATGCACTTCTCTTACCCTACTTTTATTATTATTATTATTTATTTATTAGCAGACACCCTTTTCCAAAATATAAGAGCAATACAAAGTGCAATAATACAGTGCAGTTCAAAGCATAATTATTTATTATTTATTATTTTTGTCATTTAGCTGATGCTCTTATAATACATTTACAAATTCCAATCCAACTTTCCAAGGCTTATGTTCAAGTTCAAGCTTTAACGGGACTTAAGTCTCTTTTCAAATAAGCAACGCTGAGCAAAGTGGGACCTAAACAGTAGCTGCATTAATCTGGGAATAAATACGATATTAACATCTACCCCCCCCGACACCCATTCTGCCCCTGTTTTCTCTGAAACAGTGCCACCAGTGGCCAGTTGTCTCATGGTCACCTACCTGTCTTTTGTTAATTTAAGTGCCATAAGTGTTGGGTATAGAATTGGCAGTAATATACATGTATAATGTAGCCCACTGTTACTGAGTGAAGCCCACCCCTGTGGCTGGTGAAACCTGGTGTTGAAGCAGTAGTCTCATACCTGCAGCACCGAGATGGGGCTGATACCGAGAGAGGTCAACTCCTCTGGGCTCAGTGGTGTAGCCGCGTGGTATATCACACTATTGGGTGCCTTTCACTTCTGATTTGCTGTGCAGCGTGCATCTCAAATCACATTAAACACCTATAATGCTCTACAGCCCGAGTCCACATTCACAACAAAAGTGATCTTTCCTTATGGTAATCTCCATCTGTGGGTTGTGTCGAACCTAAATAGTAGGGCTATTAACTTCAGGGCTGGCACTGTGCATTATTAAATGTTTAGAATTTCATAAAACTTATCAACCAGTACATTTAACATTCTTGTTGAAACTTTCTAAAGAAAAATAATTCTCATGTTTGTTGTTTTTTTACAGTCATACTCTGTATTACAAATGGCATCAAGACAAAAAAAAGACAGCTCTCAATGTATTTAGCAGGGTGAAGGCTCATCTGTGGTCTTAATGACTGCTGCAATCATTTTGATAGATGGCCAATCCTCCTGCCGAGCACAATCTAGCGCGGGGAGGAACACTGTGGGCTTTTCCTAATTCCCTGCTCAAAGTCATCAGAGGGGTTTCTGTGGGATTGATTCAATCAGGCGCTATTATTCTTAAAATCACTTCGTTGTACTCCAGCTTTGTCACATTGTGTATTTTTGGGGGTAGATTTATGGCAATGTGTAATCAATGCTGGCAGGACTGTAATATACAGTTCACTAAAATATTCACAGTTTACAGAATATGACAAAACATAATGGCAATCATGGGGATCAGCACAAAAGCTAAGCTCTACATATCACATTACCAGCAAACAGATTGCACGGGGTGATATGGCATATGTATTTATGGACAGTGTGTATGTGTCTATATGGAAATATATATTAATGGATTGCGGGACACATATTTCTATTTTCCAATCAAGGGTTCATGTGAGAAGAGAGAAGACCAGGGTTGCACCAGTGGTAGTTTAAATACACTGCATTAAATAACAGCCGTTTATTTTTTATTATTTTTTTATTTCCTAGATGCGCCTAAGCTTCCCTAAGCTCTTTGTTATTGTGTGTCAGGCCACACCATTTTCATCCAATCCAAGCTCTTGGTTCCTAAAGTAATTTCCCTCTGAGAGTAATTGTACTTACTCAGCACTTCCAGGGGTACACAAAGCTGTACTGTTCAACTGAGAAAGAGTTGCAAATTGTTAAAGACAACAGAAAGCCATAGTTAATTAACTGTAGCCTACAGATTTAACCTCCACACGCAACTACATATTCCGGCACATGTAGCTTATGCACATAATCAGGAATTTTCTTTTCTTTTCTTTTTCTTTTTGACCAATGTTATTCATACCTACACAGAATGACAATTTCCCTTGCTTTCTGTTATTAAAGTAAGAAATACATGTCTTCATTAAGGTTCTGGGAAGTAATTAATTAGCTGCGAGGCCACAGCAATGCAAAAAAATGAACCATTTCCACAATATATATATATTTTTTTATCTTATATTTGCGTGGCACGGGGGAGCTTTAATAATATATACATTTGTACTTCTCCCTTGGCCCAGACAGTAAAACCCATTAATACCTTATAGGTTAATACCTCTGACAGTATTACTCTGAGCACTGTGATGTGATGCTATAATGACAAGTCCCTAGTGGTCATTCCCCTGCATAATTTTATATTCCCCCCCACTTCTTTCATGTCTCTCATTTCTTTCTCCGAGGTTAACAGTAGCCACTTTGTTGGAACAAAAGTCATATTTGTCGCTCAGGCTGCCCATAAATCCAGCCTTTCGGCCGGTGCTCACTCGGTGGAAGTGGAAGTCGTGTCCCACAGAAGGTGATAATGTGATGATGGGGTCAATCAAACTGGAGCCTTGGGCGGTGGGGGTATTGACACACTGCGGAGCAAGGCAGCCTGAAATATGAAGGCAGTGAAAGTGCAGTGAATGGAAAACCAGCGTTGGTTGTAGCTACACCTTTGGTTGCCTGTACTGTACCTGCACCTCCCTTTATTTTTTTTCCTCCTCCTTCAGGGGCAATTTCTACCCTCTAATTAAATAATGGTTGAAAAACCAGAAGGAAACACAATCTGTAGCTAGAGAGACTTGCGCTGCATTAGTCTTTAAACCAAGCTAAGAGGAGGACTAAGTATTTTTTTCATATCATATATCACATATTGTGCTCTGCGTTCCCTGTGTACTGGAACAGCCATGGGAGCACAGTACAGTCTAACCTCAGCAGATGACAGCCTGGTTATTAAATAATACATTAATGTGGCTGTGTATAAGCCCTGCCCACTCACCACTTCATGGGTACCTTTCTACACACATCATACATATTCAGCACTTCTTATGTAGCTGCATATTTTGTCAATCTATCTGTTGGTCTTCACAGATGTATTAATAACGCTCCCCCCCCCCACCCCCCCAACTCTGCCCCTCCAGCAACATATACTAGACCTACAAACAAAACCTTATTCCTCTCACTTGTGTAGTTCATGCACAGTGAAGACTGTCACCTCCCAGTGAAAAGATATAAATTATCTGCTTCAATAGGATTTTGATCCTTTTTGTATCCGTTGAGTGTTACGCATTGGGAGAATCAGCATCAATAGGATTTGGAGGTGTTGGGTTATATTAGTCATAAAGAGTGAGAACACAACGGGCTGTTTAATTAAAACGGTAATAATCTGCCTATCTATCTCCGGGCTATGTCTTATAATTCCTGTAAAATAGTGTGTCGTTTCCTTCTCGCAACTGTTTTTCAGTAATGTTCATTTGCATGCTAATAGCAAAATTAATATTTCATACACAAGTGTGTTATAGGGATTGTAGGGATCCCTTCAATGCCGTTGATCGGTGTCCCTATAGTTTCCCTCAAAGACTAAATATTTTTATATTTTTTTAATTTAATTTAGTTTAGTTTATGGCTTCTTCTGGATCAGTTTGGAAACATTATCTCAGGAGGCCTATATTGTGAAGGACAGAGAGGGGCAGGCAGGAGGGAAGACAGCGTACTACAGTGCCATGAAGCATCAGAGTGATAGAAATTTAACACGGTGAGGGCAAAATCTAAAATAAAACCTGAAAAACAGGAGTGTGTATTGGGGGGGGGGGTGCTTAGCTGCAGCTTCTAGAGTCTTCAGCTTATTCAAGAATAAAGTATTCCAGTGAAGTTACATCAATGTTGCAAGTTGCTGGCCAGTAGACCAGAGACGCCAACGACAAGAACGAATGTTTGTTAATTTTGCTGCAGGGAGTACTTTGGAAATGCAGCAAGAAAGAAGCCTTCTTGCCCAAAATTAAAGCTCTTTATCACTCCATAACAGAGATAGGAAGAGGTTAGGAGAAATCATATTTATTGTGAAGCCATCAAAACTTGCAATTGTGGTGATAAATTGATTGTCGGTCCTCACACCCGCAATATCAGAAAAACCTTGATTATCTTACCAATTTTCTGGAGTTCATAGCTTCCATCCATCACAGAGCGATCTTATTTCTCAAGGACAGAATCAGATAGTGGCACTGACCACCGCAGTTGAAATACACAGTAAAGCTATAGACCTACATGATTTGGATGTTTGGATGATAATAAATATGCTATGGTAAACTATTACTGTTACTAGTACTGCTGCTGCTACTACTACTACTACTTCTGCAAAATAATACAAATCATAATAAATCACAACACCATTATCTATTATTTTATGTATTTATTTATTTGTGTTTGTTTATTTATTAAAAGAGGATAACTTTTTGGTTATTCTGAACAACTAGAAGCAAACTAGAAGTAAGGCAGTTTATTTTATGTAACTTAAAAATTGGAGGGGGGGGGGGGTCATATATTTAAATTAGATGTCTGTTTTAGTTTTTTTGACCTGGAGTTGACAATTTGTCTTTTTGTAAGGCTGATCGTTTCTTTTCACACTGCAAGTCCACTTCCTGTAGAGAGGACTGACGCACCTCTCAATGATAACATTGCACCAGGCTCTTATCAATTACACCATTCGGGAGTCAGGTGGATAATGATAATGCAAGCAGTGTCCTGAGTAAAACACGTGGCTGAGCAGTGCACACAAACTGCTGGAGTAATTTTTCATTTGTTGTGTTATTATTATAATAATTATTATGATTATTATTGAAAATATGAGTCTTTTAAATTGAATTTTTGGGGGGTTAAAAGGATCACTCCCACCTGTGACCCCCACACACTAAAATGAATCGGCTACATTCTGTGCAAACGCATTACCGAATCTGTGCAATGAAGAGAAATGATGCATCTTTTAATTACAAATGCCAGGGGATAGTAATGGGGCGGCTGCCTGTAAGCCTAAATGAAATCATAGCTGTAATAATACCTTCAATTAAGGAGTGGGGTAGATACATTAGTGCAGTGCCGTACCGCTCACATACAGAATTATAAAACCAGATGACATCATTTGTTTCAGTTAGTAAACGAAGAAAACAAAATCCACAAGCTGCTTTCTGAGGCCATATGTAATTCTAATATGTTGAACAGGATTCCCTTTGCTTAGCTCCCTCTAAAATAGTCCATAGTAAATTGGGATTAGAAGGAGTGTTTGTGCTATTCATTCGAACTGGAGTTTGTGATACAGTCTAGAAAGCTTAATACATATTTGTCTCTCAGGATTTGATGCCAGACACTGGAGTTAGGAAAACCATTACGGCTCTTAATAGATTTCATTTAAATTCTTTCAATTACCTTCAGGCTATTAACATTTGCCTGTCTCAAGATCGTCACACTGTTATGGAAATAGAGTGTGATAAATGTATTACAATGTTTTTTTTTTCTTCTCTAAGAATTAGGTTAATGATAAGGATCAAAATCTCTACTGGGGATTTTTGCCCACCCTCCCCCTACACACACTTTATGAAATGAATATCAGCTGAAATGTAGATTCCTGATGGCGATAATAAGTAAAGGGAAGATTTTATTTAATTTGTGATCTGCAGTGGCTCAACATATCATTTTGGAGTGATCAGAGCTCAGGGGCAGGGGTGACCTGCTCTTGTTAAGATCAGTTATTTGCTTCAAGCAAAAAAAAAAAGGTTAGCACTTCAGAAGTTGCTGTAACATTGTTCCACAGCCGATCCAGTGGATGTCTGGGTGACATCTCCACTGTAGTGAGTTTGCCAGGCCAGCTGCTGCCTACTGTAAGCTATAGTCAAAAGTGGTTGAGTCCGTTTTGCCTCAGGGTGCACACACTGTCCTTGCAACCAAAAAATCAAAGGCTCCTCCACAGCACAGTGAGAGATGTTGGCTGGACGTTCAAACCTCATGATGTCACCACTTGGTAGCGGGTCAAGACCAGTAACCATGCACATTTAACAGCTGTTCAACCAAGAGAGAACGAGAATGCCGATCAAACTTAAAAGGGTCAGAATAAGTGAGAATTCGCAATAAGAAGTGGGAGCAGGGATGTTCCCGGGTGTGGCCCTCTAGTGTAGACTGGAGAGGTAATAGTCACATGACCTGTCCAGAAACCCCACGGGGTTCAGGAGTCAAATGTAACTAGGGACAGGTCACTGGATCTGCATTCTTTCCTTCTGTGTCTGAATTTAATAACTTTCTTGGCATTGCAATAAACAGCAGAAACCGAAAGTCACAACATAAAGGTACAGTTTGTCAATGTGCTGCCGCTGAGTCCTTTTAATTGTTTTCACATCCTACATAGAGACAGACTAATCTGTTTTATTCAGGAGAAACGAAAGAAAGAAAGGCCAGCATGATTACACAGATTTCTCAGTAACTGTGACGCCTCCGGATGATGGCGTTGTTTCATAGTGTGGACAATGGATTCGTTGTTTTTAATGTGCCCCATTTTAGCTCTCTGTTTGTGGCTTTTAAGTTTAATGTGTAGTCTATATTTCTGACATTTATTTAATGATTCCAACAAATGGAAATTAAATCCAGCCTTTTAAAAATATCTGAAATGGTAATTACTCACTGCAAGACGTCCTTGATTGGCTTACAAACTGCTGGGCTTTGGAATGCTGCACATGTACAATGAGACAAAACAGTTACAGATGAAAGAGGTGTTTGTTTTTTTCTGACTCAGATGTTCAAGCTTAAGAGCCCATAATTTACTGTACACTTGTGCAATGTGCTGTACACCACTTCCTGTTACAGTGTTCCTGCTTACCATTGATTTTCCACGCCCATCTGCATTGTTGTGGAGCTTGAAATAGCAGTGGTCTCCTCTGCTAACCGGACCCTCACCAGACATTTGTCTTGGAGGGCTTTAGGCTACAGAGCAGCCCCTTTTAAAGTGTCCGTGTCAGAGAGAGTGACGGAGAGAGTGCTCTCCGGAGATCCAGGCCCCTGTCAGCACCATGCATCTCTAACCAATTAGCTGCACTCCTTGGAGGTTTGAAGTGCCAGACCTGATTCCCACGCAGGCAGGGATTCACGCACTGGAGAGCTGTTTCCACGCAGTTTGACAGGACAGCTCCCACTGCTCCCGCTCTGTCAGAGTATTAGTTAATTTGCTCTGTAATCGGAGGATTGGCACTGGTCCACAGAGAGTCTCAAAACCTCAAATTGGACAAGTGCATTGGGGCCTCCCAGTATAAAAAAACTCCTCAAGTGTTGTTTGAGCTTCAGGGCCATAGAACGAGAGAAAAGGACACCAGCAAACACCAGGGTCCCCCTGACACAATCAAGATATGGGGCAGAGTGGGTTAGGCTCCATTAGTGCATAGGGACCTATATAAAGTATATATTAGCAGCGTCTTAGAAATAAACAAATTATATTGATAATAACATTGGCCGTATTTGTTTATCTGTTTATGTTTATATTGTATGTTTGTGTATCTAAGTATGCAGTTATATATGTATGTGTGTGTGGTTGTCTGTGTATATATACACATCTATTTATGTATTTATGTATGTATATACAGCTTAAGAGACCACTCCAAGTTCAGAAATTAATGTTAAGTGGTATTTTAGTTTCTTCCAGAGCTGTATTTGTTGTTTTGTGTTTGTATATACACCGATCAGCCATAACATTATGACCACTGACAGCTGAAGTAAATAACACTGATTATCTCGTTATCATGGCACCTTCTTCCATTGCTCCGTGGTCCAGTTCTGATGCTCACATGCCCATTGTAGGCGCTTTCGGCAGTGGACAGGGGTCAGCATGGGCACCCTGACTGGTCTCCGGCTACGCAGCCCCATATGCAACAAACTGCGATGCACTGTGTGATCTGACACCTTTCTATCAGAACCAGCATTTACTTTTTCAGCAATTTGAGCTACAGTAGCTCGTCTGTTGGATCGGACCACACGGGCCAGCCTTCGCTCCCCGCATGCATCAATGAGCCTTGGCCGCCCATGACCCTGTCGCCGGTTCACCGCTTTTCCTTCCTTGGACCACTTTTGATAGGTACTGACCACTGCAGACCGGGAACACCCCACAAGAGCTGCAGTTTTGGAGATGCTCTGACCCAGTCGTCTAGCCATCACAATTTGGCCCTTGTCAAAGTCGCTCAGATCCTTACACTTGCCCATTTTTCCTGCTTCTAACACATCAACTTTGAGGACAAAATGTTCACTTGCTTCCTAATATATCCCACCCACTGACAGGTGCCATGATAACAAGATTATCAGTGTTATTCACTTCACCTGTCAGTGGTCATAATTTTATGGCTGATCGGTGTATATATATATATATATATATATATATATATATATAGTGAGGGAAAAAAGTATTTGATCCCCTGCTGATTTTGTACATTTGCCCACTGACAAAGAAATGATCAGTCTATTATTTTAATGGTAGGTGTATTTTAACAGTGAGAGACAGAATAACAACAAAAAAATCAAGAAAAACGCATTTCAGAAAAGTTATATTGATTTGCATGTTAATGAGGGAAATAAGTATTTGACCCCTTCGACTTAGTACTTTGTGGCAAAACCCTTGTTGGCAATCACAGAGGCCAGAAGTTTCTTGTAGTTGGCCACCAGGTTTGCACACATCTCAGGAGGGATTTTGTCCCACTCCTCTTTGCAGATCCTCTCCAAGTCATTAAGGTTTCGAGGCTGACGTTTGGCAACTCGAACCTTCAGCTCCCTCCACAGATTTTCTATGGGATTAAGGTCTGGAGACTGGCTAGGCCACTCCAGGACTTTAATGTGCTTCTTCTTGAGCCACTCCTTTGTTGCCTTGGCTGTGTGTTTTGGGTCATTGTCATGCTGGAATACCCATTTTCAATGCCCTGGCTGAGGGAAGGAGGTTCTCACCCAAGATTTGACAGTACATGGCCCCGTCCATCGTCCCTTTGATGTGGTGCAGTTGTCCTGTCCCCTTAACAGAAAAACACCCCCAAAGCATAATGTTTCCACCTCCATGTTTGACGGTGGGGATGGTGTTCTTGGGGTCATTCCTCCTCCTCCAAACACGGCGAGTTGAGTTGATGCCAAAGAGCTCGATTTTGGTCTCATCTGACCACAACACTTTCACCCAGTTCTCCTCTGAATCATTCAGATGTTCATTGGCAATCTTCAGACGGGCCTGTACATGTGCTTTCTTGAACAGGGGGACCTTGCGGGGGCGCTGCAGGGTTTCAGTCCTTCACGGCATAGTGTGTTACCAATTGTTTTCTTGGTGATTATGGTCCCAGCTGCCTTGAGATCATTAACAAGATCCTCCCTTGTAGTTCTGGGCTGATTCCTCACCGTTCTGATGATCATTGAAACTCCACGAGGTGAGATGTTGCATGGAGCCCCAGACCAAGGGAGACTGACAGTTATTTTGTGTTTCTTCCATTTGCGAATAATCGCACCAACTGTTGTCACCTTCTCACCAAGCTGCTTGACGATGGTCTTGTAGCCCATTCCAGCCTTGTGTAGGTCTACAATCTTGTCCCTGACATCCTTGGACACCTCTTTGGTCTTGGCCATGGTGGAGAGTTTGGAATCTGATTGATTGATTGCTTCTGTGGACAGGTGTCTTTTATACAGGTAACGAGCTGAGATTAGGAGCACTCCCTTTAAGAGAGTGCTCCTAATCTCAGCTCGTTACCTGTATAAAAGACACCTGGGAGCCAGAAATCTTGCTGATTGATAGGGGATCAAATACTTATTTCCCTCATTAACATGCAAATCAATTTATAACTTTTTTGAAATGCGTTTTTCTGGATTTTGTTGTTGTTATTCTGTCTCTCACTGTTAAAATACACCTACCATTAAAATTATAGACTGATATTTTCTTTGTCAGTGGGCAAACATACAAAATAAGCAGGGGATCAAATACTTTTTTCCCTCACTGTATATATATATATATATATATATATATATATATATATATGTATAATACACACACACCCACACATATTATTCCCTCCCTTAGTTTTAAACAATTTAACAATTTTGTATGGTGATACATTTAATTTCATAAATATTTCTCCTGAATCTATACATAATTATCAGTTATGTTTTCGGAGTTTGTCTAACACTGCGTAGCGCAATCTAAATATTGCAGTAGATCCAGCTCTAAGATGGGGTGTGTGAGAATTTGAGTGCCACTCAATCCATGAGCCATCTGTACTTGCAAATGAGATACCGTGGGTATTATGCCACTTGATGTGAAATACTCACTTCCATAAGCAATGCTGACACTTCTGAACGGAGTGTAAGTACGCCGCTTAATTCGCTCAGTGGAATGGGAACAACTGACAATATCAGGAAATGAGCTGTAGGTCCTGTTCAGAAATAAGAGTTTATAGTTGTTGCTGTTGATCCCACTGAACTGCAGGCTACTAGATTTGTATTTTATTTTCTAATCTTAAATGTACTTTTGCAGCTCAGTTTCTTGTGCACAGATTTCCAGTTTCATTGGCTAGGCTAAGTTGAAAGAGGGATACGATTTTATAACGCACTCTCAGAAGATTGTCAGTAGAGTCTCTTCAGTCCCCATGAATGTGATTGGACACGAACAACAGCTAAAGGAGGCTAAAGGAGACATGCATTTGATATCTTCATTGACATTTCTAAATATTCACAGAGCCTCTGCGTTGAGCTCTTTGCTGTCAAAAATGGTCAATTGTCAGTGTGAGCTCAGTGACTGCAGTTAGGCGTAATTATGGCATGCGGTAAAATACCTTTCAAGATGTACAAAATGATAATGTAATTACAAGTGTGGTTTGATCCACTTCTGTTTCAAGTCGGCATGAATTACATTAGAGAGACCAAGAAATAACAAACTTGACAAGACAATTGCTTGATTAAAACACCTACTGCTCTAGAAAACAGTTATGTTATTGCATTGGCTGATTATTTGTGGTTATTTATCTTGTAAAATACTTAAAGAAAGTAATGTTCTTCTCTGAGTACTGACAAGTGGAAGGGCATGCAACAATGCCTGCTTATGTGTGCCGCGTTATGTATTGAATAATTTGTGTGAATACTACCTACCATTCATAACCTAATCATACTTTCATATTATTTTTGGATGTATGTGGATCAACTTTAGTTACAGGCACAATGAATATGTCTGGAATTATACACAGTGTGGGGCAGGGTTATAGAAGACAGATATATCCCTGAACGTGTCTTTCATTTTTTTGCTGCTAGGCCTACAAACAAAGGAAAAAAAACTAAATTGCCTACAAACCCCAAAACTCAACTTTCACCAGCAGTCAAGCTGACCCACCATCAGGAACAGGTGTCTCAGGGCTGCCTGCATAAAAGGGAGAACCCAAACATTTAGTTCTTTGTCTCATACCCATTGTGGACAGGGACAAGGAGGGTGGCTGATTAGCGGCATTAAAACAGGAAAACAAAGACAAAGACCCCTTGACTTTTTGTTTTAAAAGAAACGAAGCCAGAGATTAAAGCCTGAGTTGGGTGACTTCTCCTACTTGCAACCACCCATACAACCCAATGTACCTAACTCAACACCCCACTGTGCCACAATATACACACATAAACTGATGATGATGATGATGTTTTGTATTATTATCCCAAGAAAGTTATCACCAAGACTCCAGCTGTTCTGTCTTTTATCACAAATAATCCAAGCCTTGGTTTACTTTCCAGCTCATAGTAGTGTCACCCAGCTGTCCATTCACAAGGTTTAGCAGCAACCTGACTTTTTCATTGAGGTCGCTCATCCAACTGCCGATCTCAGCTTCTGAGCTCGGTCCAAATAAGGCCTCGAGGCCCTATAGATTAATTTCCATTTGACCATCTGTTGCGTTTTTATTTTAATGTTTTTTTTTTGTTTTTTTTTACGTACAGCAGAATAATGCATTTTGTGCATCAAAAGACTACTCTCCATTCCCCAGAATAAGTTATGTAAGAAGCTCTTCAGAAAATAATTACACTTAAACTCATTTATAGTGAGCCAACTACACAGCAATATCGAAAGCATTAAATATGAATGAGGATTATATAGATTAATAGATGACAGTGTAAATGAGTCTGTGTTCTTTATGTATGTATGTATGTATGTACAGACAGGTGACAAATGAAAGGAAAAAACAACATAAAGTGTCTCAGTTCTATGCCTTGGCATAGATTCTACGAGTCTCTGGAACTCTACTGCAGGGATGGAACACCATTCTTCCAAAAGATATTCCCTCATTTGGTGTTTTGATGATGGTGGTGGAGAACGCCGTCCAACACATCGGTCCAAAATCTCCCATAGGTGTTCATTTGGTTTGAAATCTGGTGACCGTGAAGACCATAGCATTTGACTCACACCATTTTTATACTCATCATACCATTCAGTGCCCCCTCATGCCCTGTGGATAGGGGCATTGTCATCCTGGAAGAGACCACTCCCATCAGGATAGAGATGTTTCAGCATAGGATAAAGGTGATCACTCAGAATAACTTTGTAATGATTTGCAGTGACCTTTCCCTCTAAGGGGACAAATGGACCCAAACCATGCCAGGCAAATGCCCCCCACAGCATAAAAGAGCCTCTGGACCCCCTCACTGTAGGGGTCAAGCAGTCAGGCCTGTACCATCCTGTTCCGGTATCGCCACACATGCACTCGCCCACTTGTCGAGAACACGAGCCAGTTGAGCGTCTGTGTGACTGAAGCTCCTGCCATTAATGCCCCAATAATGACCCCTCTTTCAAAGTCACTTAGATCTTTTCCTCTTGCCATCTTGATCCAAAATCAAGGTCAACTGGGCCTGCTCAGCATTTTTATACATGCCACAGAGCATGATAGGATTTTATTTGCTTAATTGTATCATGCAGTACACCTCTTTGGAGGCATCTGCATTCGTTATGTTCCTCCACTCATTTATTCAGGTTTTTCCTTTAATTTGTCACCAGTCTGTATGTATGTATGTATGTATGTATGTATATCATTTGTATTTAACTAAGCCAGACCAGAATGGTGGCTTAAGTATTTCTCAGGTGAATTATTATGTAATGTCAAAAATATGTTTTTCCAGAACATGCAAGTATAGTCTGAAAGTCCAGGGGATTGTTATTGGTAAATGCATAATGCCTGAATTTGTGTGAGCACATATTTATAGCTCTGCTAAGATTTTTGTTGGTGTATTAAACTTTTTTTCCCTTTGCAAATTTTTTTTCTCAAACTCAATGCATTAGCAGTTACACCAAAAATAAGGATTTGGGACTCATTTGGTAACCCAGAAGTCCATCCGGGTGTGAGATTGTACACCAGCCAATGTATATCATGACCACTACCTGAAACGCCACTGAAATCAAAACCTACCCCTTAAGTAGAATTATGTTTCGCAGTAAACTGACGGTCCTCGCTGAACTATGGTAACAGTGCAGTTTGAAGTCAAGTTGGCAGAAGCTTTACGAGAACAGAGAATGGGATTTAACATCAATGATGCTGGGACTCAATCTTGTTTGAAAAAATCTGTACCGTACTGAACGCGTGCAATTCAGTATAATGGCAGCGGGTCACTGTTCTTTTTGTTACTTATAAGATGACAACATACTGATTCTGCAGGTCATCTTTATTCTTTCAGTGTTTGTCTGTCAAGGGTTTACAAAGAACTGCCGTCCTTGGTCTCACCCTTGTTCCATGTAGAATACACCATTTGAAAATAAATTAATAAATAATAGCATCTATGAAGCTTTCAAATTCGGCTAATTATCCCTAACGTCTCTTTGGAGTGCAGTAAACAAAAAGCCAAGCAGGGGAATGTCATACTTCCATGTTGTTAAAACCTGTGTTAAGGGACTCTTCCAATTGAATCAAGGATAAATATGAATGCTGTAATGCTGTAAAAACAACCAGAAAGTTAAATTGATGGTTTCTTAAATGTAATTATTTTAGGAGCTGCAACATGAGAGAAAGATAAACTATTCCACATTCTTCATGAATACCATTCACAGAATATCAAGTGAAAATGTTACAGTCTGACAAATGTAGACAGCTGTCTGAAATTTAGAGATTACTACTATTGTTGTTGTTGTTGTTGTTGTTGTTGTTGTTGTTGTTGTTGTTATTTTGATTGTGTTTATTGTTTATGAATAATGATAATGAGATTTTGTTTTGTACTTTTCTAAAAGCAACCCCAAAAGGAAACATAACCAGTAAGAAGTGTGTGATGAAGCATTGGTGATGACAGATGAAAGCAGGCCTGTAGAAGAAACAATGGGGGAGACAAACAATTATTGGGGAAGACACCAGAGCTGAATTTTATTAGCTTTCAAGTGTGTAGCAGTGGCAGCAGACTTTGCCCTAGGTGGCGATAATAAATTCTAATATGTGCTCGGTGGGCATTAACCCTTGTACTGATGCAAATTGAACATGGGGACTAATAAGAACTGACAGGGTAGGAGCCCTAAGCCATAGTGTTGTATTTAGGCAACATCTGATCCTGCTATTGTCCGGAAAGCTTTCAGACAGAAATGACCCTGTTTCACCCTCTTTGAATCAGAAAGGAAACATCATAATTCCATCTGTGTTCCTTAACTACAGCATCTACTGTATTTTACTCAACTGACACTGCTACTAGGAACCACCACTTCTTTCTGTATCCAGAAGTGGCTTAATTACCCGTAGTGCATTTGACTATTTACGCATTTAGGCTGTAGAAATAAACCTGTAGTTTTTGTCATCAGAAACATTACGTGTTAACCTTTTGTTTTGAGCTCCTGTACAGTGTACTGTAATCGTGCATTTGGTAGCTTTCTCTGCAAACAGAAAGGGCTGTTAATTGTGTTAGCATTCCTGACTTTCCAGGGCAGGAATATATAGTATTTATGGACTTATAGTTTGCAATCGGGCAATCGCTGTAATAAGGACTGGGAGGGACTCCCATGCTCTTGCTGAGTCAGTGTCATTCAATGCAATTCAGATGCACTCTCTTCTAATTAGTTACAAGTGGAATATGTAACGGCCTTATGGACCTCTGCGCTAGCAGCGTACAGTGCCCACTTCTAAATGGCAAGGACTCTAACTGCAGAACTCCAGAGAGGAGACACAACACATCAACACTAGCTATGACCAGCTCTCCAATTCCTGTCCTCCTCTCTCCTTCCTCTCGGTGGTCACCTGCCAACCACTACTTCCCTAAACCCTCCAACCTCATCTCTCTGCCTCCCCCCTCCTCTTCCTACTTCTCATAGAGACATGGATCTCCTCTGAGAAATCAACTACACCTGCTGCCCTGTCCTCTCTGTTTGTCCTTTCCCACTCCCCTCGTGCAATGGGGAGGGGAGGAGGGACAGGGCTGCTGCCCCTTCTCTTCTTTTCTCTGTCTCCTCCTTTCTCTCCTCTATCTCTACTAACAGCTTTGAATTCCATGCATTAGAACTCACCCCTTCCTACTAGTTCTCTACCGTCCTCCCGGTCCACTCACCTCCTTCCTGGATGAACTGAACTTCCTTTGACCTTTGATCACCTCATACCTCATGGTGCTACAGCAAGATTTGAACACAAGTTCTACTAACTTTAAGGCTAGGAGTCATCTATTACCTCAATGATCTGCCTCACACTGCCCTCTGTGGCAGTAAAACATAGCACTAGTAACACAGAACAAAAATAACTTTAAATGACAGCAACTGATACAGGTTTTGAACATAGGCCTTCCAGCTTTAGAAACAGTCATAAAAGCTGTGGGACTACAGAGTATTGACTTCTTAATTTATCCAAGATCTTGAATATCAAAGTCACGTTGCCCAGTCTGGCACTAAAACTAAACAAATGAATTATCCCATCCCCCACACAGTAGTGTTGCCGGGTCACTGAATTTACTCTGAATCGAAACTAGATGAGAGTTTAATACACTATGGTTTTATTTAACATACACGTCTATGTTCAAAACAATAATAACACAGTGTAACCATTTTTTTTGTTTGTTTGTTCCTGGGTAGTAAGTGTTATTTCCTAATTGCTTATGCCTGAAAAGTATAGAAAATGTCTATTATTCCCCACAAACTGCTTTTGTGACCAGGACAGTGATATTTTGAAATGTACTTATTTCCAATGAGGAAATGGGCGACTTCGTGTCTTTTCGTTCACATAAAGTCAGAAAAAAAAAACATATGAAACCAAATTAACATGTATTTATACTAACGTAATACAAAAATGACTACAAAAGATTTAGAAGTGAGTAGTTTTTCGAGATTTACTGATTATACATTATTAACGATCTGAAAAAAACAATGAATATCTGTTGGGATTAAACCAAAACTTTGATTGCAATGTCAATTCCACCCAATACAATTTTATAATTGTCTAAAATGGAAAAAGTATGTGTCACTTTTATAACCTAAACGTATACAAAGCTACAGTTGCTAATAAACATTTATGTATTGTACACTCACCTAAAGGATTATTAGGAACACCCGTTCAATTTCTCATTAATGCAATTATCTAACCAACCAATCACATGGCAGTTGCTTCAATGCATTTAGGGGTGTGGTCCTGGTCAAGACAATCTCCTGAACTCCAAACTGAATGTCTGAATGGGAAAGAAAGGTGATTTAAGCAATTTTGAGCGTGGCATGGTTGTTGGTGCCAGACGGGCCGGTCTGAGTATTTCACAATCTGCTCAGTTACTGGGATTTTCACGCACAACCATTTCTAGGGTTTACAAAGAATGGTGTGAAAAGGGAAAAACATCCAGTATGCGGCAGTCCTGTGGGCGAAAATGCCTTGTTGATGCTAGAGGTCAGAGGAGAATGGGCCGACTGATTCAAGCTGATAGAAGAGCAACTTTGACTGAAATAAGCACTCGTTACAACCGAGGTATGCAGCAAAGCATTTGTGAAGCCACAACACGTACAACCTTGAGGCGGATGGGCTACAACAGCAGAAGACCCCACCGGGTACCACTCATCTCCACTACAAATAGGAAAAAGAGGCTACAATTTGCACAAGCTCACCAAAATTGGACAGTTGAAGACTGGAAAAATGTTGCCTGGTCTGATGAGTCTCGATTTCTGTGGAGACATTCAGATGGTAGAGTCAGAATTTGGCGTAAACAGAATGAGAACATGGATCCATCATGCCTTGTTACCACTGTGCAGGCTGGTGGTGGTGGTGTAATGGTGTGGGGGATGTTTTCTTGGCACACTTTAGGCCCCTTAGTGCCAATTGGGCATCGTTTAAATGCCACGGCCTACCTGAGCATTGTTTCTGACCATGTCCATCCCTTTATGACCACCATGTACCCATCCTCTGATGGCTACTTCCAGCAGGATAATGCACCATGTCACAAAGGTCGAATCATTTCAAATTGGTTTCTTGAACATGACAATGAGTTCACTGTACTAAACTGGCCCCCACAGTCACCAGATCTCAACCCAATAGAGCATCTTTGGGATGTGGTGGAACAGGAGCTTCGTGCCCTGGATGTGCATCCCACAATCTCCATCAACTGCAAGATGCTATCCTATCAATATGGGCCAACATTTCTAAAGAATGCTTTCAGCACCTTGCTGAATCAATGCCACGTAGAATTAAGGCAGTTCTGAAGGCGAAAGGGGGTCAAACACAGTATTAGTATGGCGTTCCTAATAATACTTTACGTGAGTGTATATATATATATATATTATGTGCGTTATATAAATATAAAATGTGTGTGGATAAAAGGATAAAAAAATCCTTTTGAAACAGCGAAAAATGGAAAATCAGAATGATTTACTGCACTGACGGTCCTTTGGTGCTGCCCCTTTACCCATGACCTCCCACTGTCACATGTTGAGTTTTAACAGTCTTTGATCAAAAATATAAATCATACGATTATAATTATGGTATCAAAAGTGACTAAATCCAAGATGGCTTCCATCATGAAAAAAAAAAGTTTGGTAAATGTGTTTATAATATCTCAAAATGTTTATTTTATAAAATTAAATTAAACCGATCACACTCTCTACAATACTATATAGAGCTTGGCCTTCGCTTACCTTAGTTTAGGAAAGTACAATTGAATTATAAGAATGGATATACACCGATCAGCCATAACATTATGACCACCTGCCTAATATTGTGTAGGTCCCCCTTTTGCCGCCAAAACAGCCCTGACCCGTCGAGGCGTGGACTCCACTAGACCTCTGACGGTGTGCTGTGGTATCTGGCACCAAGACGTTAGCAGCAGATCCTTTAAGTCCTGTAAGTTGTTAGGTGGGGCCTCCATGGATTGAACTTGTTTGTCCAGCACATCCCACAGATGCTCGATTGGATTGAGATTCATCAGACCAGGTCACCTTCTTCCATTGCTCTGTGGTCCAGTTCTGATGCTCACGTGCCCATTGTAGGCGCTTTCGGCAGTGGACAGGGGTCAGCATGGGCACCCTGACTGGTCTGCGGCAACGCAGCCCCATACGCAACAAACTGCGATGCACTGTGTGTTCTGACACCTTTCTATCAGAACCAGCATTAACTTTTTCAGCAATTTGAGCTACAGCAGCTCGTCTGTTGGATCGGACCACACGGGCCAGCCTTCGCTCCCCACGTGCATCAGTGAGCCTTGGCCGCCCATGACCCTGTTGCCGGTTCACCGCTTTTCCATCCATGGACCACTTTTGATAGGTACTGACCACTGCAGACCGGGAACACCTGTCAGTGGTCATAATGTTATGGCTGATCGGTGTATATATACAGCTCTGGAAAAAAGTATCTTAATTTTTTCCAGAGCTGTATATATATATATACATCAATTTGTAAATAATTATATGCAGAATAGTGGATGTCACAAAAGTTCATGCTGTCTTGGGAGGTCAGGGAAAAATAAATCTCTCCTTCCTGGGAAAAAACTGAGAACTTACACTGAACACACTAAGAGGTGAGAGACCCCACACTGCACAGATCCTAGTGTTGCCACGACAACTGAGGCTTCTACAAATCTCTGCCATTAGCGAGTGCTCTTTGGAAGATTGTCACAGAGGGGTCTCCAGTGATACCGATGTACTACTCTTTTTTAACTACGAAAGCTGTTTAATAAAGGATTAGTCTTTGAAGAGAAGATACTAGTTTTACTTTTTTAAATTGTATTATTGTTTTTCTTTCTTTTCTTGGTCAGAACTGATGGCAGGAGACTGACAGGCTATTTTGTATATAAAAGGGACTCTGGATCTCATTTTCTTTGTTTTACACAAAAGTCTGAATGGCGAGGAATTGGCAGAGAAGGGATTGTGAGGGTGGAAAATTACAGGGTTGCATCCCACACAGGTTTCCAGTGGTCCAACTTATTACGGCGCTAGATCAAGCGCGTTTTTTTAAAAGAACAGTGACACAGCCTGGGCTTGCCTCATTGGCTGCTTTAATGCAGACAAATATGTCAGCACGAAAGAAATTGAAACTGAATTACAAATACAAAAAACATTGATCTCATTAAGTATCAATTGCTTTACTTTACAAACACTAAAACTTCAATATAGGTATGCATTGATTGTTAATAGAATGTGCAATGCAGTAAAATAGTAAATGGAATTAATAATAACAATCAATTATATAGCATAAAATAATAATAAACACTAGATATTTTCAGAATCTTTCTGCAGTGGCTGCTTGGGACTGACTTTTGAGTCTTTTAATTAAAGTCCCTCATTGTCAGGGAGCAACTCAAAGGGAAATTGCTTCCTTCGCAGAGCTGTCTCTGTGTCAGAAACATCCAGAGACAGACTGACACAATAATAAGAATGGAAACCTCTTCTTCCCTCCCTGAGCCCCCTCCCGAAGCTCAGGCCAACCTCCCCCGGCAGCGGCAGCCATCACTGCTCGTTGAATAGATAACGCCCGTGATCAGGAGGTGTTCGGTGAATCTGAAACGCAGTGTACATACAACTCATAAGCTTGGGAGGAGGCTCAGCAGCAGACCCTGAATGCAGAAGTGTCTCAGGTCTGATTTGTGAGACTCTGAGGTCTAACCAGTCACACCCGTAACATTACTGTAAATCATATGGACGACTCCTGAGAAAATCCCCTGTGAAGTAATGATGGCTAAAAATGTGATGACACACTGACAGAGTCAATGCTCATTATTATAAGCATTTTTACAGGAAATATATGGGTAGTCTGTATGTTTGCGACTTCTTGCAGCAGCCAAAATTGGGTTGGGGTCAGAAGGGCCAGAACTCTGTTCCTGTACAGCCACACTGTCTTCTGTTTTCTCCAAGACTTGGCATAATGAGTTAAGGTATTCTGCTATATTCCAACATTGTAAAATCCAAGTAACACTTTAAGTGTCTTAGCTGGCCTCTGGCCTTTACTACTGCTGCAGGTGTCCCTGCCCTCCCAGGTGTCCTATTTGCTGCCTGACCAAACAATGGGAACACAGGATGCATTCTCCAGCCGTTCAGTCAGCCAAGCAGACACTCATATCCACAATCCACGATCCACAAGGCCTGTAGCTAATTAAGAGGAGCATGGCCAATTTGTCCTTTCACAGTCCTATAAACTTGTACACCGATCAGCCATAACATTATGACCACCTGCCTAATATTGTGTAGGTCCCCCTTTTGCCATCAAAACAGCCCTGACCCGTAGAGGCGTGGACTCCACTAGACCTCTGAAGGTGTGCTGTGGTATCTGACACCAAGACGTTAGCAGCAGATCCTTTAAGTCCTGTAAGTTGCGAGGTGGGGCCTCCATGGATCGGACTTGTTTGTCCAGCACATCCCACAGATGCTCGATTGGATTGAGATCTGGGGTATTTGGAGGCCAAGTCAAGACCAGGCCACCTTCTTCCATTGCTCCGTGGTCCAGTTCTGTTGCTCACGTGCCCATTGTAGGCGCTTTCGACAATGGACAGGGGTCAGCATGGGCACCCTGACTGGTCTGCGGCTACGAAGCCCCATACGCAAGAAACTGCGATGCACTGTGTGTTCTGACACCTTTCTATCAGAACCAGCTTTCACTTTTTCAGCAATTTGAGCTACAGTAGCTCGTCTGTTGGATCGGACCACACGGGCCAGCCTTCGCTCCCCACGTGCATCAATGAGCCTTGGCCGCCCATGACCCTGTCGCCGGTTCACCGCTTTTCCTTCCTTGGACCACTTTTGATAGGTACTGACCACTGCAGACTGGGAACACCCCACAAGAGCTGCAGTTTTGGAGATGCTCTGACCCAGTCATCCAGCCATCACAATCTGGCCCTTGTCAAAGTCGCTCAGATCCTTATGCTTGACCATTTTTCCTGCTTCTAACACATCAACTTTGAGGACAAAATGTTCACTTACTGCCTAATATATCCCACCCACTGACAGGTGCCATGATAACAAGATTATCAGTGTTATTCACTTCACCTGTCAGTGCTCATAATGTTATGGCTGATCAGTGTATGTAATCCTACAATTACAAATACATGTTTTGTGTCCTGTCATTTGATAGTCTACTGTTGACCATAACTTCATATAAAGAAGTGTGTTTAAGTATGTTTCTCATTTCTTAGTTTTTTATGTTTTTCTTGTTTCTGTCTTTTCATTTTGGATGTGTGCCAGCCACACACATTCCTTAAAACACATTGTAATGAAACAGAGAAACCAAAGCATATTTTGGAGGAAGATTATTTTTGAATAATTTGATTTCAGTTGACAGAAAATTTGCATCTTCTTTAGAGCTACATACCACTAAAGTGTATATATATGAACACAAGCCATGTCTGAATGATTCAAGTTTATCAAAGGTGAACTCTGTTACATGAACAATCTGTCATTGACAGCACACTTCGATCAATTACGTCTTCTTTTAAATTGATTGACAGCAAATTAATTATTGCAGAACCTTTAATTATATACACAGGAGTTAGTAATTTTATTCCCAGCAGTGGACAGCAATTATAGCTACAGAACTATACAAACAAACAATAATAAAAAAAAATAGCCAGGATACTTGATGCAAAATATTTGTTTAAGCCAAAGTTATGGTTTTGGAACATTTGATGTGCTAATTAAGCTGCTCCAGTAAAGTTCACTGTATCACAAATGTTTCTCTTTCATGCCAGCCTACTGTGCTTATGGCTCAGCATCAGCACCTGTTGTTTCTTATTAATGTGTTTATTTTGTATTGCAGCTACTTAAGGTAAAGATTGCATTTAATTTGCTATCTTTTGTTGTGCATGCTGAACCATTAGCCTGGAATCCCAGCGAGTGATTAAGATGTATATTTCAGTTTTAATATCACCTTAGTAAGAACCAAACAATGTGCCTTGACTTAAATATTAATGTCATTCAACAATACAGAGATTTCCAACAGTACTTAGCCACTGCATAATCAAAACCCCTTATACTACACAGCAATAGCAGGAGAGAATATGATATTTAACTCGTATGAATTAATGGTAGTATGTACTAAATGTATTTCTACTCACCTTCAAAAAAATTTACAGTATGCACCTACCAGCAACCATGGAAAAATATGTAATTAACAAACCTACACAACGTGCAGTGGCTTAACAAAAGAAAAAGAGAATATAACGTAACAATATTAGTTAAGCAAACTACAGTATAATAGGGTTGAGCAGCATGCTTGTATTGGAATTAAGAATGAATTGGAAAGGGGTCCAGGTCATAGTGGGCAGTTACCACAATGCTGTGGATTGCAGAAGACTGAATTGTAGGAGACTAGCAGTGTTACTGGCACTAGGAGTGTTATAAGTACAACACATCAGTTAGATTTACTACTCTTGGGGTATTTTTGGAGTCCTTTACTTTTTTGAATGCAGATGTGTAATGTAGTCTTAAAAAGAAAAAAAAAACTAACATTTAAATAATGTTAACAATTTGTTTGCATAACCCCCCCTTTTTCTAACTGTAAAATGCCCACATCTGAACAAACCTATGTGATTTAACACCAGGTTGAACAAGAAGACGGGCTGGACGTGCTTATTACTTTGTGTTCAGGCAGTGTCTTTCTGTATTGAGGGGTAATATAATTATGAGGAAGTATTACCTGTCAGTGTCAGGCGGCATTACTTGCATTATGCTGGTTGCTGTCTTCGATTATTGTGGAGAGCTGAATTTGCCCGTCTTCATTACGGATAGATTGGGAGTGAGTCCATTAAAACCCAGTGCAGTAGTGTTTTAATCGCAGAGACGCGTGGCAGATAATCCGGCGCAATTATACAGGAGCTCTTGAGCCTAGGCGAAAGTGATAAGAATCTAATTATGCTTCCATCAAAGTACAATTTCACACTATGAATCACACTGGCAAAGTCCTTTCCTTAAAGTAAGTGGTTTTACAAAACAATTGCCAGGGCTGACCTTCCTTGATGCCGTGTAATTATTCTCTTGGTCTCCTGCAAGAATGTGAAAAATAACCTACCTACACACGTGGCATGTCAATTTAGACCTATCAGGAAGACATGTGACCCATGGTCGTCATAGCATAGGCACCACCTAACAAATATTATTATTTAATGTGTCTACTGATATTGCAGGATGCTAAACATTTCTATTGAACAGGTGCAATAAGACACACTCCTATTCTTCCAGGAGTATGACAAAAACTAACAAAGATAAAACAAAGCAATGAGGCAAACAAACAGTTTTTGTTGCTTTCATACATTAGATAAGGTTAGTGCTCATATTTCATGTCATATTTGCATCCTCAAAGCCTCCATGCCTCACACCTATACTTACCTTCTGTACAACTCCTACCACATTAGCAGAATGCTGCATTATTTCTGTCAAACTGCATACATGTGTGTGTTGCTTGCCTACATAATCCATTCATTTTATCAGTAGTTTCTGTCAGCTCCTATGGCCAGTGCTGTTTGTAATGTTTTGGTTTTGGTTGAATTTCCTCAGAAGTTCAAATTCCACCTCATTTACAGGCCAGACGCAAAATGCAGTGTTGGGTACAGGGAGAAGCCGACTTCAGAAAACACTGGCCTGAGGGAGTTAAGAGATTGAGAACTGGACACAACCTTCATAGTACATGATACAGAGCATGGTCAACGTGATACTTTCCTGTAGTGAATGTCCAGTAAGCCTCTATCAGGCCTTTTAATTACTTCACTAAAGAACATAGCCCGTGTAAGTTGGATCTTTTAGTGTCATCAGGATAGTAGCAGATAAAGCAAATCAGTTATTGTCTGCACTATTGCACTCACACCCCCAGAAGCTTCCTATATTGAAGAGATTTTGAATCACCATCATATAGACCTCACATGTGCCTGAATATGTTTGAAGTCAGGTTCATTTTAAAATACAAACGAAGAGTGTCAAATTCAATGGGAAAAAGTGTATACCGTGTAACAGTGCTTTGTGAGACATACAGGTAGAAATAACAGATTTGTGTTTGTCAGATCAAGACAGGTGGTATGACAGGCCTATCTGGAGCAGGGATCAACTGAAACTGCTTAGGGAAATCATTCTGAATAGAGGTATATGTAGAAAAGAGAGAGGGTAAAAACAGTTTGATCGTGCTCTCCGGCATTCCTGAAGTGTTTGGTTTGTGACACTAAATCCTTCCACTTAATTGGCACTTACTGAGAAAAAAAAGGCCTTTTCCAGACTCCCTCCCCAGCTCACTGCCGGCCAAGGTCATTTTTCGTTTTTAAGTTAATTAAGAAACATCTGAAAAGGGCAGGTTACGTGTGAGGATTTTGACTGCAGCTGTAAGCGAATGTGTTTTTAGTTTGACACTGGGCTTTTGGATGAGATCTGCTTGCATGACGTTCTCAGAGCCACTCTGGGTAAATGGACAGAGCAAACCACTTGCAGCCGCCTACTAGCAGGAAATGAAAGATGAGATGTGGAAATGTCCCTGTCCTCCACTCCATCTTTTGTTTTTAGACTGTTTTTCACAATGCTACAACCACACTGTTTTACAATTAGAAACAAAGGAGAATATAAACAGTGCTGAAATAGGGTAAAGAGAGAGAGAGTGTGATGGATATAGAAAAACACAATGCTTCACAAACAAACCATTAAATAAATAGTCTATTACTGCTGAATATCTAGTATGCTAATCCTTCTGTTTTTGTCTTATTATGCCACATTTCAAATGCTATTCTAACTATTATTATTATTTTATTATTTTGTATTTCTTGGCAGATGCCCTTATCCAGGGCGACTTACAACATAAGTGCAATACAAAGTGCAAGAATACAGTTAAGTACAAGGCATCAAAAATTACAAATTCAAATTTACATTAAACAAAGCAATTCAAAATATAATACGTTACAACTACTTACTATATAACTATTGCTATTATTTCTCCCTACTCAAACTCCCTATACTGGGTGACTACAATAATGTACTTCATGTACCTAAATATTTAAGAGACTATTCATGTACTTTAGTCTGGCCATGCCTTTTATCCCATGGTCTACTGTTTAGGCATTAGAATAAAAACAACATAAATGTCTTAAAAGCCATATGGAGTAGGAGACAAGACAGGAGACAATTATGCACTTTAAAACCATAACACCCAAAGGTAATTTAAATTAATAATTACAATCAGCTTTGTGGTAACATTAATGTGCTATATTGATTAATGCCAGGCTTTTGTTTATGACATTATCCTGCAGTTCATTAATCACAGCGTTTGAATAATCCATGATCCTCGCATTAGTTTTCCAAGATATGTTTAATGTTTTTCACAAGTGCAATCAAACTTTTAATCTTCGTCTGTACATCCGGTATTTCATTTCATCGGTATTTCAGGTGAAAATTTGAAAACACAATCATGCAGTTCTCTTCTAGTCAAATGCCTACATTATTTAAGAGCCAGTTGCAAAAAAAAGGGGTCAACTCTAGTTAATGTAGAAAGATCCTCCTTACATGTCAATTAACTATTAACCAGAGAAATGCCTTTTATAAGAGTCTCTTAAATATTTAGGTGTCCTTGTATTAAAAAAAACACAAAGAACCCCCTGATGCATAGTGCTTCAATGGGCTTTCCTGTATATGCAAACTTGACCATTCTGTGAAAGAAGCTTCTGACTGTAAATTAACTGTTACTTTATTCATTATAACTTGATTCAGGTTGCCAGGACAAACCACTGAGTGATGAAACCGAAAGCCTAAAGAGCTATTATAATCTACAAACAGAGAATGCCCCAAGTTGGGTCCTGCTGAAGGACAAGGTACCCGGAGAAGAAAATTAGACCTGTGCACTGCCATCCCTTAGGTGCTGCCACCCCCACATGGAGCTGGCAAACATGTCCTCTGGAAGCACAGAGAACAACTGTCTCCAAGCAGGTAATTCCAGATGCTTACACCGCCTACTCAAACTAACCTCGTCGCTATAGGTAATTATGTATTTTCATCATCCCTTATCCTTTGAGGGCCCCAAGCAGGCAGGTTTTTGAGATCACCATTAAATCACCAGTTTAATAATTATTATTATTTTTAATTCTAATCACTTAAGCAGTGGTATATTTGGTCAATTCAGTCGTTGAGAAATGATTTGGATCAAACACACATCAGCTCCCTGACCTTAACTGACCTAGTGAGTGCATGTAAATGTTCACTGGCCTTTGTGTCCCCCATCTTTTCACATTGGTGATTGAGGGTGCCTTATGAAACTAGCTGCATTGATTTACATGAATGGCGCTTTGTAAACGCAGAACTGATTGATGGAAGGATGGATTGCTGGATTGGCTGATCCTTAGCTGGTCTGTGTTTTATTAAGCTGTGGATCATTTTTGTTCATGTGCTAGGGCGGAGCCCCTGGGGAAAGAAAGAAAAATAAAAAAGTAACAAAAATATTAGAAAGGTAGACAGTAACATCTTCATTCACCACCATCCCCAGCCCTGCCATAAACAGAAGCATGGACCAATCCTTTCTCCAGTCGGCTGCAGGCTGAGAACGGTTGTATGTGCAGTCCTGATGGGAATCCTGTGAGATGCAGCCTTGTGGCGCTCGCGGAAGTAAAGCGCTCCTCCTTCGCTCGTGACGCTTCTCCCAGGTGGCGGACAGCTGTGCTGGCTGTGACACCACTGTCTCCCACGATCCCTAGGGGGCGTCTCTGTGGTCTCTAAAGTGAATGGAGGCCCCAACCTTCCTGGCTTGCCACAGAGATGACACAATCACACCCCCTACTATCTTATACTGTCAAACATCTTCCTGATAGCTTCTCTTCCTGCTGTGGCACATGTAGCACACTTGCAGCCTTATACAATACAGCTGGGGTATAGCGATCCAACAGCTCCAACTCCAGATTGACATAAATATGTACACACACACACATACATACACAGCATACCTGGGGCTAGCATCCCAAACCCCATCCCTCTATATGACTCGCAGCTATTTAATATTTCAATTGGTGTTCAAAAGGCTCAGCTGACTGATCTGACTCAATGACAGTCTGAGAATAGTCTTGGTCTCTCTCCCTTTCACTTTGCATCTGCTCCAGGCACTCCACAGGGAGATAAATGTGTGTGTGTGTATGTGTGTGTTTCTCCTCTCTTTGCAGAGTGACTGGCTAAGAGACTGATGTCATCGGACACACTGCGCTACAAAACACAGCTTGTTCACAACGCAAAACGCCTCAATGCAAGGGCCTCCACTGAGATGACTGGATGCTGAGCAGAGAGTCCTGTAGTAATTATCAATTACCTGCACTGAATTGGAAACCAGGGCTGTGGAGGAGAAATTCAGATGGAAATCTTTCAGCAGAACAGTATTTACATGGAGCTACACAACAAAATTCAATTGACATGGCACCTAGTTAAAGCAATTCTGAAACTGGAAAAATAAAATACACTTCCCATGCGCTATTACAAATTATTACCAGTCTACTACTACTGAAATAAACATATACAGGTAGCGTGTGATAGTTCCTACAGCTTAATCCAATAAGTTGATTCTCGTAGTGTTGTGCTATTTGAAGGGAGAGTGTGATGATTCAGGTTGTTACCAGGCAGCGAGGGATGCGATGTCTGAGAGCCCGGCTGCGCGCCGGCACTCCAATCGCCAGAGTAATGCATCATTCAACATCTTGTCTCGCAGCTGTCAGCCCATTCTGCCAGACAGACCATCAACTCTGACTGGGGAATAATGATCTATCTCAGACAGAATACCTCTCGGAGCATTTTGCATTAGTATGAAACGGATTTATGCCATTGAAAGGGGGGAGGAGAAAAAAAACAGGCACAAAAAATGCTGCGGTTGGTTGAAACGAATCTCAACCACATGACTTCATATCTCCCGTAAACATGATTTGAGAAATCCTGTGTCGTGGCACACTTCACAGAGGAACTGCCCTTGTGAGATATTTGGGAAACAAAACAAAACTAACAATGAGGAGCACTCCTTAACTGGGGATTTGTAAAGGTTGTGCTTCTTTTTATCATCATCAGTGGTCAACCATATGGGCAAAGCAGTCTCATCTCTATACTTGACATAAGACACACACACAGGTAAGCTGACGGTAACCGGTTAAAAGCTGATATGAGTTCAGACAGTACACTGGCAGGTCGGAGTTCAAGGTTGCTTTATGAGATGGTTGTGGTGGATGACACTCTCAATAACTCTCGCAGGTCAGCTGTCAGTGATATGAGGAGACCTGTCTCCCAATCGCTATTGGCCAGTCTTGAAAGCTCCATTCCATATACAGCAGCATAAACAGCAGCAGAAAGAAAATGCCTAAGGCCAGTCAGAGGCACTAAGCAGGAGCAAGCTGTAAGGCACTATCTGACAGGAGACATGCTCACTGATTGGGTTAGGAAGAACCATCACTCAAAACTAGTGGACCAATGGAGAGCCATGACCTCCATCCCTCTAAGGCCCGCCCCCATGACAAATGTAAACGGGGGAAAAGCGAAACCAAAGTAACTGGTGACGAAAGCAAAGATTGCAAAAGGCAGTGACTTCAGTGCGCTCACTTCAACATTTGCTTTCAATTTTATTTAGTTTTTGCTTTTGATAAATATATTTTTTGTTAACAATTCCGTAAATTTAACTTTCGACTATTTCATTCTTGATCTCAACATCAATTATTTCTCAATGTTATTTTTCTCATGTACAGTTGCAGTTTCAGCTTTCTGCTGCTGTACGTAATGTTCTGCTGCTGTAGGAAACGTTCAGGTGCTGTACGTAATGTTTTGCTGCTGTAGGAAACGTTCAGCTGCTGTACGTAATGTTTTGCTGCTGTAGGAAAGTTTCAGCTGCTGTAGGAAACTTTCTGCTGCTGTACGTAATGTTCTGCTGCTGTACGTAATGTTCTTCTACTGTAGGAAAGTTTCAGCTGCTGTACGTAATGTTCTTCTACTGTAGGAAACTCTCTGCTGCTGTACGTAATGTTCTTCTACTGTAGGAAAGTTTCAGCTGCTGTAGGGAACGTTCTGCTGCTGTACGTAATGTTTAGCTGCTGTAGGAAAGTTTCAGCTGCTGTAGGAAACTTTCTGCTGCTGTACGTAATGTTCTGCTGCTGTACGTAATGTTCTTCTGCTGTAGGAAATGTTCTGCTGCTGTAGGAAACTTTCTGCTGCTGTACGTAATGTTCTGCTGCTGTACGTAATGTTCTGCTGCTGTAGGGAACGTTCTGCTGCTGTATGTAATGTACAGCTGCTCTAGGAAACGTTCAGCTGCTGTAGGAAACTCTCTGCTGCTGTACGTAATGTTCTGCTGTTGTACGTAATGTTCTTCTACTGTAGGAAAGTTTCAGCTGCTGTAGGGAACGTTCTGCTGCTGTACGTAATGTTCTGCTGCTGTACGTAATGTTCTGATGCTGTATGGAACTTCTTGTTGCTGAAGGAAAGTTTCAGCTGCTGTTCGTAATGTTCTGCTGCTGTAGGAAACTTTCTGCTGCTGTACGTAATGTTCTGCTGTTGTACGTAATGTTCTTCTGCTGTAGGAAAGTTTCAGCTGCTGTAGGGAACGTTCTGCTGTTGAAGGAAAGTTTTTGCTGCTGTACGTAATGTTCAGCTGCTGTAGGAAACGTTCAGCTGCTGTAGGAAACGTTCTGCTGCTGTACGTAATGTTCTGATGCTGTATGGAACTTCTTGTTGCTGAAGGAAAGTTTCAGCTGCTGTTCGTAATGTTCTGCTGCTGTAGGAAACTTTCTGCTGCTGTACGTAATGTTCTGCTGCTGTAGGAAACGTTCTACTGCTGAAACTTTATGCTGCTGTACGTAATGTTCTGCTGTTGTAGGAAAGTTTCAGCTGCTGTACGTAATGTTCTTCTACTGTACGTAATGTTTAGCTGCTGTAGGGAAGTTTCAGCTGCTGTAGGAAACGTTCTGCTGCTGTACGTAATGTTTAGCTGCTGTAGGAAAGTTTCTGCTGCTCTAGGAAAGTTTCAGCTGCTGTACGTAATGTTCTGCTGCTGTAGGAAAGTTTCTGTGCACCACAGGAGCCACAGCCACTTCAGCACAGTAGAGTGTTAAGCCTATTACACCTAAAAACCTGCTTTCACAACATGAGTTAATACTCTACACACTATTTTGATGAGTCATTTGTAACGTGCTCATATATCATATGATCCCTGTTTCACTAGCAAAACAGGACTTCCAAGTGTTTCAGACTGTCTACTTTTACTTTAACCTTGGTCTTAAGCATAAAGATATATTTTATATTTTTAAGTTTGAGCCATGTAAATGGAACTGTGCTCAGTATGATAACTTTCAGAAGGGTTTTAATAGAAAACCATGTCCGCTTTACTTGAATTAGCATTGTTTGTGATGACAGAAATAGGTAAACACAGGAAGCTACATGGGTATAAAATGATGCACCTTAAATTTTTCCCTGCCAGCAAAAAATACCTGAGAAAAAAAGAAACCTTGTAGTAACACGCCCCCAAAATACAGAAAAAAACAAACAAACTTGCCCTGTATTTTTCCCCCCCTGTGCTAAACCTGCACTATGCTTCTGTAACCCCAACAGAAAAAGAAAAAAGTAGTGAATAGTTACACATAATACATTAATCAATTCAGATGTATTTATTTTTAAATTAAGATTATTGTATATTGTATTGTATATTTTATTACAAAAGGAATTCATCCCGGTACCTAACAGCAGTCAGGGTACCGTTGGCTAGCACGTGGAGGTCTATGCGACCCTCCAAGGACATGCCTCCCCAGACCATCACTGAACCACCACCAAACCAGTCATGCTTGATGATGTTGCAGGCAGCATAACATTCACCACGGCGTCTCCAGACTCTTTCACGTCTGTCACGTGCTCAGTGTGAACCTGCTCTCATCTGTGAAGAGAACGGGGCGCCAATGGTGGACCTGCCAATTCTGGTGTTCTCTGGCGAATGCCAATTGAGCTGCATGGTGCTGGGCTGTGAGCACAGGTCCCACTAGAGGACGTCGGGCCCTCATTATTATTATTTTTTTTTTTATTTCTTGGCAGACACCCTTATCCAGGGCCACTTACAACATAAGTGCAAAAATACAGTAAGTAGAAGGCATCAATTACAAACTCAATTTAACTAAAACATAGCAATTCAAAATACATTTTACAAATTCCAAATTCCAATTTACACAAGTACAGTAAGTGAGGTCCTACATCCTGGACGGTGAAAGCTAAGTGCTGTCAAGATGTAGGTTCACAGTCAGGGGTTATGGGAAAGGGAGCAAGGAGGAAAACATGCCACCCTCATGGAGTCTGTTTCTGACAGTTTGGTCAGAAACATGCACACCAGTAGCCTGCTGAAGGTCATTTTGTAGGGCTCTGGCAGTGCTCCTCCTGTTCCTCCTTGCACAAAGGAGCAGATACCGGTAGACAGCACCTTCTTGCGACGGCACGTATGGATGTGCCATCCTGGAGGAGCTGGACTACCTGTGAAACCTGAATGGGCTGCAGGTACCGCCTCATGCTACCAGTAGTGACAAGGACACTGGCAAAATGCAAAACTAGAGAATAATCAGTCAGGAAGGAGAGAGCAATTGTCTGTGGCCACCACCTGCAAAACCATTCCCTTTTTGGGGTTGTCTTGCTGTTGCCCCTCCAGTGCACCTGTTGTCACTTTCATTTGCACCAAAACAGGTGACATTGATTCACAATCGCTTAGGCTTCCTAACTGGACAGATTGATATCCCTGAAGTTTAATTGACTTGGTGTTATACTGTGATGATTACATGTTCCCTTAATGAGCCATGTATATTTAAAGTTTTATTCTTGCTTTTCCCTAATGATGTTGTTGTTATTATTGTTATTAATAAGTGTTCATGTACTTAATATTAATAATAACAATGATTAAAATACCTACTTTCAATATAACTGACAATAAAATTCAGAATTAAAATTAGTTTTAACCCTACATGGTTTCCATCCAGGCAATCTGCAATCACTTGCTAATTTATATTAAAAAAAACTTCACTGTGGGGGTCTAGGCACCATTTTAACATGATTTGAAGACTTTGCCAAAGTCGGGACTTGGAAAAGGTACCTACCTGGCTACCAAGTCCCCACTTGGATAGGTAGACAAAAACACACACACACATTTATATAAATATATACACACACACAGTTAAATATTTTGGGAAGAGTAAGCAAAATCCTAGGGGCCAGTTTAAGAAAAAATCTTTTATTTCTACAAAATGCATCTGTACATCTCAGTCTTGACTCCAGGAATCTAACCGTTGGCACACACTACAGTACCATTACAAAATAGTTACCAAAAAAAATAAAAAATAAAATACGGTCACAGCATTTCAGTGTTAAAAAAGGAGCATCAGTCAATCTGTGGTGACACACAGAGCCTCTTCATCTGCACGGCAGCTCTCGTCATCTCCTCCTCAACTTCAATGCTACCCGGCTGTAGTCCGTTTTGCGGGAATATCAAAACAGTAAACCTTACTCATAAATAAGCATGTTGTGTACATATTGGGTACAAAAATATACTGTATGTACGTGCAGCACTGTTCATGCTTTGAAGTACATGTCAACTTCAGCAAGAAAGTACCTAGAATAATTTGTCCTCCCCATTTATTTTCGAGTCAAAGTTCAAAACCTTCAATTTAAGCCAAAAATAATTGTCCTATCAATCAATCATTCAAAATCATGAAAGCTTTCAGGCCCTGCTTCTCCTGTCACTGGTGAATTACTAAAAATGTAAATAAAAACTTCAAAAGTGTAGCTCCTTGAAACACCTTTCTTAGAGACATAAATACATGTTCCATTGTTCATGAAGAAAACAAACAAATACAAAGCAGTGATGAAAAAAAAAAAAAGTAAATGCAGTCTTCACAGTGAGAAAAATGAATACCTTGCAAAACATTTCAACGGCAGTAAGAAAAAAAAACTAACTTAAATATTAGCCAACATAGATTTTCATACGACCAAGTTGAAACAAGATGGTTGACTACTTTTACCGGCCTGGTTCCAGTTTCCTAGCATGAATCTTACAAGTGGTCACAGTCAATAAAGCCCCTCCCAGCAATGGTGCTCCTAGTGTTTTGGTCCCACTTGGCTGTGGAAGCACCCTATTGTTCGGAGGAGTTTTATTTCTGAAACATTCACCATGAGGGCACAACAGGGGGGCAGCTTAAAACACTGTTGCAATAGGTCATTCATAAATAGAAAGAACACAATCCCTTTTGGAATAACAATACATGCTGTGGCCTCTTGTATGTGCTAGGTAAACTGCATACAGAGAAAAATGGCCCATAAAATTGAAACACACATACACAGCCAGTACATAATTGCATGTACTTTCCTGGAGGTGGCCAACTGGCTGAAAATACAAAGGTGGCATCGATCTTACGCACTAGCGTCCACTGGACAAAATATAACCACATCCAGTTCCATTAATGCTTATCTTCAGGCACAGTGATGGTTTCAGCTTTGGGGCTGGATCAGGTGCCAAAAGACAAAACGCAAGATGAAGCCAATGCTGGAGGCTAACGGGGAGGGACAGAGAGAAAAATTACATTTTAAAAAATAAATAAATCGCAAGCAGAAATGTGGTAAAATCCAGCAAGGCAATCCTATCGCCTATGGACCTCCAAGCAGAGTTTCCTGCCTGCTAAACTCCTGCCATCACACTTGGGAGCAGGGTCTGCATCTCAACCACGTGTGTCTATAGGTGCTAATGAGGAGTGAAGGATCTGCAAGATTATAAAAAAAAAAAAAAAAAAAGCAGAACTTCTGGAATGCCACATATCGCCCATCCTGGGGCTCCCCTTTTCGGAAATGCTCAGTGGCTTGCACCCATCCTCACATCTTTAAAAAGCACCACTAGGCCAGGTCCAGTAGGGGTCTATAGCCATGGGTGCCAGGCCGGATCCATTCGGCAGAGGTTGTCCAGGCTGTTGGCGGCAGCGACCAGGGTGTTGACTTTGCTCTCCCCTCCCTCGAACTGCGCCAGGCTGTGCAGCCGGGTCATGATGGCCGTGACGGCTTTCTGGACCAGTGATACCAGTTGCTGGCTGTCCATGTTCTCGGGCTGGCCCGCAGGCGACAGCGGCATGGAGGTGTCTTCCTGCGTCTTCTTGTGCCAGGCGATTATTTCATCCCGTAGAACGGCCTTCAGAATCCCATCAACCTGAGAAAGAGAGCATAATAGTATTAGCAGAGGAGACAAGAACATCTTAGGAATTATGGGATTCTCAGGGCAGATAATAAATCATCTTTTATTTTTACCCCTCCACCCCCCCACGCTCTTTTTACTGCAATACAGATAAAAAGGAAGAACTAAACAAAACTTCTTTGGTACGTTTGTGAAATTTTAACATGCTCTTTCATGACTTGAGAAAGGAGCAGGGGCTATTAATTAACCAGGCAAATTCAGGGCTCCAGTTTTTTTTATGAACCCCCCACCCACCCCAACACACACACTGTAGAGTATTTCAGAAATCAATAGACCTTATTGAGTGTAGCTACACACAAAGATAGTTAAAACAAGACTGGAGGTGGTTATTCGATCATTTTGAAGCTGAATGACAGTAATACAAGGTAACACGCTTCGATCTTGAGCAGACAAGTTCAGTGGCTTTAAAGCAAGAATACAAAAACAGATCCAAAGAACGCTGACCAAATCATAATTGCTGAGAAGTTAACATAGTTTAAGGGCAATTACCTAGTTATATTAATGCAACAAGATAACTCTTCCTACCCTGTAATCCCAATTGCTTCGACATTTTCTCTTTGGAACTAATTTTGATCACAAACTGTCCAGACACAGTAGAATTTAAATAAAGCCAGTTCATAATTATACTGAGAAGCTGTTCATTATGTTTTTGTTTTAGTCAAAGGATAAGAAGCACCCATCAAGCATATATATATATATATTTATTTGCTGAATTCCTTGATATGACATTTTGTCTTGCTTTGTGTGCAAATTGAAAATAGTTCCCGGTGCTCTATTTTGTATTTTGTGAATAACAGATGACGGCTCGTGGAAGGAAACTGCTTACCAAAGACTTTGTTTAACTTTACATATTAATCACATCAACACAAACCAACTTATTACCATATCTGTGTATTTAATTTTCTCTGTAGAAATCGCATGAATTACGGGCTCTTACCAACACTACATTTTAAGAGCAGCTGAAATCAGGGGACATTGGGGACATAGCTCACCTTACTTTATTCCAAGACGGGGGGTGGGGGCAGACAGAGTTTATGATGACTGAGGAATATGGATAGACTGTATGTATGCAAGACCACACTTAACATTAAACCATTAACCTAGTTCAATCCTCAGACTTAACCGAAATCCCTTCCAGAGCCCTAAACCAAGTCATGAGATAAGTCCTAAGCCCAAGTAGGCAAACATTAATCTTTCAAGCTAACCCTTGCCCTACCCAAATGATGGCCAGATGTTTGGCAAAACCTTTACACTGAAGATCATGTTATATTGGGGCAGCACGTTTTAGGACCAAAGTACTGCTCAGCTTATACTGCCTGGTGCAGGAAGCTGGGATGTGCTAGTTAACATCATATACTAGCTCACGCAAGGGAATGGTGCTATGACAAATTACATTCAAAGCTTCTATGATAAGTGAAATTGATCCTGCAAAAACGGCATCCCAAAATATAATCCACCTGTCTACGTGACTGCGGGGGCTGACATTGCATGGGATGGTATGATGGACTCAAGTCAAGGAAGCCCGAGATGTGTCAAGTACTGTTTCAACAGCCTCTGTCTCTCTCTGATCCAAAAGAAAAGGCAAATTCGCTGTGTACCTATCTCAATCTGACATGCCATTTAAGCACTCTTTAAAATAAATAAATAAATAAATAAATAAATGGCTAAAAAAAAGTCTACCTTTCATCTGATGCAACATCTGTTATAGCAAAATCATTTCTGAAATAAAGCATAATGCAAACAACAACAACAAAAAAAACTTTCCATCTCCCCTTGCTCTCCCAAGAGAGAGTGGGATGTTAACAGTGAACCGCTCCTGCAATGACAAAGACCTATAAAAGCTGAGTAAACAGACAAGCTTTTTCCTCATATTAATGCACTGCGAGATACAAGATACAACAAGAGAGCGAGGGGGGGCTGTAAAACATGCAACTCAGAAAAGTCTTGCCTTTGCTCTGTTCACACAAAGCTACTGCTGCCGTTTTAAATGGATTTGATTTCCAACAAAACTGATTACGCTCCTCTATTGCCAGAGATAGGGCTATAATTTCTGGTAAACAAGTGAGCTGCAGGAGTAATATTTTATAAAGAGTAGATTAAAACACTGTCAAGATACTGAGGCCTCCACTGTTTTACTGTGTGTGTGTGTGTGTGTGTGTGTGTGTGTGTGTGTGTGTGTGTGTGTGTGTGTGTGTGTGTGTGTGTGTACATATACAGCTCTGGAAAAAATGAAGAGACCACTCAACATTGATTTCTGAACTTGGAGTGGTCTCAATTCTTTCCAGAGCTGTATGTGTGTGTGTGTGTGTGTGTGTATATATATATATATACACACACTCACCTAAAGGATTATTAGGAACACCATACTAATACTGTGTTTGACCCCCTTTCGCCTTCAGAACTGCCTTAATTCTACGTGGCATTGATTCAACAAGGTGCTGAAAGCATTCTTTAGAAATGTTGGCCCATATTGATAGGATAGCATCTTGCAGTTGATGGAGATTTGTGGGATGCACATCCAGGGCACGAAGCTCCCGTTCCACCACATCCCAAAGATGCTCTATTGGGTTGAGATCTGGTGACTGTGGGGGCCAGTTTAGTACAGTGAACTCATTGTCATGTTCAAGAAACCAATTTGAAATGATTCGACCTTTGTGACATGGTGCATTATCCTGCTGGAAGTAGCCATCAGAGGATGGGTACATGGTCAGAAACAATGCTCAGGTAGGCCGTGGCATTTAAACGATGCCCAATTGGCACTAAGGGGCCTAAAGTGTGCCAAGAAAACATCCCCCACACCATTACACCACCACCACCAGCCTGCACAGTGGTAACAAGGCATGATGGATCCATTTTCTCATTCTGTTTACACCAAATTCTGACTCTACCATCTGAATGTCTCCACAGAAATCGAGACTCATCAGACCAGGCAACATTTTTCCAGTCTTCAACTGTCCAATTTTGGTGAGCTTGTGCAAATTGTAGCCTCTTTTTCCTATTTGTAGTGGAGATGAGTGGTACCCGGTGGGGTCTTCTGCTGTTGTAGCCCATCCGCCTCAAGGTTGTACGTGTTGTGGCTTCACAAATGCTTTGCTGCATACCTCGGTTGTAACGAGTGCTTATTTCAGTCAAAGTTGCTCTTCTATCAGCTTGAATCAGTCGGCCCATTCTCCTCTGACCTCTAGCATCAACAAGGCATTTTCGCCCACAGGACTGCCGCATACTGGATGTTTTTCCCTTTTCACACCATTCTTTGTAAACCCTAGAAATGGTTGTGCGTGAAAATCCCAGTAACTGAGCAGATTGTGAAATACTCAGACCGGCCCGTCTGGCACCAACAACCATGCCACGCACAAAATTGCTTAAATCACCTTTCTTTCCCATTCAGACATTCAGTTTGGAGTTCAGGAGATTGTCTTGACCAGGACCACACCCCTAAATGCATTGAAGCAACTGCCATGTGATTGGTTGGTTAGATTATTGCATTAATGAGAAACTGAACAGGTGTTCCTAATAATCCTTTAGGTGAGTGTATATATAGGGGGTATAAATATATACATTAACACATTAAAATACAGGTGCCATAGAATAAAGAAAAGCAGTGAGAGCTATGAGGTGTCCTACTAACGTTACTCACCGTCACCACCGACCACGTGCAGAAAGCACCTTGACTTAAAGCCAGCGAACCATTATCACAGACTGCTTATCATAAGCCAGGAGAGATATTGTTGCTCTCTCTTAACTTGCATTGTACTTATTTGATAAATGCTCGCTGCCACAAATGGGACTAGTTTTAACAGCTGATAAGAGGCAGGGAAGGGAGTGCGTGGGGGGCTTCCGGGTGTCACTTCAGCAGGGCAGTCACGCAAGACCGTCTAACTCTTTGAGAATGCGAGGTTGCTCTCAGGTGGTGGCTGTTTTTTTTTTTTTTTTAATACTTTCTTTTGCTGCCTACTGGACACACTGGATCCAGGCACTTATGGGAAACTAACACAGCGCAATACCAGACAGCCCCCTTACTGGAGGAGTGCTGGGAGGAGAGGCAGAGGTCTCTTCCTATCTGTCCACACAGGGATACTTCTGGAGCCGCAGGGAGAAGCTCCCAGCTGAGGCTTTTTAAAGTGGGAGCAGAGGAGCTGCTGTGCCACCAGGCAAGGGCCCTGGCACAAGGAACAGAGGAACCTGGGGGATACCTGTACCCGAAGCTCCCACTGTCGATCTTTTAGACACGACTGGCAGCTCTCTAGGCCGACAGCGCCAATTGTTTTCAGGCACCAGTAGAAGCACCAGCTGGCTCACTGCACACCACGAGTGCCCAGCAATCGCTCCGAAAATGACTGTACTTCTCTGGATGCCAAGAAGCTCTATCCTGCACTGATTGGGAACCACAGTGAACCTGGCAGAAGACTGCAGGAACATCAAAACAAATCTGACTAGGCTAATGACCTGGACGTGTATGTTCAAACATAACTTTTATTTCAGGAAGAGCGAGGAATTAGACCTTTAATTACAAACTGTAAGAGCAATGAGAAAGGCAAAATAATGTATTTATTTAAAGGAAAAAAAACATCCTAAAGAAGCCCCAGTTTATAGTAAGCAGCTGCAGAGGACACAAGAATGTTGGGCTGCGATCTGTGGTATAGGGGGGTAGCGTGGGTGAGCGGAGGCCAATCAGCCAGTGGTCACTGGCGGTACGGGCCCTGTGGCTGGTGAGGCAGACTGCCACTTCCTGCCTCTGAAGGAATCACAGACCTCAAGTACCAAACACTGCCAATGAACTGGAACTGTAAACAGCACTGCCAGACCCAGACTGTCTGAGGAAAAATGTTTTTTCCAGACTTTCACCTTGTATTTTATTTAATTTCCCATCACTTTCCTTTCGCCGTCCCTCCTCAGAGTGGACAGTACCTCGCTGTAGTTTTTACTGGTATTGATCTAAACATTCGCAGTAGCCAAATATTGTTCATTTCTGTACCCCTACCCCTCTTTCACAAATGCGGTTAATGAAATCCACTCCAGCCCGTGTCCCAGCAGAACGACACTCAGGGTGGACTTTCCCACTTGAGCCCCCATATGCACACCTTTGGCTTTACAAAATATATAGTTCAGTAACAGGAAATATCATTTAAAAAATCTTACTACTATTAATAGCATTCCTCAGTCTGGTCAAGCTACACTTTTTACTTATAACTGCTGGATTTCTACACTTCAAATGGGTCACAAAAATACATACATTAATGAATGAATAAATTCATTAATTAAATCCCTTTCCTTAAGGCGAGTCACCTATGCTTCAGGATATGAAAGCACGTGGAAAACAACCAGCAGCTTCACCCACAGTGTTGCAGAGCTGCTGGACTGTGGCTTCCGTGCGTCATTTCCAATCAGCTGGGACTAAAGACATGATTTCCCACAATCCGTGGTTGAGACAAAAGGCCCGTCACTTTTTCTTACTGGCACCAGGGGACCAATTAAAACAGACCATGTTCCGGCAGAAAAGCAAATTCACCAATTGGGTTAGAGTGAGAACCATAAAAGGCAGTTTAGGGGTTGTTTTTTTATTTTCTTAAATATTTGTATCAGTAGTTGAGCTCTTGACTGGAGTACCAGGCCCACCCTAAGGATGCCTATTTCTCACTATAAAAGTCCCTTGCTACCAGCAATGATTTTCCCTAACCTGTGCTAACATTAGCAGGTAAATAAAACCGGTGTAGTCAGGGTCACATGGGAATCACCTGTGTACTTTAGCTTCCTGCTAATCCTTCCCCTTATTAACGGCAAGATTAGCTTGGCAAAGGCAACACCTGGGGCAGCTGGATCTCTCAAATGTTTCTAGGAAGCAGCATAATGAGAGAAGACCCTGGTAAAAATGCATCATTTGACAGGAGAATAAGAGATGTGTGAGAGAGAGGAGAAAGATGTGGTGGGTAGAGGGTGTAGGTATAATACAAATACAATTTTAAAACATCATAGCAACTGAGGTTATCAGTTTTCTTTTCTTGTTTGTATTCTTCCTTATCAAGAGATTAGTAGACTGAAAACTGGCTTGCATACACAATAGCAAAAGCAGTTCAGGTCATGTATTAATTTTATTCTAATCCTCTGTGAGTTTGCACCCTTGATAAGAGGGTGTTTTTGAATTTCTGGGCTGTGTTGACATTGCTTACAGGTGCTGAACCTGCGAGGCGAGTGAGCAGCTGCAAGGTCGAACACAGCGCCATGGACACTGAAGACTGAGACCCCGTCCTTGTGGGCAATGTAAATAAAAGACCAGGTCTCTACACCAATATAAACTGCTTTCCTAAAATAAATTAAACTACCCCTCAGGGTGTGGGGTGTCAGTAAGTTTGGGGCTACAAACTGTCCGTCAATTTCATATAGTGAAGAGGGATCTGGTACAGAGGAGCGGCTGGAGAAATCTCCAAAGCTGTGATTTCTCCTGCTCTCTTGCGGCAACTGAGCATTGCTGTGATAATGAGTCAGGGGGAGGCAAACCTTTGAGATGCAGCAAAAAGCCTTCACGTAACCTTGTTCTAACACTGCCAACTTCATGACTGTGACGCGTCCGAGAAGCAAGTGCCACAATCACTGCCCACCTCCACTCTCCCTCTGTCTCTTCCTGAAAATATGGCATTAGTGTAAGATCCTGTGGGGTTAACGATGCTAAAAGTGCGTGGGACAGCCTCTCCCCTTGTCAAACAACAACCAATCTTCTGTGTGTTTGGTTAGCTTGTTACACAACGAGCATGCATGACCGCCTCAATCTTTAGGAGTCAGTTCCCACTTCCTCTCTCTGAAAGCAAACAACTTAACATAAACATCTATCCCAGGAAACACACACATAAATTTTCCAGAAACGGGGGAAAACTGGTCAGCCTCCTTCCAACCGCACAGGTAGAAAAATAAAATGTGAAAATACTTTTAATGCTTTCCCAACCCTCAGCATCAGACCACTTTAGACTGCCACGTGACCCAGTGGCATCAGTTTACACTCTTCACTGAAACGCCTTCAGAATTGAGTAAGACATGGACATTTCTACACCAAGATCATGTTATTTACAGCAAAGACTGCGACCCCCTGTTTGTGGGCCTCTGTGTCATTGAAACTGCCCTCTGTAAATATTGACAAGACCAGGTCTCTACACCAAAATAAACTGCTTCCCTAAAATAAATAATAACTACACCCATGTTGGTCCTTCTGACACTCTTCTGAAACTTTTAAGAATATTTGTCCATACTTTGTGGTCTGAAGACCTGAAGCACCCTATATAAATTATAATCAGGGGTTAAATGAAACACCTGGCTCATATTATGCAGACCGGATCAGACTATGGGGCTAAACCAAATCCAAACTTTGACCCAACCCAGAGGACAGCAGTGACCTACCTTGAAGTTGGGCTGGGCGAAACAGCGGGCGACGGCAATCATGGACGCAGTCAGGGGCCCTGACACGCCGATGGTCGTCAGGAACTCGGAAATGTTGGGTGTCAGACGGAAGGGGACAGGGCGGTTGGCGTCCAGGTCGCCCGTGGCATCATTGATGTCAAAACGGAAATATGCCACATTGAGCTTTCCAGTGTCCTGCAGGGGGAAACGCAGGCATGTTAGATAACAGCCACACAAGGTGACGACTGTCAGCAGATCTTTTACCTCTGCTTTTCTGAGGACAGAAGGTCCCTAGCAAAACCCTAACCTTTGGTAACTTTTTGTCACTGTTTGAACAAGAACATGAGATAACACCCACATGATCAAAATGTTACTGTGTGTTAGTATGTCTCATTCTTACCTCTTCTTACAACAAAAGTTTGAGTAGAGATCCTAGTAAGACTAATCTGAAAAGATTTGTACCCATTTTAGAGAACTACATGAAAGCTTTTTTTTCCTTTTTTTTTTACATTTTTCTTTTTTTCTTCTACCGACCCGTGTAATGCCTTGAAGACAACAAGTGCTTTCATTAAAATATCCCCTCCCCCATTCAGTGTGTAATTGAAAACCTTTAAGCAGATTAAATATAAACTAAAATGTTTAGTGAACTTGAAAGAACTCCTGCAACCTTAATTGCCCTACAGAACCATTTTCTTGCTGTTGAGAAACTGCCAAATATAGTGGATACCTGCCTGTTATTTATATATGTACACTTATTTTGTAAATGCTGGTCAATTGATCCCTGTGTGCAGACACACACAATCACACAAATGGTAAAAGAAAGCCTATAGGCACAACAGGAAGGTTAAACACTATAAACTAGAAGTGTGTAAGCAAATCATTGGGGGGGTGGGGGGGCAGCATTTTATTTATTGGTCAGCAACAGGGACTATCAACAGGAACAGCTCTGAAACCAGGCCACCTCTGTTAAGAGTCAGATTGCAGAGGTTAATTTAAACTTACTGGCAATAACTAAATGACTCTTGATGAACAGGCCAATAAATGTGATTTAAAATTAAATTGATTGTATAAATAGAAAAAGACAAAACACCACAGAGGAGAATTAAGCTGCCACAGCCAGACAAACCATATAATAAAACTTCCAGAACGATTGATTAGCCTTAAAAAAAAAAAAAAACTAAATCCACGTATCCACTTCCTTCCTTGTGTACATCTCAATATTAAATTCAGGTTTTTGAAGAAGAATGTGGCCATAAGCTGACAAAACAACTCTCTCCTGCAGTCCCCCCTGCGTGACAATAATTCCAGATTTTGCAGGTTTGTGGATGACCCCTAACCTTTCGTGACCTGCTCAGAGGGTACTCTGGTCCTGGATTGGTGCTCGCCTAAAAATGGGAAGTGCATTTTGTTTTTGTTTTTCTAAATGAGCAACCCCCTTTGGGTATTTCACTGCTTTTTCTGGAACATTCGCACACTGTCAAACCAATCCCTGATTATTTCCCTGGATATAAAAAAAATGACCTCTCTATTAAAAGACAACAAAACACATTTTACAACAAGAATGACAAGAGTCAAGTAATTCTGGGAAGCTCTTCTCTTTTGTGTGTGTGTGTGTGTGTGTGTGTGTGTGTGTGTGTGTTATTGAGGGGGGATACAAATAAAATAGATAATGTGTTATTTGAAGAAGTTATACCACTCTGACAGCTTTATAGAAAGCCGTTTAACTCCATTATTTAGCTCGATGGCCCCTGGCTTCTAAGGTCAGCTGCTACCTGAGGAGGTGCTGATAAGAGGAATGGCAACCCAGCGAGATACTCCCAGCAAGCCCTCTCTGCCACACAGAGCCCTATGAATGTTAAATATCCAATGCTCGCATTGCACTCCATGAAACAGGATAGCAGACGCTTCCCCGCTGGATTGAGTAAGGGGAGAGAAAAGAAAAAATGTCTTGAAATACATACGTGCTATTTGTATCCAGTAATAGCCAGGGGATTAGGAACGAGCGCGTTTGCTCTGATAAACTCCATGCCTATATAGACACAGCCACGACTGGGCCAAGGACCACATACAGCTCAGTTCTGCAGCGCTTGACAGAGGATGATTGTGCTCTAATGGGAGGAGAATTCCCTGCCTTCAGAAGATATCAAGAAATAAATATTTCTGATGTGAGACGGTATTATGATGCATTTTGCATTTGTATATGCTGGTGCAAGGATTTCATATAGCATGCGTGTATATATATATATATATATATATATATACAGTGAGGGGAAAAAAGTATTTGATCCCCTGCTGATTTTGTACGTTTCCCCACTGACAAAGAAATGATCAGTCTATAATTTTAATGGTAGGTGTATTTTAACAGTGAGAGACAGAATAACAACAAAAAAATCCAGAAAAACGCATTTCAAAAAAGTTTTACATTGATTTGCATGTTAATGAGGGAAATAAGTATTTGATCCCCTATCAATCAGCAAGATTTCTGGCTCCCAAGTGTCTTTTATACAGGTAACGAGCTGAGATTAGGAGCACTCTCTTAAAGGGAGTGCTCCTAATCTCAGCTCGTTACCTGTATAAAAGACACCTGTCCACAGAAGCAGTCAATCAATCAGATTCCAAACTCTCCACCATGGCCAAGACCAAAGAGCTGTCCAAGGATGTCAGGGACAAGATTGTAGACCTACACAAGGCTGGAATGGGCTACAAGACCATCGCCAAGCAGCTTGGTGAGATTATTCGCAAATGGAAGAAACACAAAATAACTGTCAGTCTCCCTCGGTCTGGGGCTCCATGTAAGATCTCACCTCGTGGAGTTTCAATGATCATGAGAACGGTGAGGAATCAGCCCAGAACTACACGGGAGGATCTTGTTAATGATCTCAAGGCAGCTGGGACCATAGTCACCAAGAAAACAATTGGTTACACACTACGCCGTGAAGGACTGAAATCCTGCAGCGCCCGCAAGGCCCCCTGCTCAAGAAAGCACATGTACAGGCCCGTCTGAAGTTTGCCAATGAACATCTGAATGATTCGGAGGAGAACTGGGTGAAAGTGTTGTGGTCAGATGAGACCAAAATCAAGCTCTTTGGCATCAACTCAACTCACCGTGTTTGGAGGAGGAGGAATGACCCCAAGAACACCATCCCCACCGTTAAACATGGAGGTGGAAACATTATGCTTTGGGGGTGTTTTTCTGCTAAGGGGACAGGACAACTGCACCACATCAAAGGAACGATGGACGGGGCCATGTACCATCAAATCTTGGGTGAGAACCTCCTTCCCTCAGCCAGGGCATTGAAAATGGGTCGTGGATGGTATTCCAGCATGACAATGACCCAAAACACACAGCCAAGGCAACAAAGGAGTGGCTCAAGAAGAAGCACATTAAGGTCCTGGAGTGGCCTAGCCAGTCTCCAGACCTTAATCCCATAGAAAATCTGTGGAGGGAGCTGAAGGTTCGAGTTGCCAAACGTCAGCCTCGAAACCTTAATGACTTGGAGAGGATCTGCAAAGAGGAGTGGGACAAAATCCCTCCTGAGATGTGTGCAAACCTGGTGGCCAACTACAAGAAACGTCTGACCTCTGTGATTGCCAACAAGGGTTTTGCCACCAAGTACTAAGTCGAAGGGGTCAAATACTTATTTCCCTCATTAACATGCAAATCAATGTATAACTTTTTTGAAATGCATTTTTCTGGATTTTTTTGTTATTCTGTCTCTGTTAACATACACCTACCATTAAAATTATAGACTGATAATTTCTTTGTCAGTGGGCAAACGTACAAAATCACCAGGGGATCAAATACTTTTTTCCCCCACTGTGTATATATATATATATATATATATTCCAAACATTGTCCATAGTTATCCCCGTTTGTAATAAGATTTTTTTTTTTTATTTTTTTTTTAACTGCAGTTCAATTCTTGCGAGAGCCTCCTTGTGCCGTTTGCAAAAACCCAGTGTGAGGTCAGATGATATATAACAGTCGGCGGTGCTTTGCAGCTAAGCCACCTTGACCTTACAGTTTAAGCTGAAAGGTGCAACATCTGCAGCTGCCAGATGTTTTCACCTCTGACCTATGCAGGGATTATACAGCTGTATTTGATACAAAAAGCGATGATCCAGACAAACTGGAATTACATACCTTTAGGAAGCAGAGGGGGATAAAGTCAGATTTTGATTTGCTATGGATAAGAAGGGCTTTGGAATAACTTGCAACACAATACTACACTAAACCAAACAATTGCCTATTTTTTGGCCTATTCCACAGGACACAGACTTTAAACTTCTCATCTATCAAGTGAGTCCCTGTCACCCCTGGGCAGCATAGATAGGGGAACACATGCATTGAGATCAGTGCGCAAAAAGCTTTTGCTTTAACTTCAGACCAACACAACAGTCCAAACCTGTGAGAAGGAATAAACAAAACTGTATTCAGGTTTTTTTTTTTTTTTTTCTGTGCTTTAAACAAAATCTCTTTTGATGACCTAAAAAAAAAATCACTTGTCTCAGTGCTGATAACAAAGCCTAGTAAATATTAGGGAATTAGGCTTTTATTTATTTTTTTAAGTGTAAATATATACTGCCTAACCTTTTATCATTCCAGCATTCTCCACATAATCTCTCTCTGGTTAATGGGATCTGTACTGCGGAGTGCTGTAATAATGCACAGAAAGGAGCTTAATACCAAAGTCCAGATGCCCATTGCTTTTCACTGTAATTCCTGTCAGCAGAGGTAGATTAAGATCGCAAACAGCCGGCATGTTTGACAGCATCATTCTGAATAATAACTTTTAAACGCAGCTATTGCCTAAAAGGATTTCAGGCATGCCTGAGAGTGGACTAGTGTAGATGCTATCGGGTATATTCAATCCATTTAATTGAATCCTTCACAGATTTTGGAAAGCAATCAAATATTTTTTGGCACTGGAGCATCCTTATCATTGTAGCAGCATAATTAGACACAGGCAGTAATATTCTCTCTGTCTAAGCGAGGGAGCCAGACCAGCACTGTGCTCTATGTGCACAAGAAGGAGAGAAAGGCCTAGTGCCTTCTGAAGGTAAATGGGACCTTCCAGTAGATGAAAAGTTCATGATTGCAAGTGAATATCTATTCTTCAAATTAACCTATTGCTCCTAGCACACTGACAAGCCATTCATAAGTAATAAAGACAGGAAGGCAGAAGGCAGAGATCTTTTTTCCACTCTCTCTTGAAAGTAAACCCAAGCAATTCAGGTTCTTGGAAACCACCGATTGTCACAAATGGTGTTGATTGTTGCCTATGTTAGGCACAGTTGTAAAAGTACCTTGAGATGGTCTGTTAAGAAAGACAATATGTAAATTGTGGGCATTATAAATACGGTTTTCTAGTTCCATCACACATATATGCAAATATAAAGACATCCAGGTGTTCATTTAAATGTATATTTTGATAAGTAGTTTGCAAATGGAAGTGACTGTCTGCATATTTAAGTTAAATGGGATACAGCTTGGCATGATGAGAGTGAGGTGAATGAAAAGGGTTGCGTGTTTGAGTGTGAGTGTGTGTGTACAGTCAGAGTGCACACCTGAGCAATCTGCAGCATCTCCGGGTTGAGACGGTTCAAGTGGAGCACAAACTCTGCCAGGCCGATCAGGGCCAGCTGGATAGTGAACATCTTGCGGAAGGTCCAGTAGTCGGTGGCGTTGGGGAAGGTGTGCAGGGCCCATTCCTTCAGCATGCTGCGAGGAACCATGTTCCCCTGGACCTCCTTCAGGATGTCCCGCAGAACCTGGGACACAGACAGACAGAGAGGAGAGAGAGAGATATCAATCTCTGGAGTCTGGCCACCATGTGCAGAAGCATAATGAAAAAATAATATAGTTCTTCAACAAAAGTCATGTGCATTAATTATGAACACAATAGGAACTCATATATTCCTTTATGTATAATTACATTTATTAGACCAAAAACGGACACAAAAGTGTTAGACTGGGTACCAGACACTGTAGAGTGAAAGGAAATATTGATTTGATGCATTCCAGGAACTAACATTTTTTGTATTACTTAGCAGACACCGTCATCCAGAGTGACTCTTTTTACAAGAAGCATGTTCAAAACATTACAAAGTGCAGTAAATACAATCAGTACAAAATATAATAAGCCTACATCCCAGTACATGGTGTGTGCTAAGGGGTGGGGTAGGCAAAATCATCTCCAAATTGGATTCAACCACACATCAAAATAGATATTTAAAGGGTATATGTAAGCCTTTTTCAAACCAGACATATCCATTAGGGCTTTCCATTAAGGAAGGGCTGATATTATGTAATCATTGGAAGACTGACTACGGGTCTTCTTAAGCTTGAAAATGATTGACTTTGATATTGGCTTTCTGTGGGAAAGCAGCATCTACTTGAAGGTATCTGTCATAACTAACGCGATCAGGTTGTATTCTTCATTGCCTTGCAAATACCATGAAGTGTAAAATCATAAGAGTTATACATCGGTGTGTGTGTGTCTATATATATATCTATATACATCTATGTCTATATCTATATATATGTGTATGTGATCTATGATGTTGAAATATTTTCTTCTGCATTAATGACAAACATGTTGTCTGGAAGCGTGTGGCGTTTGGCAGGCAAGTTCTTTACAATTCACAATCGGTCTAAGGCCAGTGTTCAAGCAAGTAACAGGACTACAAAAACTACAACATCTCAAAACAACTGGCAGAGTTCAAAGATTCCAGCCATGTGCAGTATCAGGCTTCAAGGCAGCATTTCTCTCACGTTGAACCCGGAGGTGACAGTGACAGAGTGAACAATGGGTGGCTACAGCTGTCTTGCAGGCACATCTGCACTTGGTGTGACTCCCCACACACTTAGGCATGCACAGCCATGAGCTCGGCAAGGCAAGACAGTGGAGTTCATGGGCCCTTGGAGATGTAAAACGTACAGTACATGTAATTTGCTGAAAAAAGAAAATGTATATGGATCTATATAAAAGCTGAAAAGATAAGAGGGCCCAGCATTGGTTTTAAAGGATTCAGTCTGGCTGTGGCCGTATTAACCAGGATTAAACACTCTCAGTTCAGCCCTGTAATGGAACTATTCAGCAGAACATCTAAATGCCACGAGAGACTTAATAAGCACACTTCTTGGATAGCATCTGATTCGGCTGTTTCACAGAATGAAGAATAAAGAATTGGAAAACTTGAATGCGAACAGAACCACATTGACAGATTGGCAGACCGACAGTTATCAATTGTGCACCAGAACAGGCGAAATCTTAAGGCTTTTTTAAGCGGATTACAGCACAGAAATCAGCAAGGGTCTTCGAAAGAAATTCAAATTGAAGGGGTTGTTCTTTCTAGCCCCTGAAAGCACACCGTTCAAATCATTTCCACGCTACAAATGAGGATAATACTCGAGTTAAACTGGAACATTTATGCAAGAAGGTGTATCTCATGCATACACGATACGCAAGCTCTTTCTGTAAGAGGAACACAGATTACGAAAGGGGAAAAAAAGAAGAAAAAGGAAAGGAATAGGCTATCAACACATTGTTGTGAAGTACGATTTGAAGCACAAACCTAATATAGTGGGAAGCTGGGGAACCAGTTATTTACAGAGCTGAATAAAGCCCTGGGACATGTGAATTGCTTTTCAAGTGAGGATGCACTTAAGCAATAAATACAATTAACCTGAAATTACAGGTATGATCAGAAAACAACTGTGAAGCGAGGCCGGATTCAGTCACAGCGGTGCGGTACGGTGATTTGCAAGCATGTGTTGCGTTTCAGAAGAGATCAGAGATGACCCATTTTCATTATCCTCCTATTTGCACCACCAAGGTGTTTCTCAAATTGTCAGCGACATATACACTAAATAAAGAGAGTCCCTTGTGTTGTGTTTTCAGGGGAAGAAGAACACAAGGTAAAGTGTATGCATTTTATTTTCTTTCTTCCTTCCACACTCTCCTCTGGGTTTCTAAACCCTGTGATGCAGGAATGCACATTTTCACTCTTCCTGATAGAATGACACATATAAATATTTAATGTATTAAATAAATACATGTATGTCTGAGGTGCTTAATGAAGAATGTACCTGGTGGCTGGCCTGGGTGCCCCTGGCCTGGACAGTCGCCAGCCGGTCATAGTAGCGGGAGATGGGGTTGTCATGCTCGATGCCTTTCTTGGCGCAGCGCTGCTTGTAGATTTCGACCAGGGAGAGCGATGAGGGGTTGTCCTCCACGAGACGCATCTGAGGGGAGACCGCTACCACACGGGGCACTGGGATGGAAATCCAGAGCACACAATCAATTTATTATAATAAGAATAACAATAATACATATTTATTAAAGAAATCTCAAAGCTTAATGTAAGACAACAATAGTAAAAACAACACAAGGCAAAAACAGTGAAATTGTGAATGGAAAATGCGTTTGTCAAACAAGGAGGGCTTTCTGATAAGCTAATAATACCAGGTGGATAGAATTCCAGGTTTAAAGAAGGGCCAATTTTAACAAATATAAACGATTTAACATGACACAGTTGGGTTTTCTTCCTTCACCTTTTTCTCCATGCCAACAAGAAATTGAAACAATTAACAAATTCTGGATTGTATGTATTGATTTTTATCTATTCATTTCTAGTTAGACGGGGTAGAAAGCTCCCAATATGAAGAGATAAGTTCACTTTGGTTGCTTTTGCTTTCTGACGAGCACACATTACCAAATGTATCTGTGAGGCTTGGAGACCTATAGCAGGAATGGATATGCAGAGATTCATCTGTTATGCGAAGAACAAGATATCCTTTTTTAATATTTTATTTTATTCTAAGCGATGGCAAAGGTCTCCCATGTAGTAGAAAGGTTGATAGAATTTAATCAGCCAGCTGGCTGTGAATTGGAAACGGCACAGAAATGAAGAGAGCTCGAAAGACTGTGCTCGGCTCCCAGCAGCGCTCCGTTTCTGATGAGCTTCCCCTTGAACCTTGACCTGGAAGTGGTACAGCCCAGATAAGGCTATCATGAGGAGACAATTTAGATCTCATCTCTCTATCTCCCCTGGGCATCCAGCCGCTTCTGCCTTTATTCAGCGCGGCTCTCATATCCTGCAGGTAGTGCCGCCGTTCCTCTCCTCCAGTGTTTGCAGTGCTGCACCAAGCCGAACACTTCTGACCTCAATTTTACATTCCTCTCCCCTTGCCCATCTTCTGTGAGAGAACTCCTGGAAATATTACATTCAGAGTAGCTGTGACCTATAGACTCCTTTAGCATAAACCACCTCCTATCAGAAAATGTTGCAAAGCAGCCAGCTCTGAGCGCCCTCGGCACTCTACAGCTTTTCTTTCGATCAAAATAGTTCAGGAACAATAATTCAACTCAACTCCTAAGTGGGCTTGGCCCGTTCTGCTGCCTTTTTGACCAACCTGACATTGCATTCGTGCTAAATGCGCTTAAAACATGCGTAAGTGTGATCAATACATTGTGAGAGGGGGAAAACAAGCTGCTCAGTGTTTTATTTTATTTGTTATTTATTTGGCTATTGTTTTTTCAGCTCTCATGAGCTTGACTGTCTTAACAAGAGGTTAGTAAAGTGCACTGGGAAGATATCAAATTTCATTTCACACTGAACAGAAAAGCTTTTAAGATTTCTAATTAAGACATCAAGCAGGCAACCCATGGCCGTCAGAAAACTAAACCATAGCAATGCAACATTTTTCGACTTCTGCATGTGTGTTTAATGAGCATCAAAGACGATAAAAGTAATCGTTTTTTGCAGACGGCTGCCGTCTAATAGATTCCTACAGTTTTCCTTTTAAGCATGGACTGCAGGATGATAGCCGAGGCTTTTGGGGCTCCTCGGACTCTTGCAGATATTGCAGATTCTGAATTAAAACCAAGTCATTGTGCATTGTACTTCTTCAAGCATCATCTGCCTTAATCAGGATGTCCTGATTAGTAACACGTAAATAAGGATCATAATATGTTGTGTATCAGATTTTCCAGTTACTCGTGTATATCAAAATGCACTTGCAAAAGGCCATGATTTGCCTCCTCCGTTTTACATTTTAATTGCATGTATAATCATACCTGGACACCAGACTTGTACATTACATGCACTGTCTGTTATATGATACCCAATTCTTGCCTGTTCATAAATCACGTGCCTGCATTCTTTTTGGTGGGAGGGGACTGGACCCTGCAGAACATTACCTGTGAAGAAGAGGTGTCTCTTGGTGGTCTCCTTCCTCTTCTCCAGGCAGGGGTTGAGAAGCCGGAGGAGCTGCAGGACCCGCTCCTCGCGCCGAGACTCGGTCAGGCAGGCGTCGTTCATCACCAGGTAGGGGTAGATCTTGCCATTGTGGCCGCGGATGTAGAGGCGACGGGCAGCCGTGTTGTGTTTCTGAACAATCTCTACTCGGGGCATGAATCTGGGCAGGAGGGCAGGAGAAGACACGTGAGCAATGAAATGACTAGATTGATCAGTCAGTTTCCTCCAACAACTTAACTTAATTATACATTTTTGTTGGCATCTCTAACTGAAAATCCCTGTTAGAGAAGAAACAAACAAAAAAACTGAAAGAAGCTAGAATCCAACTTGTTTTTCTTAATGTGTTTTTATAAAAAATAAATAAAAAAAATAAAAAAAAAATGAATCTGCTTTCTTCATGGTGATTCAGACCTACTGCACAGTAAGCAATTCAGCTTCATCTAATAGTTGTAATCATTGTTTTTCTAATTCGCTTCATTAGTGTACCTGCACGGACCCCATTTATCTCCCCCCATCCTCAGCAGAGTGTCCCGGGCGGTGTTCACACCTGCAGGACAGTGTCCCGGGCCTGCGCCTCCGCAGTGTTACCTGGCAATCTTGATGTAGTAGTGCGTGGGCTTGGGCATCAGGAACTCCCCGGGGATCTCCACCTCCGCCGTCTGCGCTGAGAAGTTGCTGAGGAAGCGACACTTCTCCTCAATCAGAAAGAACTTGGGCAGCTGCTTGGTCTTGGCCTCCAGGATCTTGATCCACTTCTTCAGCTTGGAGATCAGGTTGTGTAGTTTCATGGAGCCCGGGACGCTGAAGTCAAAGTCTGGAGGAGATCGAGACTTGGAGTTAATCGAGTGGCCACACATAAACATAAGGGCACCAGAGCGTGCAACAAAAAATTTATTGGTGAGGGATCAGCATTTCTGTAATTGGACAGATCCTCTTTTATTTATTAATGTATAATTGTCTGTCTCTCCAGATTCAACCCCTTGAGAAATTACATGGCTTTTGTAAGAGGGTCCTGCCACAATACAATTGATGTGTGAAGAAAGGCTCATATTGTATCATCCAGAATACTGAGGATTCAACTTTAACCCAGATTCCTATTAGTATCTACATTGTTTAACACCATTAGTGCTACTGCAATGCATAAGGATAATTTGTCGAACACTACCTGATCTTCATCTAAAATCAAAAGGTTTTATAACAGTCAAATTCATAAATAAATATTTATTCATATCTATTTTTACAAGGTTAGTGCTTGGGTAGTCTGTCAACCTTCACACTTGCAGCCCCCGCCTCCCCCCCATCATATCTGTGCATGCAGATCATGTGAAAAGTTAAAGCAACATACGCATTTAATGACACTTGAGTAGATGTCAGATGTTATGCTTGACATTTTGATTAGAAGCAATTTTCTTTAAGTAATGCTAAATCTCTGTTCCTGAGCAATGTCATTATGAATGAGATTATAAATACACATACCTATATATATAGTGCTGGAACTGGTACTAAAATAATATCAATAAAATAAATCAATACAATTATTCCAAAAGGGGGTTTGTGATCAGAAATTGAGTTTTGTGTAGCAGTGCCAGTAACAACTGTATTGAAAGAATATGTTCAGATTGAGATGTATGGAGCACAAACAATTACAAAAGCTCTGTTAAAACAGACACTGCAGCTTCCAATTCCACTAACACTAACCAGAGTGTATATATACAATTTAAATAATTTAATGAGAAAAAAGAAGGTAGTGGTATTTTTTTTTGGAAGAAATTAGGTGTGATATATTACAACTAATGAAACGTGAGAAACGTTTGCATACATTTAGATAATGTATTTTTAAAACATTTATGTACCGTATGAATAAGAAAGCTACAGAGAAAAAGCATCTTATAAAAAATGCAGCCTGTTTCTTAAATCTCATGTAAATTACTTATGTTCTCTCCATTGAGCCACTCTATCTATCTAGCTTATCCACCCACCCAGAGAACTCTCCATCAGCCTATTGGTCCATTTATCCATGGATCTAACCTTCATCAAACATACACACACACTACATATAACCCAAGTAATCAGACCAACAGTCATGTAAATGTATTGTGAGCACCTTTCGTTATGCTTGAAAATAATGGGTAAAACACTCTCAGCAGCCACACAGACATTCTGCAGATAAAAACATTAAACCTCAGCCTAAAGTTATTTCTCTCCTTTCCAAAAAGAAATAAAAATAAAGCAGGTCCTCCCACAGCAAGGTCACCGAGGAGTCGGGTTCAAAACTCTGGGAAAAACAAACTTGTTGGCCTCTGGACGAGACCAGACAAGCTGTTGAATGCGGGCGCTCTCTCCACTAACACTGCCATCGCTGTGGAGGTGGCCTGGCGCAAAAAGCTAAAGCTAAAATAAATAGAAATAATATATATCTGGCAGGATCCTTTTACTGTCCTGCAGCAAAACTCTGAGCATGCAGCTAAAAAAGCCAGGACTCACTGCAAACAAAAGCCAGAGCTCCAGCCACCTACCCTCAAACGCATCCTAAACTCTCCAGGCAGCCCACAGCTTTAAATAACAAATGCGGGTCGGAGCCACAGAGGAAGCTGTAGCCAAGAAGTAGCTTTTGGAAAACAGCAGCTCGGCTGAGGAAGCCACAGCTACAGTGAGCATCTCAAGCAAAAGCACAACGGCTCACTGGTGCGACTTAAGAGAACGACATCAAACAAGATTGAGACAAAAGAAACGTTTTCCTGGCAAAGCAAAGGTAGAGCTGAAGGAATTCAGATTAGTGGTTTTCTTTTTTCTTTCTTTTTGTCAGTTTTCCATCTCTGTTGGGGTTTCGAAAGGTGTTTATTAGCGCACGTTGGAAGGCGCAGCCCAATACAAAAACATTCAATTATATCCTCCTGTGAACAACATAAGCGTTTTCACCTCCACAAGACAAACATGCATGAAATGAGATGGGGATGAAGGCAAGCGATGTTCATATTTCACCCCGAGGCCCTGTTTTCGCGCCAATTGTGTGAGCCGCTCGCTTTGGAAACGCACTCAAATTACATGTCTGGAGCATCTTTAACACATAGAAGGCAAACTCAGCATCCCCTTGGGAATTGCAAATCTTCTCATTCTCGCTCGTGGCAGCTACTGTAGCACACAGCTTTCCACAGTGTTCAGTAAGTCACTCATCATTGGAATAGTGATAGGACTGTTCTAGTGGCTCCAGTGCCAAACACCACCCTCCAAGATCTCACCTGTGCTTCGGCCTATGCCTCCTGCAACTCATCAGAGGAGCAGGCCAGTTCTACTTCACACGGAAGATCAAAAACCTCCTGTTTTTAAAAATGGAAAGCCAGTGAGGGGCAGAAACAGATTTACAGATCTAAAAAAGAACAGCCGGATTGATGCAGAGTGTTTTAATGGAGCACTCCAGTGGGAAACCAGAATCTAAAATATGTTTGCTCTGCATGGCTGTCTCCAATGGTTTTACTGTAACACTACATTTGCATAAAGAGCAGCTGGGAAGGGCCTGGTGTGCTGTTTGGGGTTTGGGTTGTTGTTTAGATTTGTATTTTTTTTTCTTCTGTGTTCTGCATCTGGTGATGATTGCTCTGCCCTGTTTTCTTTCGCCGCCTTTTCCATCATCCAAAGGGGAATGTAACAACAATCTAACACACACAATCAAAAGGGATTTGATTTTAATTTCCACCTCCCGACCTCACTCCAAACTGGTGAGGAGAGAGAGGGAGGGGTGGAGGGGGAGGGAGGGACAGAGGATCAAGAACAAGCTAAGGAGAAAGAAAGGAGATGCAACGAGGACAAAGGAAGAAAGGAGGTCTGGAATAGCGAAGAGGCGAGAGATGAAGTGTGTGGGAGTGTTTAGGCATGAAAAAAACTGCCAGGACCAGAGACGCTTGCTTTAATACGGCTTACTTAATCACAGGGATTTAAGTTTTGTGTTGTTTTTTTGGTTGGTTGTTTTGCCCATTTTATAAATAGATTTGTTACAGAGACTTTGATTGCACATATAGAGTTTTAAATGCATCTTCAAAAAAAAAAAAAAAAAAAAGAAATTATGTACAAACCACTCTAGTTATCCCTCATAATGGCCCACCACTTTATCTTTGTATAAGCAGATAGTAAAAGTTGTGTGTGTGTCTCTTCGGTTCCTTTCCATAAATTCCAAATGCTCAGTTATGATGCCAAAGCATGAGGCTAAGAGAAAAGCAGTATTTTTTGAGTCCCGGGGGGGTGGGTGACGGGGGGAGCTATGGAGCAGGAGTTTAATAAAGGCTACCAGCTCTAGAACATGAGCCCGATAATCTTGTCAACACAGTTTTCTAATTATCATGTCTTAAGGTGTGCGTGTGTGCGTGGTAATTACTGCTGCTAATTAAAAAGGAATCCTTTGACAAGCGACCCGTGCCCTTCGGATTACAATGGTGGCCGTGATGCTAATGGCAACGCCTTGTGTGAGAGCGCGGGGGGAGGATGTGCTCAGGGTTAATGCAAATCCTCCAACAATTACACCTACCCAACGGTAATGAGACCCTCTCTGAGCGTGTAATAACCAAAGAGCCCAACACTGCCTTCATTAAAGCCACTGGAAAACCTTCCCTCCATCGCTAATGGATTGCACCAGAGGTCACATCCTATGGAGAGGTAGATTTTTACTGTAATCTTTGTAAATTAACAGAAAAGTACATGAAGGTACACCACAGTAGGTATTGAGATATTATGGAACTTTGATTGGGTTTAAATCAAGAGTCTGAAAAACATTTAAATTGCAAATTATAAATCTATAATGCCTCTGACAAAAACTAAAGCAGCCACCGAGGACAGGTTTATAATTTGCTTTGCTTCTTTGCCTGTTGGTTAAGATCAAGTGTAGGTTTGCAATTTGCGATTAGTGGGGGGGTGACATTTTTGTTTTCATACCAACCTTTGAACAAATTCCATACTGACAAAATCAAATCGAACACAAATACAAAAATCCCACTCTTTCCATATAGTCCTGCCTTGAGATGTTGGCTTATTGTGGACTCTTACCTTCTCTGCTACCTTTCAAGAAAACAGCCACACAAGCTCTCAAACACATCTATCACCATTTTGCTCCAAATTGCGGCCTGAATACACCCATGCGTGCCTTCACTACTGCTAACTCACAAAGAGCTCTTCTGTAGTCAAACACCAGTGACTGCAACACAGAAAAGCATGTGTTGTTATCGCACGCAATGGCAGCGAGAGTGCGCCGGAAGGGCTATCAGACAGACAGAACCATGTGTAAACATAAGCCCTCCAACGTAGACGGGAGAGGGAAAGAAAAAATAAAGAAAAAAAAAAACCTTTTTTTTTTTTTTTTTACAAAAATGATACGAAAAGCTGCTCTACGATTCCCATTTAAGTCCACTTCAGTTCGCACAGGGACCTCGCCAGGAAAATGATGACCACCGTCCATTAAATTAAATCATATGGTTCACAACCCCAATTATTTACTGTCATGCCACTGCTATGCCTGGGAGAGGACTATTGTGCCAAACACAAAGTGTGCATCGCTATGTAGGTCAGGTCTATGGCTGCGAGGCAACGTTCCAGTAAATCCCACAAGGTGCTCCATTATTTTTACATCATGGTTAAGCAAAAGTGCGTTAGGAAAGCTGCAATTCTTCACCTGTTCGGGGCTGCGTAATGCTCAGATCCCTCAATCTCCAAAGCCCAGTGTTCCCACTCACCAGAGCCATCATCCCTTAGATTAGAGTCCCTTAGATTTCTGTACTGGGACCAGCTGTATTGACAGTCAATGTTAACTACTGAAGAAAAGCATGAGGTGTAATCTGAACAAAATCTAATCGGCAGCTTTACCAGAGAGAAATATTTCAAGCTAAAATATCTTGAGTAGTTATTTTGTATAAATTATATATAGCTCATATATTTTAATCCATCTAGATATTAATATATAATTAAAATGATACATTGCTAATGATACTTTGTTAATTTTTCTTTTGGTTTCTGACATGATAATGTTCCATCAGTGTGTGTGTTTCCTGCCATCACACATTTTTCTTTAACTCTGAAATCTAATGAGCACACTTGCTAACCAACTTTGAGAGTGGATAAGGAAGAGAATGGCCACAGCACAGAACTCTGGGCCAAATGTCAGAGCTGGGATTGCAAATAAGGGAGTATGGCTTTAACTGGAGCTGCTTAGAGAAACACCTTTTGGCATGCCAGCTAACTTAAAAGCAATTACTTTAGACTGCAAAAAACTCAGCAGTATGTTAACTATGAAAATAAACACAACAGGCACCTACCTAAGCAACACATAGCACTTTATAATGCTTTTGAGATATCTTGCTAGATGCTCTCTCAAGAAATACCGTATCGAAAATGTGGGACTGGTATGCCTGCCAGACCTCTGCTCTTTGCCACAGAACACAGTGATTTGTGCTGCCCCACCAGCTCATACATCAAAATCATAAGTGCATTACACTGAACTTCAAACCACGGATTACAAGATTTTCTCCCATTTTTTTTTCAGGGCAAATTTAACAGGCAGTACAGCATGAAGCTGTGATGGGCTTCATGTTCTCATACAGCTTTGCAGACAAGAACCAATGCCAGATTGACGCAGCCAGGGTCAAAACAGAAGAAGTCAAAATAAGGGTCTACTAAGCCTTAAAAACATTTCACTCTTGACAGCCATGGTCTAAACAGAGTAAAGCAATATATATATATATATATATATATATATATATATACACACACACACCAGTATATACAGGTATGTACAGTACTGTGCAGGTGTGAAAAAATGCTGTAAAGTAAGAATGCTTTCAAAAACAGACATGTTCATAGATTATATTTATCAATTACCTAATTGCAAAGTGAGTGAACAGAACAAAAATCTATATCAAATTGTTTGTATTTGGTGTGACCACCCTTTGCCTTCAAAGCAGCATCACTTCTTCAAGGTACACTTGCATACAGTTTTTTTAAGGAACTTGCCAGGTAGGTTGGCCCAAACATCTTGGAGAACTAACCACAGTTCTGATGACTTTCGCTGTATGTTTGGGGTCGTTGTCATGCTGTAGATCCCCCTTTTGCTGCCAAAACAGCCCTGACCCGTCGAGGTATGGACTCCACTAGACCTCTGAAGGTGTGCTGTGGTATCTGGCACCAAGACGTTAGCAGCAGATCCTTTAAGTCCTGTAAGTTGCGAGGTGGGGCCTCCATGGATCGGACTTGTGTGTCCAGCACATCCCACAGATGCTCGATTGGATTGAGATCTGGGGAATTTGGAGGCCAAGTCAACACCTTGAACTCGTGATTCATCAGACCAGGACACCTTCTTCCATTGCTCTGTGGTCCAGTTCTGATGCTCACGTGCCCATTGTAGGCGCTTTCGGCAGTGGACAGGGGTCAGCATGGGTCTGGTCTGCGGCTACGCAGCCCCATACGCAACAAACTGCGAAGCACTGTGTGTTGACACCTTTCTATCAGAATCAGCATTAACTTTTTCAGCAATTTGAGCTACAGTAGCTTGTCTGTTGGATCGGATCACACGGACCAGCCTTCGCTCCCCACGTGCATCAATGAGCCTTGGCAGCCCATGACCCTGTCACCGGTTCATCGCTTTTCCTTCCTTGGACCACTTTTGATAGGTACTGACCACTGCAGACCGGGAACACCCCACAAGAGCTGCAGTGTTGGATATGCTCTGGCCCAGTCGTCTAGCCATCACAATCTGGCCCTTGTCAAAGTCACTCAGATCCTTACGCTTCGCTATTTTTCCTGCTTCTAACACATCAACTTTGAGGACAAAATGTTCACTTGCTGCCTAATATATCCCACCCACTGACAGGTGCCATGATAACAAGATTATCAGTGTTATTCACTTCACCTGTCAGTGGTCATAATGTTATAGCTGATTGGTGTGTGTGTGTGTATATATTATATACACAGACACAATACATCTAAACTGGTACAATCTCTATGAGGGCAATTTTGAAATCTCCAGCAAAAAAAAAAAAAAAGGAAAAAAAAAAAAACTTTAAAAACCAGCAAAGAGCTCTCCCAGGCACCAACTCTTGGTGGCCAGCTGTCATCCGTTAGGCAATTTTGTGATGTACAGACCAAGAGAAAGAGAGAGGGAGCAGAAGAGGGAACGAAAGAGACAGAGAGAGACTCGGTGGTGTAAACAATTACACTGCACTCTTCCTACCACCTCAGGTTAAAAATAGTAGAGCTCCCAGCATGGCAGCATTAAGTACCCTTTGCCTCCTACATGCCGCCACCGTCCCCCCCTCCTCCTCTCAAAACAAAACTAAAAAGTTCAAATTAAATATACCTCTGATAGTGCCGAATTTGCTCCTTCTGATATATACGGGGGCGGATTTACATTGGTTCACCGGTCATAATAAAAAGTACTTTTTATTTATTGACTGATTTATTTGCATGAAGCAGGAATCTAAATGCGCTTTTTTCCTAAAACAGTCGTTATACCAGGGTTTTGTTTCATATGTTGTGATGGTTGATGAAGGGATCAGTTTTCTGTACACAGAAGGATTCAGTGAACCGCTTAGCTGGTGATATACATGCATATGTACATATACATAACCAGACATACACATATACACTAAATAGGTTATAGCTTTTTATAACCTTTGCTCCTATAGCCATACATAAAGACTTGATAATGGTCATAACTGCAACACTATCCGTACTGAAAATCTGCCAAATCTGTCTGACCTTACACTATACATCACCACCGTCCCCAGCCTCACTTGCAGTGGGTTTACTGGTGAGCTCGAGCGCCATTGGAGGGTCACGAGTCAACACGCAACCCAGGAGCTATATATAACTTTAAATCATCGTCTTTCTAAGACTCGCAATCAGTGCGGGGGAAAGAGAATAAATGTGAGAGGCAAAGCCATGGACAATCAGATGAAGTCATTCTGTGTGGGTGGAATGAAATCGGAGACATCGGAGGGGGGTGCTGATGAGGACCGCTCGGCCAATGTCATTTTGTTTAGATAAAGACAGAGGGAAGAGTCAGGGGATGGCAACTCCGTGATTGATTCTGGTTCTCTTGATTTCCCCAAGCTGTAGAATGCGACCATTTTGGAGAACTGGGAGCAGAGGCGCACTTGAATGATAACTTGGATTGCAATCAAAGCGCAGGCAAATGACACAGAATGGAGGGCAATTCAGATTGTATCCCACTAAGTTTTCAATCAGGAAGATACTGTGGAATTAAGAGATTAAAGAGCGCATGCATTCATTACAACATCCCTTCTCGCCAGAACACGGATCGGAAACCAGCGGTAACCAGGCAAGTGCTTGGAAATGACCTCTGTACCGCAGCACTAGTGCTCAGCAGTGCTAGGAGTGCTTCTTGAAGAAAGAGTTGTAGTGATGGCAGAAATGGTATACTTAAAGCACTGTATGCAGGTGTTGAGTGCCAGAGGTTGGCAGTTTTTTGTGTGATTATTTGGACCAACCTGTGGTGAACTGGCCTTTCATCTTCTGAAAGACGGGGTCCTGGGCTGTTGCCTGCGCCCGGCGTGCCAGGGACTCCGAGGCAGCGCTTGAGAACATGGTGGAGACATTGGAGACGTTCTCCAGGCCAACGCCGAAGGTGCTCACCAGCTTCTTCACAAAGTTGAGCGTGTGGGGAGTGATCTTGGCGTCCGAGACGGCGCCGCTCTTCTCAAACGCCACAGAGTAACACTTGGCCAAGCCTTGCTGGAGCTGGCGCAGGACCTGACAGAACAAAGGAAGTGGGGAGGGGAGGGAAAGGGAACATGGGGACAAAAGAGAGGGACAAGTGGAAGGGTATGAGAGGGGGCATGAGAAAAAAGATGAGGGCAGAGAGAAAGGGAGATACACAGGGACAAAAGGGGAGAAGGTAGGGGGGAAAGGGAGACCAGAGAGAAACGGAGACAGTGATGAAAAAGCAAAAGTTGGGGTAGAGGGACGGGAAAGGGCAAAGAGGAAGAAGGGAAGAGAGAAACCTGGTCAGAACAAAAGCACACACAGGGGCATCTCAAAACACTTATTCATTACAGATACTTACAGACTAATGAAACTCAATCTTATAGATCTCCATCTTTAACACTGGGTTACCTGAGAAGAAAACGCATACCGACATCACCTGAAACTGGGCACAAAACCAGCACCACTGCGGTGCTGACAAGACGGGTCTGAGAGAAAGCCAGGCACAAATATTCCTATTCCTGTGTTCCTGTTCATGTTATACACAAGGAAATTATCACGGTACACACTGAGAGGATCTTGTTACAGAGTGACAAATCATCATTACCCTCCCAGGACCTCCCGAGATAATCTATATTCCCTTTGAGAGACGCACCTCAGCAAATCTGCATCGACCCCCTAAGGGTCACGTTCCCATACACTGCTGTATATTACCAGTGCAAAGCTACAGGGAAGCACTGAAACAAAGTGAGAAAATTACCTCAAGTGAAGAGCTTGTTAAAAGATCACCTTGCAATATAAGGCAATTACACAATTCCCTGAGAACTTTATTATTCTTTTCTTGGGGGGCGGAGGGGGGCGTAGAGCAGTAAATTTAAGGAGCTATTCACTAGTTTCATTTCACTCTTTAACTAGTGGGACATGATTGCTGGCTTTTTTCAGCTCTGCTCTACAAATTGGAAGACTGGAGGAACTGCTGCAAGAAGTAATAATGACTCAAAAAAGGGGAGGGATGGAGAGAGAGAGAGAGAGAGAGCAGGATAAGAAATAACTGCCTGTGATTCTGCAAAAACAAATGCTGTAATGACTTCAAATGACACACACCGGGCTCCTTGTGCGACGTTCCTAGCCGATAAATTGCACCATGTTTACCTGCCGTTGCTTCTGTGCAGCCGAGACGAATGCTATCTCAGAGTCCTGAGTGACTCCTGCTTTCCGTCCCTTGCCAAAGTAAGCATCGGAAATTGAATACGCCGCAAGTGATGGCGAATTAATGCTAAATAAGCCCTTTATGACACAGAGATAGAAGATATTTGCTGTAATAGTCAGTCTCGCTTAGCCGCCCCAGCCTGCCTGCCAGTGTCAGAGATGCACAGACATCAGGGGACAAGTGACAGTTGCAAGGTTCAGACAGGTGACCTTGTGAAGAATTAAACCCCGACCGCCTGCCCCCAAGTACAACAGCGGCAGACAAGGGGGGGGGTGGGGGTAAAATAAATAAATAAACCTCAATACCTCCATCTCCACCCAGCTCAGTCCATCTTCACTTCCAGCAGTCATGAAGTCTCTAAGGGACTCATTAGCGCCTTACTGCTTAAGTAATTGGCTGCCAGCTGTGCTGTATGGTTAATGTGAGCGGCGACGTACAGCATTTGCAGGTGACAGCGGTACAGTGAACCACAATGGTTCCTGGTGCCCTGTACTATATCTAGTGTTCTGATCAAGCCTGGTTTGAGAACCACACCAGATCAGAATGTATGCAAGATTCAGCGGAACCCCATGTGATAACAGGTTGCTAATTGCATTCTCGGTTTCAGTTCCAGCAGTCACGTATATAAGCGTATCTATTCTTAAAGTTGAAGCAAACTGTATTTCTGTTACTCTATATACTTTGCTGAACCAAAACCATTTTAATAGCAGATGATTAGCTGCTGCCACCCAAAGGCTTGAAACCACAAGGGGTTTACGAGACTGTGCTTCCAGACAAATGTTAATTAGTCCGTAGCTCTTTTGCGAGGGCATTCACAACAGCAGGGATGCCTCACCTCCTCATGCCAGTTCTCCCTGAACCACACCATCTGATCCACGATGCCCTCCAGTGAGGACAGCAGGGTGGGGTGGAGCTCCCTCTGCATGTGCATGATGCGACTGCAGCGCCACATGGGGGCGGTGGCACGGATGGGCCCGGGGTCGGCCGAGTGGGGCTGGGCACCGACCAAGCTGGGCTGCTGCTGGCCTGAGTCTGCACACAGGTAGATGGAGAAAGAGAGATGAAGACAGACAGAGAGAGAGAGAAGAGGGGGGTCAAGGATTATTTACCAGTATGTCTTACTCTATTAATGTGCTGTTTGCTGACAGTCATTCAATACATACTTCAGACAAACAACAATTTGTACTTGAACAAGAGAAAGATCAGAACAGTCTGGACTACTGTGATGGAGAGGGGACGCCGGCCACAGAAAACATAAGAGTGAAACAAAAAACAAACCAACAAACATAATTAAAGGTTTGCAATATTGGATTGAAAGAGCAATTATAGTGCCAGCTGTCACTGTCTTCCTGTACACCTCCATCTGAAGTCTCAAGCCTTGCCCGGATGCATGCTGGCTCAGTTGGCAGTTCAATATTTAGTAAGAAAGTAGCAGTCTGCTCCGGCTATGCTGTTGCCCGGGCCACCATGACACCCAACGTGCCAGGCCTAGCCCTGCGGAGCACGCCACAGACGGACTGGCAGACTCACCGCTTTTATAGCGTTCCCGCTGCTCGATCTTTAGTGTCAGGTACAGCGTGCGGATGGGGAAGTACACGGCCTGCGGATACACTCGCCCCACCTGGAGGGAGCAGGGCAGAAACACAGGAGGAAAGAGGAGTGAGACTGAGAAAGTTATGGGCCCTGTTCTGAAAGTGCACACATCCTGACAGAAAGTAGTCAGTGGTTTAACACTGTGCCCTACAGAGCATGACCCGAGGGTCAAACTGCCATCATGAACGCATCTCCGAAGCCCATGAGCAGTCACTGGATGCAGAGGAAACGGTTTTTAATACTCCGGGGAGTGATGTCATCGTAAATAGCAACATCCTGTTTTGAAATGGATGCATACATTTTATGGAGTCAATTTAGAACTAAACCTACTGCAGTCAGGAAGGAAGCGGCAATTTCAGAAAATTAAACACATTTAAAAACAAGGGCCATGCTGAACAACAGCTCAATTGGAACTTTTTCCCATAAGAATTATAAAAAATATAAAAGCAACATACAACGCATTCAAATGCCTGACAGGAGAAGGACCAGTTGCTCTCAAACAGAGATGTTCTCTTGACTGTACTGATGAAGCGACCAGGGGAAATTTTTTCCAGAAATGAGAGCATTGTAGGGAGGAGTTGGAAGAAAATAACAACAACACTACAGCACTAAATGTTTAGGTTTAAAAATCATTTCCTGTTTTTCTGTTTGCCTGCCTTCAAATGTTGAATATTTCCAGATAACATGTTTCGTCTCCACACCCATCACACACACACAACAGATGTCTCCTGTCATGGACATCACAAGTGCCTGCAGGACTCCAAACTATGGAACAAAGACAGACTGAGGGAGAGACAGAAGTAGAGAAGAAAAAAGAACAGTCAGAAAGTAAAAAAAAAAAAAAAAAGTCAAAAGAAAATGATAGAAACAGAAAGAAACAAACCAAGGAGAGAGAGAGAGGGAGAAAGGCAGGAAGTGCTTGTTTGCTATTACAGTCACACAAACCGGATGATGATTTTAATCATGGGGATAATTCGTCTCGTCTCCAGAGCTATCCATTACAGTACACAGTCAGAATCGCGGCTCGCAGGACTTCATAATAAACCACCTCACTGCCTCCTATCACAGGCTAATTGGTTCTGCCTCCTGCTTGCTGCTGACTTAGATAAACCTGTCAGCTCGGAGATCAGAGAGCGGAGGAGAGCGCCGCTGTCAGGGCATTGCTCTCCCCCCGAGACCATACTGCAGACCAGGCCGGTGGCAGAGGCTGCAGGGACACACACTATATCAATACAGGAAGGATTTGCTTCGTTGACCTTTATTTTATTAATTTAGGAGTCACATCACTGACTCCAATACATTTGATAATCTAAAGAGACGTTATTAATGGATCATTATACCTATACATGGTGGATCCATTAAATCGTGGTGATCTAAAGGAAAATATTAGGGGGACATTTTTGTGTTTCCATAATGTTTGAGGCTAAGTTGAGGGTTGGAGAATGGGTCAGGGACATTTCTAATGCTGTACCAGGGGTTAAGTCAAGTTAAAGCTAAGGGTAAGGTACAGGCTTTACATTTTTTTAAATTATGCAAATATGTTATATAAAATGCATGGTAAATTTCCAAATGTCTCCATAATGAAGGTTACATGGTTATGTGTATTTTTGCATGCATGCATGCATGCTTGGAATAACAAGAAGAAATAGAAAAAGAAAATGAATGGACCCGAGAACAAATTACAATTTGGGACTCCACTGGACAAAGGAAGCTATTGAATGGATCCCAAGAGATGAAAAAAAGACCTAGACAACAACCACATAGAAGATGGGGAAATAAAATCATGATCTTTGCAGGCGTGACATGAAAAAGGGAAGCTATAGATCGAAGCGAGTGGAAACATCCTGGGGAGGAGGATCGATATAGGCTGATGGTGATGGGGATATGTGCACAGTATTATTACTTTCTGCAAGCAAACATTCAAATAAAATCAAACAATCAATATAAATATATCCATACTACATTTCCCCTACATTAACAACTGCAACATTTCCAGACATTCCCGCTGCCGTGTTCCATAGAAATCAATGGAGCGGCTGTCAAATGTTTACACACCTTCGGTATTAACTCATCTCAGTCAACTGGAAAACATTCAGGTTCTCCAGGCTGGGTTAGTGTTCAACAAACACCCGTCAGATATCACAGATAAAAGAGTGTCATTCAATAATCAATATTCACTAAACAAATTGATTCCCCAAAAAACACTGTTGCAAACAAAGGGCAGGAATTCTTCTGACAACAACCCTACTGACTTGATCTAGGTGTTATACATCTCCTAACACAGTGTTTATAGTACCGGCCTCAGAAGGGCAAAAAACTGAAGTGCGGAAACTGCACATGGAAGCAGAACAGAAGGGCGCTGTAAATGTTATACTAACGAGGGGAAGAAAGACGTGATTACCTCATACATTATACAGTCCCAAAGTATTTCAGGTCATGTCCTTAAAATAAATAAATAAATCCATACATGCATACATAAATATATACATAAAAAAAAAAAAAAAAAGTTGTCCCTTCCTCTCTTGCACAAGTACGACTTCTACAACGCTGGCTTGCCAGCCAACACCGAAGCATCAAAAAGGACAGCTAATTACAATATCTGATATCCCATTACAGGATAATTCAGTAGCCAGCACAATGTGAGAACAGCTAGATAGTGTTTAAAGGAGATAAGTAGCAATATAAGAGGAAGAGAGTAGGCCTTAATGACACCAGCAAGGTCTTAAGAGAGGCCACAGCCCTTCTCAGGTCTCGGCGCAGAGCTGTTCCGCAGGCCATTAAGCAGAAACCCGAAACCTCTGCATCGCTGAGAGGAGTGTGGGGAACAGGCCCTAAAGGGTAAGAGACACCTCCTCTCGCGGCTATCCCGAGAAACAGACAAACGGTCATTAATGCTAAGCTTGGGCTGCAGAGTGGCCCATAACAAGAACAGCCATCTCTATCTTGAAGAAGGGCGAGTGTGTGTTGGTGTGGGCGCATGTGAGGGAGAGTGTAAGAATGTGGGAGTGTGTGTGCACATGTGCATGTGTATGTGTGTGTGTTTGTTAGAGAGAGAGAATGTTTAAGTACAGGTATGTGTGTGAGAGAGAGTGTAAGCATGCATGTATGTGCATGAGAGAGTGCAAATGAGTGAGTGAGAGGGAGTGTAAGTGTGCGCGCGTGCGTGGGGGGAGCTGGCAGCTCTTTCCCCTCCGAGATTGTGTTCAAAGCGCCTAATTTCTCCTGCATAAATATTTCATGTTTTTTTTTTTTTTTTTTTAAGATAATGCTGCAGACCAAACGACACAGAAATTAATTATTTAAGTACATTTTCAAAAAAAAAAAAAAAAAAAAAAAAGGAAATCGATGCACACTAACGAAGCCAGTAGGTAGTTGAGGGAGAATTTTAGAAACAGCGGCGATGAAGAGCTTAACCCTGGTCCCAGTATGCCTTCGGCCATTAACAACGTAGGTGCCGCCCAAGTTAGAAACAAACAAAACCTTAAAATAGATTCACAGATTAACAGCTCGAACACACCATCTATCCCCCTTCACCTAATTGTGAATCAACCAGCAATGTCTGTTTAAACTTTCTAATTATAATTTTACAGTGGAAAAGGAAGAGAACATGTGGGTCTGTTATACGCAGAGGAATTACGGATATTAACATAAATTATCAGGGAGTATTGAGGTGTAAAAGCGATCTACAGAAAGGATCTAGGTTTGGTTTGGGGGTGGGGGTGATTTCAGTAAGGTGTTAAAGGTGTCCGTTAGTCTTTGTTTTCTCTTGTTCTCTACCAGGTGCATTTGTTAAGCAAGCCTCAAAAAACTGACTCCTGGAAAGAGTGAAAGAGAAAGGCTTTTTCTTGCTCTTTGAAGTTCAAGTGCTTTCAAATTACCCAGAAATAATATGCTATTAAGAATGTGAATTAGTCCCCAGTTTAATTACAAGTTCTGTTCCAGTGGCAGTCGGTTGTTTGATATTAAAAGTGAAAAAAAAGAAGAGAAAAAAAAGGGAAAAAGCTTTCTAGGGAGGCAAGAAAATAAAATTTCCATCAATGAAAATGAAACTCATCTGAACGCTTAATTGGATAAATGGAATTTGCTGAAGAGCGGCTTCCTTGGGAATCAATGTGGCACATTAATCTTGATTCGTCTCGGATGCCTCTCAAACAGACAGACAGAGACGGACATACAGACACACACAAAAAGAACCCAGGAGAAAAAGAAAGGTACGGACAAACGGACACCTGAATTACAGAAGAGAAAGATGTTGAGAAAGCAGAGCAAAAACAATGTGCTCCCCTCTCAACGTCATCAGTGAGAGTGAGAAGCAAAGGGTTCAGGCCTCACCTGGCTGATGAGGTTGAGAAGGGGCTTGCCCTCTGAGCCTACTAGGCAGGTGAGGAGCTGAGGAATCCAGGCCAACCACTGTATGGGAGGTACACCGATGCAGTATTTATCCACTGCGTCAGCCAGGGTGTTCTTGTCATCAAAACTGAGCAGCCAGAGGACCTGCAAGCATAGAGAGAGAGAGAGAGAGGGAGAGAGAGGTGGAGAAAGGCAAAGGGGGTGAGAGGAAAAGGGAGAGGTGGAAAGAGAACAAGAGATGGAAGAAGTGGGTGAGACATAGGGAGGCAAAATGGAGGGGAGAGAGAAGGGGGAAGATGTCAATTAGAAGAATACTTCCACAAACTAGACTTCAGGATCAAATATTTATACGTCCTTGTGTATCAATATATAGGCAAAGGGTTAGGTGATCCAGTTCCCCCATGGCCACAGGTTTCTGCTTTTCATTCCATCTCCTGTGTAATTGACTTAATTGAAGTCATTATGAGGACAAGATGTTCAACCCCCTGTTTATTCAAGGGCTCAATCAGTTGCTAATTGATGGAATTTGGAGTATTTTCCAGATCAGAAAAAAAGAGAACAGACATCTAAACACTGTAGTAGGACAGGTGATTATTGTCACGTTATGCAAGATGCGTTTAGCTTCAAGGTGACTGTATCCCTTCTACATTTCGTGTGACTCACAAGTCAAAACAATACCCCCCCATTCCATCTTTCTTTCCATGCAGGGTTAAACACCCGCCCTTCAATAAATGAAGAGCTTACTGGTGTGCTTCGCAAATACTGGATGACTCACTGTTTGGACAGCAAACAACAACAACGAAAATAAAACAATCTGTCTTCAAAGACTTTGCACAGCCACAAAAGAGATGGGCAAACTCAGGCTGATGCATGGAGGGCTGAAATGAGTGAAAATAAAACTAAATAAATAAACAAAGGAAACATTTTGGCACATCACAGACTGTTACACAACCTGGCAAAAGGCTTCTTTTGTTTTTCAAAGGTGAACTTGATAGTATTTTAACCAGATTGTGATTATAGAGTTTGATGCTGTGAAGGATCCTGATTTTTCTTCTTCTCCGCATCATGCCACTGGAGAAAAAAATCGAGAGGAGATCCCGGCCAAACTTGAGACCCACAGATCTCATTGTGTTGGGTTTGTCTGGCAATATGCGGGTGTTCTGGAGTTTAAGCCATTTTGTCAGTCACTCAGTGAGAAAAATTTCAGTGACCTCTCCCTGGACAGTGGCTACATCTAAATATATTAACACCTGATCTTGCTTGGAGATGGGGTAGCCACACAGCTTGGTAATTACTGGTAATCGCCATGCATCCGTTCTCATTTATTACAAACAAATTTGCTGTGCTCTCACCACAGAAAAACACACACACAGACACAGAGGTGTCCTCTCTCTATGATTGCAGTATCCACAAACCCACATAAAAGCTTTTTCCCCATCTCCCAGGAATGAGAAATTCCAGCTAGAGAAGGAAACTTGTGATTATAACACTTATTTGCTGTAGTCACACACAGCTTATTTGCATGATGCTGTATTCCACCTATGTTTGTGAAACATCTCTTTCGGCGCTATGTCACTTTTGCACAATGCCACTCTACACCAGTTGTTGGAGGCTAATAGCATAGTTGTGGTATGGTGTGGACAAAGCTGTAAACAAGCGAGGAGAAAAACACATAAAAACATAAACAAACAAACTTTGTTTGAAACTATATCTGCTTTGAAAGCTGAACACTGCCAAGACAGGACCCTGTAATGGCCTACATCTTAAAATATCCTTGTTGTCTAATCTACAGTGAGGGAAAAAAGTATTTGATCCCCTGCTGATTTTGTACGTTTGCCCACTGACAAAGAAATGATCAGTCTATAATTTTAATGGTAGGTGTATTTTAACAGTGAGAGACAGAATAACAACAAACAAATCCAGAAAAACGCATTTCAAAAAAGTTATAAATTTATTTGCATGTTAATGAGGGAAATAAGTATTTGATCCCCTATCAATCAGCAAGATTTCTGGCTCCCAGGTGTCTTTTATACAGGTAACGAGCTGAGATTAGGAGCACTCTCTTAAAGGGAGTGCTCCTAATCTCAGCTCGTTACCTGCATAAAAGACACCTGTCCACAGAAGCAATCAATCAATCAGATTCCAAACTCTCCACCATGGCCAAGACCAAAGAGCTGTCCAAGGATGTCAGGGACAAGATTGTAGACCTACACAAGGCTGGAATGGGCTACAAGACCATCGCCAAGCAGCTTGGTGAGAAGGTGACAACAGTTGGTGTGATTATTCGCAAATGGAAGAAACACAAAATAACTGTCAGTCTCCCTCGTTCTGGGGCTCCATGCAAGATCTCACCTCGTGGAGTTTCAATGATCATGAGAACGGTGAGGAATCAGCCCAGAACTACACGGGAGGATCTTGTTAATGATCTCAAGGCAGCTGGGACCATAGTCACCAAGAAAACAATTGGTAACACACTACGCCATGAAGGACTGAAATCCTGCAGCGCCCGCAAGGTCCCCCTGCTCAAGAAAGCACATGTACAGGCCCGTCTGAAGTTTGCCAATGAACATCTGAATGATTCAGAAGAGAACTGGGTGAAAGTGTTGTGGTCAGATGAGACCAAAATCGAGCTCTTTGGCATCAACTCAACTCGCCGTGTTTGGAGGAGGAGGAATGACCCCAAGAACACCATCCCCACCGTCAAACATGGAGGTGGAAACATTATGCTTTGGGGGTGTTTTTCTGCTAAGGGGACAGGACAACTGCACCGCATCAAAGGGACGATGGATGGGGCCATGTACCGTCAAATCTTGGGTGAGAACCTCCTTCCCTCAGCCAGGGCATTGAAAATGGGTCGTGGATGGGTATTCCAGCATGACAATGACCCAAAACACACAGCCAAGGCAAGAAAGGAGTGGCTCAAGAAGAAGCACATTAAGGTCCTGGGGTGGCCTAGCCAGTCTCCAGACCTTAATCCCATAGCAAATCTGTGGAGGGAGCTGAAGGTTCGAGTTGCCAAACGTCAGCCTCAAAACCTTAATGACTTGGAGAGGATCTGCAAAGAGGAGTGGGACAAAATCCCTCCTGAGATGTGTGCAAACCTGGTGGCCAACTACACGAAACGTCTGACCTCTGTGATTGCCAACAAGGGTTTTGCCACCAAGTACTAAGTCGAAGGGGTCAAATACTTATTTCCCTCATTAACATGCAAATAAATTTATAACTTTTTTGAAATGCGTTTTTCTGGATTTGTTTGTTGTTATTCTGTCTCTCACTGTTAAAATACACCTACCATTAAAATTATAGACTGATCATTTCTTTGTCAGTGGGCAAACGTACAAAATCAGCAGGGGATCAAATACTTTTTTCCCTCACTGTAATAGTTGTCAAAATTTAAATATACACTAACCATTACATCCTAGGTGTTTTTTCTTTTTTCTTATTGAGACAACACACTTCACCAGTCCCTTCCAGTTAATGTGTGACTCGGTAACAGTAAGGAACAGCAGCGAAAGCAAGAGATCCTAATTAGTTTCCCTCAGTGTTTCAGAGGGGGTTATTTTACAGTGAACTGGGCTGTCACGATGACGTAAGGTAAGCCAGCATGGTAGCGCTTCTCCCCAATTGAATTTCAGCCCATCGATAACATGCCACCCGCAGAAAAACCAGGGCCAAATCGGAGACACAACTGGGGAGACCTCCGTCATGCTCCGTTTGTTTAAAGAAATAATCTGTTGATAGATTTCCTTAGGTCTCAAAGTGGGGTACGAATGTGGGTTTAATAGCAAAGATCTGGGCTGTTTTAATCTCAATCATATTTTTTTATAGAAATAATAATAATCCTAATAATGATGATGATAGTAGTAGTAATAGTAGAATAGAAGCAATATAATCTTAGATGGTCATTGAACAAAAATACACCTTTTTAAAGAGATGAAAACAGGTTCATTTAAACCATTTCAACCAAAGGGTTCAATTTGTCGTTAAGAGCTCAGTTGGAATGAAACCCTGAAGACTGACAAGCACTGGGAATCGGGAGAATTGAGTGACCACAATACAGTGACTCTTAGCATCTGACTCCGCAGCCCCCCAAACCAGTGTTCTTCAAAATGAGCTTGTCCGGGGTCAGGGCACTTCATTGAAGTTATTATTCACTTAACCCCCTTTGCTAGGTCTAAGGCAAGTGATGATTCAAAAGGGCGGAGGATCTGCTGGAACCTTCTGGCCTGTGACTAGATACGGGATACAGCGTTCTTTAAAGTCTAGTCAAACTTAAGTGTTTTTAAGGGTAGATTCAAAAGATACTGCAGTTCCCAGGTGGCATCAGTGGCCAGTTGGCCTGGATGGGATTGAAGGGAAAATGGAGCCTATAACCTTGAGGTCAACAGTTGTGTTTCATAATAAATAATCCCTGTAGTGACTGTAATTGATTGCAAAAGAAGGAAAAATTATCTTCTATCTTCTTGTGGATCAGCGGATTACTAATCCAACAAATCACAACCATTCTTACAGGTCAGGAGCTCTCAAGGACCTCTGCCACGCACGCCACCCAGGAGAACCCCCCCTCCTGCTCCTTAGGGATTTGGAGACAGTGGGGGGTCGCAGCTAAATATACCAGGACACACATAACGGAATTCAAACTGGGAAGGAAACAGTCAGCTCTATCTCAGCATGCCTTCTCCCTCCTTGTCTGTATCTCTCATCCATTCTCTCTTTCTCTCTCTATCACTCCCCCCATCTCTCTGTCTCCTCGGAGAAACAAGAGCTTCAAGATTCAATAATGACTTGACAAGCCCATACTTAAGGAATTAGTTATCTGGGAGTAACTGCTAAGGTTTTTTTAAGTTTTGTACTATTCTCTGCAATGGCAACAGTGTTCAGCCCTCACTACATTTACAACAGCATCTATTTTTGATTTTATCCAAACGGCACCTGAAAAATTGACACCAATTGAAAAAACAGCCGGTTAGGTTTTAAAATGCATGCCAACTGGGAGAAAAACATGAATTCTTAAGAGCCCCCCAGGAGACTGAAGTTGGAAAGAACCCGTGTTTGCAGTGCACCAGACATTCTCCATCAGTGGTGGAGGCACCAGTCAACAGAGGTGCACCACCCCCAAAGATAGGTGCAGGGACCCCCCATCTCACCTTAGCCAGGTACTTGCGGGACTTGCTCTCATTCTGGTGCCGGCAGGCATGCAGGTAGCAGGTGATGGCGGAGACGCCCTGGTGCAGCTGGCGGTCCTTCACAAAGATGTTCTCCAGGTAGTCACCCCACATGGCCCAGGCTTTGACAAGGACGTCGTGCATCTGCACCGCAGCCGAGAAGGCCTTGTTCGCCTCGTCTGACCTGTAGGGTGGAGGGGGGGGTGGGTACAGAGTTAACAGGGGAGACCACAGAGTCCAGTACCTTAAGATGAACCAGTGGTGCCTGCAGGGAAACCCATCCTATCTGAAATCCCCACATCCCTACTGCATCCCAAATTATGATCATGCACAACCCATTGCTTTAACCTTCACCTTCTCAATCTCCTTTCTAAACAGGCAGATCACCAGCATGCCCAATTCAATGTTTTGATTTGGGGTAAGCAGCTGTGAGTGATTATAAGGATGGAAGTGATATTCCCATGGCACAACATTGGGGAGTGTTCCCAGGTTTATACAGCTGTAGGTTCCTGTATATTACCCATTACAAGGAGGTGGATGTTTCATGCTTTTGAATGAGTTTGCACAGACAGATACACACACACAGTTTTTAACAATATCAATATATTTGAGCTCCCCCTGAACAAGTTTCTGTTACTTTTTGTGATAAATCATTAAAATAGACAGAACTGAGCTCCTTTGCAAGTGATTCTTTAACAAACTTTACAGTGGAAAAAGGAAAAAAAAAACCTCAACCAATCCAGCTCCTAATTACCATTTCACACTCACAATCGTCTGCATTTTCTAATCCTTTAATGACATGCAGAAGAAAAAAAAATGAAGGGGGCTGTATCCTTGTGAGAATGTAACACTTTCCGTGTAGAACGGTGTTGATGGTGTGAAAACTTTGCCACCTCAGCGCTTTCAGAAAAGATAAAAAAAAAAAAAAGAAAAACCTGCAGTTTAAATAATTCTGTATTAAATCACTGATGACCAGAAACGGTTACACTGCCTTGCTCTCTTTCTGTCAGACTGTGATTAAATGGAGAAATCACTGGCATGTACTTAGTCTCCCAGTAGCTTCCTCTCTGGCTGAGGCGATGAAATGTGTACAATAGCTCTTCACAACGGCATTGTCTGCAATGACTTGGGGAGTTTCCAATGACAGGGGAAGCAGACACATCCACCAGGCTGTGAATTTACACATGTCCTAATGATTATATTTGGCTTCACCTCATAATAAAGACCAAGATCCCCAAGTACAGTGCTGGAGAGGCACAGTGTTTTCAGCATCTTTGTGCCAGCCTTGTTTTCACCTATTTCAAGCCTTAATTGCACTAATAATAATATCAGTTGGTTCTCATGCACCCTGTTCAGCTCTTAAAAAAATGGGAAGTTCTAACATCTAAAGAACGTTTGCTCTATAGTTTAGGAAACACAGAGGGACAACAGACAAATACCAAAAGACAGCGGTTCAGTGTGTTGAACACAGTGTTGAGCTATGGGCGATTCCTTCGACAGTGCCGTTTGTATTGACTCAGTCTCTGAAAAGGGGGCAGTGCCGGGTTATCCTCCAGCTTTGTGACATGATATAGTCATGCGTGTAGATTTACAGGCCCTCGTAATAAAACTGAGCATCTCCAACATTGACAACATGTACGGGTGCTTTTCAAAAAGCCCCAACTCTGCATCACACGTGAAGCGCAGTAGTCTATTATCAGTAGAGCAAGGCCTGTCCTGTTCATTATTGACAATGTCGTATAAGTAACTAACATATGAGACTGATTAAGCAGATTATTGGTAACGGGTCATTTAAGTTAACAGGGGGGAATCAAGAAAACAAAAATAAAGTCTTGGGGATTTCTTCCCATGGACGTTAACTTGTAGGACACTCTGCCATTGCCTATTTAATCAAAATTTAAATCCAGATAACAGTGTGAAGCTCAGCATTGCATGTGATCTCTGGTGCAAGGGGTCAGAAGGTCAAGTTAGGCTTCATACACACAGACAAGTCTGACCCTCATCCTTTGCCATGGCCCTCTTCCCCTGAAACGGCCGTATCAATTTTTGCCCATGTGGGGCCCATCCCCCCCACAAATGCCCGATTATGCTGTTTGCATTCCTGTGGTGTGAAAAGGTAATGATTACATTAAGTGCTGCTGAGGTTATGGAAAAGTTCTGCTGATACGGAGATTTCACAAATGACTATTGAGTTAATTATTCTTCTAGGCACATTTAATAACCATCCTCCTTCCCTGGAGGGCAGCAACAATTTGAAGAATTATGAACTGAACTGCAGACGCTCTACGGGGCTCTGAGACCATGAGAGCGAGGGAGACGGTGTTGCAGTGGCATCTGCCTGGGCTGTCACTCGGCAGAGCTTAAAGGACAGCGCTTCAATCTGTCCTCCACTGACAGACAGGCGGACAAGTCGACAGGTGTATTTTCCTAGGGGATCGTCCTACACAGTTCCTTTACCGTCCCAATTTTGGAATGCGGAGATGTAAATCAGCTATCCACCTGTACTATTACGTAGATGACAGCACTCTGATCGCAAGCTTTTACTGCCAGGGCCACTGGCACTCTCATTCTGACCACAGGCAATGTGATGGGTCATCAGAAAAAGAATGCAGGAAGGCTGGTGACGACAGTATATGAAAGTTTGTACAGGTAAACCTATGCACAGATTTGTTATAGCACAAATGTATTAAATTAATTTAAAAAATAAAATAATTACAATATGAAAACTGAAACGCACTCTTGCCTTGCATAGGTAGATGGCATAGCGGTTTAAAAGAATGTTCAGTTGTGTAATTGAAAAACAAAATTATTCAAAACTGCAGTGAATCAAATATCAAGCAAAGTGCATGCTCCCTGCAGTCAGACTGAATCCCCCATCACCTTGAATAAAGTGTTGACAACAGTATATCTGTTTAGCTTCATTATTTTAGTTCTAAAAAATTAAATGAGAGCGAGACAGAGAAATTAAAAAGGAACACAATTATGATAATTATGGACCCAAATCGAGTCGGAGGTGAAAGTGTTGAGAGATTTTAAATGAACTCGGGCAGCTTACAATTAGAATGTTGTGAGTTTACTATTATAATTTTTATTAACAGCATGTTTATATAAATATTGAACTAATTTTCATCTTCGTTTTCACGTTTATGAAACCTTTTTTTTTCTCGACCACTTTTAGCACAGATTTTGTTTAGTACAAATTGTTCCGGAACCTCTCTCTCATGTAAAGCTAGATTTAGCTGTACTGCATTTTGTACTTGTAGTTCACATCTACTAGGCTGGATATTGTTGTATACTGCACTTATTGTCTTTGACTGTATTATGTAATGCTTTTGTGAAGTGTTTCTTGTTACAACAGTCAACTAAGGTCACCCTGCTAAGAAACAAATAAGTAGAGAAAAGTTTTTTTTGACAGCACAGGAGACAACATATGAGGATTTACTAAGACTTCCTAGTACAAGCGGCCACTAAGTCCGGGACAAAGTAGACACAAAGCTATCTGAAACTGGGGTAACCAGGGCCTGTGGGGAAAAAACCCTTTTGGATCAGGACCTTGAGTACAATCACTCATCATTATTGAGAGAAAGCTTCAGAGCTCATCTTTTAAAATGGTCGTGGATACAATCTGCAAGAGGGGAAGCAAGAAGAAAAAAGAGCAGTTTAATTGGAAATGCCGATTTAAAAGCAAATGCACTAAGCCGGGGAGATTAGGAGAGGAACAAAAAAAGGAGGGAAAATATATCAGGGATTCTTCGTCCAATTGGGATTGAATGTTGTTCAGTAAAACCCTGACCTTCAAAGAGGAAACCACCTCATAGGGAGTGGGACTAGCACAAAACGTAAAAGCATATTTTTCCAAATCCCGCTATAAATGGTAAAAGGAAAGACTAATAGCCGCAGGGATCAGTGGAGGGGAGTAGGGTCAAGTGGGGACACCAATCACTCTGTAGCTGCAGGCACTAATTCCTCTAAACAAGACTGGAGCTGTGTAATCACCGTGAGAGCCAGATTTGACTTCTCCCACAAAACAAAGAGACAAACAAATGAAAACGTGTCAGAGCTGCATGAATTATACGGCTTGTGCCAGAACAAGAGGCACTTTTACTACAGGAATCGCCCAAAAAAATGAACTTGTTGGATATGAATGAAATCGTAAGGGTGGCTGGGAATCGCTGCTCTGCCCCGTTTAGTCTATGAGAGTTAAGTGGCACACCTTCCACTAAGGAACTGTGTTTTCAGGTGTACAACCGGAATCGCCTCAGACGGCACGGCGAGCGCCTGTCACACTCCACTCAATCCAGCGCTTCACACCCTGCTGATCGGCAAGGGAGAGGAGAGGGGAAAAAAAACAAAACACATCAGCATCAATAAGGTGCTAATGAAATGGTGCGGGTGAGTCGACCACTGCTGCAAAACTGCAAATTGCTAATCAACTGGAGATCTGTTCAGCACAGATTGCTTAAAGATTTTAGCAGAGTGTATCAGGGAGGCACAAGGAGGGGAGGGGAATAATGGGAATGGCCCAACTGTTCAGTGAAGAAGGCATGAAAATAAAATACAAATTAAGTTATGTAGGAAGTTTAGAAATGCAAAACCCTAACCGCCACCCCGAAACAATGCAAATAATAATAATGTATAGCTACACATAAAACATGCACCAGTTCCAGGCAGCGACACAGCATGCAGCTGCTTTTACAACCTTGCTTGTCAAGAGTGCGAGTTATAAAATGCCCATTTGTCCCATTTTCCAAAAATGGCTCCATGCAAACCTTCCACAAAGCGCCTTCAGGTGTCACGGGTTGCAGAACGCTACAGATTACAGTGGCAGCCACCTGATAAATTACTTACTTTATCACCGGCTTCTATTTCAAACAGCGGGCTCCGTCTCCTGTCTCTCGCTCCTCTGCCTGCCCCTGCACGCTATCAATCTTCCTGACGGAGGCTGCGACTCTCTCTCTCTCTCTCTCTCTCGTGCTCACCCTGTCCACACAGAGTGCACCGGGGGGGACTGGCAGTGCCAACTACCCAACCCTTCTCCTTGCAAGATTCAATCTACTGGCAATGCATCCCTATACCCACGCTGCCATGACTGATCCGAGTGCCAGCATGCCAGGACTGAGTCCAGGAAAAATTGAGAATCATACCAAAATGATTCTGCGGTACTATCAACAAGCTACACTATGAAATCTTATGTGGTGACCCGCCCCCTCCACAAAAAAAACGAAAATCATACAAACAATTTAGAAGCTTGCCGAGGAGACGGACGCTGATGGCGAAAGATCGATCTCCATGCCCCCCGATCCTAATTGTGCCCTTGTTTAAGCACTCTAATTATTAATCCCCTGTCATATTGATTGTTAACTGCTGCGCCGCTCACGATAATTAAATCATGTACACTGTAACTGATCGCTCGTGGAGGGCTAAAAGTAGCAAATGTTTATTTATCAGATGGGTTTTTAAATAAATGATTAACTGGGCCGAGTTGAGGTTCATTCATCCTACGAGTACACAAGTTGATTAAAATGCAGTCAGGTAGCACAGGAATTATTATTTATTGTGCGGAGACAATTAATCCACTTTACGTCTCTAAGCAAAAGGAGAGACGGGGACAGAGAGAGAAGGAGTGGAGGGATCCTGCTGGTATGAAGGCAAGGTTACCATCTCAAGTTGAACATGACAATTTGCACTACACAGGACAGACAAATATTTTGGAACTGATTTCTGTCTGAGGAGAGACAAGGACACTGTGTACCAATAATCCACCCTCGAGTCCCAAGTCACTGGTTATAAGGGGGCAAACAGGCATGGCAATCATTTGGTACCAGCTGGTATGTAGAACGATGAAGCAGGTGGTTTCACAGGCACACGATCTCATGGCCATAGAGAGCCACAAACCCGCCACTGAGCTGGAATGTTCAGTACAGGCCAAAAGTTTCAGATCACAAAAATGTACTCACTGACTGGGGTTTGTAAGATTACAGTTGGTTTCATTTCATTGCTTAGAATGAAGCCTGCGATCTGCATGCAGAGAATGCAGTCTTTCACCGCATTACAAATGAAGGGGACGCAAGCGGGACTTACTTGTTAATCTGTGCCAGGAACATGCCCTTGAGCGCGTAGAACTCGGCTGTCATTTCCTTGGTGAAGTACTTGAGGTTGGTGGACTCGATGACCTCCAAACCCTGCAGGGGAGGAAGAGAGTGAAGAAGTGCTAGAGGACCAGGAGGCCGGGCCAAATCCCCAGCCTCAGTTACATCCCCGCTCCGTGTAAGGGAGAGACTGCCGGGCCAGTGGGTGAGATTACCTCCCCTTGGCACCCCTCCTCTCACACATACAACAGGTTCGATCCCCTTTTTCAATCTGTATGACAGACAAGGGTATTTTTTTTTTCCTTTCTCCCTGCAGCAAAACTGACCACTCACACTCACAGTAAATAACATTAGACACACAGTGTGCCCACAGGGAAAAATCAGGGCACAACATTTGAATCATTTGTGACTTTCCTTTTCCTTTATTCTCCATTTGTGTTTTTGTGCAGAGACACATCCTTCCAAGTTCTCTTTCTTGCATTCCTAGCTTTGCTCATCTGCAATAAGGCATGCACGTATGAAATTGGTGTACCCACAGAGACCTCTCCTTTTCAGATAAGGAGCCTTCACACGGATATCATACAAATTATGCAGAGGTGCAACAGCATGCCAAGCACAAACACAGTCTGGTAGCTTGGCCTTGTAAATGCAGCATGCCGTGATTCAGACAGTGACGAGAAGGCTGGTCTTCTGGGGAAGTTGGTCAGTTCCAATTTTACGCCATGTTCATATTTATAAATTAGATAACAGAAATTGTTTAATTAGTTTTGCATTTTTCTTTACACTGAGGTACCCCCCCCTTCCCTTTTGCCTGTCTGTCTTAGAGAAAAACAGCTCAGTGAAGCTGGCCTTGGATGCTCCTTCATTCCACTGAAAGAAATCAGGATACTGGCGTGTGTTCAGTCTGGGGGGGGGGGGGGGAGGATCATGTTTGAAAAGCCTTTGCAGAGAGCATTCTTTCACAGTCCACAGAGCAGACTGATTAATTGAAGCAGCTGAGACAGACAAAGTCATTAAACTGATACTCGGCTTAATAAGAATCACCTTTTCAATCTTATTAGCTCTAATCATTAACATCAGATCATTTTTCTCTACTTTGCAAAACCACGGGTGCTTTAGATTCCAAAGTCTCATCTGGAGCTAGGTGAGGGGTTGCAGGAGAAAGAATTTAAAAAAAAAAATGTAATAAAGATAAAAACACCCTTTAAACTGATGCTACACGGCTTCTGCTCCTCGTATTAGATCAAAGCTGAAGCAGGGATTTGGCAAGAGCAGACCAGATGCTGTTACTCATTACTATGGGTAGTGCTCTTCTCCAAATAACACACTGTGGATTTAGGCCTGGGCTAAATCAAAACTTCAGCTTCAGGCCCATGAAGCTTTTGTCCGAGTTGGTGACGTGTGTTAAACGTGACATTTTGTCCAAGATCCCAACTTCTACAACAAAGAAGTGTCTTTACCTGCATGCACTCGTTTTTGCCCATGACCCCCGCCAGCTGCAGGTAGCACTTGACCTGCTGGCGGATCTTCTGGAAGCAGTCAACGATGGGCACGGTGGGGATGGTGTGGATGCGGCTCAGGATGTCCAGTGCCACGTTGACCAGGCCCTGCTTGCGGCCGATCTTGCCGTACTGGATGATGGCGGAGGCTGAGGCGTGGACGCCCAGCATGGCGTTGTTGGAGCTGGGGTCGTGCTGGGTGCTGTTCTCATAGGCCGTGACGATGGCTGGGGTTGGGAAAGGAGACGTGGCAGAAACAGTTATCGCCATTGACGAGACACCAGCAGCTTGGCTCTGCTGCAACTTAAAAGCTTTAGGAAACAGGATTCAAGGGTTACATTACATTACGATTTTTGTGAATCCTGGAAGATGCATTGGATACAAATGCCATAGTGCAAGACTGAGGTTTAGCAAAAAAAGTATAATTCACTCTTGTCTAGGGTAGTATTTCTCTTGCTGCCCAGGCTCAATGACAGTGTGCACCCCCTTGTGGAGGGGCTGCAGATTCACAGCAACATACCTTGGTAGTGGTGCTGCCTCCACATGAAGATGCTGCTCCAGTGCGAGAGGTCGTCGGACACGATGGGCAGCCGGTTCCTCCAGGTCTTCACCACGGTCTTCATGTCGTGCAAGCTGGTGTTGCGGCCCAGGTTGGCGGGCTGCAGGCCGGCGTTGATCTGGGCGGCTTCCTGCAGCTCGATGATCTGCTGGGCGGCCTGAGTGGCAGGGAAAAGAAGCCAACATGTGAGCACCAACCAATCCCTTTTTCCTCATGCTCCTGTAATAACTATGTGCCACCTGTGTGACCAAAGCAATATGTGCCAGCTGGCTTCTTAGAATGTATGTATGTATGTATGTATGTATGTATGTATGTATGTATGTATGTATATGTGCATGTATGAAAAAGTACAAATAAGTGACTGGGGCAGTTTTATGCATCTGCAGGACACGACGTGACTTCACCACCTTCACCCTCGAAAAGGTGAACCAAAACAGGACTGTTGAAAATCAACAACCAGTATCCTTAACGTCAAGGGCTTAAATGTGTAAAAACAATTCTGTTCTGGTTTGTGTGGTTTGCTGCAGGTTTTGTTCAGTGCAGTTGGGCTGGATTGAACTGCACTTTTTGCAATAATAATAATAAAAATAACAGCAACAGCAACAACAACAGAGCAACAATTAAAAAAAAACTAAAAACTAGCATTCAGGCTTGATATGAATACTGACTAATCCACCAATGTGTTTATAATATTGACATTAAATTAAAATAAACAAATTAAATTCATACTTTTTAAGACTGGTACATCTCACGCATTTATTCACAAAGGACCATGGGCATATGAGAGTGGGTGAGTTAAGAGGCTGCAAACCTTTTCAACCTTACATTCAGTACAACAAAATTAACTGAGAGAGTAGGGAAAGGGAAGAGCGAGAGAGAGAGAGAGAGAGAGAGAGAGAGAGAGAGAGAGACACACATACAGAGAGAAGGTGGGGGGGGACTGATAAGGACACATTCTATTCTAATCCGGGCTTTCAAAGATAAATGTCCCGAATCAGGCCCACAACTTACCAAATCACATCGCTAGAAACAAAATAAATTAGGCAATATAATATTTTTCACAATTATCTATAGTATCAGCTGATGCTACGTTATAACCTTCACTGTGTGCTCCCCATTCATCATGTAAATTTAATTTTCTCGCAGGTATTTAATCACACAGTATCTGATGGAGAAAAGTAATTACCGCCGGTCCTAAACTTATTGCCGTAACCTAGCCACTCGCTACCATCCCTGTCTTTTTAAATCGGTTTTATTGGGATTTCGTTATTTTTTTTATAATCGTATATAAAGGGGGAATTGGGGGGAAGGAGTTGTAGCTCTTTGTTTTTATAGTAAATTGGCCTTTTAAAAGGACGTTAATTAGAGGGACTGGGGTTCAGTGTGACTGTGGCAAATGTATTAACAAGTTATAATGCATTTTATAAGGATCTTAATTGAAACATTTTGAACCCAGCTCTTCAATATAAGGTCTTTGCCCTTTGATTTGTAGCCCTGCCTGTTTGTGTACAGTTGGAGGATTCACAATAGTTACTTTCCGTGGCATAGGAGTCGAGGCGGTACACAGCCCCGCATTCATTCATTCGTTCATTTCTATTTATTGGACTGCATCAATGTCTAACCATCTCTGAAAATATCAATACATAGAGTTTCATGAACCTTCAACTAAACGAATCGCCATATAAGTCAATCATAAACGAAGAGTGTGCAGACTTACTGACTACAAGTACACGTATGCATGGCTATACACACACGTACTTAAATATATCTTCTCATTAAACTTTGAAACTGTTACAAACAGGAAACTCAGGATCTCCTCACACCAAGGTGACATTTTCAACAATTTACCAAAACGAGAAAATACAGTGACCGCAGCAACCGCAGATGTGAAATGCACACCCATATGGGTGGTGGGGGAAGGGGAGAGGAAATTATGATAATTTTGTATTCTGCTTATAAATAAGTGTTGCAGATTGTGAGAAACACTGCAGGCCAATTTTTTTAAAGTCTATAATGCCTGTAATAGCCAATGTAACTGAAGATCAATTCTGCGCTAGTTTGGCTGTGTTGTGTGCCCTTATCACAGTTTAAGACAGACCCCCCCCTTGTCTGCAGCCCCACGGCTGGCACAGGGGGCACAGCTGCCCGCCCTGGCACCCACAAGGCAGTCTGGAGCCAAACCAGAGCCTGCCCAACCACTGCCATCTGCCCTGACAACTACACCAGCCAACACAACTCCCTCGGCCTCCTCTCTATTGCTGCAAAACTTCTACCTGAGCAGGGTCTCGTAACACAAATGGTATTTTAAATCTGTTTGAATAACTGATCATTAAGCTATTAAACACATAGTACATTTGGTTTTGTGTCTTCTTGTAAAGATTCCAAACTAGGCACCAAAATATATCAAATCAATAAAAAAATAAATAAATAAAAAAAAGACTTTTTATTTAACTTATCTGGACAATTTGGAAAACTTAGCATTTCCTTGTTGTGGGAGGTTTATTATAACATACAATTTGGATGGCAACCCTACTTTCAGCATACCTGCGCCGGTGGGAGTGTGCCTAGAGGAGATTGAGTGTACAATTTATCGATTATCTGATCTCTCGACCGCGGGTTTAACATCCACAGGAGGGAACTACACAGATGCCCAGGAGAAGGCGTGAGGGGCTTGCAGGAGACGTGTTTGCTACTTTGGTGAGATGGGCAGACAAATGTAATTTCAATCGTAGGAAGTTTCTATTCAGACTGCATTCAGGGAGGATCAGGGCACCCTGATCCCAGTGCAGACACTAGAGCATTAATGTCATCTATTTTGTGCCAGGGGCTGGGGGGGGTGTTTTTCCCATGTAAATGTGAACAGAGACTGACAGCTCTCTGGTACTTTGCCGAATCCTTCTTCCAGAGCGACAGTACTTAGAATTCCACAGCGCAGCGAGACAAGAGAAACAGAGTGGGAGAGGTGGCGGGGGGGCACACATCAAGTCAGAACCTTACCATTGTGAAATGGCAGATTATGTTCATGGCTTAGCTGTCAGCCTCTCAAGCCCCAATGCTAACAATGAATTTTAATAAAAGCGTTTTGTTGGAAAAGAACAATAACTTATTCGCCATTATCGTGGGGATTGTGGCTGAGGCAGAGAGGTGGAAAGAAACTCGGTCCGTTTAAAAAGATCTTTTGTTTACTGTGACATTGCCCTCTATTTGTATGGCCCTTTTTATTTATTCATTCAGAAAGATATAGATGTAGATATATAGGTAGATATAGATATATAGACAGACAGACAGACGGACAGACATACTTGACAATGGTGCAGAGCTATCCAACACTGATAATGATTTGAACGGCAGAACCTGCTACTCCTTGGGAATATGGTAATAAATGACAAAGGGTCAGACATTTCCTGGCCCCCATTATATCTCAGGAAGGCCTTTTAATATCCAGTCTCATTTTACTTTACAATAGGTGTCTAATGAGCGCTCAGCGCTGAATGTGAGGACTCTGACTCAGCAGGTGTATTACACATTTCTGCTGATTCTCAATTCAGCAGCGAAGCAGGAGACAAGCTCTTCCACTTACTCCCGATAACTTGCCAGTGTGGCGTGGTGCCCCTTTTGATTATCCCGAAACCCTATTAGACTTCAGTCTGTGCCTGACTGCATCTGCAAGCGTCAGTGCATCTCCAGCTCTATGTCCTCTTCCCTCGTGAACGTTTCCCCTCAGTAAATCAGCCCCGTAATTTGGATGTGCGGCTCATTGTTTTCCCAAGGTTACTCTGCTTCTCTGTGCTTTTCCACAGTTTGATGCATGGTTGACTAGACCACTCCATGCTTTACTTTACTGTGGACATATCCTGGTATACTACAGTCATTTCTGAAAAGGGTTAGAAAGGACACATTTGCTTGCAGGCATGCCTTTCTGAGCACAGAGGGGCGTGTGAGTGTGAGTGTATGTGTGTGGTGGGCTCACCTGCAGTAGGGGAGTGTGTACATGGGACACAATGTGGGGCAGCCTGCGCCACTCACGAATCGACAGACTGCTGGCCATCTCCACCAGCCTCTCGATGTAGTTGAGTTGCTGCTCCTCTGGGTGACAGATGGCTAGATAGCCACGGTGCATGTTGACCTTCCATGCCATCTCTTTAGGACAGCTCAGCTCCACCTGGCACACACAGATACACAGAGAAAGAGAGAGACAAAGAAGGAAAGAGCGAAACGGTGATATAGCTGCATCACTGCAGTACTGTAGCTTGTGCTGGCACTACACACAAGCAATCACCTTGCTCTGCTGATCCAGGTGGGAACCAGTCTGACAACCTGCTTTAGAAGCATCACCTGATTACGATAGGGAAGACCTCCAGACTGGCTGCTAGAACTTTCTTAAAATGTGTCGCTGAACCCCACTCTCCTGTTTCGGTTTAGGAACTCATTCAATTTTCACAAGGAAAAAGACTAATCCAGGATGAGGGATTAGAATTAGAAAAGGAAAAAAAACAGAAGAGGAACCATCTGGAATTTAAATAAAAAAAGAGAATTTGGCTTTAGTTTAATTTAGACCTGTAAAAAAAATGTAAACCTGTTGTCAATATAACTTATCTACGGATTCAATAAAACACAAGACCACATGGAAAACTGCACTAATCCTTCAGCTTTAAGCATGGACAGATGCCACGCTGCCCACCCCTTGCTACACCCTCAGTGTAGCTGACATTCCTGTGTGTGTCAGCTGGGCACAGTACAGACTGCGACTGCCCTGGCACGCTCCTGTCACCCAGCGCGACAATGCCCAAAACAAACTTGCCTTCAGGTTACTTGAGATGTAGAGTGGTGCTCTGCTGCGAAAAAGAGGGGGTGGGTCCCAGTGGGCACTGGCACAAAGAAATGGGCCCAGCGCACAGTGCTCTACTGTGGGCATCGTGGGCGACTGGCTGCCAAATCAAGAAAAAAGGACTTACTTTATTGGAGGAGTTGGGTTAGGGGGGGCGATGATAATAGGTCATCTGCAGAGGGTGTTTCTGTCAGAAAACGACGGAAAAAGAATGTGCTGGCTGTGTGTTGCAGCAATCTCGGTGCTATGCACTCGTAAATCAAGATGTGAACTAGTTTTGGGAATGCAGCATGAGAGAGGGAGGGTGCAATAATTAATTGTGTAAAGTCACAATAAACCAAAAAATATATATAAAATGTGTCCACTTGTCTACATTGTTGTGAGCACAACTGACGAGAGACTGCAAATACAAATGCAGAGGAAAAGCTCAGCCCACAAGAGATGAGAGCGTTGTGCAGGACGCCATTATTCTCAGAGAATCCTCCATCTAGCATTAGTCAAAACCTTGTTACAGGGGGTCGTGATGCCTTCAGTCAGGTCTGCAATGGGCCGTGATCGTCTGCTCCCTGTCACTTCTGCCTGCAGCCAGAGCCTCCATCGACCCCCTCCTCCTGATACCCCCCTCCTTGGATGAAAACCCAAGGCCTCAAACTTCACTCCCCCGTCTGCACACCACACCGGGGAGACCGTCTCTGATAAATCACTTCCTAGCAGATGTTTAGGCCATTATTCAAGGACAGCTCCGTAAATATTGCACAGAATCCGAAGGAGGGTGGGTGGTAGCTGTGGACAATTTAATTAAGTGTCACCTTAGGACAGAAACCTAAATGGATTTTCCCGAGGCCTCTTGTACATCAGCTCAGTACTGCAGCACATCTGTTATATCTAGTTACCATTCTGCTTGTTCGTTACAGTGTTACTGCCCTTACGAACAGGGAATTTTACATATGAAAAATGACGGTGGGGGCAGAGACCCTAGTGAAGGGGGGTTAACTTGGCCTAATGGATGTCGAAGACGCATTACAGGGAAACAAAGTAATACACAGTGCAGCTGGACTATTTTTGTTTGAGATTTTTGAAACATGAAATAGAGCGACTTAAAACAAATGATCATTCACTTCCCCACTCGTTATGTATAGCAGCGAGTTGAGGGAAGGAGACCACGGGGAGGGATTTTGGATTATTAATAAAGCTATTATTATTATTAGATGAAAAATGGTCTTTTGCAAGACAATCTTTCAGTCGAGGAAAGAAAACTTTTATGTTGTGAACAGAAGTGTGAAAAAATGATCCATATCCCTCTGAGATGAGGGAGAAGAACTGCTAGCAGCAAAGGCTGGGGCCCCCTGCCCTGGCATTTATCAACACCCACAGGAGGAGAGAAGGAGAAGCTGTGGGGGGCCAGGGGATGGGGGGTGGTGTCTCTGTAGCGGCTCACTGGAAAGACGGGCAGCCGAAAGGTGAATTGATCTGCTGGGACACACCACTGAATGGCAGGGGTGGAGAGTGCGGGGCAGACAGGGAGGGCGCCGGGGGAAAATGGCACTAATGCATCATCACTGTCAGGCCAAGGAGCACTGAACCCCGTGAGAGCATCATTCACCATGCTGGCTGTCCGCCACCAAAACCCCCCACTTCCTGTAAACTACATAAGCTGCTACTCCAGCACCCCAGGGCCCGCTTACTAAAAGGTTATGAACAACGCTCTATGGAAGTTAATAATGAAGATTTTCCCAAGAAGCTCCCAAGTGTATCACCAACCAATCCCAGGAAAAAAAATCTGTGGTGAAAACTGTAATGCTTCCGAGTTGACAACCTTTGGAAAATAGACTCTAATAGAACCAAAACAGGAAAATACAATATGAAAAGTTGAAAAAGGAGATTGCACTGATTGAATCTATTCAGTGCTTAGACCCTAGACTGATTTGCCTCCCAGAATAAGGCCGGCTTTTGACACACTAAGAGACTAGTACAGGGGGTGGGGACTCCAGGGCAGCAGGTGCAGAAAAGAACACTCAGACATTGTACCTGGACCAGGGCCTCCTTCATAGCTGCCCAGTTGGAGACTCTCCAGGCACACTCCAGGACCAGGTAGGGGTTGGTGTGGCCCTTAGACTGGCCATACTCTGTCAGCGCCTCCCACTGATTCAGCTCCTTTGAACAGCTAAACACAGAACAATAGAGAGGCACGATTATTACACACGAATATATACCGCACTCCTCTCAGACTGTGGATTCTCTCGGCCCTGTTATCATAAGCACAATCACGACAATGAGATCTCATCCCAGCACATTATCCGTCGACTATGGTCCTGGTTAATTGTTCTGAAGCAAGGCTTGACGTGAAGCAAAATTATCCTTTGTATTTTGTGCACTTTCTTTTCTGAGTAAGAGTGCAGTGCTTACCGGATCCAGTGGTCCTCCCACAGCTGATACTCTGGGAAGATGGCTGGGGATGCGTTGTTTCTCTCGTGCTCTTTGCGCGCTTTCTCCATGGCCTTCTCGTAGCTCTCCTGGGCCTGTCAAACACCACCCCCAGTCAGTGACACTGCCTTTATCTACACTCTCTCTATGCCATCTCCCTCTCTTGTCATTTTGACTATACAGCATCACTGCCAAGCAAATCTAAAGCCCGACACCAAGATGCATTTGTGTTTGCTTGAGAATTGAGCCAAAGTCAGCTGTAATGGTTTCACACTATGTCATTTAATTATAGGGCAAATGCATAGCAGAAGAGTTAGCAGTAAGCCAGTCAGATGTTCTCCAATACCATTGCATAGGTGAACTCTTCTCTCACCTGTTCAAAGAAGCCATGCTGCTCATATGCAATGGCAGTGCTGGTCTCGGGAAACTTGCAGCGTTTCTGCCAGAGCCCAGCCCACATATCCTCTTCCTGTAGCAGAGAGTACAGCTCCGCCAGTGAGTCTAGGATCTCCTGTACAGAACAGAGAGAGCAGAGAGAGGAGAGGAGAGGAGAGGAGAGGAGAGAGAGAGAGAGAGAGGGGAGGGGAAATCAGATTTCTTTCAGAGTACAAGGAAGCCATGAGAAAATGAAGATATGCATCTACACACACGTGACCAGACAGGAAAGGGCTACACAAACACCAGCAAAAACATTTGATTCCACAGACGCCCTGGCCTACCTGCTGGGGAGGAGTGATGCTCTCCTGCTCATAGAATTCGGTGGTCTGCTTAGGTTTGATGTGCAGGCTGAGGCCCTTCTCAAAGGCCTGCTGCTCCAGCATGAGGGTGGAGCGCAGCCACAGGTTGTGGGTCTTGCCCAGGTACTTGAGCACACAGGGCCGGATGGGGATGGGGGGCACGCACTGGGACATGGCCTCCACAAAGCAGTTGAGGGCGCTGGGTTGGCAGTCCCTCTGTGCCTGGTGGCTGCCGCTGCACAGGAAGGGGCTGATCTCTCCCGACAGGGCCTGGGTGACAGCAAGGAGGACAGTGATTGGGCATACGCATACAAAATCAGGTAACATACTGGAGTTTTATATGCCACTTGTGTGCCATTTAACATCAGCGCTGCATCATCTACCAGCACCTTCTGAAAACAAATCTTTCCCATTGGCACCTGCAGGTTGACCTCAATATATAGTGACATACTTGTATCACCAGCACTGCCATGGTTCACACTACCCACTGCCAGAGGTCAGATCACACCTTTGTTTACTACAGTAATGCATCCAGTTAACTATTCAAACACACTATAGTCTTGCATTTCCTCTGCTTGATGTGCCGCAGTGTAGGACAATGAATTACACTCAGCCAAGTGATAATAATCATCAAATGAGTGGTTTAGTGCTGGGGTAGGTGTTTTTATTTTGCAGATTATTTGGGAAGCAACACCCACCCCCCCCCCCACCCCAAACTTGAGAGGAAAAACAGACACAGATAAATCATTTAAGCACGACCCTGTGCTTTTAAGGTCTTGTACTGGTGTTACCAAAGCCCAGAGCTTAATTCCTCCCTTCCACTCTCTACAGAGCTAAATTAAGTCTCCAGAAATAGCCTGATTTTAGGGAACGCCGATACAGACCATAATTAACTTTGTGGCATTCTTCTTATCCTATACAAACAGGAACAGCCTCAAACGCTTTGTTTAAAGCAAAGGCTTACACAGAAAAAGAAACAAAAAAAAACTGGAGAAAAATAAATGCAAATAAAAACTTAAACATAGGTTGTTTATTTTACGATTCATTTTTCCCCAAGTTGTTTTTTTGGGGTGTAAATATAAACACAGCGATGTATTATTGCACGGTTACATCTCTCTCTCTTGTTCAGAGGCCTTAAAACATGGTGAATAATTTCTCCAGCATTACAATGGCCACAATGGAGAATTAGATTAGTATAAATGTATGACCTACTTTTTAGGCACAACGATGGATATTTTCCACTTCAAAAGGGGGAAGAAAATAGAATTGATTTCTAATATATATATATATATATATATATATATATATAAAGATAATTTTTTTTTCCCCTTCAGTACTAACTCAACTTTGATGCCTGTCCCCCCTACACTGCCCCACTCATTTAGATGTTGGCTGTTAAAGTATCCCCCGCCCAATGGAGAATTGTGTGAGCTGATACCTGTTGCATTGTGGGAGTGCTGGGGTGCGTCTCTTTACTCACATGCTGCTGCCGGTCAGAGAGGATTTTCCAAAGTCGGGGGAACAGCTGGATCCAGGTCTTCTCTGCCAAAGGAGTGGAGATGTGGCACAGCTGGACCAGGGCATTCAACAGCGCTCCAGTCTGGCACAGGAAAGGGGGGGTTGAAGACAAAAGTGAAGTGAAGAGCATATACAAGGTCAAAAAGTTCTCACCCTAAAGCTGCCCTTTAGGAATCAACATTTTGGAGATATAAGGTGAACAGTGACCACAGGCCCAAACGCTGAGAAGTTTGGACTGTTTCACTTGCTGCAGGAGAGCAATCTCTCCAATGAGCTATCCTGTCAAAGTCAGCTTACAGCAATTAATAAGCATAACCAGAAGCCAATTCCTCAAAAAGTACAGTCTTTGCAGCTGCAACTCTACCTTTGCCAGATTCAATTTAGCTCAGCCTGCTATTAGAATATAGGAATCGTTTACATTAAGACCTGCACATGCATATTTATAGCATAATTTATGGGCAGCAGGAGGCTGAGTAATCAAAAAGGCTGTGGGGGGGGATATCAGAGCAAACAGCAGCATCAATACTTGGGACTAAATAATGCCTGTCTTCACAAAATGCCTGCCTATCTTGTCTGTCTCGGTCTCACTAACTGTGGAAAGCAGACTCCACTCTGATGCAAGATCGATTGTTGCCAATGCCAAGCCTAAGGAATGCAGTCCAGCAGAGTGGACATGTTGTGTTTTGAGCACTTCTGACATCAGACTTTATTGAAATGTAAGCTGGGGTGCTGAGCCGCCATATGGAGTTCAAACGTTTGGCACACAGCACATCCCTGTACCCCCCATTACCCGCCCGACCCCACAGCATTGGAGAGTGTGGAGAAGGCCACTGACCTTGACCTCTCGAAGTGAATCCAGGAACTTGTCATGTCGGTTGGTCAGCATGTGTAGCTGGTTCCCGGTGTCTCGCTCCGCTTGCTCCTTGGTTTTGGGAGTGCTGGTTTGGTCCCCAGGGGCCAGTTCAATGTCAATCTCCACATCCTAGAGAGGAGAGGAAAAAGAAATTAGGAATACAGAGAGAGAGAGAGAGAGAGAGAGAGAGAGAGAGAGAGAGAGAGAGAGAGAGAGAGAGAGAGAGAGAGAGAGAGAGAGAGAGAGAGAGAGAGAGAGGTGCTCCTGGATCTGCACAGACAGTTGCCTCTCGCTCTCTCACGTTTGGGCTGGCTAATCTATTTTAAATGACGGAGGCGGTTCATTTGCATTATCAGGTTAGCATAATTACGGCGTTAGCTATCAATCTCGCAAATGCAGTTCACTCCTGGAGACGCTTACGGACTGAGGAACATGTGTGGATCCTGCAGAGTTAAGTGCTGCTGCATGTTCAGCCAGGGCGAACACCTCCCCACCACCACCCCCCCACCATTCGAACCCCACCCTGCGAAAACACTGGTACAAGAAAACAAACAAATAGCCATTCTCAATCGTAGTGTTGGGCAGAGAGGAGATATCCTGACATTCTCCTCCAAACGGCAGGGATGCCTTTTCATGAAGGTACCTCTCCACAAGAAAAGTGGACGTAATGCCCCGGACGTGTCTTTCCTGTAATGTGCTCTGCTTCAATAGAACAAGAACACGAATGCGTGGCAGTACTGTGGGGCTGAGTGCCGCGTTTGTTTGATTGTTTGTTTTCTTCCCTCTTTTAGAAATGAGAGACGGATGTTGACATTCCCACTGGCCCTCGGGTTCCTACAGGCATTAAGTTTGTGAAGAAGAGAAATCTGAAGCATCCCATTTCCTACAACATGAAACTCCAGCGTATCAGCTTTAGATCTTAGACGATTTCTGTTCCCTCTACAACAACATTTTAAATGCACACAATACACGTCTCCAGACTGCGGTGCCTCCAACTTGCTTAGCAGCAGCTGTGGATTACATTACTGCCCAAGGCAAGTGGCATTTCAAATAGTAAGACTACTCCTTAGACTGCGATCATATTTAAACAGTCTTGACAAATATATCCATAGGCGCTTTACATGATTCTGGAATTGCGGGCATTTGCAGTCCACGTAAGCGGTGGGTGTGGTGGGAAGCACTCACCTCCTCCTTGGTCTCGCTGTTCTCTCGCTCTCGTGGCTCCTGCTTGACATGAGTCACCATGGCAAAGGCGGCGCGGTCGTGGCTGTCCGCCAGGTTGATGACGTTGGTGATGGAGGGCAGCATGGCCCCCTGACAGCTCGTGCCAATGGTGGTCCCTCGCTCACACACAGCCAGGAGTAGCTGGGAGAAGGAAGAAAGAGAGAGGAAAGAGTAGGAGAGAGGGTGGAGAGGATAGAGAGAGAGGGCAGTAGGGAGATTGAGAGAGAGAGAGAGAGAAATGAGAAGCAAGAGATGAGACCGTGATCCATAATCACGTAACACACAAACCTCTAATCGGCTTGTGTAAAATATCACATTCAACATTTAACCTTTTTCCATTAAGTGCTGTCTTCTGTTTAACCAAACTGCTACATCAAATAGATCTTTATTATGTTCTCAAGCTGGGAAAGGGTACATCAAGAATTATTAATTTAATGCATTTGGTAGGGCAGTATCATTAAATAAATATGATCAGGGCTTGAATTTGGGCTGCTTGGTTTTAAACTCTAAACACATTGGGTTTTTGTTTTCATTCTTACTCTGCAGTCATCTTCAAACATTAGTCGGGAAGGGTAGTTTGTGAAAGTTAAATAGAGACTCGAGTATTTTGGCCGTGTGAGCTATTTGAAAGATTTATTGTGGGGATAATGGAGCTAAAGTCCTTCAAGTCCACACTGCACTGAACAGCACAGGCCAGACAATTAAAGTTCCCAATGGGTGGAAATGAATGGCTTCCTATCAACGGTTTTCAATCCACTTAAAAATGACTACTAGGAGCCATACTCCACTTCAAGCAAATTTCCTCCCCCCCACTTTCTGCCCTGTTATCATGCAGAGATTAATAAGTTAATAAAGAGCTGAATGAAACAATAACTGTCTGCTTAATGATAAGACGAGTTCCCTGCGAGAGGAAGTGTCAGGAATGACGCCGATCGCAGAAGACATTCATTATTAACAGTCAAGCAGCGCCATTGATTTCGGTCAAGATGAATGCCTTTTTGTTGAATGTAAACTTCCCAGTAGAGGAGGGGGCGGGGGGGGAGTCTCTGTGCCGAGAACTGGACAATCACAGGAGGGGTGGGGGAGAGGGGGTAATCTATCACACAGATCAGACAAGGACAAGCAGGAACAGTCACGAAGACGTCGGTGTGTGTTGTTTCCATCTCCTGTGTTACTTCGAGGGCCATAGAGGTGGGTTGATTAACAATTGCCAATTCTGCATCGAGAGGGTAGGATACAGGAACGAAAAATAATTGCCAATCTCCTTTTCCCTCTTCATTGGCAGGGTCACAAACGACTTGGACAATTATAGCCAGGTTGGTCAGCAGCGCCTTTGTTTAAATGTCATGGTGGTTTATATTTGTTTTTGTTGTTATGTAGAACTTAACACTTTTCATACTGTGAGTGTTGGGAATAAATAGACCGAGGGGATTGTGAGATGTGTGTAGTAATAAAGAGTTTTAGAGGTAAGGTTAGGTAAGTAGAGGTAAGGTTTTAAAACCTGCCACCTGCACAGATTAAACATGATTGCAGCCTGTACTTTGATAGTTTGGTGGACACAGCACAGCTGATTTGGAGATACAGGCAAATGACTGTTACTGGTGTAGTGTGTGTGTGTGTGTGTGTGTGTGTGTGTGTGTGTGTAGATGAACCTCCCTTTTACATTTTGTTAGGGAACAGAGCCATGTGGTTAGCTTTGTATACAGTCTGAATTCTCCTTATAAATAATAAAACTGCAATGGTTTAGACTTTATTACCTCTGCTTTGGAGGCGTGGGACTCCAATCTGCACATCACAAACAATGTTACAGTGTGTAGCGTATGTTGGCAGGCACTGGAACAGAAAGGCTGTCACAGGCACTGCTGCTAGCAGCAAGGATTCAAATTAATGTTCTAGAGTAGTAGACAGGTCCCTAAGCACAGGTAATTTGTCTGTTTTTGGGAACCAGGTGAAGTGACATCATCCAGGTTTGACATAGGTCACGGTTCCCCATTCCTAAAAGTTAGAACCCAGCGTGTCTCTTGAGCTCTTCATAGCCTAGACTTACCGATCCCTTAATTCATTTTAGTTTTATTTTCGTGCACGGCACTCAGTCGTTGGTTTTCCAAAATACCCTACTTTGGCCGTGCTGTTGCCAAGCAAAGAGAATTCTACTCAGTTCCTCCTACAATTGTTTAATTAGCAAGCTAAACAACTCCTAAGGGGTTACGAATTAATGGTGCACAAAAAGGTGGTAATTATATTGTATCAAACACTGGCGTCATTCTGAAAGGGCCTAACCTCTTAAATTCCAAAACTGTTAATGCAATTCAATGAAGAGCTGGAAATAGTTTTAAACAGTTCAACAAAAGGACCCGATTAAGCAAATGCACAGGGTTGCACAGGTCAGGTACTGAAAGGCCAAAGTCTAGGAGCATTTTCATGACCCTTTGAATCACCAGCCAATTAAGAAATGGGAAATCTTGTTGTATTCTTCCAATTAGGCCAATAAGGAGTTGAACTAGATAGGTCCAGTAACATTAAAACCTAAACACAAAAGGGAGGCATAACCAAAAGGTTTAACAGCCAAGACCACAAGAGGAAAAAATGGAACATGGGGAATACCTCAATGCACTGCTTAATCCAAAAGTGGCTGCCCATGGCCTCCCAGTTTTGCGAGCAGCAGATGTAGAGCAACCTCTCATAGACACGGCGCTTCATGGAGCTGTCGAACACCTCGAAGAACTTGGCACGGATCAGGGGTTGGGCACAGCGCAGGCCTGACAGGAAGGCAGGCTCCAGCTTGGAGGTGATGTCACTTCCTGACAGATTCTCATCCCTAAGAGGCAGAAATGTGAGTCAAGGAAGCAGTGAAAACTGTCCTGAAAACTGTGGAGACCCAGAGTAAACGAAGGCTGGCAAAATACATTACATTCTTATCACTTCCTTAAATGAAGGACTCGAACAACTCCCTATTATTGTAATATTTACTCTTCTTTACTCCATATTAATCTTTAATACCAAACCTACCAATTTTTTTCAATAATATGCCTGTTACTATGAAAGGAAGACAATCAGCTATATACAGAATAATTTTCAGCAAAAGCACTTACATACACCTAGATGCTTGTCTGGAGAAATAATTCTTCAACTTTAGAAGAGAGTTTTAGAAGGGAGAGGGGCGTGGTATAACACCAGTTTAATTGTCAGCTGATAGAAAAAAAAAAAAAAAAAAAGTATAGCGAAGTTGAAAAAAGCATAGCCAAAAAGGATGTCGAAAACCAGACCGTCTCTCAAACTGGTCTTGTTAGCAAGGGGCACCAGGGACCAGGCCTCCAGTCAGCAAGTCGGTGTCACTCCCGAGAAGGAGCTCTCCTGCTCTGGAGAGCTTCGCCGCATAAGACTGTTCGAGGGGCCAAACGAGCCACTTTCTCATAACCGGAAGACAGATTGCACACCTTCCCGGACATAGCAATATAATGCGCCTCTTGATTAATTGACGTAATTACCTGTAGACATAGTTAACGAGGTCTAAGAACTGGGCATTTAATTCAAGGTCTTCTGGAAAGCGTTTCTCAATGTAGGTCATCATTTTCACCAGCAAAAAGGACTTCTCTTTGAGATTGGGCATCTGTATAGAGAGAAGGGGGGAGAGGGGGGGTTAGAAAGCGGATTGATTCGGCCCATTTATCTTTAATGCATCGAGGGCCTTGCGCTTCACTCATCTGTTCTGCCTGCCTTCCCACTTCAAAGCTCTCCTGTGTCTCATCAAAGGGCTTCAAAGTGAAGCACCTGGTTAAAAAAGGTGCAGGAGAGGGGGGGGGCTCTGTATGGCTTACTGGGAAAGAATAAAAAGGTATCTTATTCATTGATTACAGTTTGAAAGTGTAACAGTGCAGTTTTAATGAGGTTCATCATACAGAAGCGAACACAAAAACAGCCACCCATCGGGGAGGCGTGCGTGGAATAGGTAACAAACCTGGTTGGTTGCCATGGGGGAGTTGTTTTTCACCCACTCCTCCACAATCTTCACCACGGCACGCAGGATCTTGGCGTCGGGAGACTTCTCAATCAGTGAGGTGAGGATGACCTGGATGAAGTTTTTCCTCATCTCCATGCTCATGACGGCCATCCGCGTCTTCACCAGGTCCAGGCTCAGCATCACCAGTTCACTGGTCACTGTGGGGGGGGGGAGATGTCAGAGGTCAGAGCAGTGATGATGCTGCTACAGACAAAATTGTGGAGCAACAGTAGCTGGGGCTGATGCTCTGTAACAACACAGCAACCTAGACCTTTCTAAACACAAGGGTTCCTACAGTTTAATCAATGTAATTTGATAGGCAGCTACTTCAATGACCCTTAATTGACCCACAATAATGCAATTTCAAAACCCTGCATTATAGATAATAAGACTTCCTGCAACACACACCTGACCTTGTACCTTCTCATAGAAAGTAAGACTACTGTCTGCTGCCTTTAGCTGACTGACAGAGTCTGGGTGGTCCAGTGGGTAAGATAAATTACTTGTTGCATGAAGGGTCTTGGTTCAAGCCCCATCTACCACCGAGTGTCACCTTTAACAGGTAACTGAACTTTCCTTGTGCTCTGTCCTTCACGAGAGACATACAATTGAGGCCCTGTTGTCAAGTGACTTTCCAGCAGTCGCAATTGTGGAAGCTGACCGCACTGTCCCCTGCAAGTTGGATACAACAAGCATCTGCAAAATGACTGCGAATGGTATTGCCCATGAGGACATGCTTGAAAATAATAATAGTAAAAAAATAAAAACACAGCACAACTCATAACAAAAGAGGACACATACAATAAACATCTCACACTGTGACAAGTTAAAGTTAAGCACCATCAAGCAAGATCTAAAAAAGCTCCAAGAGTTCTGTAATGCATCGGCCCAGAACCGCACAGGAAGGGTCAGCGAGACTTCCCTGCAAGTGCTCAGGGACTGTGCTTATTAGCCAGAGAAACGAAGACTGAAAGCCGGCCGCCCGCGCTCTGTTACTGGATACTAATGACTCATTACTGGTTGTTTAAGCTCAGATACCATCTTGCCGTCATTAAAAACAAGAGTAAAAAATCCCTGGGCCGATAGAGACTGGCCTGCTTTAATGTACTCAGCAGCAAGAGCTCCTTATTTCCTCCAGTTCAATAACACGGCAGCTTAATTACACAGAAAGCCCTGAGACAGCAAACTACTCCCTGGTGCATGTTAGTCTAGCTTGCTGCAACACCCAGTGGCCAGCCAGGTGTACTGCAGTCATGGCCTGTGTTCCACAGCTCTAAATTACCAGTGTCTCCAGATTCAGTTCAAGGTGAACCAATAGCTTTTTTTCCTCCCTTTATTCTGAGGAGCCTAAACAATCTGAGCGAGGAACACTCCCTCTGTAAACTCATATCTCTGCATGATCTGCTTCCTCCACTCCCCAACAGCCCACGGTGAGAAACAGTGGCTTTTGTCAGGCCAGCGAGCACAATGATCTGAAACAGTAGAGTTCTCCCTGGGAAGTAACCCATACCGGGCTGTAATCTCACACAGATAGGGGGAAAGGAACAAAGGAGCCCCAGCTCAAATGTCAGCGATTCACTGAAAGTCACACTGAAACCTACGTCTGAGACCTTGTCGTCGGCGTGGCTGGAACTCAACAGTTTGCCCTTGAAGAGAGTACACGTGACTTTCGACATTCCCCTGCATTACTGTGATCTGGTCATTGAGGCAATGGCTTCTTAATACGAAGACTACTTTTTGGTGCTGCTCGGTTGCACCATCTGCCCAGGCGAGCGGGCAAGGACTGGGTTACCTGTACTGGTCTCGGTGGCCCCAGGGGTGGTCTGCGGATTCAGATGCTCCCTCACCATCTTCTGCAGAGATCGCATAAACACAGAGATGAGGCGGTCGATGTAGCTGGGGTTGTTGCTGCAGGCGGACTTTAAGATCATCAGGGTGCCTGGAAGAGGAAACAGAGAGCACATGCTGATGTCACGAGAACATGGCACACAAGAACCATGTGCCAGCTTGATCTACAACACCATGCACAACCAGGCAAACAGATCGGATTTGGTTGAAAGAGCGCACCCACAGAAATAATACATCAGTGGAAGTATACCTGTCTGTTCCTCCCACAATGCACAGTGCTCAGACTTTTCTAGCAGCGGTGTAATTCCACACAGACTGCCATAAAGTCTACCAGTCCTGGATCGGCACCCATGTTGGGCAGCTAGCCAGGTCAACCCTCAAACTTGCAGGGGAGCGGAGCTTTCCGAAGCCACATCTCCCTGCCCCACATGGATAATTTTGTGCATATTCACAGCTCAGTACAGAAGCTCAAGCTGAACAGCTCAAATCAAGGAAGGAATGAACTGAGTAATTCAGAATGTGAATAGTATAGTATAAACTATACAGCCATTTAGCTGAAGTGGACTCCAAGGAGGATGGGATAGAATAGCGTCTAGAAGCCAAAACAAACTCAATAGGGTGGACGGTCTCAGCCCTAAGGTTAAAGGTCTTACCAAAGAGCTGTGTGGGGTTGGCACTGGTGGCTTTCTCGTAGTTGGTGAGCCCCTCGTAGATTACTTTCCCCACAGCTGCATACAGGCATTCCAGCTCCTCGTACTTGGAGGCCACGTTGGAAGTGCCTGAGAGCAGGAGAATGGGAGATGAGACACTGATCAGGATACATGCATTATGCAGTACCAGGCAACATAAAACACGGCAAGGAATGATTCTGCTTGTTAATCCAAGATCACAATGTCAAGAAAGAAGAGGGAGTAAGATTTATATTTAAAAAACAAAACAAAAAACGACCAACTCCACAGGTAGCCGAATGGCAAGCAAAATAAATAAAATAAATCATAAATAAAATCTGATTCAACAATAAGAATACACGACATCTATATCTGGGGTACTCACTGGGCTCGGTGGGGAAAATGCTCATGAGGCGAGACAGCAGCGTGTGGACAGCTCTCAGGACCTTGGTGTTGGCGCAGGTCATGCAGGCCGCGATGCCACGCTGCAGGGGCTTGAAGTGAGCCAGGATGGCTGGGGACTGCAGCACTGTCAGCAGGAAACTCAGGATCTCCAGTCCGGTGCAGATGTTGGGGAAATTGGCCTGGGTGGGCTGCTCCTGCGTAAGGGAAAGAAAAAGAAAAAAAAACATTAGGGAAAAAAGCAATTACAACTGACTTTGATTTTGATTTTGTGGTATTACAGACAGTTTGTGAAAAGGTAAAACAAAAAGACATGAGTCTTAAATAATAACCAGTATCTGCATCAATTATACAGTGTACCCAACTTCCCCCTCTTGTGGCTGATTTTTAAAAACACTTTCAATTTACATAGATAATCCCTCTCAATAACTGTCCGTTTTAGTTTTTTCTCCAGTAAGTCAAGTGAAGTTACAGAACTAGCTATGAAACCGTTGTCGAAAAACATGACAAAACTGCTCCCCGAATCCCCTCTTGCCCATTTCGACAGGGAACTAAATGGAAACAAATGGAAACAAGAGTCAACAGTGGAGAAAAAAAATCCACCGTGACCGGAACATTCCAGCGCTTTACAAACTGTCACGGAAGAGCGCAAGTCTGACACTGCAGCCTGTGTCTGTGTGCACGTGTCAAAAGATATTCCTCTGCAAAAAATGAATTTACTTGACGTCAGAGGTAAACTCATGCTACCATGAAATTAACATGAAATTTGACCTAGCCCGGCTCAGTGAAATGGGTTTTAAGGGAGCTTTTTTTAAGGTCTTCAGCATCTTTTCATTACGTTTCATTCGTGACAAAAAATGTAAAGACTGCGGTTTGACCAGGATTTTTACGCTTTAGTTGACTGTGGGGGTTGCCTTGAGCCATCTGATGTGCATGGGATACTATGTAAATATAATATTGATTGAATGATTGATAGGCCCCTTTGCTAGCTAGACTAATAATCATGGTTGGTTTCCCTACGGTTCACTACACACTCACCTCAGACTTGTTTATTCCAAGTCATACACAATTTTGTATTCTTTGATTTACCGAAGTGTATGTGCCAAGATGTTTTTTGTGAAGGCTGTTGGGTAAATGACAACAACCACCACAAAAAAATAAAAATGTAACTATGAGGCACTGGCCTGAAAACAATAACAAATAACAAATAACCACGAAAGCAATTATAGCTTACAGGTTTTCAAAAAGCATGCTAAGTGTGGAGAATTAATAGGGAAAGTTCGTGAGGAAAAGCTTTTGCCTAGATCGATCGGGCCCAAGGAGCGCTACAGCCATGCTCCAGGGAAACAAACCCGGTCGTCCCTTCTCCATTCAACAACACAATTACCCTGGATGCTCAAGCTCCTTTTGGCAGCGTATCCCTCAATCACTGACACGCAAGTACAACAAAATGATAAAAAGCAATCTGATCTGGAGTGCTGTTGATTAGTTCTAATCAGACCAACAATCCTGTTTGTGCATTCTCCCCTGAGAGCATAAAAGGAGGTTTTGGATACAAATCGCTAGTTTGTTAAGAGCGTCTCTGAGGTAAAGAGGGGGTTGGCGCAGGCAACCATCCTCAGAGTAATGTAGAAAAAAGAAAAGGAGGAAAAAAAGAAAAATAAAGAAAAGCATAAAACACTGTCGGCTGCCAGCAAACCGGAGATAACCTTGTCTCTCTAATCCTTCAAAGCGTTCAGAAGAAAAAGAATAGGAGGACTATATTGTTTATGTTAACAACATCAAGAAAAACAGGATTAGCTGTTCACATTAAGGCACCCGGCAGAAAATTAGGCTTGCATTGGATCACATTTTGGTCAGTTTACGTGAGTGTTTGTGCGCGTGTGCTTGCAAGAGAATATTTGCGTGTTTGTTCATGCTTGAGAGTGCCTATGCGTGTGGAGAGAGGGAGTTATTGACACACTTGGTAAGTCAGAATCACATGCAGCGCTCCTCTAGTTTTCAAAAGCACATATGTCAACTTGTTAGGTTTACTGGTCACTGTGAGAAAATACTGTGCAGAGAGCAGCGTGAGAAATGGTTTTAATAAGCTGTGGCGTTAAGACAGCCCCCGACATGACGGACATTAAACTGTGCGTGCCGCTCGACTGCCTCTGCGCGGTTTAAACTCGGGCCTCCCTCGCTCTCGCCCTCACACTGCTTAAAAACAAATTAAGCTATTGATTTCCCTGCTTGTACTTAAACTTGTATTGATTTTTGTTTTTGTAGCCTAAAATGAGACCCCCTCATCCCCTTTTTCCACATGTGTGCTGGGTATCAACATGCAAACACAGGCAACACAACACAATCCTGCCAGAAAATAAAACTAAAATGAGGAAGAAAAAAAAAAAACAGCAACACTCAGACCATTTATATGTTGTGTTTTTTTTTCAATAAACAACCACATACATTAACCTAAAAGTCTTTCAACTGACTTTCAACAAGTCTGGAGCCCTGACAGTGATCTAGAATCACTCTGTTATTATTTCAGGCAGGGGAACATGTGCCTGGAGTTCAAATAGCTAGAGTTGAACTCCTTTCTGTATAAATACAGCTCCACTTTAATTGCCATTATGATACTTCACTGTAATTGAAGAGCTTGATTTTTCTTTGCACCTTAATTGCACTAAAGCAGCCCGCTGTTGCCAGGCGCCATAGCTCAGCTGTCAAATAAAAACCCTCAACAGGAGCTCAAAACGTTTTGCAACAGGAGGGCCTAAACAAACTCCTGGCTCTGTCGTACCATGTAGACCCCCCCGCACCACCCACACTCCTATTGCAGACCCTGTAGCTCTCATATAATTTTGCTTTGGCTTCATGCACCACTAGCCATGTTTCCACTGCTGAGTGTTCAGACTCGATTTTGCCCACATTTTTTACATTCACCCTGCCATCTTAGAGGGTGGTGTGGCAAGATGCATCCTTTGTCTGCGATGACTATAAACAGACCTTGATGACGCACAACTGCAATCATCAGCGATGTGTGAATAAGAATAAGCTGCGAGAGATGTGGGGGGCTGTATTTATAATCACACTAAGAAACCCCCACCCTAACGCCACCACCTCACTTAAAGACAGATTTAAGATAAGCTGCTGTTTTAGCCTTGTTAAAAAGACTAACAATGGCAATTTCTAATGCAAAGGGGCTTTTGTACAGTAATTGGCCATTAGTTAGCGATAATACACAACAAAACATGTTTGCTGGATGTCTACATTGGCTCCAAGACTAATTTGAGCAGAAAGACTAAGAAAGCTGATAAAAGAAGTAAAACACGCTGGAGAACTATCAACGGAATGGCACATAAAACACAGGGAATCGATGTAAACGGCTCGTCTCCCGCCGCATACAGCAGGCCTGCTCTCATAGCAGGGCTTAATGTTTAAATGCATGCTGCAGATCAGTTAACAACAGTGACAATGACCTTTACTTTCATAAACAAAGACCTCAAAGTGCTTAACAGAAAGGAGACTAAAGAAGAATACAGCAAATACGAGAAGGACACAAGTATAAATGTCGAGACAGAGGACCAAGAGAAATTCCAGCGTCTGGCAACAGAGACACAATGTCCAGTCTTGAGTAGACAACATGAGAAAGGGACAAATAGAGAACAATTTAAACCGAATGCCAATTAGCTACTGGGATATAGGATTTTAGGAAGCTCAACAACACAAGAAAGGGCCCGAACGTTGGAGGCTTTGGAAATAAGGAGTACATAATGGAAATGTGACAGGTGACCATTAAAGTAAGGGGCGAGAGAAGGGCAGCTTTACCACAGTCATGAGCAGCTTGTCGAACCACTGCAGCTTGAGCTCAGCCCGGGGCCACATGTCGGGACGGAGGGCCGTTTTCATCAGTGTAACACAGCGACGAGACAGCAGTTCTCCCGGGGAGCCCGCCGCGCTGGCACTGTCGTTCACCTGTGGGAGGGGAACACGGGGACACAGTGGGCAAAAGATATCTTAGACTGGGAATCAAGCTTGTAGCATTATAAGAAGTTTTCACCTATTGCACACACGCACACACGCACGCATGCACGCAAGGCACAGTAGCAATCGAAATAAAACCAATCTCACAATGAGTTTAAGTACAGCCTTTTGGGCTCACAATATTTTGTTTTGTGTTTTAACATCTTAAAGAAGTGAAAATATGTATAACTTTTTTTTTTTTTTTTTTTTTTTTTTTAAACCTGTTGAACCACTTCTTATCAGACTATTGCAGTACAGAAATGGAAAGGTATAATTTTCCTTTTTTCCCCAGAAGCAATGGGAGAGTGCTGAAGGCAAGGAATAAACCACAATAATAACAACAGATTCAAGTTTCCCCTCACAACAGACCCAAGTTTTGCATTTCCTCCACCTCCCCGCCAGGCCTGTCAAACACCAATTCTGCTCACAGCCTCCACTGGGTCCGATTGCTTTTTGCTAAATATATGTTTGCACCCGGTTAGCATTTCACTTTGATGATGGTGGCTGTAATTCGAGTTGGCTGATAAATACAGAAGAAGAGGGAGGGAGGGAGGGAGGGAGGTAATTAAAGAGCATCGGTATCCTGTGTCATGTATTGACCCAAGGCCGAGACTAATCTGGAAGAATTAAAGGGTAATAATCAGGAATCGATGCGTGAATGTCCTGTCCCCCTACCTGGCAGGCGATCCTGATGAGGAAATTGAGCACCGTGTCCGTGTGCTGTTTCTCCACCGGCTTCGTGAGGAGAGCCTCCGTCCCCGGGATTGACTGACTGCGCCCAAATACCTTCACAGAGAAAGTCATCAATACATAAAAAAGGATAATGATAATACATTCAGGTAAAGTCCAATCAGTAGAGTTGTTGTTGGAATTCAGGGACCGTACATTCAAAATGACAATGTGCAGGAAGCTGCATATATTAAAAAAAAAAAAGTGTATAAAATATATATATATATATATATATATTTTTTTTTTTTTTTTTTTTTTTTTTTTTTTTCCAATAAGTGAGCAAACTGCCAGAGGAGATTTGAAAAATACAGCAATTCAGGTGCAAGGAGAATATACACTAGGATTTACATCAATGTAGGACAAATGGAAATTAAAAGGAGTGGCTTCTTAACAGACTAGATCTGAAGCTGATTCCCTGGGATCCTGCAAAAAGATGGCTGGGGGAGATCACTAAGATCCTGGCAGTTAATCAAGTGAGATGGGAGGGTCATGTGGTCCTGTGCTACTCTGCATCTTAGAGGCTCGTCTCACCGTGCTGGCAGCACCTGTAGCCGTACGGAACCGCTTGACGTCCTGTCCGGAGTCCATAGAGAGCCCGCGTTTCACCGCCCCGGACGCTGTGCTGGTGCCCTCACCACTACTGCTGGCATCGCCGTCCGACTCCGGCTGAGAGGGAGAGAGAGAGAGAAAGAGAGAGGAGAATGGTCACATAAAACATTTTCATACAGCCACACATCCCAACCTCCATTGGAAATTCATATATATTCAGCATTAATCTTGTGTGTAGTAGAAACTGCTACCATAACAAGAGCACTATTTACGAAATTAATTGGTAACCTGTGTCTGTGGAAATGTATCCTATTAAACACATAACAAAAAAATCCATAAATAAAAAGGTCAGACCATATAAAAAACAAAGCAAAAGGGGAAAAAACACCAACTATGTTACAGAAATGCAGCAGCTGTACTGTAAATTGTGTCTACAACACAATCTATTGCCTTTTTGGTTTTTAATTAATAAGCGAATTGAAGTGCTTGCTCACAATTCTATAGCACACTCCGAGTAATGCAAACTGCAGACGAGGAGCGGATGCGAGATGATGGAACAACTCTCCTACCTGCTGGTCCTTGATCCGTTGGAGCTCCCACTTGATGATGACCTCAGCAAGGTCAACGGCCAGCTTCCTCTGCTCGATGGTCACACTGGGGGTGAAGCCCAGCCTCTGCATGGCACTGATCATGTGCTGGACCAGGTGGTGTCTGACAGGGTAGTACACCTGCACATAGAGAGCGGCATTTAGCACAATGAAGCAGAAGCAGAAGAAGCAGAAACATAAGGGGGCGATGTGGAGAGCTCACCCTGAAGTGCTGCACAATGAGGTGAAGGATGTGCACCAACTGGGGCACTGTGTGGCCCTCCTCCACGATGATCTTGCGGGTCCAGTGTGTCAGCATCTGGTGGCCGTCCTCCATGCGGGCCGGTACGGCGGGCGTCAGGATGGCCATGGCCTGGCGCACTATCGCCCGCGCCTCCATGGTGTGGGCTTTCAGCAGGCTGTGGAACACCTGGGTACAGAAGGAGAGAACTTTCGAGTCCGATTCCAGAATGTAACGAAGGTTCCCTGTCTAGATCTATCAGATGTTTTAGTGATGTTATCCTCCATCTCCAACGCATGGTGGCAAATAGTGGTGCTGGCCATTCGTTTCTGTTAGCAATGGCAAACAGTCATATATGGTATAATGTGGTACTGCAGGTAAACATTTAAAGCTTGGAGTTGGGTTTGAAGTGCACTGATGTTTAATTCTACTCATGTTTATTTTAGGATAGCTAAGAAGCAGCTGAATTGATCAAGAAAGAAAAAGAAATGTATACATATTTTTCTTTTAACAAATAGGCATTTGGTAGGATATTCTACAGCTGCCGGTCACTTTTAAAAGGATGAATATTTGGCCTTTTCAAGCATCTGTGTTGTTCACCGCTTGACATTAAACTTGGCAACGAGTACAGACACTGGGCATTCAGGCGATTCCTATTTCTCTTGGATCACCTGCAGGACGATCTTCTTGTGGATGGCAAACTTGGCGATGATGTGCGCCAGTAGCAGGTGGCCACTGTACTTGCAGGCCGGGTCCACGCAGGCCTTGGAGAGCAGGCAGGGCCAGGCGAAGGTCATGAGGCGGCGCAGCTTGCTGTTGCGGCTCTTGTTGTTGTCGTGGATGTGGTGGGGGGCGTGCTCCACCAGCAGGGTGGCGAACTGCAGCAGATAGATGCGGAGGGAGTCCAGCAGGTCAGCCTGTTTCTCCGGGTCCAGCACCTGGGTGAAGGGAAGCAGAGCACCATCAGTGGCATAACTCATATTATCTTTGTGTGCACATACATATATACAGACATACTGTACATAAATTGGGGATCAAATCTGGTTTCAATTACAATTTTGCAAAGGCACAATTACTTGCACATATGCACATCCTTTAAATTTTACACTGGCAGTCCATATGCCACTCCTAAAGTAACATGGCTTTACTGGACATAGGCCAGACTGGAACCAGAACATAGCAGTTTACATTACTGGTTGAGTTACGGATTAACAAAATTATAAGTGATAAAAATGCATGAAGCTACTGCATGAGAATACACATCATTATGCCAGCCTGAAGCAATATTGAATGAAGCCAAAGCTGAAAACGGAAGAACCACCAGTTTATCGATTACAAGACCATTAACAATGAGCGGAGAGGGGTGGGGGGCTTGAAGCCTGGCAACCGCAGCAGAAAGATGAAATAGAAAATTAGTTAAACAGATTCTGTTTGAACTTCACAGTGGGGGGTTGGGGGTGGAAGCACTCTGCAGCCTGCAGTGTTCTGGACTGGGGATAGCGATAGCGTTCAGTGCAGATGCTGTTGCTGTTGCCACGCCAACTGTCTGTCCCTACCTTGGTGATGAAGACGCTGGTGATGCTCTCTGGGTTGTCCCCCTCGGGGTTGGGGGGTCCCAGGAGTTGCTCCCCCTCCCCCTTCTCAAAACTGTACAGGAAGGCTGGATTCAGGATGTGTTGCAATACCTGACAGAAAGAAAACAACAAAAACAGGCAGTTTAGCACTGGACCATCAGGTGATATTCGTCACTACCCTGGACAGTTTGTAGACCCCTGATTCAGCCTGGAGGACACTATGAAGACAGCAGTGTGAGAGATATGCCTTTTCAGAATAAGCTGCTTTGAAAGAGAAATATCTGGCCTCTGTAGACATGCGTGGATGGAAATGCCTGGCCAAAGTCAAAAACCTTTGTGACCCGCCGAGCCCCCTGCTCCCTCTCCCAGACCTTCTCCAAGCGTGGCATTTACGCCAAAATTGTGTTGTCAATTATTTAAATGTCAGCAGGAGAAACACACACGCAGAACGCATCTGCTTAGTGCCACAAAAACAAAAGCTTAAATAAATAAATAAATAAATTTCAATTGGAAACCTTACTTAAACTCTTCCTGCATGGATACTTATTTAGAAACAGTGAGACAATTCAAGAAGGATATTACTAAGAACTGTCACATTCTCACTTCAATGCCTTAGAACAAGACTCTTTTTGCAACAGGAACTCTACTGCCGGCAACTGTTCCTCTGGTCGTTATACAAAGGATTGCATCACTCAGTAGAGTCAATGGTGAAGCCTAAACTCTATTAATTACACAGTGGCCAGCTGCCTTTGGATAATATACTGAAACTTCACTATATACTTTACATACACATACAACCTTTACAATATACATAAATCTGGAGTCTTTTACCAGCTTCCACCTGGACAGATGATAAACACAATAGTAAACAATCAGCCAGCTCCCAACAGCAGATGGCTACAAGATTCTGTCTAAATTAAAATTTGCCATCTCCCTCGCCTGCAGATAAATATTTATAGGACTTCTTAAAAGCTTCATCTCGCACAATCATGAGGAGTGCTGTCAAAGAGAGCCCAGCAGAGTGTGTCGGGCCAGGTCCCTTCAGGACAGCAATACATATTCCTTCAGGAATCGGCGTCCGTCACTGAGGAAGCGAGTCGCACAGAGAGATCGCAGTTCCCCGCTGCGTCCGTTATTAATTAAATGAAAAAGGCATCTTACTGGGAATTGTATTTGTTTGTTTTTCTAATTATTATTTTACAGAAGGACTGGTGGCTTCAGTGCTAGGTTTCACTTTTTCAAGGGCAGGGAAAAAAATGCTCCTGATCGGCTGAAGCCCCCTCCTGATCTTAGCTGCAGATGAAATTTTCAAAAAAGTACCCTGGGCCGGGTTGACACAGGTGCAAGTGTGAAAGGGACTTTGGAGTGGGATGGAAGAGACGGCCATGGTTCTCTTAACAGGGACACAGAGCAGCCACCGTACTGCCACAGGCTCAAGCCAGGCGGCTGGCTGGCTCACCTTAGCCTTGAGCTCGTCGCTGAAGTGGGGGTCATTGAAGTCGACAAAACGGAAGAAGAGCGCCCTCTTGTGTACGATGCTGTAGTTCTTGGGGATCTCCTCCTCCATGTACTCCTTCAGGAAGGTCATGTTGCACAGGAAGCGGCCTGTGAACGCCCTGAGCAGCTGGAATAGCAGCTCGATCTCTGAGAAGTTACGTCTGCGACAGAAAAAATATATAAATAAATAAAATGACAGTCTTAACTGATGTTTCTCGAAGTCTATCTCCCAATGCCAATGAGTCAGCCTCCGCAGGTGTTGATGCTATAGTTCATCCCCTAGTCTGAGCAAGTTATTATGGATATAATCTTCTAAAATATTATTTATTACATTTATTGTGCAATTAAACCTCACTAGGAATACCTGTTTTAAATTAATGTTATGAATGAATACATAAATAAGTCCGAAATATAAATAGTTAATCATGATTCAACTTAGCTGTTGGTAGTGCACTGACAGTATTACTTCATTATTAAAGACGCTTGGTTCCAGAGCAAAATTTGCAAAAAGATGACAAACCATTTAAAAGCATAAAAACAGACAACAACAACCGGTGAGGAGCAGATTCAGGGATCACACCTACATTTTGAAATTTTACAGGATTTCTTTAGAGACCGAATAAAGCAAAGCCAAGAGCACTGAGAGTGGGCCTGCCAGAGGATGAGGGTTACAGTAAGGGTCCTTACTTGCAGTAGCTGAGCAGGCAGTATGCTAGCAGCTTGGGCTCCTTCCAGTTGGTGGCGGCCATGTTGTCTTTGCGGTGGCGCTCCTGGAAGGCCTCGCTGACCCAGACACGCCGCAGCTGACTGACCAGAGAGTGCTGCCCAGCCAGCCAACCTTCATCATTCTTCACGATGATGCTGATGATCTGAGGACACAAACACACCTGAATATCACCAGCAACAAATCTCACAATCTTAGTCATGGGGATCAAGAAGCAACCAACTCTATATTTGTAATGACAACATAGTTTTGGTTTTCTTTTTTGTTTTGTGAAATGTTAAGGCTAAAATCTAAAATCTATAGATTTTGGTTGTGTTTTTCTGTAGTGTTCTAAAGTTTACTTTGAAGACTGCTGCAAATTTACTACTCCCAGGGGAAATTCAAACAAAAATCAAGAGGGAAAAGAGCTTGTGTGTTTTCTATTTTTTTTGCATGAATTCTATTACTATTTTTTTGTTTTTCCTTCCACTTTAAATTAAAATAATAACAAAGCTTGCTAACTGGGAACCTGAACTAGCATTGAGAGATATTAATGAGATGCCTTTCAATGTTAAGAGTACAGCTTTCTTCTAATAAATAAATAATTACATACATAAATACTTAAAAGGGCTATGAACACGACAGAGCGGTTAGTCTCTCACCTTGATGGCCTGGAACTGCAGGTCAAGTCGTGCCGTACTGGTGGAAGGGGACCCTGGCCGCACCGCTGGCGGGGGCCCTGCCGGGAGCAGCAGGGTCACAAAGCGATTGGGGTTGGCAGCTAACACATCCCGAAGAGGTTTGGCGTCCTTGTGCTTCAAGAAGCTCTGTGGGGGTTTCACACATGAATAAGGTTAGCAAATCTAACGGCAGACACATTGTAAACAATAGTCAAGCCCAGCGCGCTGTAGAGGCGGCACAGTGCTGCGAGGAAGGCAGGGGCAGCTCTCTCACCATGAACATGCGGCTCCACTGCGGGTCGTTGAGCGTGGCCTCCATCATGAACAGCTCCACGGTCTGAGAGGGGTGGCGCGTCAGGAACTTAATCAGAGGCTCCCGGAACGGACTGCCCGCCTGAGAACAGAGATGCCCTGAGTGACACTGGCACAACAACCCAGCGTTAATATCAATGTTAATGTCTTATGCTTATGATGGTAACTTGTAGTGGAGGTTCAACATTTCTGAGGGACACGAAGGAAGGAAGTGATGGGAGGGAAAATTGGTCTAGAGTAGAACATACTGACAGAGACTTAGTTAGTTGATATGGTTTAAAATGCACCAAAGCACTGGCGCAGCTTGTTAAACAAATTCACCGGCCGGGGCGTCACCTCGATCAGCATGGCGCGCTCCGTCTTCATCACCACTTCTAGCAGCGGCTTCACCAGCGTCTGGGGGGCAGCTGGAATCAGGTGGAACAGGTTGATAATCGCAGAGCAGATCTTCATCTCCTGGGAGGAGGCAAGACAGGGGAGGAGAGGGTGGGGTGGAGGGGGAAAACGGCAGAGTCAAAGATTCTGATCTGACACCGGCAGGCTGCCCGTTAACCATGTACACACACACGCGTACACACATACACGGGCAGGACCCAGGAAACAAAACACTGTGGGGAGAGACTTGACCTTGGATGCCAGTGTCAGTAGTGTGCAAAACTGCTAAAGAATGGTAGGGGGGTCTAATCAAAATAAATCACCCATGCAATAATAACCCCAAATTATCTCTTCATTAACTAAGGCTGTTCAACACGATTAAATCTAGTTCTTATTGCTCAGCTGCAATACATAAGAAATGCAGCTCCGTATCTCAATCTGTAAGAGATTAACTGCAGCTGAGGGCTGCCACCTCACTGACAATGCAGGTGTGCCAATGAGAGAGCTGATCACACCGTATTAAACAGACTGCAGGCCCATTGCTGGCCTTGGCCTGCCACAGTCCCGGTGATAGATGGCCAAAGAATGATAGTGCCATCCCTCCAGCAATACAGTTCCTGGCGTGTTATCGCATGTGGTAAATGTATGGGCCCACGCCAGGAAATTCCATCACTGGAGGCAGTGCACCGTTGTCTGAAGTATCACAGTATGCACTGGCACTTACTCAACCTATACATAGCACAAATAACAGCGCATTACTGGCAGGGGCTGAGTCATTACACAAGATGCCAGTACGGCAAACTGTAGATGGATAGAAGTCCACTGGCACAAAAATAAAAGCTGCAATTTTTTCTGTAGAGCAGTTGTGTGCTGTCTTCTAAAAATACATAAAAACCACTATGGAACTGTTATATGAATCAGCACTGCTGGTACAAAATTCAACCGAGATTTTGAAACTCATCAAGATGTCATGAAATTAAGGAGACACTAACCATTCCCAGTGAGATCATATCAACACAAAATAGAGAAGCACCTACTGTGAAAAAGGCTACTCTTTCTCAAAGCTATCCTGATCAAGTCTAGCTGTAAGGACAATGAATGTTTAATGTTGGTTTTCTTTACAACAAGTAACAACAACCTTGGTGGTATGAGTCTTAAAACAGCTAAAGAATGTTAACAGTTAGGGCCGTGGAGAGGAGAAAAAAGGTATTCAAAATGAACGGGATATAAATTTGGGGGAAGACTGGAATGAAGGTGAAAAGCTCATCATGAGAACATCTTCAACTGTGCTCAATCCCAGTCTCAGTTTACATATCTATTTGTTCTTTCTGTGCGAGACGCTGATCGTTTTCAATAATAAATCCAGTCTGATAATTGTAAGTCACGTAGCAAATGCTTTCATCCAAAATGACTCACTGGGACATAAGAGGCTGAACTTTGCCTGAGCAACAGCTGCTGCAGAGTTACTCGCGACAAGGGCTCAGTTATAGGATTCACACAGGTTTAATAACTTGCTCAAGGTAACAAACAGTGAATGAGTGGCAGAGACAGGGCCTGCATCTGAGGACTTAAGATCAATCGTTTCACCAGCAGACTGCCTGGACACACTAGTACCACTGAGAAAGAGAAGTTGCACTACTGGCCAGCTTTATTACTCCATCACTACTAAATATCATATAAGGAAACATGACAAGATACCAGGCTTACAATAAAGTTTAACCACATCCCAGAAAACTCCACACCACACCATCAAAAGAACAAATAGCGTGGCTCTAAAATAAGTGTTTTACATCACCACGTGCTGCATTCACATTTTCAGTAACATCTCTGTCCATAATATTATTCATGTTGACCTTAAACATACTGAAGTGCAAAATGACAGAGTACTGTATATTACACTTTAAACCGTTGTGATATAGAACACTGTACTTCCCAGAACCCAGCTATTTACACTTTAAAATAACACGTGCACACACACACAGAAATACAAAACACACCACCATCGCCACACCTAGAAAAACACAACAGAAACTAAAATCTCACAAGAAATCACGTCAAGAAAATAACTTGGAAAACTGTACGATAGAGAGGGTCCAGGGGAGGGGATGCTGGACTGAAATTCTCACCTCGACGCCCTCCAAGGCAGGCTGGGCCGAAGGAGAAAACAACAGAAAGAATAAATCAAAAGAACTCAAAATGTGATGGGGGGGGGGGGGTGTCATCATGGGACTGAGAACTGACAAGTCTGAAGAAACCCACTCGGCCCCATACCCTCAGCTCCCATAAAGAACTACTGAACACTAATTAATAAAAAAATAAAACAATATTAATACTTACACCTCCATTGACGCATATTAAGATTATGGCCTAAACCAAAGCAAAACTTGGACCCACCCTCAAATCACCAGTATTGCAGTACCCACGTATCACAGTTTAATTTGTGAGTAGTAGAAAGTGATTTCAGAAAGTGAATAGGGCACATATTTGCATTTTGCTGGTAGGTCAATAGTTTTGATTTGGTCTAGCCTAGTCCTCATACTAATAAGGCAAAGCTCTGTTTTTTATGCATTACTGCTCAGAACACCCTTTAAGAATAACTCGACTACCTAAAAACAAGTAAACAACTAAAAAATAAATAGCTACCCCTACCTTTTACTACATCATCCTTCTGATATAGGATAGTACCCAAAAGCAACCCTTTGCACCCCACTTTTCAATCACAAAACAGGACCCTGTGTTTGGCCAAAACTCAAAGCAATATAGAACATCCCCCAATAGAAGTGCAGAAGTGCGCTCTCTCCTGTATGGAAGAGGAGATTAGCATTACTTTATGGTTACTTTTTTCATACATGTGGAGTTCACCTAGAAACTCACACAAGGGACACAACTACCTCATAGCAGCGCTAAGAATGGGGGAAACACACATTCATCTTCTGCTTTTATTGTAACATGCAAAGACATACAGATAGGTTGCAATAACAGTCTTCCATCTGATTCATTTGTTATCAGGTCTTCCCGAACAGCCATTTTGTTCTTAAAATATTCAAGCAGCCATACTTTCTCCCACTCCTCTACATGGTACCCCCTTTCAGACATCCCCCCCACCTGCACTTTCGATAAGCAAAGGTGATGTTTTGAGACAGCGACAGAGCCAAGAGACTTTGCCACTTAGTTGTATGAACCCGTGAGCACAGCTCAACAGGCCGCTTTCAAATTCGACCTCATGGAGCACATGTCTGAGGAGTACTTAGTCACTCTACCCCCCACCACTAGACCTCACTTCTTGCTTCCCGGCACTAATCTGCCGTCAAATGGCTGGCATATGAGCAAGTTAAAAGGGTGCAGAATGGAGTGGATATTTGCATTTAATTAAAATGTTTTTTGGGCAGTGGAATGCAACACCTTCCTTTAGTTTCAACAAGGTTATCTGTCTGGGAGATAACTAGGATCTGTTTGACTTATTGCAAGACTCTCCCGCACCACCCCCCCCCCACTTCAAGAGCTCAGCAATGAATCATGGATTGTAAGCAGCTCACACTTAACAGTTAAGAGTCTGTACTGGGGAGGGCCTACAGAACAGCCAGGCCCCCACTGTGCCATGCCTTCTTATTGAATCACACACCACAGGAACCCCGTGCCACAAGTGATAGGTCCCACAGTGATGGTCCCGTCAGAATCCATCAGCATTGAGCATCTCATCCCAGCAAAGCACTGCTAAGAGACGGGCGACCGGCACACCAGGGAGGTTTCAAACCAGACAGGGCAAGTGTTGGGCAGGGGAGATCTGAAAACCACTCACAACATGCTTATCGGATAAACACACCGTGGTACATTGTGAAAGTTGTGCCCTAACCAAAGAAGATGACAGCCCTAGATTATTCGAGTATGAATGGACTGGTGAAATGCATTTTGATACAAAGAAGCAGAGCCTTGTCAAGTCAGGTGCAGTGGCTGGGCAGAGGTGTAGTAGTCTACAAAACAGTACCCCCCCCGTAAGACCGGGTACTTACACTGCCGTCACTGCGCTGGCCGCCTTTGTGGGTGATCACCACCACCTCCATCCACTTCCTGAGATGTTGCTGTGAAGGGAAAAAAATATATATATATATATCAAGCTCATATATTCGACTCATTGGTGATGTGTTGAATATATCTCAGGACGCTAACTTCTGTGAATTTCTTAATCTTAGCGGTTTTCTGTTTTTAACAACATGCCTGCGTGGGCCCATTAACACTTTGTGGTATGGATCTGAATAAAGCATGGACATGTTGATGGCCGGTATGGTATGCACTGGAAGGAAATGGCTGACCGAAGACACAGGCACTCACCATCATCTGATCACAGAACTTGTCGTTGAAGGAGTTGGGGAAGAGGCGAGTGACTGAGGTGAGCCGGTTGACGACGTTGAGGGTCAGACTGCGGTAATCGCCCAGCATCATCAGCAGGGGGCGCATGTGAGTGTGGATCTGATCCACCTCGATAGTGGCTCCCTCCAAGAACTGAAAAACACAAACACACACACAACATATGATGATATAACGACTGGATAGTAGAAAGAAACAAGAAGCAGATTCAAATTGACCCTTTCATGTTTATTTGATGGATTTGTGAGATTGTGGAGGACGGGAAATAATAACCTATAAAAAGTCTTAGCAGAGATTTTCAAACCAAAAGGGGCCACATAAGAAGTTGACATCAAAGTGAATTTTAAAGGCTAATTCATTAAATTGAAAATCGTTTTTTTTTTTTTTTTATATATATATATGTGCAGAAATTGGATACGATACATTTTACATATTTAAAAAAAAAAAAAAAAAAAAAAAAAATTAATTGGGTTTGAGAGATTAAAATTAATATTTTCTTCCACTTCAGAAAAATCAGCCTAACGATGCATCACAGTCATTTCAGCATATTAGCGCTTTACCCATTCCCTGCAGCGACTCCTGGCTGGCAGTGCCTACTAGCAGAGGCAGGGTGGGCTGCCAGTGTGGACAGAACTGTGGACAGTGGGTGGCTCGGGAGAACACCAACCTTGCGCATGCAGGCCTCCCCGGCCTCCTGCAGTTCATTATTGGTGGAGTTAAGAGCCTTGAAGAGAGCCGCGATTATTTTCTCCCTGGACTGAGGCAGATAATTGCAGGCGGCCAGAGCATCTGGAGAAGAGAAAATAATGAGACTCCTTCATGGCCCAGTAAGAAAGAGTATTAGTGCTGATCAGAGTATTTGTATTGTAACGCATATACACACCATATACACTCACCTAAAGGATTATTAGGAACACCATACTAATACTGTGTTTGACCCCCTTTCGCCTTCAGAACTGCCTTAATTCTACGTGGCATTGATTCAACAAGGTGCTGAAAGCATTCTTTAGAAATGTTGGCCCATATTGATAGGATAGCATCTTGCAGTTGATGGAGATTTGTGGGATGCACATCCAGGGCACGAAGCTCCCGTTCCACCACATCCCAAAGATGCTCTATTGGGTTGAGATCTGGTGACTGTGGGGGCCAGTTGAGTACAGTGAACTCATTGTCATGTTCAAGAAACCAATTTTAAATGATTCGACCTTTGTGACATGGTGCATGGTTCCTGCTGGAAGTAGCCATCAGAGGATGGGTACATGGTGGTCATAAAGGGATAGACATGGTCAGAAACAATGCTCAGGTAGGCCGTGGCATTTAAACGATGCCCAATTGGCACTAAGGGGCCTAAAGTGTGCCAAGAAAACATCCCCCACACCATTACACCACCACCACCAGCCTGCACAGTGGTAATAAGGCATGATGGATCCATGTACTCATTCTGTTTATGCCAAATTCTGAAACAGAAATCGAGACTCATCAAACCAGGCAACATTTTTCCAGTCTTCAACTGTCCAATTTTGGTGAGCTTGTGCAAATTGTAGCCTCTTTTTCCTATTTGTAGTGGAGATGAGTGGTACCCGGTGGGGTCTTCTGCTGTTGTAGCCCATCCGCCTCAAGGTTGTACGTGTTGTGGCTTCACAAATGCTTTGCTGCATACCTCGGTTGTAACGAGTGGTTATTTCAGTCAAAGTTGCTCTTCTATCAGCTTGAATCAGTCGGCCCATTCTCCTCTGACCTCTAGCATCAACAAGGCATTTCCGCCCACAGGACTGCCGCATACTGGATGTTTTTCCCTTTTCACACCATTCTTTGTAAACCCTAGAAATGGTTGTGCGTGAAAATCCCAGTAACTGAGCAGATTGTGAAATACTCAGACCGGCCCGTCTGGCACCAACAACCATGCCACGCTCAAAATTGCTTAAATCACCTTTCTTTCCCATTCAGACATTCAGTTTGGAGTTCAGGAGATTGTCTTGACCAGGACCACACCCCTAAATGCAATGAAGCAACTGCCATGTGATTGGTTGGTTAGATAATTGCATTAATTGAAATTGAACAGGTGTTCCTAATAATCCTTTAGGTGAGTGTATATTACACACACACACACACACACACACACAGAGTATACATACATATATATACACATTATGTATCTAAAAACACACACACACACACACACACACACACACACACACACACACACACACACACACCTCTTTAGTAATATGTCATTTTGAAGAAGTACAATATTCATTCTGCGTTTGACTGAAGATCAGAGCAATGATGTTTACAGCGCTGTATTGACACAACATGGACTAATGGACCATTCCTGCAACTACGAGGGCTTACATCTATATCTAGCTAGGGAAAAAATAAACGCAGGCGGAGATGTGCAGTGCACACCGCACACCGCTTCTGTCAATTCTCGCACATAACTTTGCCACTGTGGTGCCTTGTTAATGAGAAAGGATGCACCCCAAACGGTCTGCCCCGTATTATAAATGTAGTTTACTAATAAAAGAGATGCTATGACACCAATAACACCAACTTTTAGTATTGCAACTGCAGCCGGCATTTCCAGCTACATTGTACTTGGATCTTGGAATTACAGTTCTGTGGTCTTTCAGACGCGACCTCAATCTCGAAGGCAGTTTGCCATGTCTACTGCATCTGAATCTAATACACAGCCAGCTTTCAAGCAAAATTTCGATTTCAAGCAAAAATTTCTTAAATTAGTGAAAAAATCTGCCAATGGAACAAGACAAAATACAACATATTCAAGGCATATTTTCTTAGAAACAAGTGTTATTATCTTGCTTGTTAAGGAAATGTATCATATTTTTTTATTTTTTAGCCTGAAAACAAGATAAATATACTTGATAAGATTTGTATTTTTTGCAGTGTAGACAATCAAAGGGAAGGGTCCTCGATACAACTGCCCCCACTACGGCACCGGTCTGTGATCCACTCACTCAGGGCAGCAATGCGCAGGGGCACCAGGGACGGCAGGCTCTTATAACAGGGCAGCTTCATCAGGGCAGCGTCCTCTGCTTCGCACAGGTTCAGCAGCTGAAAACACACCCTTTGTTACAGCTCTGAGAACTGAACACCTTCAATATGCATGCAGAGAGGCAGCACAGCACAGGGCCGCTGCGCTATGATTTTAGAGATACGACCGTGCAGAAGTCATACAGAAAGACTTGAACCAGTAGGGTTCACATTTCAAGAACCATTTTGAAAGCAGTTTCCTTGAAGCATTTTCTTTATATGCCCCATGAAAAGTTTTTCAGTTTACTATAAGAAAATCATGAAAATATTTGTAGGTACACCATACAGTGAGGGAAAAAAGTATTTGATCCCCTGCTGATTTTGTACGTTTGCCCACTGACAAAGAAATGATCAGTCTATAATTTTAATGGTAGGTGTATTTTAACAGTGAGAGACAGAATAACAACAAAAAAATCCAGAAAAACGCATTTCCCAAAAAGTTATACATTGATTTGCATGTTAATGAGGGAAATCAGTATTTGACCCCTTCGACTTAGTACTTGGTGGCAAAAACCTTGTTGGCAATCACAGAGGTCAGACGTTTCTTGTATTTGGTCACCAGGTTTGCACACATCTCAGGAGGGATGTTGTCCCACTCCTCTTTGCAGATCCTCTCCAAGTCATTAAGGTTTCGAGGCTGACGTTTGGCAACTCGAACCTTCAGCTCCCTCCACAGATTTTCTATGGGATTAAGGTCTGGAGACTGGCTAGGCCACTCCAGGACCTTAATGTGCTTCTTCTTGAGCCACTCCTTTGTTGCCTTGGCTGTGTGTTTTAGGTCATTGTCATGCTGGGATACCCATCCACGACCCATTTTCAATGCCCTGGCTGAGGGAAGGAGGTTCTCACCCAAGATTTAACGGTACATGGCCCCGTCCATCGTCCCTTTGATGCGGTGCAGTTGTCCTGTCCCCTTAGCAGAAAAACACCCCCAAAGCATAATGTTTCCACCTCCATGTTTGACGGTGGGGATGGTGTTCTTGGGGTCATTCCTCCTCCTCCAAACACGGCGAGTTGAGTTGATGCCAAAGAGCTTGATTTTGGTCTCATCTGACCACAACACTTTCACCCAGTTCTCCTCTGAATCATTCAGATGTTCATTGGCAAACTTCAGACGGGCCTGTACATGTGCTTTCTTGAGCAGGGGGACCTTGCGGGCGCTGCAGGATTTCAGTCCTTCACGGCATAGTGTGTTACCAATTGTTTTCTTGGTGACTATGGTCCCAGCTGCCTAGAGATCATTAACAAGATCCTCCCGTGTAGTTCTGGGCTGATTCCTCACCGTTCTCATGATCATTGAAACTCCACGAGGTGAGATCTTGCATGGAGCCCCAGACCGAGGGAGACGGACAGTTATTTTGTGTTTCTTCCATTTGCGAATAATCGCACCAACTGTTGTCACCTTCTCACCAAGCTGCTTGGCGATGGTCTTGTAGCCCATTCCAGCCTTGTGTAGGTCTACAATCTTGTCCCTGACATCCTTGGACAGCTCTTTGGTCTTGGCCATGGTGGAGAGTTTGGAATCTGATTGATTGATTGCTTCTGTGGACAGGTGTCTTTTATACAGGTAACGAGCTGAGATTAGGAGCACTCCCTTTAAGAGAGTGCTCCTAATCTCAGCTCGTTACCTGTATAAAAGACACCTGGGAGCCAGAAATCTTGCTGATTGATAGGGGATCAAATACTTATTTCCCTCATTAACATGCAAATCAATTTATAACTTTTTTGAAATGCGTTTTACTGGATTTTTTTGTTGTTATTCTGTCTCTCACTGTTAAAATACACCTACCATTAAAATTATAGACAGATAATTTCTTTGTCAGTGGGCAAACGTACAAAATCAGCAGGGGATCAAATACTTCTTTCCCTCACTGTATATTAATTTATCTTTTAAAATGTGCTTATATAAGATTGGTTACAGTTCTTGCTGGCATCACTACACAGCTTCTACAAAGCACTCCATGTTTGGCACGCTTTCAAAATTGAGCGTTAAAATGCAAATGAAGGAAAAGCTCTCGGATTGTAGTACTAAGATGGAAATTGATTGGTAAATCAATTTCTCAGTTGGAAGTTTAGGGTCAGAAGGAGCACTTTAACCTTCTCCATTAAGACATTGAGCACTTAGTTTTAATGAAATCCTAAAGATCCTGAGGCCCTCCAGCACCAGGGCTGAAGAGCTCGGTTAAAGGGACTTACCTCAGTGTAGAAGACCTTGTGCTCCATGACGTTGAGGTCCATGGTGAAGAGGCGAGGCTGCAGTGTAGTACAGAAGGTGTTACCCTCCATCAGCCCAATCTGAGCGTTGGCCGGCTGGTGGCGCAGCAGGTGTTTCTTGGGGGGCACCATGTCTTGCAGCACCTGGAGGACAGGAGAAATGGGGGCGTGTCACAAGTGTGAGTTCTCTGCTGTGATAGTTCAGGGGATACGCAATCTGGATCGTCCTTCCTTCCCTGTTCAAGAAAAGCTGAGCGGCAGTGGTCTCAGTCATCCTTGCCTTTCCAAAAGTGGTTGACCAGCATTTCTAGATAAGCTATAGAACTTGGCCCTCCTTGTCTGAATTTTAAAGGGGAACCCCAGCAATAAGTTATCAAAAAATAAACAAATTGTAAAAATATAAACATATATACTTAAAACCATGGAGAGGTTATGCAATGAAAAACTCCAACAGGGAATAAAGGTAGAAGAACATCAGTGGATAGTGTAAAATAATGATTGCATGAAGAGCTGTGTGAATAATTAGAAAAATACCTGCCAAATCACAACTTTCATCT